>NC_073244.2:64415000-65040000 GCF_029281585.2 Gorilla gorilla gorilla
TACTCTCCCGCTTTTCCTAGGGATGTGGCTTCCTGAGAGCTGAGCTGTAGTTATTGTTATCTCCCATCTGGATGATCTAGCCACCCAGCAGGTCTGCCAGGCTCCAGGCTGGTACTGGGGGTTGTCTGCACAGAGTCCTGTGATACGAACTGTCTATGAGTCTCTCAGCTGTGGACACCAGGACCTGCTCCAGTGTAGGTGGCAGGGGGGCGAAATGGAATCTGTGAGGGTCCTGAGTTTTGGTTGTTTAATGTACTATTTTTGTGCTGGTTGGCCTCCTGCTAGGAGGTGGTGCTTGCAAGAGAGCATCAGCTCCTCTCCCTCTCCCTCTCCCTCTCCCTCTCCCGCTCCCTCTCCCGCTCCCGCTCCCTCTCCCTCTCCCTCTCCCTCTCCCTCTCCCTCTCCCTCTCCCTCTCCCCTCTTTCCACGGTCTCCCTCTGATGCCGAGCCGAAGCTGTACTGTACTGCTGCCATCTCGGCTCACTGCAACCTCCCTGCCTGATTCTCCTGCCTCAGCCTGCCGAGTGCCTGCCATTGCAGGCGCGCGCCGCCACGCCTGACTGGTTTTCGTATTTTTTTGGTGGAGACGGGGTTTCGCGGTGTCCGCCGGGCTGGTCTCCAGCTCCTAACCGCAAGTGATCTGCCAGCCTCGGCCTCCCGAGGTGCCGGGATTGCAGACGGAGTCTCGTTAACTCAGTGCTCAATGGCGCCCAGGCTGGAGTGCAGTGGCGTGATCTCGGCTCGCTACAACCACCTCCCAGCTGCCTGCCTTGGCCTCCCAAAGTGCCAAGATTGCAGCCTCTGCCTGGCCGCCACCCCGTCTGGGAAGTGAGGAGCATCTCCGCCTGGCCGCCCATCGTCTGGGATGTGAGGAGCCCCTCTGCCTGGCTGCCCAGTCTGGAAAGTGAGGAGCGTCTCTGCCCGGCTGCCATCCCATCTAGGAAGTGAGGAGCGCCTCTTCCTGGCCGCCATCCCATCTGGGAAGTGAGGAGCGTCTCTGCCTGGCCACCCATCGTCTGAGATGTGGGGAGCACCTCTGCCCTGCCGCCCAGTCCGGGATGTGAGGAGCGTCTCTGCCCGGCCGCCCCGTCTGAGAAGTGAGGAGACCCTCTGCCTGGCAACCGCCCCGTCTGAGAAGTGAGGAGCCCCTCTGCCCAGCAGCCACCCCGTCTGGGAAGTGAGGAGCGTCTCCGCCCGGCAGCCACCTCGTCCGGGAGGGAGGTGAGGGGGTCAGCCCCCCGCCCGGCCAGCCGCCCCGTCCGGGAGGGAGGTGGGGGGGTTAGCCCCCCGCCTGGCCAGCCGCCCCGTCCGGGAGGTGAGGAGCCCCTCTGCCCGGCCAGCCGCCCCGTCCGGGAGGGAGGTGGGGGGTCAGCCCCCCGTCCGGCCAGCCGCCCCGTCCGGGAGGGAGGTGGGGGGGCTCAGCCCCCCGCCCGGCCAGCCGCCCTGTCTGGGAGGGAGGTGGGGGGGTCATCCCCCCCGCCCAGCCAGCCGCCCCGTCCGGGAGGGAGGTGGGGGGGTCAGCCCCCCGCCCGGCCAGCCGCCCCGTCCGGGAGGTGAGGGGCGCCTCTGCCCGGCCGCCCCTACTGGGAAGTGAGGAGCCCCTCTGCCCGGCCAGCTGCCCCGTCCGGGAGGTAGGTGGGGGGGTCAGCCCCCCGCCCGGCCAGCCGCCCCATCTGGGAGGTGAGGGGCGCCTCTGCCCGGCCGCCCTTACTGGGAAGTGAGGAGCCCCTCTGCCCCGCCACCACCCCGTCTGTCTGGGAGGTGTACCCAACAGCTCATTGAGAACGGGCCATGAAGACAATGGCGGTTTTGTGGAATAGAAAGGGGGGAAAGGTGGGGAAAAGATTGAGAAATTGGATGGTTGCCGTGTCTGTGTAGAAAGAGGTAGACATGGGAGACTTTTCATTTTGTTCTGTACTAAGAAAAATTCTTCTGCCTTGGGATCCTGTTGATCTGTGACCCTACCCCCAACCCTGTGCTCTCTGAAACATGTGCTGTATCCACTCGGGGTTGAATGGATTAAGGGCAGTGCAAGATGTGCTTTGTTAAACAGATGCTTGAAGGCAGCATGCTCGTTAAGAGTCATCACCACTCCCTAATCTCAAGTACCCAGGGACACAAACACTGCGGAAGGCCGCAGGGTCCTCTGCCTAGGAAAACCAGAGAACTTTGTTCACTTGTTTATCTGCTGACCTTCCTTCCACTATTGTCCTGTGACCCTGCCAAATCCCCCTCTGTGAGAAACACCCAAGAATGATCAATAAAAAAAAAAAAAAAAAAAAAAAGAGAGCATCAGCTGTGGTAGTATGGGGAGGATTAGGTGGGGGCAGGGCACTAGAACTCCCGAGAGTATATGCCCTTTGTCTTCAGTTACCAGGGTGGGTAAGGAAGGACCATCAGTTGGGGGCAGGGCTAGGTGTGTCTGAGCTCAGACTCTCCTTGGCAGGTCTTGGTACTGCTGCTGTGGGAGATGGGGTTGTGGTTCCCAGGTCAATGGAGTTACGTTTCTAAGAGGATTATGGCTGCCTCTGCAGTGTCATGCAGATTGTCAGGGAAGTGAGGGAAAGCTGGTAGTCATAGGCCTCACCCAGCTCCTGCACAAGCCAAAAGGCCAGTCTCGCTCCCACCATGCCCCCATGTCCCAACAGCACAAAGTCTGTTTCCAGGCAGTGGGCAAGCAGGGCTGAGAACTTGCCCCAGGCTACCAGCCTCCCAACTACAAAAGCAAGTAAGGCTTTCGTGCTTCCCAGCCTGTGGAGTCTGCACATTGGATTCATACTCTTCCGTGAGTTTTGGCCAGGAGACTTCTCATTCAGTTGGAATTGTTACAAAGTTCAACTGGAGGTTTCCTTCTCCCTGTGGCCTTTTCCCAGTGCCTCTGGCAGCCCTCCCCAAGGACCCCTGTGAGGCAAGGCAGAAAATGGCTTGCTAGGGGACCCAGAGAGCTTTTCCCGCTACCCCTGTTTTTCACTCAGCCAATTTTTTTTTTTTTTTTTTTTTTTGAGACAGAGTCTTGCTCTGTCACGCAGGCTGGAGTGCAGTGGTGCAGTCTCCGATCACTGCAACCTCCAACACCAGTGCTCAAGCGATTCTCCTGCCTCATCCTCCTGACTAGCTGGGATTAAAAGCACATGCCACCATGCCTGGCTAATTTTTGTATTTTTTGTAGAGACGGGGTTTCACCATGTTGGCCAGGCTGGTCTCGAACTCCTGACCTCAAGTGATCCACCTAACTCAGCCTCCCAAGATGCTGGGGTTATAGGTGTGAGCCATAGCACCCAGCCTCAGTTCTCTAAATTGACTGAGTTCCAGGTAAGGTCAGAATCTTCTCCCATGATCTAGACCTTCAGGTTTGCCAGTGAGGGTTTGTGTTCTTGGCAGACGATCTTCCTTTCCCACTTACACAGTTTGGGCACTCACAGTATTTGGGGTGTCTCCTGGGTCCTGCGGGAGCAAGAGCAATCAACTTCCTTCAGAGGTCCTGTGGGTTTTCTTGGCTTCCTAATTTACTCTTGCAGTCATTCTGGAGCAAAAATTCATGATGCAGGACTCCACACACTGCTGTCCATCTGAGTGGAAGCTGCAAGTTAGTCCTGCCCTGCCATCTGCCATGATCCTCTGAAAACAAGAATTTTTCTTATATTTTTCCTTCCATACATTGTAATCCTTATTATATGTATAATTTCCATTTCTTACCTGTGTTACTCCTCTGAAAAACACAGGGAATATATAAATGAAAGTTTTCTTTTGAGACAAAATTTTGTGACATGAAAATGCACATAAGACAATAACTGATATGAACTAGGTTCTCTATAATTATGAAAAAGAAGTGTTCCTTTAAATCTTTAATTCAATGGAGGTACCAAGTTGATATAAGATGGTCAACTAAAATCTCTTAATGTGGGTGTTTGCTCTCTTCAGGTGCTTGAAATCAAGTGTGTGGAGGGTAACCAGCATTTGTTGAAGTAAATGAAAATATGATAAATAACAAAAAGTCATCCCCCACCACATGCCAATTACAGTTTGTGACACGGAGATTATCTCCATGCTCAATCTCAAGGCCATTCTGCCTCTTCTCACTGGATGATATTCCTATTCCCACCAGAGGATATTACAGGGAAACATGACATTAGTGCCACTATTACCATGAAAACTGACACCCAACATTCTCCCTTCAGATTTGTCCCCACCTAAAAAAGAGATTTTTGTATGTCAATGGTGCATCCTGAGACCCTGAAATTTCACTCACTCTAGAGATTTTTTATACTTTTTTGGCTTTTCTACATACATCATTTTATTGGTTCCCTATTGCTGCTATAACAAATTACCATAAAGTGAGTGCTTTAAAAAAAAATCCCACAAATTTGGCTGAGTGTGGTGGCTCGTGCCTGTAACCCCAGCACTTTGGGAGGCTGAAACAGGGGAATCATTTGAGCTCAGGCCTTCAAGACCAGCCTGGGCAACATGGCAAGACCTCATCTCTACTAAAAATTATAAAATTAGCTGAGTGTAGTAGTACATGCCTGATGTCTCAGCTATTCAGGTGGCTGAGGTGGGAGGATCGCTTGAGCAAGGGAGACGGAGGCTGCAGTGAGCTATGATTGCACCATTGTACTCCAGACTGGATGACAGAGCAAGATCCTGTCTCACACACAGACGTACAATTTATTGTCTTATAGTTCTGGATGTCAGAAGCCTAATATAGATCTGCAATGCTGTGATTGTTCTTCAATCTTGAGGAAAGAATTTGTTTTCTAACCCTTCCTTGGTTGCAGAGACTGCATCTCTCCTTGCCACATGGTCCACTTCCTCCACCTTCAACGTCAGTTGCAGATCATCTTATATCTTTATCTCTGTCCTGATGTTTTCACCATATCACCAACTACTAAGTGACTCTAACTCCACCTGTATCTTTCTTATACTGACCCTTGTGATGATATCACCTTTATAAGAAGAACCAGGACAAAATCTCATCTCAAGATCCTTAATTAGATGACATTTGTGAACCCTCTTTTGACACATAAAGTAACCCAGATCATGTTGATGAGGACATGGACATCATTTGGGAGAACATTATTCACCCTATTATAACTAATATATTCTGTTAATGGCTATACTATTTTATCCTCCTTTCTGGTCTCTTACATTTGTTTTTATTTCTTTATTTCACTGGGTACAATTTCTAATGGTATGGCAAAAAGAGTGGACATGCTTGTTTCATTCTCAACCTCTGTGTTGAAGCATTCAGTTTTGTTTTTTGTTTTTCTTTTTGTTTTAACAGTAATAGTGACATTTTCCCTAAGGTTTGTAGGTGTTCTTCAGGAAGATGAAAAAGTTTTGCTCTATTATCAGTTTTGAAAGTCAGACCATAGACAAGTGTTGAATTTTGTTGTGTTTTTTTCTGCCTCTATTGATAGAGTCCTATGATTTTTAAAATCTTTTTATCATGTTAATATCGTGGATTACATTGATTAAATTTTATTTTTTTCTTCTCATAACGCAGTGTAGTAGACAGAACACTGATTGAATTTTAAATGATTAAACAGCCTTACATCCTCAAATAAACCCCATTAAATCATGGAGTACAAATCTTTTTATATACTGTTGATTCCTATTGCTAATATTTTCTTAAGAATTTTGCGATTTTTTTTTCATGTGAAATTTAGTTTTTAGACTTTTTTTTTCTAATTCCTTTGCCTAGTTTTGGCAAACCATAATAATGATTTCATAAATTAAGTTGGGAAGTAGTCCCTCCTCTTCTGCCTTCTGGGACAAATTGTATATAATTGCTGTTAATACTTCTTTACAGGTTTAATAGAATTGTTTAGGGTTAGGCTGAGATGGGAGGATTTCTTAAGGCTAGGAGTTTGAGACTAGTCTGAGCAACATAGCGTGACCTCATCTCTAAAAAGAAAAATTTTTTGGCCAGGCGCAGTGGCTCACACCTGTAATCCCAGCACTTTGGAAGGCCGAGGTGGGCTGATCACTTGAGGTCAGGATTTGAAACCAGCCTGGTCAACATGGTGAAACCCCATCTCTACTAAAAATACAAAACAATTAGCCTGTAATCCCAGCTACTTGGGAGGCTGAGGCAGAAGAAGTGCTTGAACCTAGGAGTTGGAGGTTGCAGTGAGCCAAGATCACACCACTGCACTCCAGCCTGGGCAATAGAGCAAGACTCCGTCTCAAAAAAAAAAATTTATTTTTTAAAATTAGCCCAGCATGGTGTTCCATCTACTTGTGAATCTGAGGCTGAGTTGAGTAGACTTATTAAGCCCAGCAGTTTGAGGATACAGTGAGCTATGATTGTGCCACTGAGCTCCAACCTGGATGACAGAGTGAGACCTCATCTCTACAAAAATAAAAACAATTGTCTAGTGTTACCATCTGTGCCTGAAAATTGCATTATTTGGGCATTATTTGGGAGAATGTTTTATATAATCAGGTAAGAACACAACGTGAGCTCTAGTCTCTTAACTTTTTAAGTGTACAATTCAGTAGTGTTATTCAACCTTAAAATCATTCTTTTAACATTTTCAATGGTATTTATTTATATGGTACATGTGACATTTTGATACACACATAAAATAGATAATGATCAAATCAGGATAATTTAAATATCCATCACCTCAAACATTTATTTCTTTCTCTTGATGACCTTTCAACTCTTCTAGCTACTTTGAAATATACAATAAATTATTGTTCACTATAGTCACCCTACTATGTTACTGGAGATGACAACTTATTCCTTCTGGTTTTTTTTGGTACCCATTAACCTACTTCTTTTCATGCCTGTGCTAACCTCCCCACTCTCTGGTAATGACCATTCTACTCTCTACCTCCATGAGATTAACTTTTTTAGCTCCCACATACGAGTGAGAGTATGAGATAATTGTCTTTTCTGTACCTGGCTTATTTTATTTAACATAATGACCTCCACTTTGACCCATGTTGCTGCCGCAAATGACAAGATTTTATTCTTTTTAAAGGATGAACAGTATACCATTGTCTATATATACATTTTCTTTATCCATTTGTTTGTGATGAAAATGTAAGTTGATCCCATATCTTGGCTATTGAGAACAGTGCTACAGTAAACATGGGTGTGCAGATATCACTTTGATATCCGGATTTCCATCCTCATTCTCTCTCTCTCTCTCTCTCTTTCTCTCTTTCCAGCAGTGGAATTGCTGGATCATATGGTAGTTCTGTTTGTAGTTTATTGAGGAACATCCATACTATTTTCCATAATGGCTATACTAATTTGCATTCTCACCAACCAGTGTACTAGCATTTTCTTCCTTTGCATATTCACCAGCATTTGTTATTTTTTTTTGTATTTTTGATGATAGCCATTCTAACTGAGATGACATTATATCTCACTGTGGTTTTGATATGCATTTACCTGATGATTAGTGATGTTGAGTATTTTTTCATAGGCCTGTTGGTCGTTTGTATGTCTCCCTTTGAGAAATGTCTTTTCAGATAGTTGGTCCATTTTCTAATTGGCTTTAAAAATTTGTTTGTGGCCAGGTGTGGTGGCTCACACCTGTAATCCCAGCACTTTGGGAGGCTGAAGCAGGTGGATCACGAGGTCAGGAGTTGAAGCCTAGCCTGGCCAAGGTGGTGAAATGCTGTCTCTACTAAAAATACAAAAATTAGCCAGGCGTGGTGGTGTGTGCTTGTAATCCCAGCTACTTGGGAGGCTGAGGCATGAGAATTGCTTGAACCCGGGAAGGCAGACGTTGCAGTGAGCCAAGATCGCACCACTGCACTCCAGCCTGGGCTACAGAGTGAGACTCCGTCTAAAAAAAAAAATTGCTATCGTGGTGTTTGAGTTTCTTATATATTCAACTTATTAATTCCTTGTCAAAAGGATAGACTGTAAATATTTTCTCTAATTCTGTCACTTGTCTCTTCACTATGTTGACTGTTTCCTGTGCTGTGCAGAATCTTTTTAGTTTAATATAATCCAATTTGTCTATTTTTGCCCTTGTTGCCTGTGTTTTTGAGGTTTTACCTAAAAAATCTTTGCCCAGATCAACGCCCTGAAGAGTTTTCCTATTGTTTTCTTATAGTTTTATAGTTTCAGATCTTCCATTTATGTCAAACCATTCTGATTTTATTTTTGTGTATGGTGAGAAATAGGGGTCTAGTTTTATTTTTCTGCATATGGAGATCCAGTTTTCCAGCACCATTTATTGAAGACTGTCTTTTTTCCCAATGTATATTCTTTGTCAAAAATCAGCTGGCTGCAAAGATGTGGTTTCTTTGTTCTCTATTCTGTTCTGTTGCTCTATGTGTCTATTTTTATCCCAGTAGCAAGCTGTTTTGGATACCATTACTTTCTAGTATATTTCGAAGTCAGGTAGTGTAATACCCCTCAGTTTGGTTCTTTTTGCTCAGAATTGCTTTGGCTTTTTTGGATCTTCCGTAGTTCCCTATGAATTTTAGGAGTTTTTTTTTTGTTTTTTGTTTTTGTTTGTTTGTTTTTTTTTTTAGACAAGGTCTCTATTGCCCAGGTTGGAGTGCAGTAGTGCGATTTCAGCTCACTGCAACCTCTGCCTCCCAGGCTCAAGCGATTCACCTGCCTCAGTCTCCTGAGTAGCTAGGACCACAGGTGCATGCCACCGCACCTGGCTAATTTTTGTATTTTTTGTAGGGATGGGTTTTGCCATGTTGCCCAGGTTGGTCTCAAATTCCTGAGCTCAGGTGATCCGCCCATCTTGGCCTCCCAAAGTGCTGGAATTACAGGCACAAGCCACCGCACCCAGCCGTAGGATTCATTTTTTTCTATTTCTGTGAATAATGTCTTTTGATATTTTGAAAGAGAATGTGTTGAATATGTACATTGCGTTTGGTAGTATGATCATATACACAATATTAATTTTTCCCACCCATAAAGATGGGTAGCCTTTACTTTTTTGTGTAACCTTTCCACTTCTTTCATCACTGTTTATAATTTTCTACCCATAGATTTTTCACTTCTGGCCTGGGACGCGCGCGTCTTCAGGGTGGAAGCCTGGCGCGCGTCTTCAGGGTGGAAGCCTGGCGCGCGTCCGGAGGTGCTGAGGAGCCAACCGGCCCAAACTTTGTGGGAAATGACTCCCCTCTGCCCTCGCCCCTCGCTCTGCTACCATTTCCTTCCGTTTCTGCTTCGCTTGGCGATGCAAAACGCGCGAGGCTCACGGCAGAGGGCCGAGGCCACGGGACTCTCAGGGCCGGGCCCGCCCCTCGGCCGCGCAGTGCGGCGCCGCACGCCCCGGACGCTGTCCAGCGTTGGCCGCCTGAGCAGAGGCTGCCGCGGAGCTAAAACACCCGCCGTTTCACCCAGCCAGCGGGCCCAGCCCGCGGAGGAGGGCGGCATGCAGCTCCGCGTTGCCTGGCTCTCCGGGCACGCGGGCTACGATCTGTACAGTGCCTGTGATTACACACCACCACCTATGGAGAAGGCTCTTGTGAAAACGGACATTCAGACAACGCTTCCTTCTGGATGTTATGGAGAGTAGCTCCAAGGTCTGGCTTGGCTGCAAAACACTTTGTTGATGTAGGAGCTGGTGTCACAGATGAAGATTATAGAGGAAATGTTGGTATTGTACTCTTTAATTTTTGCAAAGAAAAGTTTGAAGTCAAAAAAAGGTGATCGAATTGCACAGCTCATTTGTGAACGGATTTTTTAATCCAGAAATAGAAGAAGTTCAAGCTTTGGATGACACCAAAAGGGGTTCAGGAGGTTTTGGCTCTACCGGAAAGAATTAAAATTTACGCCAAGAACAGAAAACGAGAAGTCATACCTTTTTCTTAAAAACAAAGCGTTTTTGCTTAAAGTGTTTTGGTGTTTTACACTTCTGTAAACTTACTAGCTTTACCTTCTAAAAGTACTGCATTTTTTTTTTATGATCAAAGAAGAGATCATTTAAAAAAAAGCATTTCTTTGTGTTTGGATCACAAAGAAACTTTGTTTTTCTGCAGTTGATGGTTATATGTAAATCTACTTTGTGGTGACCTGATGTAAACAGTGTCTTCTTAAATGTACATCAATTACAGATTAAAAAAAAAATCCTGTATTATTTAACTCAAGAAATGATACCCCTTCAGCAACTTAAAAAAAAAAAAGTGTGTTTTTGTTTTGTGCGTGTGTGTGTGTTTTGTTTTTGTTTTTGTTTTTGTTTTGTTTTTTTGGAGACGGAATTTCACTCTTCTTGCCCAGGCTGGACGGCAATGGCCCGATCTCTGCTCACCGCAACTTCCAACTCCCGGGTTCAAGCAATTCTCCTGCCTCAGCCTCCCGAGTAACTGGGATTACAGGCATGCACCACCACGCCCGGCTAATTTTGTATTTTTAGAAGACACAGGATTTCTCCATGTTGGTCAGGCTGGTCTCGAACTCCCAACCTCAGGTGATCCGCCCGCCTCGGCCTCGCAAAGTGCTGGGATTACAGGCGTGAACCACCGTGCCTGGCCCTGTGTGTGTTTTACAAGAGAGACTGGGACTCACTCTGTTGCCCAGGCTAGTCTTGAACATTTAGCCTCAAGTGATCCTCCCATCTCAGCCTCCCAAAGTGCTAGGATTAGAAACATGAGCCAACACACCCAGCCAAAAATCGTCTTTTCTATTTACATTCAGAGTGCGTGTAAATTTGAAATTCACTCTACATATCGAAATTATTGACATTATGATGTCAATAAAGTTTATCTCAGAGATGTTTGAGGTTAACTCATCTGAAGTTTGGAATAGAGTAACAGATATAAGGGAGAGCTATTTATATCTATTGTTTAAAAGTTTAAGAGTCATTTATATCTATCATCTAAAAGTTTTAGCTTTCCTTTTTAAAAGCAACATTTGGTGAAATAACTATCCCTGGCCTTAACCCTCCATGCCCAAGGCGTTGTCCCTGGGAAATTGTCAGGAGCTGAGCACAGGGTTAATCCTCACCCTCCAGAGTGTAGGGGGAATAGAAAAGGAGAGGATTTCTACTCTGTTCTGTGGGACGACAGCATCAAATTGCATGTTCCGCCCAGGCAGGGCTTTGCATTTCATATTCTAGTTCGCTTCCTCTCCCAGACAATTCCAGGGCTTTTAAATTAAAATACTAAAATTAACTTTAATTGCAGGAACTATCTTAGGTCCAATCACTGTCCCCTACTTTGACCCTCTCATAGAGATCCCAGTTCCCAGACTGCTTGGCTGCTGGTCACCGATAGGGTCTTTCCTCAAAAACCTGGAGAACAGACGCGCCCAGAGACAGGCCGAAGGCAGCGCAGACCCCGCCCCTCACCGCCCCACCCTCTCTTCTCTCGGGTCTCGCCCATCCCTGGCTTCAGCTGCGCGCGGTTTCCTGGAAACCCGGAAGTGAATCATGGGGCGTGAACTCGCAAGCGCAGCTTCCTGAAGACCCGGAAGCCGATCGCGCGGGGAGCCGGTCTTGGAGCAGCGGGTGAGTTTCTCTTTGTCTAGATTAGATTCGCTTCCAGCGCTTCTGTACCGGGTGTTGGCGGAGGGGTTCTTACGGATCTTAAAATCCTCCCGCCGTTCCCTCCATCCTAGGTATATTAATACGTCGCCAAGAAATTCGGAGGTTAAAATCGCTTGGAGGCTGCTGGTCCTTTCCCTGAGCTCTCTGCCTTCGGGCCACGTAGACGCTTTTCGTCCCGTTTACCTGCTTAAAACCCTTTACTGACCACTCCTTCGGTCCCGCGTCATGTAAAAGCCCTCACCCATGAGGTGTATTCATGTCCAGTGGGTCCTCCAAGCCTCGCCCTTCTGGCCTCTTGGAGCTCGGTCCCGCAGTCTCGATGCATCAGCGCCGTGTCCTCTGCCTGGCCCTGGGATTTTGGAAACCCCACCCCTCTCCTAATCCACCCCCAACCTTGTCCTCCTTGGGCTGGGCCCTTGTGTTCCCCAGGTTTCCCCTTCACAACCCACATTCCTTACCCCGCATTGAGGGAGGTAACGGGGCCTGGCTTTTGACACTCAGTGTTTTTCCGTTCCAAATTGCACCCGCTGGAAAATGTGCTCTTCCAGAGGAAAAACGATTGATTTATTCTTTCCTCCTCTGAAACTCAACACGGTAGTAAACACTGAACCCAGAATACTTCACCTGTGGTCACCGAATGTGTGGGGATTTCTCCCCACTAACAAGCAGTTCTCTATCAGACATCAACTTGGTGTCCCATAATTTACCTCACTTCTGACGGCTGTACCTGGAGTAAGCATCGGATCCCACAGATTAAAGGCTCAGTCCACAAGACTTCTCCACTTCAGATGTCGGTTACAAGTCCCAGATTGGAACCTGAACTTCTAAGCTACTGGATATAAATTGAGGATTCCCATGACCCAGTCTTCAGTATTTATTAATTTGCCAGAGTAGCTCACAGAACTCAGAAACGTTTTAGTTGGGTTTACTCATTTGTTTTAAAGGATATTACAAAGGTTGCAGATAAACAGACAGATGGAATAGCAGTTCTAGAAAATTAGTTGAATGCAGGAGAGGATTTGGGAACCATGGTGTTTACCTGGTCAGTCGGAAGTAGAGGTGAAAACTACTACTTGTGTACAGCTTCTAAGGTGAAGGGTAGTCTTGTGGGACTGAGCTTTTCACCTATAGGATCTGACACTATCTCCTTGTAGATAGTGTAAGAATTGAGTTAAATTTTAGGATTCCCAGGTGGAAGTCTGCAAGGAACTGGTCAGTGTAGGGAAACCACACATTTTCTTGACCAGAAGTAAAGTATCCTGTGTTGAGCACGAGAGCAATGAAAACAGTTTGGTCTTTTCTTGTCTCAGTGAAGGGAAGATATTTGTAACAGGCTCACTTACCTGTCTCAAGCCCTGTGCTTTCTACTCAGTATTGACTGGGAAGGATCTGTCCCTGTTCTTTGTTTTACAATTTTCTTGATGTCATCTTCATCTCTTACCGTTTTTCTCTGCTGATGTGTCCTGACTCACTGTTTTCTGAATGTGGGAGTGACCCACAGCTTAGTCCTCCAACCACTTTTCCTCTCTGTCCACGTCTACTGCCTTTCTATCTTTTTTTTTTTTTTTTTGAGATGGAGTTTTGCTCTTGTTGTCCAGGCTGGACTGCAATGGTGTGATCTTGGCTCACCGCAACCTCTGCCTGCCAGGTTCAAACGATTCTCCTGCCTCAACCTCCCGAGTAGCTGGGATTATAGGCATGTGCTACCACACCCAGCTACTTTTGTGTTTTTAGTAGAGATGGATTCTCCATGTTGATCAGGCTGGTCTCGAACTCCTGACCTCGTGATCCACCGACCTCGTGATCCACCCACCTCGGCCTCCCAAAGTGCTGGGATTACAGGCGTGAGCCACCACACCCAGCCACTGCCTTTCTTTATCATTTCATCTCATGGTTTTAAACCCCACCTTTATGTCTCCATCCCTCATAGATCTCTCTCCTAATTTCTAGAATTCTGTGTCCAGTTGTCTCCTCAACTTTCTTCTGGGACATCCAACAGGCATCTCCATATTTACGTGTCCACTAGTGACTTCCTGAGTTCTCCGATGTACGCTCCCCTACCCATCTCAGATAAGGGTGACCCCATACTTCTGGGAGCTTAGGTGAACATGTTGGCATATATTTAAAATCTAGGGCATAGTTCCTTGTTTGAAAGTGTTTTAAGGAATAATATAAAGAAAAAATTACATGATTGCTTAAAATGGGTGAGGAACTAGTATTTCCAAAATTCTTTTGAGTTGAGGGAGAAAAATGTTTAAAGGCCTCCACCCTATCTGATGTGTGCCCCCAGGACCTCTCTGACCTCATCCCCTGCCTGTGTCGGCCTTGCTCCCTCTGCTGCAGCTACACAGACCTCATTCCTTTTCCTGGAGCTGAGGTTGCTCCTGTCTCAGGGCCTTCACCTGGGCTGTCCCTCTGCCTAGGACTCTTTAGCCCCTCAGTTGCAGGTGACAAACATCCTTCCTTTTCTAGGCCTGGGTTCTGATATCACCTTCTCAGTGAAGGTTTATGTGACCCTTCCCCTGTCACAACCTCACCTGCTCTGGCCCATATTGCCTCCCCTAGATGTTTCTTTCTGCTCCTTTGCTGTCCACTGTCTGGATCCTGGTGACAACAAGGACCCAAGGGGAGACCAGAGCCAGAAGGTAGGGGTTGTTCTGGGCTTGCTCCCTCTGAGTTTAGCTCAACCCTGGATTCGCATTAGAATGCTGAGACATTTTGCAAATATATCTCTTGTGCCTCCTTTCCAGAGATTCCCATGCATGTAGGTTCAAGCGCAGTGTCCCACATGATTCTAATCTGTATTCATCATTGAACATCAGGGTACTGTGTCTTCCATTTCTGAAAGCTGATATCAGCCTGTGATCCACAGAGAGGGGAGAGGCTGTGCTCTGCATGGGGTTTGGTCAGGGCCAGATCTGTGCCCTGAAGGGGAGCTCAGTCCAGCCCAGCACCCCACAGCTGCAGCATGTATGTGGGCTTCTCCAGGAGGGGAGTAAGCTTTGAAGAACTCAAAAACTGACTTGTTCTTCCTGTAGGACTTTCTTGTCTGCATCATCCCTGGTGCTGTGGGCAGCAGAGGGCCTTCTTTCCACAGGGCGAGGTCTTTCCTGTGTGTGTGGTTGTGGCACAGGGAGGGGGTGTGTTGATTTTGAGCAGTAAACAGCATATTTTGAACACTCAGGATTAACTTGTTTTTTAAAAAGTTTTCTTTTTCTTTTTCTTTCAGGATTAGCTTCTAAAGTCTCTTTCATCTCTCCTAAGGAAGAAGCCTAGAAGAGGAGGAAGAGGAAAGAAAAGGAGTCAGGAATGCCTCTTAGGTACAGTGATATTCTCAGTGGACTGTTCTGTGTCTCCTTCCTTTCTGAAATGCCATGTGTGGTGTTATGATATATATTGGTTTCCATCGACGGTTCCTGGCTTATAACCTCCATAGCCCTTGTTACAATCTTTTGTTGTAATGTTGGATGTGTTAAGCCTCAGGGGTAGGCCTCTGACCTTCTTTTGCCTTCCTTTCACTCTGATGCTCCCCAGCCTTTCTAATTGTGGGTCTTAAGACCCTCCTCCGAGAGCTTCCCACCCTGTACCGTGGGGGGAAGAATGTTGATGTCATGAAACTTCCATAAAAACCCAAAAGGGCAAAGTTAGATGAGCTTCTGGATGGCTGAACACGTGGAGGTTCTTGGAGGTGGTAAGCCCAGGGGCATCATGGAAGCCCTGCACTCCTTCCTCCATACCTTGCTGTAGGTGCCTCTTCATCTGTATCCTTTGCAGTATCCTTTATAATAAACTGGTAAAGGTAAGTATGTGCTTCCCTGAGTTCTGTGAGCCAATCTAGCAAATTAATTGAAGAGGGGGTCGTGTGAACCCCAGTTTGAAGCTGGGTGGTCATAAGTTCTGAAGGCCTGGACTTGCGACTGATGTGTATGGAGGCAGTCTTGGAGACTGAGCCGTCAACTCGTGGGATCTGACACTGTCTCCAGTCTTAATGTACACAGTAGACGGTGTTGGAATTAAACTGGAAGATACCCAGCTAGTGTCTGCTGCTTGGTGTGTGGGGAAAGTACCCACATACATTTAGTCACAGAGGTCTTCTATGTTGATGATTGTTGTGGTGTGAGAGTAGAGGAAAAGCACAATTTGAGGAGAGCTTTTCCCTGTACACATCAGGCATTGGAGATGTCAGTCTTCTCTGAGTCTGAAGCATCCTGCCTGTGATGTTTGCTCACACTCACCCATGTCTTCCCTCAGTCCCTCTGATGTCACTTAAATTCCATCTCACAGTGACTGGTGCTGTGGAATTTGTGAAGAGGCTCCATTGGGAAGGGCTTATACCCAGACATGGATGGAGACGGGGTGTGGGCCCCATGGTGTCACTGCTCTCGGGCAGCAGGAATTGAAGGATTGTTTAAGGGCCAGGTCTGGAGGCACTGCCAGCTCTGTAGACTGTATTATGGAAGCTGCTCGTGGAAGTCTTAATGTGCACAACTGCCTGATAAAATTTGGAAGAAGAGATTAGGAAGAGGAAATCTTTTCTGCCTGATTTTATACTCCATTTGTAGTAAATATTTAACAGCAAGAGATTCTTTAAACCATTCTAAGTACATCCATCCTATGGAGATTGTGGTATTCCTGCAGAGACTCTTGTGAAACAGATGTTTCAGGTGAAAATGGTAAGACTTGGGTAATACTTCTTCTAGGATGGGGCATTTCGTATTTTCTTAGATCTCGCAAGGTTCCCCTGTTATCCCCAGCTGCAGGGGTACCTCTCCTATCAAGAACATGTGAAATTTTGCCCTCATTAAAAAAAAAAAAACAACTTGCTACTACGTTTATATATATATATATAGAAAATCTGGGAAAAATGACAACCCTCTGTATTTTCATTTTTCAATTTATTGTCAGTCTACATAGGTTTTATTATTTTGGGGACATGTATATACAAAATGAATTTTCATGCTTTGCTCAATTTTCTTTCCATGTATTTTAGTATCTGTTTTAATTTCTGTGGTTTTTATTCCTTTCATATGCCCTGATGTCTTTTATTTTAGGTTATACATTTTTTAATTGTAAGACAAATCTTTCATTTATACCTTCTGATTTTTGTTGTGCCTTTGTTTGTTTCATCTTGATTTGGAAGGCCTTGCATGATTATGAAGTACTAAGTTTCATTTAGGAATAAAGTTTTGTTGTTTAAAATTTTGTTTACATTTGTGTTTAATTTGAATTTTTGGGTATATCTTAAGTATTTGATTTGTTGTAAAATTACAGATGTTTGTCATAAGAGGTTCTTATATATTTGGAAAACCCCTCCATTTTGTTTTTCTTTTCAAAATTATGATGGTTCTCCTTTCACAGGGCACAGTCATTAAAAACTCATATATTTCTTTTGTGTTTGAATGGCTGTGGATTCCTAGTCAGAGAGGTCTTTGTGTCACCACATCTGCTAATAAGAATTGGGTTTTCCGGTCCATGATGCTGTCTTTGTTATTTCTTTTAGTAAAGTTTATTTGCCTGTTTATAGTTCAGTAATGTTAAGTATGTTCATGTTACTGTGCAACATATCTAGAAGTTTTTCGTCTCGCAAAACTGAAACTGTATACCCAGAATACACTATATCCCTTCTGACCTCACTGTAGCCTCTGTCAACCCATCTTTCTATGTTGTTTATATGCATTTGACTACTTTAGTATCCCATGTGAGTGGAATCACATAGTATTTGTCCTTTTGTGACTGTCTTATTTTCCCTAGTGTAATGTCCTCAAGGTTCATCCGTGTTGTAGCATATGACAGGATTTTCTCCTTTTATAAAGCTGAATAATATTCCATTGCATGTGTATAACACATTTTCTTTATCCATTCATCTGTAGATAGGCATGTTGGTTTTTCTGTCTTCTTGGCTGTTGTATATAATGCTGTGATGAGCAGGGATTTGCAAATATCTCTTTGAGGGCCTGCTTTCAAGTCTTTAATGTGTATGTACACACACACACACACACACACACATACATATATATACTACCATATGATCCAGCAGTCTCACTTCTGGGTATGAGTGTGTATATATAGATATGTGTGTATGTGTGTGTGTGTGTGTATATATTTTGAGACGTGTGTGTATATATATATACACACATATATACACGTGTGTGTATATACACATATATACACGTGTGTGTATACACATATATACACGTGTGTTTGTGTATACACATATATACACGTGTGTTTGTGTATACACATATATACACGTGTGTGTATACACACATATACACGTGTGTATATATACACATATACACGTGTGTGTGTGTGTGTGTGTGTGTGTATATATATATTTTGAGATGGAGTCTTACTCTGTCACCAGGCTGGAGTGCAGTGGTGCGATCTTGGCTCACTGCAACCTCTGCCTCCTAGGTTCAAGTGATTCTCCTGCCTCAGCCTTCCAAGTACTACAGGTGCATGCCACCATGCCCAGCTAATTTTGTATTTTTATTAGAGATGGGGTTTCACCATGTTGGCCAGGATGGTCTCATCTGTTGACCTCGTGATCCACCCACCTCAGCTTCCCAAAGTGCTGGGATTACAGGCATAGCCACCGTGCCTGGCCAGATGTATATTTTCAAATATGTACATGTGTGTGTATATACACACACAAATATATAAACGTGTGTGTATGTATATAGATGTACAAAATATCTACACACACCCATGCCCAGAAGTGGGATTGCTGGATTATATGGTAGTACTGTTTTTAATATTTTGAGGAACCCCCTTACTGACCTCAGTAATGGGTATACCATTTTACATTCCCACCAACTGTCCACAAATGTTCCAGTTTCTCAGCATCCTCTCCAACACTTTTTTTTTATTGATGATGGCCATCCTAATGGGTGTGAGGCGATACCTCATTGTAATGTTGATTGGCATTTGTGTTATGTTTGGTGATGGTGAGCATCTTATCATGTGCTTGTTGGCCATATTGTCATCTTCTTTAGAATAACATCTGTTCAGTTCCTTTGCCCATTCATTAATTGGGTTATTTATTTTTGGTGTTGAGTTGTAGAAGTTACTTGATAATCTATTAATGCCTATCAGATATGTGATTTGCAACTCTTCTCCCATTCCGTAGGTTTGCCTTTTCCTTCTTTTGATTGATTCCTTTGAAGTGCAAAAGCTTTAAGTTGGATGTAGATCCTTTAGTGTTTTGCTTTTCTTGCGTGTGCTTTTGGTATTATATCCAATAAATCCTTTCCAAAATCAGTGTCGTAAGGTTTTCTTCTATTCCTAGTTTGTTACGTGTATTAATCTGGAAATGGTGTTGAATTGTTCCTAATGCTTTTTTTGCATCAATTGAGATGATGGCATGGTTTTTGTTCTGAATCATATTAATAGTAGTGATATAGTTTTTGTTGGGGACCAGCCTCAACACCACTCATTTTTTCTTTTTTAAAACCACCATTGCTATCATGGCTTGTTCATGGTGTCTGGTCTCTCTCCAGAGGCATCTTCCCCATCTGCAGACTAAAAGCAAACAGCATAAACAGATACACATTAAAGTAAAATTTGCAATAGTTGATCCTCCAATGGTCTTAATCCATTTAAGAGGATTCACATTTGAAAGTCCATCAGCAGCTCCAGCTAGGGTGTCAATTCCAGGCAGGAGAGTTAAATGAGCCTGAGATGCTTCAAAAATGTGTTCCTTTAATTTGGCTATATCCAATGTTAAATTTCCATCCCTTCCTTCCAGATGATGTCTAACTTTTTCTCAATGATGTTCAGTAGCATTATGTGAATGGGGATTTACACAGAAATCAGAAGTATTTCCAATCACATTACATTTGCAATAGATGCTGTAAGCTCATTATACAATCTCCCATCCATATTAACAGTCTGTCTAAGATCATTGATTTGCCAATTTTCTTTGGTCTATTTGAGTCTGAGAATTCCACAATTTTGAGGAATTATTTTGCCAATTATTTACATATTCTACAGTTTGAACAGAGGAGTGTAAAGCAATTCCAGCAGCACTCCCCTTAACATTTCTGTGATGATATGAATGTCAGGAGAGGCTTCCCATGGTCTATTGAGGGAAACTGGTATCCAAACTCCTTCTCTGGCCCTTACCAGCAACACAGATGTTTTCACACAAAACGTGGAATCAATACGGGTGAAAAGGCAACAGTTTTGACATTTAATAATTTTAGAATTAGGTCATATATGAATATTTCTGACCATCAACATGAAAGGAGGCTTGACACAACTCTGAGTGGATACTGTTCTGTTGGAAGAAAACTAATACACAAATTGAAGTGTCTCACCTTCTCCATCAAGATAATATTTTCCTTCCAAACTCGAATATGAGATTGGGCCATCATTAACTTCCATAGTTCAGGGTGTTCAGGGCCTATTATTGGATTAATTATTTTTGGATGTGGTCCGGCCGTACCAAAATTGGTCCAAATTATGGGAAAATGAGCACACTTTTCAGTGTAAGTAGTGTCATCTCTTTGATAGTATAGATCCTGTTTTAGTTTTGTCTTGCATCTATCATTCTGATTGGTACAATTAACTGCAAAAGTCCTCTTAGGGGACCAATCAATGATGATTCCATAGGAATTATTTTTCAGTAGCACACTGTGATCAGCAATGCAGTCTTTCCAAATCAATATTTCTAAATCCTTTGACCATTGTTGAGATTGTTGGCACCTCTCTTTTCTGGTCTTAAATTGTTCCAGTTGGACCGAACTCTGTGAATGAGCCAGGCTCCATCCAGAAAGTAAATGATAGGATACTGGTCTTTGATTATGACCTGAAGTCTTAACTAGCCAATGTTGTTGATAGCCTTTTAGGCAACCGATAGCTGGCCCTATGCAAAGAGGGGGGACTGATAACCCGTGGACACATTTATTAACATTCCTTCCTTCTCTGGGTGAGAGGGCCCATGAGTATCTGTAGGCTCAGGCATCCAAACACTATTATTAACATAAACCTCAACCAGGGGTTCCAACAAAGTGACAGACCTAATTAAAGGCAGGAATGGGACATATGCCTAATAGGTATAATTTTGGTCTGCTGTAGTCACAGGGAGACTTACCGTCATAGCAATTACCGCAATCATAGCCACGATGAGGTTACTCGAGTTTAGTGGTTTTTGTTGTGCCTTCAGGTTTTCTTCTGCAAGCTGGGTCAGCCTCTTGATCTGTCCCAAGTCAGTGGGCTCACTTGACGGGTTTTGTTTGTCTTCATGTGGTCAGCTGAAATGTTCATTTGAGCCATCAGGTGTGCTGGGGGGTTGAGATCTTGGTTCCAAAATCCTTTTCTTTGGAATTTTGCTCATGGTAGAGTTTAAGATGTTTTGTAGGTACCCAAACTGGAAGCTGGTTTTCTCCTGGGGAAATAGAAGCAAACCCTCTTCCCCATGTTATAACTCTCCCTCTTTCCCAGGTCTTTGTTTTAAAGTCCTTCCACCACACAGCTTTTCCTTCATGAACATTTATCTTCTGTCTTGTTAAATGCTGCTCAGCTGCTGTAGTAACCTGATCCTGGGAGATGTTCAAAAAATTTAAGGTAACAAGAGCCAATTGTAATTGCATATGAGGGGTGGAATATTCCCTATCTCCCCCTATCTCCTGTTTATGTAATTGCATTTTTAAGGTTCGATTGGCTCGCTCAACAATCACTTGCCCTTGAGAATTATAGGGGATACTTGTACTGTGTTTAATGCTCCACTACAGTAGCCTGTCCATTGTCTGTTTTTAATTTTTTTGAAATTCCCATGACAGCAAAACAGGAAACCAAACATCTTTTTATATGTGCTGCAGTCTCACCAGTTTGGCAAGTAGCCCATATAAAATGAGAATATGTATCTCTGGTTACATGGACATAAGAAAGTTTGCCAAATGTAGGAACGTGGGTGATGTCCATTTGCCAGATCTTGTCAGGTGCCAACCTTTGAGGCTTAACACCAGTTCTTTGATGTAATTGCCTGGCACTGAGGTGAGTCAAAATTTTGGGCATCAGTCAGTGAGGGGGAAACCAACAAGTCAGCTTGCTGATTAGCCTTAGTCAAGGGTCCTGGAAGATTGGTATGTGCTAGGACATGAGTTATATAGAAAGGAAATTCCCAGGCATGCACAACTGCTTGTACGGAGTTGAACAATTGATAAAGCTGTTCATCAATAATATATTTAATTAAGGCAGTTTTAATATGCAGAGTCGCTTACACAACATAAGCTGAATCTGAAACAATATTAACTGGCTGATTAAAATCTTCTAATACTGTAATCACCACCTGTAATTTAGCTCTTTGGGCTGAGGAAAAGATAGTATGGATAACTTTATCACAAGGTCCCACATATGCCATTTTCCCAGTACTGTAGCCATCAGTAAAAATAGTCACAGCTTCTTCCAAAGGGGCATCCTGAGTAATTTTTGGAAGAATCCATGTAGTTAATTTTAAGAACTGGGAAGTTTTATTTTTAGGATAATGATTATCAATACATCCAACAAATTCTGCTAAATTAACTTGCCATGTAACTGAGTTAATAAATGCCTGTTTAACTTGATTTTTATTCATTGGAACTATAATTTTATTGGGCTCAGTGCCACAAAGTTTAACAATTCATATACAAGCCTGTCTGGTTAAAATTGCCATCTGATCTAAATATACTGTAAGTGTTTTTATGGTATTATGTGGCAAAAAGGACCATTCAACTAAATCATCATTTTGAATAATAATCACCATTAGGGAGTGCAAAGTAGGGAAGACAATGAATTGTAGAGGCAAGTCTGAGTCAATCCTAGTGACGTGGGCTTGCTGAATTTTTTCTTCAATTACTCTTAACTTTTTCATGGCCTCGCGTGTTAGTCCTCTTTTACTGTGTAAGTCGGAATCTCCCCTCAATATTGAGAAGAGATTAGACATAGCATAAGTATCAATTCCTAAGGTGGGCCAAGTACAATAAATATCTCCTAACAATTTTTGAAAATCATTTCAAAATGATTTTCATTTCAAAAAGGTTTTTAAAGAATTTTTTCTAATTTGAACCTTTTTGCGGCTTAATGGCTCTATCCTGTACTTGCATCCCCAAATACTGAAAAGGAGTCGTTGTTTGAATTTTGTCAGGTGCTATAAGCTATCCAGCGTTTGTAATTGCCTTTTGTAAAGATGAATAACATTGAATAAGTTGTTCTCTATTTTTTGCTGCACATAGTATGTCATCCATGTAATGGATGATGTAACAATCTGGAAATTGACCTCTAACAGGCTGGATACCTCTGCCCACAAAAGTTTGACAAACTGTGTGACTGTTTAACATATCCTGGGATAAAACCTTCCAAGGATATCTGGCTGCA
Source organism: Gorilla gorilla gorilla (assembly GCF_029281585.2). Lineage (NCBI taxonomy): Eukaryota > Metazoa > Chordata > Mammalia > Primates > Hominidae > Gorilla > Gorilla gorilla. The sequence goes on from NC_073244.2 coordinate 64,437,833, forward strand.
GATTCTTTGTTATTAACAGCAAGGATGGTAAAGGAAAATTTTTCAAAATCTGCCTCTGCTAAAGGAATTGTAAAAAAGCAGTCTTTTTAAATCTATAATAACAAGCAGCCCGTCTTTAGGGATCATGGTGGGGGATGGGAGCCCAGGTTGTAAAGCTCCCATCGGTTGAATTACAGCTTTGACCCCTCACAAGTCAGTCAGCATGCGCCATCTGCCGGACTTTGTCTTAATTACAAATATTGGGGAATTCCAAGGAAAGTGGGTGAAACATGGCCTGTTTCTAGTAGTTCTTTAACTATTTCATGAAATTCCCCCAACTGTTCCTTGCAGAGCGGCCACTGTTTGACCCAGACAGTAGTAAACTGCAGGGCGAGCCTGAATTGCCACCTCCCCATAATGCACTGCGGGGCAGGTAATAATTGGCACGGAGAGCCGAGTCTCGGTGAGCCGAGTCTCGGGCTCCGTCCCCCAGCACTCACTGGGTTGAGGAGGAGGTGGCCATTCTAGGCATTCCTCTGGAGAAGCCGTGGGCTGAACAATTTTCTGAGTAGGTTTAGGGAAACTGGAGGGGATTGGCATAAATCACCTCTGGACTCTCCTTTTGGCTAGTACTTGGTAGAGGCGGTTCAGAGTTCTGATTATCAAACTCCTCTCTCTCCTCTGACTCAGCCTCATCGTCTGTCTGAAAAGGCTCCAGTGCTGCACGCACCAATGACCAAACTGACCAAACAGGAAAAGGAATTTCCTTTCCTTCTCCCTTTGTTCTTTTAAGGTCCTTTCCAACTCTTTCCCAGTCTTTCAATTCCAAAGTTCCCTCTTTAGGCAGCCAAGGACAAAACTGTTCCACAGCATGAAACAAATCCATAACATTTTCCTTATCAACTTTTACCCCACTATGCTTCAAGCGTTGCTGTAGCAAGCTCAAATACGTGGCGTACTTATATTCAGTTTGTCCCATTTGTGTCCCTGGCTTTCTCTGAGTGCCTTGCTTGCCTGCAGAGCTTAAAAACCTTTTCATCCTCAGGAGTCCTCCATCCGTTGGCCCTCCGTTTCACACGCTTGAGCGTTCCTTTACCAGATTCTCTTGGGCCCCATGGTTGGGCGCCAAGCTGTTGGGGACCAGCCTCAACACCACCCTTAGGGTACTCAAAGTCCAATGGTGACAAAGGAATGAGAATAGACAAGTTAAGAGTGCATAAAGGTGGGGGCCACGGGGCCAGATTCAAGGTAGGAGCCTGCAAAAGGCCCTGATCTCTGGTCTCCACACTATTATGTACAGTCACTTAGATCTGAGAAGCAGATGTTGAGGGGTGAAACGGTGAAAGGGAGGTGATGTGTCACACACCTAATCTATAGCAGTGGCAGTTTAGGTAAATTTTCTTTGTGCTGAAGCAGCATAAACTTTACTACTGATCTATTCTTTAACTTATCAGAGAGCAGCTGTGGGGAGTGGGCTTAACTAGGAGCCAGCAAGTCTGGCCACATTCCAGTGCTTCAAAGGAGTGTCTTTCTCCTTGAACACAATGTTTACAGATAAGAGAGCAGGTCTTGCTCAGAGCATGGGAACATTACGGCAATTAGGAGGCTTTCCTCCTCAGAGGCCTCTTGTGGCTTTCTGCAACTTATTGTCCCGTATTTTTATGGCCAGTTTATACAGGCACCCCGTAAGCCCTTTCCCCAACAGTTTTCTCTATGTTTTTTAATGTTTATACCATTTTTTACTAGCTTAAAATAGAAAAATGTTGATGAACTAAATGTTGATGAACAGTTGATACATTTCGTTGTTCCATACATGCTGAAATGGACACAAACAAAAATGGTGATTTTTAAGAAGTTGTTGAAAAACTCACTTGTGGACAACTGTTATATAAGTTAATCGTGTGTATATGTATGTCTACATGAGTGCATGGATGAGCAAGCCCATGGCTCTTATGAAACACTTATCATAATTTAATCAATAAGTTTTATATTTAACACTTGAAATTATCTCTACAGTAGTTTCCATGGCCTTACATTTTTCCTACACTGTCACACTGAGTTAAATAATAGTAAGCATAGTGCTGTAGTATGTGTTTGCATGTGTGTATATATAATGTGTGCATATATAATCAATATATAATAACCTTTCATGAAGTTCCATGTTGTTATCCTTGAACTCATTTCACGTTTTCCCAGGCAACCCTCTCTCGATTAATTTTTTTTTTTTTTGAGACAGAGTCTCACTCTGTTGCCCAGGCTGGAGTGCAGTAGCGCAGTCTTGGCTCACTGCAACCTCTGCCTCCTGGGTTCAAGTGATTCTTCTGCCTCAGCCTCCCAAATAGCTGGGATTATAGGTGCATGACACCACACCTGGTTAATTTTTGTATTTTTAGTTGAGACGGGGTTTTGCCATGTTGGCCAGGTTGGTCTCGAACTCTTGACCTCAAGTGATCCGCTGGCCTCAGCCTCCCAAAATTCTGACTGTGATTACAGGCATGAACCACCGCACCTCAGTTTACTTTTGTAGATCATATCTGTTAGTAACTTGTTGAACCCAGGAGGCGGAGGTTGTGGTGAGCTGAGATCGCACCACTGCACTCCAGCCTGGGCAAGAAGAGCAAAGCACTATCTCAAAAAAAATAAATAAATAAAATAAATAAAAAATTTAGCTGAGCTTGGTGGCACAAACCTGTAGTCCCACCTGCTTGGGAGGCTGAGGTGGGAGGATCACTTGAGGGCAGTCAGTTGAGATGGCAGTGAGCATGATCAAACCACTGCATTCCAGTCTGTGGGAAACAGAGTAAGACCCCAACTCTTAAAAAAAAAAAACAAGAAAGAAAACAAACTACAAAATGCTGATGAAAGAAATCAAAGGCACTCAAATGGAGACATATACAATGTCAATTTATTGGAAGACTCAGCATAGAAACAATATGAAATTAACCAAATGATACACAACGTTAATACATTTCCTATCAAGGTGTTTTGTGGATACTAACAAGATTATCCAAAAAATTATGTAGAAAGGCAAAAAAAGAATGCCTAAAACATCTGGAAAAAAAAATAAAAAGGTTGGAATCATTTCATGTGATTTCAAGTCTTCTAATATAGTATAAGTATTTCCTTCTTTTTTTCATATTTACAATAAACCTAGTTTATACCTGCCATGATCTTATGTGCATACTCATGCATATTTTTTTCTCCAAATAACAGCTTCATTTATGTGCCCCCTGAACTTTTCACTACAGTAACAAAGGGAAGAAATGCATGAAACATAGAATGTAGACTGCAACATATGGAAAAGGAAACTTTTTAAAATTGTATACAAAAACAAAAAATAATTTTATTACAATTAAAGAACCAGAGAACATTTTGCTTAATACCATAATCAAAAATGACATTTCCGTAGCTTTTGGAAAAATGCTCTTCTAGTAGAGTCCTATTTATTATATATAACAATTAGGTAATGATAAATTATATTATGTAAATAAACACTTCACAATAATTTTCACTGAACTGATATGAAAAATATCTTAGGCAATTTTACTAAACAGTATTTCACAAGCATTTTCAACAGTCATATTGTGCAATGGGACCTATGTGTCCAGCCACAAGAGGAATGTAATAAGCTATTACCATGAAGAAAATTGAAGTCTCTCCTAACCAAGTCTGGAGTTTCAAGAGTAAACATTCAGTGTTATCCTAAAGAGTTAGACTTCATTTTGTGATGTCTGAGTAATGTGATGGTTAATATTAGGTGTCAACTTTAGTGAGTTGAAGGATATCTAGGTGGCTGATAAAGTATTGTTTCTGGGTGTGTCTGTGAGGGTGCTGCCAGAGGAGATTGACATTTGAGTCAGTGGACTAGGAGAGGAAGACCCACCCTCAATGTGAGTGGGCACTATCCGATTGGCTGCCAGTGTGGCTAGAACAAAGCAGGTGGAAGAAGGTGGGATAACCTTGCTTGCTGAGTCTTCTGGTTCTCTTTCTTCTTCCCATGCTGGATGCTTGTTTATGCTTCTCCTGCCCTTGGACATCAGATTATAGGTTCTTCAGCCTTTGGACTCTGGGACTTGAACCAGCAGCTTCCTGGGATATCTTGAGCCTTTGGTCACAGACTGAAGGTTGCATCATTGGCTTCCTTGGTTTTGAGGTTTTCAGACTTGGACTGAGCCACTACCAGCTTCTCTCTTCTCCAGCTTGCATACAGCCTATCATGGGACCTTTGCCTTGTAATTGTGTGAACCAATTCTCCCTAATAAACTCCCTTTTATATATACATGTATCCCATTTGTTCTGTACCTATGGAGAACCCTGACTAATACAGACTTTGGTACCTGGAGTGGTTCTAGAGGAATATATATATATATATATATTTTTTTTTTTTTTGACAGGGTCTCACTCTTTTGCCCAGGCTGGAGTGCAGTGATGCAATCTTGGCTCACTGCAACCTCCACCTCTGAGGTTCAAGCCATCCTCCTGCCTCAGCTTCCCAAACAGCTGGGACTACAGGTGTGCACCACCGTACCTGGCTAATTTTTGCATTTTTTGTATGGGGCGGTTTTGCCATGCTTCCCAGGCTGATCTCGAACTCCCGAGCTCAAGTAATCCACCTGCCTTGGCCTCCCAAAGTACTGGGAATACAGGTGTGAGCCACTGTGTCCAGCCTAGAGGAACAAAATTTTAAGGATGAATTTCCTTAGTTGGTTTAGGGGCTTCTGGAGTTGGCTCTCTAATCTTATTACAACTAAAAATGCTAAGGTCTCTACTTCTAATAGTACAGAGAACACTGATAGTCCTTGGTATGCATTGTTCAGAGACTTGTGCAAAATAAATGTATTTGATACTCATGATTCAGTGCTCCTGAGAGGCAAGGAGTTTAGTGACTTTATACATGATACTTTTCAACATTTCTGGAGAACCAAAGAACATAATGAATTTGCTTTCCTAAGTTCCCTGGTAAAAAATGATGAAAGAAATGGATAAGCTCAGAGATGATACCTCCCAGATCTAGAAGATATCATACTTAGCCTCAAAGCTTCTAAGGGTACCCTGGGTGCGACTGTTTTGTAGACAAAAGGCTGAAATTGCCAAAAATCAGACACAAGCTCTTATGTGAGTGGATGACCTACAATAATTGGTGCACACTCAGCCTCACCAGGTATCTATAAGGTAAGGGCATTGGTTGGGAAAGATTGGGAAAGATTGGGAGCATGTAACTTGACATGGGGATGTGTGGGAGGATCCTGATGAAGCTGGGAACACTGAGCTCTTAAACCCTGATGAGCCCTTTTTACGAGAGAAAATGGCCTCCCTACCCCTCATGGTGGCAACATCTTCTTCCCCACCCAGGCTGCTTTCAGCCTTTGTACCTTTTTTCTGAGGACATTCACCATGCATTGCCTGAGGAAACAACAATGGCCTCCTCTGAGGCAGATGCGAGGCAAGGCAATGCTGATTCTTCTCAGGATCCACCCCCACTACCCTTCTTTGCCTCTAGACCTGTAACTAGACTCAAGTCCCAGTGGCTCCTAGAGGTGATGTGACCCATGAGGAGGTGCGCTGCACTCCAAAAGAACTGCTGAGGCATAATTATGACATTATTGTCTATATTTGGAGATTATGATTTAAGGAGATGTGTATGGGTGCCAAGTTGATGAGGGGTAGACTTGTGGTTAATCTTGGTTGTCAGTTTGATTGGATTGAGGGATGCCTAGATGGTTCATAAAGTATTGTTTTTGGATATGTCAGTGAGTGTATTGCTAGAGGAGATTGACATTGGAGTCAGTAAACTGGGAGAGGAAGGCCCACCCTCTGTGGGTGGGCACCATCCAGTTGACTGCCAGACAGCTAGAACAAAACAGGCAAAAGGTAGAATAAATTGACTTGCTGGGTCTTCTGGCTCTTTCTTCTTTCTATGCTGGACACTTGCTTACACTCCTCCTGCCCTTGGAAATCAGACTCCAGGTTCTTTGGCCTTCGGACTCTGAGGCTTGCACTAGTGGCTTCCCAAGGGCTTCCAGGCTTTTAGTCATAGACTGAAAGCCTGATATGGATTGGATCTGTGTCCCTATCCAAAACTCATGTTGAACTGTAATCCCCAGTGCTGAAAGTGGGGCCTGGTGGGAGGTGATTTGATCATGGAGGGCATTTCATGTGGTTTGACACCATCTTCCTCTTTGTGCTACCATTGCAATAGTGAGTTCTTGTGAGATCTGGTTGTTTAAACATGTGTGGCACCTACACCCACCCACTTCCTCCTGTTCTGGCCATGTGAAGTGCCTGCTCTTACTTCACCTTCCTTCATGATTTTAAGTTTCCTAAGGCCTCCCTAGAAGTCAGAGAGATGCTGGCATTATGCTTCTGGCACACCCTGCAGAACTGTGAGCCAATTAAACCTCTTTTCTTTATAAATTACCCAGTCTTAGATATTTCTTTATAGCAATGTGAGAATGGACTAATACAAGGCTGTAATACTGTTGGCTTCCCTGGTTCAGAGACTTTTGGATTTTAACTGAGCGACTACCAGCTTTTCTCTTCCCTGGTTTGCAGAGAGCCTGTTGTGGAACTTAACTTTATAATTGTGTGAGTTGGTTCTCCCTAATAAACTCCCTTTTATATATACACAGATCCTATTAGTTCTGTTTCTCTGTAGAACCCTAATACAATTACTAACACATTTTACACCTCTGCACTCCCTCTTTGTATTCTGCCCATCTTGTCAAGCTGATAATAAAGCCTGAGTGCCCCCTTCTTTTGCACCAGCTGGAAGTTCAAACCACAAGTGGGTACTCCAACCCCAGCCCTATCCTTTAACAATCGTGGTACCCCAAGCCAGTCATCTATTCCAGTTATCTGAAGCTGCATTTGAACCAGCTAGAGAAGTCTACCCTGCTTTCTCCATAAAGCCTCATTATGTAATAAACATTTTCAGGCCATTTGACTGTATGGCATCATCATTATCAGTATCCAAACCAAACCTCAGGTAGACTTTAGACAAGTTCCAGTACAGTGGGCAAAAGTTAAAATTACCAAAAAAAAGGTATGAAGGTGAATATATGAAATTTCTAGTCAGTCTGCCAAAGGAAAACAATACTCATTTTGTGTGTTCATTCTTGAGAAAATGTATGAAGATTAGTATTTTCAGATTAATGTCACTAATCACAAGGACAAAAAAGACATTATTACAGTATTTTTACCCTTAACCTCATACCTTTTCACATCTTATTTTTCATATTACTATATTGGTATACTTCACATAAATGAAGGTGCATGCCATGGGTCTTATTTGGCACACACACAAAAAGGCACATAGAAATATAATAATATGGTGGCCAGGCACAGTGACTCATGCCTGTATTCCCAGCACTTTGGGAGGCTAAGGCGGGTAGATCACCTGAGGCCAGGAGTTCGAGACCAGCCTGCCCAACATGGTGAAAACCCTAATGGTGCATTATCATTGTCTGCTATAAAGTATCTTCCTGTGGTGGGATAAAACAGTGTTGGTAGACATAACATGATTCATTCATACTTAGGAAAATTTAAACTTTATTACATAAAACGAGAACTATGCACATTCTAAATCAAAGTTGCAGATTATATTACCAACAGTTAAATGTGAATTCTATTCAAGAACATGCTATATTGGTAGTTTTCATTAAACTGTCTACTCTGATATAACTGTTCTCTCTTCCATTTCAAAAATAAGACTATAGTTCATCAATTTTTGCTAAACAACAGCTATTGCTATTCAGTTGAGGAGGTGGCCACCATTTCCCCTGGATGATTTCTATGGCATAATCAGTCCCTAAGAACCCATTACTCTTTTCCATAAAAATCCTATTTTCCTAAGGCCATGGCATGCTCTATTTTGAGGTTATTTGGTAGAGCATAGAAGCACTAAGCCATTCTGTAAGGAAAAGGATACATTGAACACAATAAGTATAATGACTGGCATCGTAGTTTTACCTTATTCTCTGCTCACCTCCATGCCATGAAAAGATTTCAAAGTTCAGGCTAAAGTCATAAAGAGTAAAGAAGCCTTTTCAAAAAACCTCCCAAATAATTTTTAAAAAAATTATAAGCTGAATATAACTGATCATTTCCACATGCCATTGAACCTTTGGTACACATCATGTCATGAGGTTAAACATATTTTGTTGTATAATATTTCTTCAGCATGCAATGTCGTAGATTAATATAAGAGAACCAGAGACTGAGTTATTTCTTGCATAAGTCTTCTGATGTACTCTAGTAATATTCCTTGAGTTATAGCCTCAGCATACAAAATCTATCTGTGAGGTATTTTCAAAGATGTATCTTTTGATGTCTAGTGATGTGGCAGGCCTCGACAAAGCCTGTGTCTTGTACACTACATTTACATGGTTTCTCTTTACTATGGACTCTGATGTTGATTAACGCTCATGATGAAAAGTTTGCCATACTCGGTTTGTAATGACTGTCTCATGAATTAATTATCTGATGCTGTGTAAGTTGTGATTTGTGACTAAAGACCTTACCACATACATGGCATTTGTAATGTTTCTCTTCAGTATGGATTCTGTGATGATTTGCAAGATGTGAAATCTGAGTGAAGATCTTACCACACTCATTACATTTGTAAGATTTCTCTCCAGAATGGACTCTGTGATAACTTGTAAGGTGGAAGTTTTGTCTAAAAACCTAGTCTCACTCACTACATTTTTAAGGTTTCTCTGCATTATGGATTATTTTATGAAAGGCAAGGCTTGAATGCACACTAAATGCTTAGCTATATTAATTACATTTGTAAGATTTCTCTCCAGTATGAACTCTCTGATGTTTTGCAAGGTGTGAAATTTGATTAAAGGCTCTGCCACGTTCGTTACATTTATGTCTCTCTCCAGTATGAATTCTCTGATGAATTGTTAAGGAGAACTTGTTCCTGAAGTCCTTATCACATTCCTTACATGTATAAGGTTTCTTTCCAGTGTGGATTAACAGATGGGTAGTGAGGCTTGAATGCCCACCAAATTCTTTGGCACATTTATTACATTTGTAAAGTTTCTCTCCTGTATGAATTCTCCAACATTGTGCTAGGTATGAATAGCTACTGTAAACCTTGCCACATTCATTACATCTATAAGGTTTCTCTTCCATATGAATTATCCAGTGTTCTGTAAGGTGTGAATTGTGACTAAAGATCTTACCACATTCATTACATTTGTAAGGTTTCTCTCCCGTATGAGTTCTCCAATGTCGTGCAAGGTGTGCAATTTGATTGAAGACCTTGCCACATTCGTTACATTTGTAAGGCCTCTCTCCAGTATGAATTCTCTGATGATTGCTTAGGGATAACCTATGCCTGAAGACCTTGCCACGTTCATGACATTTGTAAGGTTTCTTTCCACTATGGATTAGAAGATGGGCAATAAGGCCTGAATAGTCACTAAATGCTTTGCCACATTCAATATATTTGTAACGCTTCTCTCCAGTATGAATTCTTCGATGTCATACAAGGTATGAAAGTTGACTAGAAACTTTGCCACATTCATTACGTTTGTAAGGCTTTTCTCTGGTATGAATTATCCAATGTTCTGCAAAGTGTGAACTGCGAGTAAAGACCTTGTAACATTCATTACATTTATAAGGTTTCTCTCCAGTAAGAAATAACTCAGTCTCTGGCTAAAAACTTTGCCACATTCATTACATTTGTAAGGCTTCTCTCCAGTATGAATTATCCAATGTTCTGCAAGGTGTGAACTCTGAGTAAAGACCTTGTAACATTCATTACATTTGTAAGGTTTCTCTCCAGTATGAATTCTCTGATGTCATGCAAGGTATGGATTATTCCTGAAGACTTTACCACACTCATTACATTTGTAAGGTTTCTCTCCAGTATGAATTCTCTGATGATTGATAAGGGATAACTCATACTTGAAGACTTTGCCAAATTTTTTTACATTTGTAAGGTTCTCTCCAGTATGAATTACAAGATGGGCAGTGAGGTCTAACCACTCATTAAATATTTTGCCACATTCATTATGTTTCTGAGACTTTCTCCAGTATGAATTCTTCAATGTTGTACAAGGTTTGAATTGCAACTAAAGAACTTGCCACATTCATTACATTTGTAAGGTTTCTGTCCTGTATTCACTCTCTAATACTCTGTAAGGTGTGAATTGCGACTAAAGACTTTGCCACATTCCATACAGTTGTAAGGTTTCTCTTCAGTATGAATTCTCAGATGTTCTGCAAGATGTGAATTGCGATTAAAGACCTTGCACATTCATTACGTTTGTAAGGTTTCTCTCCTGTATGAATTCTGTGATGTTGTACAATGTATGAATTTTTCCTAAAGACTTTACCACACTCATTACATTTGTAAAGTTTATCTGGATCCAGGATTATGTCATGGTTAGCAAGGCTTGAAGACACTCTAAAGACTTTGCCATGCTCATTACATTCATAAGATTTTTCCCTAATGTGTGTTTTCTGTTCTTGTGGGAGCAATGGAGAATCAAAAAAATCACTGCTACATTTATTAACATGAGTTTTCACACCAGAAGAAATTTTTTCTTTCTTTTTTTTTTTTTTTTTTTTGAGACAGAGTCTTTCTCTGTCGCCCAGGCTGGAGTGCAGTGGCGTGATCTCGGCTCACTGCAACCTCCCAGGTTCAAGCAATTCTCCTGCCTCAGCCTCCTGAGTAGCTGAGATTACAGGCACCAGCCACCATGCCCAGCTAATTTTTTTGTATTTTTAGTAGAGACGGGGTTTCACCATGTTGGTCAGGCTGGTCTCGAACCTCTGACCTCATGATCCACCCGCCTCGGCATCCCAAAGTGCTGGGATTATAGGCGTGAGCCACCGCGCCTGGCTGAGTGCAGCCAATTAATATCCCCTAATAGCTGTTGAAAATAATTTGAAGTCTGTAACCTGTCTTTACAGAGAACTACTTTCTGAGGCTGTACACTTCTTTCAGTAACAATAGTGCCTAAGTAATGGTATGGGGAAATAGTACCTTTTCTGGAGCTATTTTGAGATTCCATTTAGTTAAAGCCTGCTTTGTTCCTCGGAATAACTCGTGAGATTTGATCTGTAGGAGCAATCAAAAGAATGTCATCCATATAATGAATGATGTAAGCAGTAGGAAACATATTCCAAGGCTCCTTTCATGCCCTTCCTACAAAATGCTGACATAGTGTAGGACTGTTAAGCATGCCTTGAGGTAAAACTTTCCATTGATAGCGAGAAACAGGTTCTCTTTGATTAATAGAAGGCACAGAGAAAGCGAATTGAGGCTTATCCTTCTTATGTAAGGGTATAGTAAAAAAGAAAAACAATCCTTAAGATCTATTACTACAAGAGGCCAGTATCTTGGAATGGCTGCTGGGGCTGGCAGACCTTGCTGTAATGCGCCCATTGGTTTAATTTGTGCATTAACAGCTCTCAAATCATGCCACAGTCACCATCTTCTGGGCTTTTTTGAGATAACAAACACTGGTGAATTCCAGCTGACATCACTATATGTCCTGCATCCAATTGCTCTTTTACTAGCTGCTGAAGTTGAGCTTGTTTCTCCTGTGTTAGGGGCCATTGATCCACCCATACAGGTGTTTTGCTGAGCCATTCTAATGGTAAGGCAGTTGGCAGAGGAGAAATATCAATGACCCCCATCAGAAATCCTGATGTCCTAGCCCTTTTCTATCTGTGTTTCCAGTTACTGATGTCGGGTTAGGAGTTCCTTGTAGGAATTTCCCTAAACTTTTCCCACTCTGATATCCCATATTCTTCAACATTTTAAATCCTGGGTTATCAAATTTTCACTTGTAAGTCTCCTATCCCATGCCGTAAGTCTCAACCCCATAAATTGATAGCTATATTTGCAACATAGAGCTGAAAAGTATATGACTGTCCATCCAGACCAAGACAAAGTAAAATCTCAGCACTCTGTCAAACACTTTAAACTGCTCCTACTCTCACTAGGGATGTGGAGGTTAGTCTGAGAGGCCATGGTAGGGGCCGGTCCTTACTGGTTATTACTGACACATCAGCTCCTATGTCCATTAGCCCATAAAATTTCTTTTCTTTAATTTGTATTACACAGGTAGGTCTATTAGAGGTTATGGGTTGGGATAGATTTCCCATGTAGTTGTGCTCCCAAACCCTTTCTTTGCTCATTTCTCTTTTCATGGAGAAGGGTGTAATTTGCAGAGAATAAGCAACAATTGAGCAATATATTCTCCTGGTTCAAAAACCTGAAGATCTTGTGACATTAAAACTACTTGAATTTCTCCTTCATAATTGGAGTCAACTACTCCAGGGACTACAGTGATGCCTCGCAAGTTAACATGGCTCTTTCCTAAAATTAGTCCCATGTATCCTGCTGGTAAAGGTCTCTAAATGCCAGGGGGAGCTTTGGTAGGTTTGTCTCCTCCAACTAATAAAATTCTTTCTCTGGCAGGGAGATGTTATCCTGGACTTCCTGGTGTTCCTGGGGTGAGGGAATCAATGTTTTTTCTGGGACCCACCCCTGAAGTGTGGTTGTGGTCTGAACTATGAATGCCTTTATTGTTTGAGGGGCCTTCTCATTTCCTGATGGGGTGTACGATTCTGATGAAATTTTGAGTGGCACCAATTAGCCCAGTGATTTCCTTTGTTACAGTGAGGATAGAGTCCTGGCATTTTTTCCTGGTAGTAGTGGGGAACCGCATTGTAAGGTCCTTTCTCTCTTGAGATCTGACGGCATTCCTTTTTAAAATGTGCAGTTATTTCCACAGTTATAACATTTTCCCATTTTAGGGTTTTTTTTTTTTTTCCATTTTAGGGTTTGACCATTGGCTCTTTTTAGACTTATCAACTGCCAGATTAGCCATTTCTTGTGCTAACATTGTGGAGCAATGCAGCTCAATTCCCACATCTTGACAAGCTCTGAGAAAATTTCCCAAGTTTTTGTACATCTCACAGGTGCCAGTGCACGTTTACAATCTGCATTTGCATTCTGAAAAGCTAGGGTTAAGGTTAACATTTCTGCAGCAGTGGTGTGAGGAATCTGACACTTGACTGCCTCTTGAAATCCTGCAAGAAATTGTGCATAAGGTTCCTGAGACCCTTGCACAATATTTAAAAAGGATTGTACTGGGACTCCCTCTTCTATAATTGTGGCCCAGGCATGTTTAGTGGCCAGTGCACACTGCTGATAAGCAGCATCTGGGAGTGCCATTTGATGTTCCAGGTCTGAATAAGGGCCATGACCTAACAGCATATCCTCTGTAATGTCTCTGTCCAGCAGCACGATTCTGTCTAGCTTGGTCTGCACACATTTCTTGCCAATTTAAATTCCATGTCAGGTATACACTAGCAGACAAACAAGTGCAAGCCAAATGCTTTACATCAAAGGGTAGAAGGTGCATAGCACCAAATACAGATTCTAGCAGTCCTAAAGTGAATGGGCTCTGTATTCCATTATTAACTATACTAGCTTTTAATTCCTTCAACAACTTAAACTCTAGTGGGGTGTGTTCATGAATAAGCTGCTGTGGGCTATCTGTATCGGGCCTTATGGAGATAGGAAAAGCACAGGGTCCTAAGAGCTCTCCAGCTATGGCAGCAGAGCATAAAATTCTCTCTATTGGGGTTTCTATTTCTGCTGCCGAAGGAGGCGGTACAGATGTTTCTGCAACTGGACGGGGCAGTATAGGCCAATTTTTATACTCCCTCCCTTGTTTTTTATTTTCAGTTGGTGCTGTGGGTGGGACAACAGATTCTTTCAGATTTTTAGACTCAGAACGTGACTCCTTTTGTCCAGCAGAATAAGAAGGAGATAATGGCAGAAGGACAGTATGAACTAAACTCCAAGTGGAGAAAACAGATGATCTGTTTGATGATCTGTTAAGACCTGTTTGATGATCCCATTTTATTTTATTTTATTTTATTTTTTTATTTATTTTTTGAGACGGAGTCTTGCTCCGTCTCCCAGGCTGGAGTGCAGTGGCATGATCTCAGCTCACTGCAACCTCTGCCTCCCGGGTTCAAGCAATTCTCCTGTCTCAGCCTCCCATGTAGCTGGGACTACAGGTGCCGGCCACCATGCAAGGCTAATTTTTGTATTTTTAGTAGAGACAGGGTTTCACCATATTTGTCAGGCTGTTCTCGAACTCCTGACCTCAGGTGATCCGCCCACCTCAGCCTCCCAAAGTGCTGGGATTACAGGCATGAGCCACCGCTCCCGGCTATTGATGAGCCCATTTTAATCCTTCTCTTGCTCTGTCCCAATTTTTCAAATCAAGAGTGCCTGTCTGTGGAAACCATGGGTTATGCATGGTAACCTCCTGCAGAAGCTTAGTTAATGTCTGACAACTAACCTGAGCCACAGATTAAGTAAAACTTCAAGCAACTTCACATAAAGTTTTTCTTCAATAAACAAATTGTGCCCCATGTTAACCTGATTCAGAAATTTATCTTTCCCAAGGCCGGGCTCAGTGGCTCACGCCTGTAATCCCAGCACTTTGGGAGGCCGAGGCGGGCAGATCACAAGGTCAGGAGATCAAGACCATCCTGGCTAACGCGGTGAAACCCTGTCTCTACTAAAAATAGCAAAAATTAGCCGGGCTTGGTGGCGGGCCCCCGAAGTCCCACCTACTTGGGGGGCTGAGGCAGGAGAATGGCAGGAACACGAGAGTCAGAGCTTGCAGTGAGCTGAGATTGTGCCATTGCAATCCAGCATGGGAGACTGGGAGACTGGGAGACAGAGCGAGACTCCGTCTCAAAAAAAAAAAAAGGAAAAAAGAAACTTCTCGTTCCCAGTACTTTTTTAAAGCACTGACCATAGAGATTCCATTATGGTTTTGACATTTTGGGAAACCAGTTTTACCATTGTGTCAGTAAAACAATAAGATAGTTTGAGAGCATATGATCTAAATAAAGATATTTGAAGGGTTAGTTGGAATTCTAAAAGTAGGTAATGGCCAAATAGCATTCTCATTCCTTAACAGACAAAAACTTCTTTGTCAAAGGAATTAGAAAATGTGAAAATATGTTTTCCAGATAAAACTCATACGCCACTTCCAATTGACTAATGAAATATAATAGACAGACGGAAAAAGTGGATTATGATTTTTTTAATCTTTATTTATTTATTTATTTATTTATTTATTTATTTATTGACGCAGTCTCGCTCTGTCTCCCAGCCTGGATTGCAGTGGCACAATCTTGGCTCACTGCAAGCTCCGCTTCTGGGGTTCACGCCATTCTGCTGCCTCAGCCTCCCAAGTAGCTGGGACTACAGGTGCCCACCACCATGCCTGGCTAATTTTTTGTATTTTTAGTAGAGATGGGGTTTTACCATGTTAGCCAGGATGGTCTTGATCTCCTGACCTCGTGATCCACCTGCCTCGGCCTACCAAAGTGCTGGGATTACAGGCGTGAGCCACCGTGCCCAGTCGATTATGAATCTTAAAATGCTTCCTGTAAATATTATGTAGCTAAAGATTGATTTCCAGCATCTGACATAACAGTAGGTTTCTTGTTAACCAGTTTATCTTCTTTCTGGGTAATTGCAAGTGAATATGTGCACATACTGACCGAAATAAAATCAGGCCCTCAACTTAGTTGTTTACTGAAAATTCCGGGGCAAATAGTCCATAAAAGCTGTTTACCTCTGAATGCACTATCGCTGGTTAAATACAGAGAACATCCTTCTTCCAGCTGTAAAGGATGAAGCATATTAAACATTAGCCAGGCAGTAATGAAGCTAAATAACCATACAGCAGCTGTGTCTGACAATGTTGTGCTGGATATTGCAGTTTACTTTCAAGGTGCAGATATAAGGATTTAAAAAAAAAAAAAATTTTGGCCGGGCGCAATGGCTCACTCCTGTAATCCCAGCACTTTAAGAGGCCGAGGCAGGTGGATCACAAGGTCAGGAGTTCAAGACCAGCCTGGCCAAGATGGTAAAACCCCGTCTCTACTAAAAATAACAAAAATTAGCCAGGCATGGTGGCACTTGCCTATAATCCCAGCTACTCGGGTGGCTGAGGCAGAGAGTTGCTTGAACCTGGGAGGTAGAGGTTGCAATGAGCTGTGATCATGCCACCGCACCCCAGTGTGGGTGACAGAGCGAGACTCCATCTCAAAAGATAATAATAATAACAATAATAATAATAATAACTTGGCACCAAATAAATATGAGTAGCATCCTTTGGCCTATGAAAGAGTCAGGATTTGCAGGGAATTGAGTTTGAGAAATGAATGAATAAAGGCACCGTGGTGCCTGACCCCCTCATTCATGTGTGTGACTCTGAGCACTCACAGGCGTGTCCAGCAACTCAGCCCAGGGCAGGTGGGTTAGCCTGGGGTTATACCTTGGACCTTATATCACTCTCGGTACCTCTTTAGGGCACTGACCTTATATCGGCTGCGGCAGACTCCTCCTGGTGTCCCCATTCATCTGATCAATTTCACTTCTTCTGCTCCAGCAGACCTTCTTCCTTCATGTCCTCCTATCCCTGTGTATGGGTGCCACGTTGCCGTGGACCCTGTTGGACTGACCAAAGGAGAAGGAACGCGGGAATTAAAGACAAAAGAATATGTTTGGAAGAAGTGGTCAGGGGACTCCTTGCTTCTGGTGAACAAGGGCCCTGAGCTTCTAGCACCTTTCACATTGGATATGATTAGTTGTGGCATGTTGACTTCTGTGTATATAATATAATAATTAAAACTTGTTTCAAATTATACATATGAGATTGAGAATTTTAAACTTCCTATTTATAAGACATGTACAATCTATAAATCTTGGCATCAGAGGTTAGCTTCCACTTGTAATCCCTATTCAGCCCAAGGACAGTGACTTATGAAGTTGTGTGTCACTCTCTTCCCTTTTCCCAGAGTCGGGTAGGAAATGGGGCAGTGAAGTGGGAGAAAAAATCACTTTCTGTTATTACATAATAATTTTAATTAAATTAATTAATTCTTTAAGACAGGCCTGCTCTATCTCCCAGGCTGGAGTGCAGTGGCGTAATTTCCTCTAACTGCAGCCTTGACCTGCTAGGCTCAAGCGATCCTCCTACTTCAGCCTCCCGAGTAGCCGGGACCACAGGTGTAAACCACCAAGACCGGCTAGGTTTTATATTCTTTTTGTAGAAACGGGGTTTCACTATGTTTCCCAGGCTGGTCTCAAAATCCTGGGCTCAAAGGATCCTCCTGCCTTGGCCTCCAAAATTACTGGTATTACAGGGATGAGCCACCACATCTGGCCTACATAGAACTTTTTTTTTTTTTGAGAGGAAGTTTTGCTCTTGTTGTCCAGGCTGCAGTGCAATGGTATGATCTCAGCTCACCACAACCTCTGTTTCCCAGCTTCAAGCAATTCCACTGCCTCAGCCTCCGGAGTAGCTGGGATTACAGGCATGCACCACAACACCCGGCTAATTTTGTGTTTCTAGTAGAGATGGGGTTTCTTCATGTTGGTCTAGGCTGGTCTCTAATTCCCAACCTCAGGTGCCCGCCTCGGCCTCCCAAAGTGCTGGGATTACAGGCGTAAGCCACCACGCCCAGCCCATAGTAGATTTTAAAACGGACATCAGGACATGGTGGCTCACGCCAGTAATCCTAGCACTTTGGGAGGCCGAGGTGCGTGGATCACGAGGTCAGGGGTTCGAGACCAGCATGGCCAACACAGTGAAACCCCATCTCTACTAAAAAAATACAAAAATTAGCCAGGCATGGTGGCAGATGCCTGTAATCCCACCTACTCGGGAGGCTGAGGCAGGACAGTTGCTTGAACCTGGGAGGCACAGGTTGCAGTGAGACGAGGTTGCGCCACTACACACCAGCCTGGGCAACAGAGCTAGACTGCATTGGAAAAAAAAATAAAGAAAAAGGAACATCAAAGCTGGTTATAGTGGCTCATGCCTGTAATCCCAGCACTTTGGGAGCAAATCACTGAAGGTCAGGAGTTCGAAACCAGCCTGGCCTATATGGTAAAACCCTGTCTCTGCCAAAAGTACAAAAATTAGCAGGGCGTGGTGGTACATGCCTCAAATTTCAGCTACTCCGGTGGCTGAGGCAGGAGAATTACTTGGACCCGGCTGGGAGGCAGAGGTTGCAGTGAGCCATGATCGCACTACCACACTGCAGCCTGGGTGACAGAGTGAGACTCCGTCTCCCAAAAAAAAAAAAAAAAATTAGCCAAGGATGGTGGCATGCGTGTGTAGTCCCATCTACTTGGGAGGCTGAGGCAGGAGAATCTCTTTAGGCAGGAGAATCATGCCACTACACTCCAGCCTAAGTGATAGAGTGTGACTTGGTCTCAAAAAATAAAAAAAGAAATAGCAATCAGCTCTTTAATGTCTCCCTTTATATAAGCAGTAGTCCTGGCCGTGCGCGGTGGCTCACACTTGTAATCCCAGCACTTTGGAAGGCTGATGCGGGCAAATCACCTGAAGTCGGGGGTTCAAGACCAGCCTGACCAACATGGAGAAACCCTGTCTCTACTAAAACTACAAAATTAGCTGGGTGTGGTGGCGCATGCCTGTAATCCCAGCAACTCAGGAGGCTGAGGCAGGAGAATTGCTTGAACCTGGGAGGCAAAGGTTGTGGTGAGCCAAGATGACGCCATTGCACTCCAGCCTCGGCAACAAGAGGGAAACTCCGTCTCAAAAAATACATAAATAAATAATAAAAATAAAAGCACGAGTCCTATTCACGTGCAGTCAACACGCATGACCAAATTCTCTCACAGGCACCACCTGCAGGAACATCCTATTGGACAATAAGAACTCTGAACATCCCTTTTGGCCAATATAAACATTCAGACCAGGGAGCCTGCATCAGGTTTTTGATGTTTTTATTGTGCAATTTGTTTTATACAATGTTTTCTGTGATCTCAGTTTATAAATTTTCCCAGTACACATTCTTTGTTTTATATTTTATGCACAGTTAACTAGATAACTAAGGGCAATACATATATATAAAATTGCTCTATTGCCTGGTGTTATGTAACTGTACCTGTGACATCATAATTGCACCCTCCGACACTGTTAGTTCTTATTCCTTATAATGCTGTGTATTCACTTGAACTCATATGAAGGGGTGGCCTGCCCCTCCACACTTGTGGGCGTTTCTCATCAGGTGGAACGAGAGACTTGAGAAAATAAAGAGACACAGAGACAAAGTATAGAGAAAGAAAAGTGGGCCCAGGGAACTGACACTCAGCATACAGAGGACCCACGCCGGCTCCAGTCTCTGAGTCCCCTTAGTATTTATCAATCATTATTGGTCGTTTCTCAGAGAGGGGAATGTGGCAGGACAATAGGGTAATAGTAGAGAGGTCAGCAGGAAAACTTGTGAACAAATGTCTCTGCATCATAAACAAGGTAAAGGAAAAAGTGCTGTGCTTTTGATGTGCATATACATAAACACCTCAATGCCTTAAAGAGCAGTATTGCTGCCAGCATGTCTCACCTCCAGCCCTAAGGCGGTTTTCCCCTATCTCAGTAGATGGTATATACAATTGGGCTTTATACCCAGACATTCCTTTGCCAGGGACGAGTGGGAGACAGATGCCTTCCTCTTATCTCAACTGCAAAGAGGCCTTCCTTCCTCTTTTACTAATCCTCCTCAGCACAGACCCTTTACGGGTGTCGGGCTAGGGGATGGTCAGGTCTTTCCCTTCCCACGATGCCATATTTCAGAATATCACATGGGGAGAAACTTTGGACAATACCTGGCTTTCCTAGGCAGAGGTCCCTGCAGACTTCCACAGTGTATTGTGTCTCTGGGTGTCAGGCCTCTGAGCCCAAGCTAAGCCATCGTATACCCTGTGACCTGCACATACACATCCAGATGGCTGGTTCCTGCCTTAACTGATGACATTCCACCACAAAAGAAGTGAAAATGGCCTGTTCCTGCCTTAACTGATGACATTGTCTTGTGAAATTCCTTCTCCTGGCTCATCCTGGCTCAAAAGCTCCCCCACTGAGTACCTTGTGACCCCCACTCTGCCCGCCAGAGAACAACCCCCCTTTGACTGTAATTTTCCTTTACCTACCCAAATCCTATAAAACGGCCCCACCCCTATCTCCCTTCACTGACTCTCTTTTTGGACTCAGCCCGCCTGCACCCAGGTGAAATAAACAGCCATGTTGCCCACACAAAGCCTGTTTGGTGGTCTCTTCACAAAATTTCATGTGCATCCATGTGAAGAGACCACCAAACAGACTTTGTGTGAGCAACATGGCTGTTTATTTCACCTGGGTGCAGGTGGGCTGAGTCCAAAAAGAGAGTCAGACTTTGAATGGAAGGCGAGTCTGGTTTCCTAAGCAGTTCCTAGCTTGACTTTTCCCTTTTGTGTAGTGATCTGGTGGCCCCAAATTTATTTTCCTTTCACACAGCCCAACCCTCACACCACCTCTGGTCTATCTTGCTTGTTCTGTGTGATTACTTTTGTGCTTTTGTCATCCACTCTGGATCCTAGTAAAAACAAGGCCCCAAGGGGAGGGCGGAGCCAGAACGTGGGGCTGTGCTGGGCTCGCCCCCTCTGAGTGGAGCTCAACCCTGGCTTCACATTAGAGTGCAGAGCATTTTGCAAATAGAGCTTTTGTTCCGCTTTAGCAGGGATTCTTATTCTGACGGGATGGAACCCACCCTCAGTAATACCTGCAGTGGCGCAGGTGCTTGTCGTCTGTGCGCAGCATTGAGCATCGAAGCTCTGTGTCCTCCATTTCTGACGGCTGAGCTCAGCCTGTGATCCACAGAGAGTTGAGGGGCTGTCCTGTGGGGAAAGGAAAGAGAGATCAGACTGTTACTGTGTCTACGTAGAAAGAAGTAGACATAAGAGACTTCCTTTTGTTCTGTACTAAGAAAAATTCTTCTGCCTTGAGATGCTGTTAATCTGTAACCCCACCCCCAACCCTGTGCTCCCAGAAATGTGCTGTGTTGACTCAAGGTTTAATGGATTTAGGGCTATGCAGGTTGTGCTTTGTTAAGCAAATGCTTGAAGGCAGTATGCTTGTTAAAAGTCATCACCACTCCCTATTCTCAAGTACCCGGGGACACAAAACACTGGAAGGCTGCAAGGACCTCTGCCTAGGAAAGCCAGGTATTGTCCAAGGTTTCTCCCCATGTGACAGTCTGAAATATGGCCTCGTGGGAAGGGAAAGACCCGACCATCCCCCAGCCCGACACCCATAAATGGTCTGTGCTGTGGAGGATTAGTGAAAGAGGAAGGCCTCTTTGCAGTTGAGATAAGAGGAAGGCATCTGTCTCCTGCTCATCCCTGGGCAATGGAATGTCTCCATGTAAAACCCGATTGTGTGTTCTATTCACTGAGATAGGAGAAAACGGCCTTAGGGCTGGAGGTGAGACATGCGGGCAGCAATACTGCTCTTTAAGGCATTGAGGTGTTTACGTATATGCACATCAAAGGCACAGCACTTTTTTCTTTACCTTGTTTATGATGCAGAGACATTTGTTCACAAGTTTTCCTGCTGACCCTTCCCCACTATTACCCTATTGTTCTGCCACATCCCCCTCTCCGAGATGGTAGAGATAGTGATCAATAAATACTGAGGGAACTCAGAGACCAGTGCCGTCGTGGGTCCTCCGTATGCTGAGCGCCGGTCGCCTGGGCCCACTTTTCTTTCTCTATACTTTGTCTCTTTCTTTTGTCAAGAGATGGCAAAAGTGAAAAACAAAACACAGAAAAAACTAAGAAAGCAGGAGGACAAAAGCAACTGGAGAAATGTAGAGAAGAGCTAGATATACGGAGACATGAAGGGCGGCAAGGTAGGGAGAGTGGCAGCGAAGAGGGAGACTCATCAGAGTGAGGGAGAGAGGGAAGGATTTGGAGCCAGGCAGACAGAGCAGAGTGGTGCTTGTGTCAAGGAGAACAGAGGGAGAAACACAGCAGGGAGGACACCTGGGGATCTGGGGTGCCACAGGGTCGGGACACGGGAGTGTATCAGGGAAGAGAGAATTTAACAGGGAGAACAGAGGAGGCACAGAGATGGGAGAAGAGGCAGAAATAGACAGAGATTGAGGATGATTGAAATATTGGGGAGAAGGAGCAATAAGAGGTTAAATAAGTTGCGAGGATGGAGCAGAAGAGGTGGAAGAGAAGGAATAGAGGGAAGAAGGGGATAAACAGCAGAAGAGGAGAGGGGCACAAAATGAAGAGCAGAATCCCAGGGAGAAAGAAAAGAAAACAAGAGCTAGAGAGAGAAGGGGAGAATGAGAGAGATATACAGAATTAGGGAGGGAAGTGCAGTAATGAAGACAGAGGGGCTGGGCGCAGTGGCTCAAGTCTGTAATCTCCACACTTCAGGAGACTGAGGCAAGTGGATTGCTTGAGTCCAGGATTTCGAGACCAGCCTGGGCAACATAGTGAGAACACCATCTCTGCCAAAAAAAAATAATAATAATAAGTAAATAAACCTGTACTCCCAGCTGCTCTGGTGGCCAAGCTGGGAGGATGACTTGAGCCCAGGAGGTCCAGGCTGCACTGAGCTGAGATCATGCCACTATACTGCAGCCTGGTCAACAGAGCGAGACCTTGTCTAAAAAAAAAAAAGGGGGGGGGGCGAGAGACTTTGGGTTTAGATGAGTGGGTGAGTTCGTTGGATATGATTAGTTGTGACATGTTGACTTCCATATATATAATCTAATAACTAAAAACTTGTTTATACACATGAGATTGAGAATTTTAAAATTGGTGTCTATAAGATGTACATTCTATAAATCTTGGCATCAGAGGTTATGTTCCACTTGGATTCCCTGTTCAACCAGAGGGAAGTGACTTATTCAGTTGTGAATCACTGTCTTCCCTTTTCCTAGGATGAGGAGGGCAACGGGTAGTGAAGTGGGAAAAAAGTCACTGTCTGTTATTACATAATACTTTTAATTTAATTAAATAATATTTTGAGACAGGTCTGGCTCTATCACCCAGGCTGGAGTGCAGTGCGTGATCTCCTCTAACTGCAGCCTTGACCTCTTGGGCTCAAGCGATCCTCCTACCTCAGCCTTCTGAGTAGCTGGGACCACAGGGATGAGCCACCAAGCCCGGCTAGTTTTTGTATTTTTTTATTTTTGTAGAAACGTGGTTTCACTATGTTTCCCAGGCTGGTCTCAAAATCCTGGGCTGAAAGGATCCTCCTGCCTTGGCCTCCCAAATTACTGGGATTACAGATTACAGGGATGGCCCATGGCGTCTGGCCTACATAGCCCCCCCCCCCTTTTTTTTTTTGAGAGGGAGTTTTACTCTTGTTGCCCAGGCTGGAGTGCGATGGCATGATGTCAGCTCACCACAAACTCTGCTTGCCGGCTTCAAGCAATTCTACTGCCTCAGCCTCAGTAGCTGGGATTACAGGCTTGCACCACCCCGCCCAGCTAATTTTGTGTTTTTAGTAGAGACGAGGTTTCGTCATGTTGGTCCAGGCTGGTCTCTAACTCCCATCCTCAAGTGATCCGCTGCCTGGGCCTCCCAAAGTGCTGGGATTACAGGCATGAGCCACCACGCCCAGCCCATAGTAGTTTTTAAAAGGGACATTAGGCTGCGGTGGCTCACACCTGTAATCCCAGCACTTTGGGAGACAGAGGTGGGTGAATCACGAGGTCAGGAGTTCGAGACCAGCCTGGCCAACACAGTGAAACTCAATCTCTACTAAAAAAATACCAAAATTTCCATCCTGGCTAACACGGTGAAACCCAGTCTCTACTAAAAAATACAAAAAATTAGCCGGGCGTGTTGGTGGGCTCCTGTAGTCCCAGCTACTCAGGAGGCTGAGGCAGGAGAATGGCGTGAACCTGGTAGGCGGAGCTTGCAGTGAGCCGAGATCGCATCACTGCACTCCAGCCTGGGTGACAGAGCAAGACTCCGTCTCAAAACAAACAAACAAAAATACCAAAATTAGCCAGGCGTGGTGGCAGACTCCTGTAATCCCAGCTACTCGGGAGGCTGAGGCAGGAAAATTGCTTGAACCCAGGAGGCAGAGGTGGCAGTGAGCCGAGATTGCATCACTGCACACCAGCCTGGGTAACAGATTTAGACTCCGTTTGAAGAAAAAAAAAATGAAGAAAAAGTAAGGAATATCAAAGCTGGGCATGGTGGCTCATGCCTGTAATCCCAGCACTTTGGGAGCAAATCACTGAAGGTCATGAGTTGGAGACTGCCTGCCTGGCCTACATGGTGAAACCCCGTCTCTACCAAAAATACAAAAATTAGCTGGCCATGTTTACACACGCCTCTAATTTCAGCTACTCCAGAGGCTGAGGCAGGAGAATTACTTGGACCCGGCTGGAAGGCAGAGGTTGCAGTGAGCCACGATTGCACCACTGCCCTCCAGCCTGGGTGACAGAGTGAGACTCCGTCTGCCCCCCCTAAAAAAAGGAAAAGTAGCCGAGGGTGGTGGCATGCGTCTGTACTCCCATCTACTCCGGAGGCTGAGGCAGGAGAATCTCTTTAGGCAGGAGAATCATGCCACAACAGTGCAGCCTGAGTGACAGAGCATGACTTGGTCTCAAAAAACAAAAAAAGAAATAGCAATCAACTCTTTGTCTCCCTTTATAAAAGCAGTAGTCCTGGCCATGTGCTGTGGCTCACACTTGTAACGCCAGCACTTTGGAAGGCTGATGCGGGCAAATCACCTGACGTCGGGGGTTGGAGATCAGCCTGGCCACTATAGAGAAACCTCGTCTCTATAAAACTACAAAATTAGCTGGGTGTGGTGGCGCATGCCTGTAATCCCAGCTACTCTGGAGGCTGAGGCAGGCTAATTGCTTGAACCCGGGAGGCAAAGGTTGCGGTGAGCCAAGGTCACGCCATTGCACTCCAGCCTGGGCAACAAGAGGGATACTCCGTCTCAAAAATTAATTAAATAAATAAATAATAAAAATAAAAGCACTGGTCCTATTCACGTGTAGTCAACACCCATGGAGAAATTCTTCTTTTTTTTTTTTCTCACTGTGTTGCCCAGCCTGAAGTATAGTGGTGCGATCTTGGCTCGCTGCAAGCTCTGCCTCCCGGGTTCACGCCATTCTCTTGCCTCAGCCTCCCGAGTAGCTGGGACTACAGGCGCCCGCCACCAATCCCGGCTAATTTTTTTGTACTTTTAGTAGAGATGGGGTTTCACCTTGGTAGCCAGGATGATCTCTATCTCCTGACCTCGTGATCTGCCCGCCTCGGCCTCCCAAAGTGCTGGGATTACATGCGTGAGCCACCGCGCCCGGCCACCCATGACCAAATTCTCTCACAGACACCATCTGCAGAAACATCCTATTGGACAATAAGAACTCTGAACATCCCTTTTGGCCAATATAAACATTCAGACCAGGGAGCCTGCATCAGGTTTTTGATGTTTTTATTGTGCAATTTGTTTTATACAATGTTTTCTGTGATCTCAGTTTATAAATTTTCCCAGTACACATTCTATGTTTTATATTTTACGCACAGTTCACTACATAACTAAGGGCAATACATATATATAAAATTGCTCTATTGCCTGGTGTTATGTAACTGTACCTGTGACATCACAATTGCACCCTCTGACACTGTTAGTCAGTTCTTATTCCTTTTAATACTGTGTATTTACTTGAACGCATACATCAGAAGGTACTGATCTTAACATGTATTTCAGTTCTTATAGTGTGTGCTGATTTTAAGTAGAAGTTGTGGCTTTTTTCTTAAGAGAGAATTGTTTAGAATTCTGCAGGCTGTATAAATGTACTTATTATTTGCTTGCTGGTTTTATCATGGGTTAGAATAGTTTACTGATTAATATTTAAGATTTCACATATGGCTTTTCAGTATATGATATGTAATGGAACTGACACACTGCACTAGTTAATTTCAATAAGTCCCTGTTCTGCATGGATATAGGTAATTTTAAGACAGGTATTCAGAAAAAAATTGTATTAACATTTTTTTTTTTTTTTTGAGACGGAGTCTTGCTCTGTCACCCAGGCTGGAGTGCAGTGGCACAATCTGGGCTCACTGCAATCTCTGCCTCCCAGGTTCAAGGGATTCTTGTGCCTCAGCCTCCCGAGTAGCAGGGACTACAGGTGACCGCCACCACGCCTGGCTGATTTTTGGAATCTTTTCTTATCTTCTCTGTGCTATGATTATTTGACAATACAGAATTTCCATTGATTTTGGTTACTCTTACATAAGCTTCTTGTGGATTATTTACCAATATAGTATATTGTATGGTCTTTTAGCATTTATTTGTATACAGTAGATATTCTGTAACTATGAAGAATATATACTTTTCTTCTCATTGATGTGACAGTGATATGTTTTTTGCAAACTGTGATAGAATTTAGGGTCACAGTGGAAAAACACTCCTGACTTTAGGCTTACACATGTTTGTGCCCTGTCAGAGTTTTGTCATGAGATTGGATACAGGCTTCCATAGAAATGATTTGAAGGACATGTAATCGCCCTTTATTTATTAAAGAATTTTACTCCTTTTGTATTCCTAAACTTTGAAGATCGTGTTTGGAAAGTTTAAAATAAGTATTTTTTTTGTGTCATATTTACACATTTCAGTATGATTTACCATCTGGACTTAATTGGAAACGTATTGGTGTTTATATTTTGTAGATATCTCTTCCAAATGCTTGATGAAAAAGGTGGGAGGATTACTTGAGCCAGGGAGTTGAAGGCTGCAGTGAGCCCTGTTTTTGCCACCACACTCCAGCTTGGGTGAGTGAGCTACACCCTATCGCAAATAAGTCAATAAATGAGAGGTTTAATTCCTCCTTTGAAAATAAAGAAAGAGATTTTCTTTCCTTTCATCCCTTTTCTTAGGACATTTATTTAGAAAATATGCAAAAATACGAAAGTTAGCTGGGCATGGTCGTGAGCGCTTGTAATACCAGATACTCCAAAGGCTGAGACAGAAGAATAGCTTCCACCCAGTAGGCAGAGGCTGCAGTGAGCCATGATCTCGCAGCTGCACCCCAGCATGGGCCACAGAGAAATACTCTGTCTTAAAAATAAAAGAAAAGAAAAAAGTAAAAAAAGAAAAAGTAATAGATCTCTTTAACAAACGTACTGGGACAACTAACTGGATATCCACATGGAAAAGAATAATGTTGGATCCCTATGTTACACCATGAAAAATTTTATTTAAAAACGGTAAAACAAACAAAAAACAAGGCCGTGTGGGGTGGCTCACATCTGTAATCCAAGCAGTTTGGGAGGCTGAGGAGGGCGGATCCCGAAGTCAGGAGATCGAGACCATCCTGGCTAACACGGTGAAACCCCATCTCTGCTAAAAATACAAAAAATTAGCTGGGCGTCGTGGCGGTCGTCTCAAATCCGTTACTCCAAAGGCTGAGGCAGGAGAATGGTGTGAACCCGGAAGTTGGAGCTTGCAGTTAGCCAAAACCGTGCCACTGCACTGCAGCCTGGGCGACACAGAGAGATTCTGTCTCAAAAAAAAAAAAAAAACAAAAAAAAAAAGGGAGGGAGAGACGAGGAAGGGAGCCCTGCGAGAGGGGGTGTTACTTTGTCACCAGGCTGGCCTGGACCCCCAGGTTCAGCGATTCTCTGGCCGCTGCTTCCTGAGTAGCTGGGACCTCAGGCTTCCGCCCCGTGCCCGCATCCCTGCTGTGTTTAGGCAGCAGGTGGTGACCTCACTCCTCCCTGGCCTGAGCACTCAGTCCCGCATCCCAGGCGGAGGCCCTAGGGAAGTCTCTGAAGCTGAGCACAGGGTGGACTCTCCCTCCTGAATGAATGGCGAATAGAAAGAGAGAGGATTTCTGTTCTGTTCTGTGGGCCATCAGCATGAAATCATATGTTCCTCCCAGGCAGGGCTTTACATTTCACATTTTAGTTTGCATGCCCGTTCCAGACAATTCCAGGGCTTTTGAATCATGCCTCAACCTTCCTGGCCGCTCTCACCTCCAAAAACCCAAAAAACGGAGGAGCTGCCTGCCAGGCCAAGAGATGCACAGGTCCCGCCCCGGCCCCGCCCTCTGCCGGTTCTAAAGGGCGAGGTCTCTCTGCCTCGCGCCCCGACCCTACCCCGCCCAGGCCCTGCCAAACTGTTCGCGGGCCCCGCCCAGGCCTGGCTTCTGTCCTGCGCGCGCAAACCCGGTGGCGGATCGCTTGGAGTGAAGGTCCTACCGCGGCATGTGAGTTTCGCTCTGTGTTGTGTTAAGTCTGCGCTTCCCAGGTCCCCGGCGCTTCTGTCCCTAGGACTTTGGGTCCCCACGGACCTGGAAATTCTCGCTTGTCTTCCTTCACATAGAGCAAATTGAGATGTCCCCGTAAGAGTCCGGGAGTTGCTTCCTTTTGGGTTTGAAGTCGTCCGGAGGCTGGTCCAGTCCCTGGTCTTTCTGCTGTAGGGCAATGTATACACTTCTATAGCGTAATTTTCCTGCTCAAAACCTTTTTCTGACTCTCCCGCCCCGTGCTTCTTAAAGTCCTCACCCGCGAGGTGGATTCCCGCCCTGGGCGCCTCCCAGGCTCGGCCCCTGGAGCACAGCGCCTGGTCCTGGAATCCTGCAGGTGTCACCCTTGTCTTAAGGCGCCGTCGCCCCCTACGTCCCTCCTCGTGCCGGGCCCTGCTGCTCCCGAAGTCTTCCCTCCGCAGTCACCGCTTCCCCTGAACCAGCATTGGGCAGGTCCCAGGGGCTTGTCCTTTGACCCGGGGTATTCTTGCTTGCCCAGCTCCACCCCCGGAAAATGCGCTTCTCCGCGATGCAGGAGTCTTACTCCAAACCTGCAGAGTTTTGCTGGTGGCAAGGAGAACCGAGGGAGAAACACAGCAGGGAGGACACCTGGGGATCTGGGGTGCTAGAGAGTGGGGACAGGGGGGTATAACAGGGAAGAGAGAATTTAACAGGGAGAGCAGAGGAGACGCAGAGATAAGAGGCGGTAATATATAGAGATTGAGGACGATCGAAAGATTGGGGGGAAGGGCAACAAGAGGTTAAATAAGGACCGGGCGCGGTGGCTTATGCCTGTAATCCCAGCAGTTTTGGAGACTGAAGCGGGCAGATCACCTGAGGTCCCGAGTTCGAGACCAGCCTGCCCAACATGGAGAAACCCCGTCCCTACTAAAAATGCAAAATTAGCCGGGCGTGGTTGCACATGCTTGTAACGCCAGCTATTAGGGAGGCTGAAGCTGGAGAATCGCTTGAACCTGGGAGGCGGAGGTTGTGGTGAGCCGAGATCTCACCATTTCACTCCAGCCTGGGCAACAAGAGCAAAACTCCGTCCAAAAAAAAAAAAAAAAAAAGTGGTTAAATAAGTTGTGTGGATGGAGCAGAAGAGGTGGAAGAGAAGTAATAGAGGGAAGAATGGAATAAATAGCAGGAGAGGAGAGGGGTACAAAATGAGCAGAATCCCAGGGAAAAAGACAAGAAAACAAGAGCTAGAGAGAAGGGGAGAATGAGAGATGTGTAAAGAATTAGGGAGGGAAGCACAGTAATGAAGAAAGAGGGGCCGGGCGCAGTGGCTCAAGCCTGTAATCCCAGCACTTTAGGAGACTGAGGCAGAGGGATTGCTTGAGTCCAGGAGTTCAAGACCAGCCTAGGCAAAATAGTGAGACCCGCCGTCGCTGTCAAAAAAAAAAGAAAAAAAAATTTAACCGGGCATGATAGTGTGCACCTGTAATTTCAGCTACTCTGTAGGCAGAGGCTGGAGGATCACTTGAGCCCAGGAGCTCCAGGCTGCTGTGAGCAGAGATCATGCCACTGTACTCCAGCCTGGTCAAAAGAGCAAGACCCTGTCTTAAAAGAAAAAAAGGGTTGGGGACTTTGGGTACAGATGAGTGTGTGAGTTCATTGGATATGATTAGTTGTGACATGTTGACTTCTGTCTATATATCTAATAACTTGTTTAAATTATACAGATGAGATTTAGAATTTTAAAAGTCCTATCTGTGAGTCATGTACATTCTAGAAATCTTGGTATCAGAGGTTAGCTTCCACTTGGAATCCCTATTCAGCCCGAGGGCAATGACATTCAATTGTGAGTCAGTCTCTTCCCTTTTCCCAGGGTGGGGTAGGAAGTGGGGCAGTGATGTGGGGAAAAAAATCACTTTCTGTTATTATGTAATACTTTTAATTAATTAATTAATATTTTGAGACAGGGTCTGGCCCTATTGCCCAGGCAAGAGTACAATGGTGTTATCTACTCTAACTGAAGCCTCGACCTCCTAGGCTCAAGCAATCCTCCTCCCTCAGTCTCCTGAGTAGCTGAGACCACAGGTGTGAGACACCAAGCCCAGCTAGTAGTTTTTTTTTCTTTGTTTTTTTGTAGAAACAGGGTTTCAGTATGTTTCCCGGGGTGGTCTCAAAATCCTGGGCTCAAAGGTTCCTCCTGTCTTGGCCTTGCAAAGTACTGGGATTACAGGGATGAGCCACCGCGCCCGGCCTACATACTAATTATTATTATTAGTAGTAGTTTTTTGAGGTGGAGTTTCGCTCCTGTTGCCCAGGCTGGAGTGCAATGGCACAATCTTGGCTAATGAGTATCTCTGCCTTTAGGGTTGAAGCGATTCTCCTGCGATACTACCCCCTGAGTAGCTGGGATTACAGGCATGGGCCACCATGCCCTGCTAATTTTGGATTAGGAGGCCGAGGCAGGAGAATCACTTGAACCCAGGAGGCAGAGGTTGTGGTGAGCTGAGATCGCACCATTGTACTTCAGCGTGGGCAATAAGAGCGAAACTCTGTCTCAAAAAAAAACAAAAAAGAATGGAGCAAAACAGGAGAGGGGCATAAAATGAGCAGAAGCCCAGGGGGAAATGCAGAAAAGAAACAGATGGAGAGAGAAAGTGAGAAAGGGCTATGTATAAAATGATGGAGGGAAGCAGTAATGAAGATGAAGGGGGACCCTGAGTGCAGATGAGCGGTGAGTTGATTGGATGTGATGATGAAGTGATGACATGTTGTTTTCTCTCTTTATAATGTAACAAATTTAAAATTAGTTTAAATTATACAGATGAGAATGAGAGTTGCCAAACTCCTGTGTCTAAGTGTGGTGCATTTTATAATGATGGCGTCAGAGGCCAGCTTCCCTCTGCAACCCCTCTTCAGCCAGAGGACAGTGACTTGACTCATTAGTTGTGGATCACCCTCTTCCCTTTTCATGGCTGGGGTCGGGAGTGGGGGAAGAGAAGTAGGGTAAGAAGTGACTGACTCTGTTACTATATGGAACGTGATGAAAGGAGTATTAAAGTGCTTTTTTTCTCTTTTTGTAATTGGTTTCCTTTTTTCTAGTTCCTCCTCATTTAATTAGTTTAGTTGTCTTTTTGTTTTTCTTTTTGAGATGGAGTCTCTCTCTGTCACGCAGGCTGGAGTGGAGTGGAGCGATCTGGACTCACTGTAACCTCTGCCTCCCGGGTTCAAGCAATTTTCTGCCTCAGCCTCCCGAGCAGCTGGGATTATAGGCGCCCACAACCACACCTGTCTGATTTTTGTATTTTTAGTAGAGACAGGATTCACCATCTTGGCAAGATGGTTCTTGAACTCATGACCTCGTGATCCACCCTCGTCGGCCTCCCAAAGTGCTGCGATTACAGGCATGAGCCACCACGCTCGGCCTCATTTGTTGTTATTTATTTATTTATTTGAGACAGAGTCTCGCTCTGTCACCCAGGCTGGAGTGCAGTGGCGCAATCTCGGCTCACTGCAAGCTCCGCCTCCCGGGTTCATGCCATTCTCCTGCCTCAGCCTCCCGAGTAGCTGGGACTACAGGCGCCCGCGACCGCGCCCGGCTAATTTTTTGTATTTTTAGTAGAGACGGGGTTTCACCGTGTTAGCCAGGATGGTCTCCATCTCCCGACCTCGTGATCCGCCCGCCTCAGCCTCCCAAAGTGCTGGGATTACAGGCGTGAGCCACCGCGCTCGGCCTCATTAGTTGTTATTTATTTATTTATTTGAGACAGAGTCTTGCTCTGTCACCCAGGCTGGAGTGCAATGGCGCAATCTCGGTCACTGCAACCGTCGCCTCTGGGGTTCACGTGATTCTCCTGCCTCAGCCTCCTAAGTAGTTATGATTACAGGCACGCAGCACCATGGCCGGCTAATTTTGTATTTTCAGTAGAAATTGGGTTTCTCCATCTTGGTCAGGCTGGTCTTGAACACCTGACCTCAGGTGATCCTCCTGCTTCAGCTTCCCAAGGTGCTGGGATTACAGGCATGAGCCGCCGCACCCAGCCTTTAATTTTTATTTTTTTGAGACACTCTTACTGTTGTCCAGCCTGGAGTGCAGTGGCAGGATCACATCTCAGTGCCGCAGCAACCTCCTGGGCTCAAGTGATTTTTCCACCTCAGCCTCCGGAGTAGCTGGGGCCACAGGCACGCCCCACGAGGCCTGGCTAATGTTTAGATATATATATTTATTTGTTGAGACTCTCTGTCAACCAGGCTGGAGTGCAGTGGCACGATTTTGTCTCACTGCAACCTCCGCCTCCCGGGGTCAAGTGATTCTCCTGCCTCAGCCTCCTGAGTAGCTGGGATTACAGACGCCCACCACCCTCCCAGCTAATGTTTGTACTTTTAGTAGAGACAGATTTCAGCATGTTGGCCAGGCTGATCTCAAACTCCTGACTTCTTGATCCGCCCACCTCGGCCTCCCAAAGTGCTTGTGCACCACTATGCCCTGCTAATTTTAGTATTTTTGGTAGAGACATAGTTTCTCCATGTTGGCCAGGCAGGTCTCGAACTGCTAACCTTGTGGTGGTCTTCCTGCCCTGGCCTCCCAAAGTGCTGGGATTATAGGTGTGAGTCACCATGCCCGGCCTTATTGTTTTCAAAGTATGATGTATTTTCAACTATTTCTCCTTTGACCCAAGATTTCATTACATCTATATTTTTTGAACATTTTAAAATTGTTTCTCTGTGAAATCATGTTCAGTTTACATTGAGGTCTGTTTGCTTTCTAGTCTTTATCATATATTGAAAACATTTTCTACTATGTGATATATGATGTTAGGTTGTTTCAGTGTGTACTTGATAATGATATCAAGGACCTTTTTTCTTTATCCTAACATGAAAATTTAGTTAAAGTAGCCTATTCCATTTTCTTTTCTTATGTCATCTGAAAAAATGGTGATCTGTGAGCTTCTAAGTAAGTGTCCCCCTCAAGTCCCTCTGGTCCATAATATTCTCTACAGATGTTGAAGGATGGGCTGGATTGACTTGGAACCTTGGGTTAGCAGAGCCCATGTGTTCATGAGAAAAGCATTTGCTCAGATCTCATTTCTACAGCTGCCTCTTTTTCAGTGTTTTAAACACCTATTGCTGTGTGTGCACATGGTGTATTTTGAACATTTTTCTGGGAGTGAGTAATGATATGTTTGGGATTGATGCCATCAGAACCTTACAACTCGAAAGAAGTTTCCTTTGCTCAGGTATATAAGATGGTCCTGGAATTTTTGTTTGTTTGTTTTTCTTTGAGATGGAGTCTCGCTCTGTCGCCCAGGCTGGAGTGCAGTGGCATGATCTCAGCTCACTGCAACCTCCACCTCCCGGGTTCAAGCAATTCTTTTGCCTCAGCCTCCCGAGTAGCAGAGACTACAGGTGCCCACTACCACGCCTGGCTAATTTGTGTATTTTTTTTTTTTTTTTGAGATGGAGTCTCACTCTGTCGCCCAGGATGGAGTGCAGTGACGCAATCTCCTCTCACTGCAAGCTCTGCCTCCTTGGTTCATGCCATTCTCCTGCGTCAGCCTCCGGAGTAGCTGGGACTACAGGCACCCACCACCACACCCAGAGAATTTTTTGCATTTTTAGTAGAGATGGGCATTCACCGTGTTAGCCAGAATGGTAATTTGTGTATTTTTAGTAGATACGTGATGTCACCATATTGGCCAGGATGGTCTTGAACTCCTGACCTTGTGATTTGCCCACTTTGGCCTGCCAAAATGATGGGATTACAGGAATGAGCCACCTTGCCTGGCCGCTTTTTTTTTTTTTTTTTTTTTGTAAGACAGAGTGTCACCCTATCACCCAGGCTGGAATGCAGTGGAACAATCTTGGATCACTGCAACCTCTGCCTCCCGGGCTCAAGTGATCTTGCGTCAGCCTCCCAAGTAGCTGGAACCACAGATGCACACCACAAGGCCTGGCTAATTTTTTGTATTTTTGTTAGAGATGGGGTTTACTATGTTGCCCGTGTTGGTCTCAGACTTCTTGGCTCAAGTGATTGGCCTGCCTCAACTACCCAAAGTGTTGGGATTTCAAGGGTGGGTCACCACTCCTGGCTGGTCTTGGAAT
Source organism: Gorilla gorilla gorilla (assembly GCF_029281585.2). Classification (NCBI taxonomy): domain Eukaryota; kingdom Metazoa; phylum Chordata; class Mammalia; order Primates; family Hominidae; genus Gorilla; species Gorilla gorilla. The sequence continues at coordinate 64,472,018 of NC_073244.2, forward strand.
TTTCTAGAGGAGGAAGACCAAGGCAGCCTATTGGCCCTTTCAGGCCATCACATTGGAATCAGCCACACCTCCTTCCTCCTCACCTCAGAGCTTCTCAGGATAACTTGGTGAAATGTCTCCCGCTGTGAGCCTCAGTGAGCCCACCTGTAACATAGAGGTGAGGAATAAGATCGGAAAAGCTCAGTCAGTGACACTGACCCCTGAAACGACTGACAAAATACAGTGTGTGACTTTTCTTCTGGGAGAGGATAGTGCTCAGTTTTAACTCAAATTTCAAATGAATTCCAGTTCTCCAAGATGAGCAAAAACAGGGGATTAGACTCAAATCACCTTGAAGGTTATCATCTCACAGCTTTCACCCACCTACACGACTCCATATCCCCTGCAGGCCTCAACCCTGGGCTCCACAATCCTGTGTCCAGTAGTCTCCTCAGCTCTCTCCTGGGACATCAAACAGGCATCCCCACCTTCAGGTGTCCATAAGTGACTTCCTAAATCCCCAAACACATTCCCTTGCAGTCTGCACATCTCAGATGAGAGTGACTGTGTACTTCCAAAAACTTAGCTGAACTTGACAGCACGTATTTTAAATTTGGGAAATACATTACATTATTTGTAAGTGTTGTAATTTATAATACATAGAGAAACGTACATGTATATGTGAAAAGAGTGAGAAGATACATCACTTCCAAATTGTTTTTTTTTTTTTTGAGACGAATTTTCACTCTTGTGGCCCAGGCTGGAGTGCAATGCCACGATCTCAGTTCACGGCAACCTCTGACTCCTGGGATCAAGGGATTCTCCTGCCTCAGACGCCCGAGTAGCTGGGATCACAGTCGACTTTCAAAATGCTTTTGGGTTGTGGGAGAAACATGTTTGAAGACCATGTTCCTGTGGGTCTGTGCCCCCAGGACCTCTCTGACCTCATCTCCTACCTGTGCCCTCCTCTCTTCCACTGCTCCAGCCATGCGGGCCGCTTTCCTTTTCCTGGGGCTGAGGTTGCTCCTGTCTCAGGGCCTTCACTTGAGCTGTCCCTCTCTCTAGGATGCTCTTCCCCTCAGCTGCAAGTGACAAGCAGCGTTTCTTTCCTAGGTCCTTGTTCTGATATCATCTTCTCCGGGTTTCCTTTGTGATCTCCCACAGCCCTCATTTGACACTGCGGCTGTGAAACCAGAAAATCTTACAGAGATCTCAGTTAATTTAGAAAGTTTATTTTGCCCAAGGTGGTCGGCGCAGAGCTTAATTTTATACATTTTATGGAGACATGAGACATAAATCAATGTATGTAAGAAGTATATTGGTTTGGTCTGGGAAGTTGGGAGAACTTTAAACAAAGGCAGGAAGACTTGAAGCAGGGAAGGGGCTTTTAGGTCACAGAGAACTGAGGCACAAATGGTTGCAATCTTTTGAGTTTCCTTTTTTTTTTTTGAGATGAAGTCCCATTTTGTTACCCAGGCTGGAGTGCAGTGGCACGATCTTGGCTCACTGCAACCTCTGCCTCCTGGGTTCAAGTGATTCTCCTGCCTCAGCTTCCCAAGTAGATGCCCAGATCATTTTTGTATTTTTAGTAGAGATGTCTTTTCACCATGTTGGCTGGGAGGGTGTCGACCTCTTGACCCCAAGAGATCTGCCTGCCTCGGCCTCCCACAGTGCTGGGATTACAGTCCTGAGCCACTATGCTGGGTCTTTCTTTTGAGTTTGATTAGCCTTTCAAAGGAGGCACTCAGATAGGCATGTATGTCAGGGAGCAGAGGGGTGACTTTGAATAGAAGGGGAGTCTGGTTCCCTAAGCAGTTCCCAGCTTGACTTTTCCCTTTTGCTTAGTGATTTGGGGCCCCAAGATTTATTTTCCTCTGGTCCACATTGACTGTTTTGTGTGATTTTTTTTTTTTTTGAGATGGAGTCTTGCTCTGTCACCCAGGCTGGAGTGCAGTGGTGGGATCTCGGCTCACTGCAACCTCTGTCTTCTGGCTTCAAGCAATTCTCTTGCCTCAGCCTCCTGAATAGCTGGGATTATGGGCACCCACTACCATGCCCAGCTAATTTTTGTATTTTTAGTAGAGAAAGCATTTCGCCATGTTGGCCAGTCTGGTCTTGAAGTCCTGACCCTGTGATCCAGCCGCCTCGGCCTCCCAAAGTGCTGGGATTATAGGCGAGAGCCCCTGCGCCTGGCCTCTTTGTGATTATTTTTGTGCCTTTGTCATCCACTGTCTGGATCCTGGTGAGAACTTGGCCCCAAGGGGAGGGCAGAGCCAGAACGTGGGGCTGTGCTGTGCTCGCCCCCTCTGAATGGAGCTCAACCCTGGCTTCACATTAGAGTCTAGAGGCATTTTGCAAATAGAGCTTTTGTGCCGCTTTAGCAGGGATTCTTACTCTGACGGGATGGAACCCACCCTCAGTAATACCTGCAGTGGCGCAGGTGCTTGTCATCTGTGTGCAGCATTGAGCATGGAAGCTCTGAGTCCTCCATTTCTGAGGGCTGAGCTCAGCCTGTGATCCACAGAGAGGTGAGGGGTTGTCCTCTGGATGCGGTTTGATCAGGGATGGGTCTGTGCCCTGAAGGGGAGATCAGTCCAGCCCAGCTCCCCATTGCTGCCTCGTGTGTGGTGGCTGCTCCAGGAGGGGGGCGAGATCTGAAGACCAGGGTCAAACATACACTTATAGGTCTTCCTGTGGGACTTTCTTATGTCTGCATGATCTCTGGTGCAGTGGGCAGTGGGGGGGGCTTCTTTGTACAGGGTGATGTCTCCCCGTTCCTGTGTTTTTATCACAGGAAGGGAGTGAGTCATTTATAACCTGAAGTCTTATTTTTCTTCCACATACAGGATTGATTTCTAAAGACTCATGTTACATGAGGAAGCAGCTCAGAAGAGGAAAGGAAAGGAGCCAGGCATGGCTCTTCCTCAGGTGAAGTGATATTCCTCTGTGGATTAATCTGTCTCTTTCCTTTCTGAAATGTAGTAGTATTATATTGTATTGTAGTAATGTATTGTAGCAGCCAGTCTTTTCTGAGTCTGAAGCATTTTGCCTGACACGTTTGCTTGCACTCACCCATGCCTGCCCTCAGTTCCTCTCATTTGCTCAAAAGAATTCCATCTCCTGTGACCCAGTGACATGAACTTGGGAAGAGGCTCCACTGGGCATGGTCCTGGGAAGGGCTCACACCCAGACATGGATTAACATGGGGTGTGGGCCCGTTGATGTCATTGCTGCTGGGCAGCCTGGATTGTTCAGGGGCCACATCTGGATGTCAGCTCTTTGTGGACCAGATTAGAGAAACTACATATGAAATACATATGTTAATGTGCCCAGATATGTGACAAATTCTGGGAAAGGAGACTAATAAGGGGAGGTATTTTGTATCTTATTTGGTAATGCATTTGAAGCCACACTAGTAGATCAAGATGTCTCTGTCTCCAAACTTTTTGTTTTGTTTTAAGAGACAGGATGTTGGTCCAGGTGCGATGGCTCACACCTGTAATCACAGCACTTTGGGAGGCCAAGGCAGGAAGATCACTTGAGGTCAGGAGTTCAAGACCAGCCTGGCCAACATGGTGAAACCCCATCTCTACTAAAAATACAAAAATTAGCTGTGTGTGGCGGTGCATGCTTGTAATCTCAGCTACTTAGGAGACTGAGGCAGGAGAATCACTTGAGCCCAGGAGGTGGAGGTTACCATACACTGAAATTTTGCCACTGCAGTCCAGCCTGGGAAACGGAGCGAGACTCTGTCTCAAAAGAAAAAGAGAGGGAGAGAGAAGGTGTTGCTCTGTGGCTTAGTTCTGGAGTACAATGGCACAATTCAGAGTTTACAGCAGCCTCAAACTCCTGAGCTCAACTAATCCCTCCTTTAGACTCCGAAAGAGCCTGAGTGATAGGCATGGGTCACCATATGTATGTATGTATTTTAAGATGGAGTCTCACTCAGTCACCAAAGCTGGAGTGCAATGGCAGGATCTCGGCTCACTGCATCCTCTCCCTCTGGGTTTCAAGCAATTCTTCTGCCTCAGCCTCCCGAGTTGCTGGGACTACAGGATGCACCACCACACCCAGCTAGTTTTTGTACTTTTAGTTGAGACAGGGTTTCATTATGTTCTTTAGGCTGGTCTCAAACTCCTGACCTTGTGATCTGCCTGTCTTGGACTCCCCACATGCTGGGATTAAAGGTGTGCACCACCATGTCTGGCCTTATTTTTTATATTGTATTTTTATTTTGTTGTCCAGGCTGGAGTGCAGTAATGCAATCATAGCTTGCTACAGCCTTGATATCCTGGCCTCCAGTGATCCTCCCCTCTTGGCCTCCCAAATTGCTGGCATTCCAGATGGGAGACAGCCAGCCTGGCTGGACTCTGCACTTTTTTGAGATGGAGTCTCTCTCTGTTGCCCAGGTTGTATTGCAGTGGCGGGATCTCAGCTCACTGCAACCTCTGCCTTCCGGCTTCAAGCAATTCTTTTGCCTCAGCCTCCGGAGTATCTGGGATTACAGGCATTCGCTGTCACGCCTGGCTAAGTTTTTTGTATTTTTAGTAGAGATGTGGTTTCAGCATGTTCCCAGGCTGGTCTTGAATTCCTGACCTCGTGATCCACTCACCTCGGTCTCCCAAGTGCTGGGATTACAGGCATGAGCCACTGAGACTGACCAATCATGATAGTTTTTAGATTCGGACTTCTCTTTGAAAGCCATTCGACTTTGTCCTCTCTGAAACACCACTTGTATCTTAGCTCATCTAGAGACTAAATATCAGCTCGTATGTTGAACATAATATCTGACATGTCTGTAGAAAAAACCCTGTGTTTGCTTTTTTTTTTTTTTTTTTGAGATGGAGTCTTGCTCTGTTGCCAGGCTAAAGTGCAGTGGTGCAATCTCAGCTCACTGCAACCTCTGCCTCCCGGATTCAAGCGATCCTCCTGCCTCAGCCTCTTGAGTAGCTGGGAGTACAGGTCCACACCACAACACCCAGCTAATTTTTGTATTTTTATTAGAGACATGGTTTTGCCATGTTGGCCAGGATGGTCTCGATTTCTTGACCACATTATCTGCCCACATTGGTCTCCCAAAATGTTGGGATTACAGGTGAGAGCCACTGCTTGGCATTGCTTTTTTTTTTCACATGGAGTGTCAGTCTGTTGCTGTGGATTGAGTGTTGTGCTGCGATCTTGGCTCACTGCGGCCTCCATCTCCTGACTTCAAGTGATTCTCCTGCCTCAGCCTCCTGTGTAGCTGGGATTACAGGTGCCTGCCACAATGCCCGTCTAATTTTTATATTTTTAGTGGAGACAGGTTTCCACCACATTGGCCAGGGTGGTCTCGAACTCTTGACCTCAAATAATCTGCCCACCTTAGCCTCCTGAAGCATTGGTATTACAAGCGTGAACCACCATGCCCAGCCCTGTGTTTCCTTTTTATTTATATAGTTTTTATATTGTCCATAAAATCGAGACTTCCATAGTGACTTATGGGATCTTAAAATCTTTCAAGGAAAAGTACAATAAAATGCAACTATAGAGAAAAAAATATTCAAAAATACCTTAACGTGATTTTGTCACAACACAGTCTTCGATCAAAGAAATACTTATTTTCTCTTTTCTCATTTCCTGTGAAGGTGATAACTCAATCCTCCATAATGTTTTGTTGAAATGTGTGTTTCATTTTAGGGACGCTTGACTTTCAGGGATGTGGCTATAGAATTCTCATTGGCAGAGTGGAAATTCCTGAACCCTGCACAGAGGGCTTTGTACAGGGAAGTGATGTTGGAGAACTACAGGAACCTGGAGGCTGTGGGTGAGGAAAATGTCCCTGCAGACATGAGGAGTCTGCTCTTGTCTGTCTTGGCTCTTCCTGGTTTTGTATTCTCTTTTGTGATTTTGCCCCATACGTGGTTTTTTTGTTTGATTGTTTGATTGTTTGTTTGGTTTGAGATGGATCTTTGCTCTTGTTGCCCAGGCTGGAGAGCAATGGTATATCGGCTCATCATAACCTCCACCTTCTGGGTTCAAGTGATTCTCTTGCCTCAGCCTCCCGAGGGGCTGGGATTATAGGCATGCGCCACCACGCCCAGCTAACTTTGTATTTTTAGTAGAGATGGGGTTTCTCCATGTTGGTCAGGCTCGTCTCTAACTCCAGACCTCAGGTGATCCGCCCACCTCACCCTCCCAAAGTGCTGGGATTACAGGCGTGAGCCACCATGCCCAGCTCATTCTGGTTTTTGAGGAGCATCACAGAAGCATCTCTCACTGGCACCGTGACAATGTTCATCCCATAAACTAATGATCATCTTCTCTAAGCAGCAGTCAGTGGTGTTGAAATTTCTCCTAGCGGGGACATCATTCGGGCTCACAGCCTCATATGTATGAGGCTGTTGACTGAACTCTTGTTCATTTCACATTTTTCACACCAATATATGTCATTGTTCATTTTTGTTGTTGTTGTTGTTTTGTTTTGTTTTTGAGACAGTCTCGCTCTTTCACCCAGGCCGACTGCAGTGGCACGATCTCGGCTCACTGTAAGCTCTGCCTCCTGGGTTCAAGCCATTCTCCTGCCTCAGCCTCCTGAGTAGCTGGGATTACAGGTGCCCGCCACCACGCCCAGCTAGTTTTTTTTGTATTTTTAGTAGAGACGGGGTTTCACCGTGTTAGCCAAGATGGTCTCGATCTCCTGACCTTGTGATCCACCCTCCTCAACCTCCCAAAGTGCTGGGATTACAGGCGTGAGCCACTGCACCTGGCCCATTGTTCATTTTTAACAAGAAAACCTATGTTCAGTTTGTTGTAGGGTCAACCCTGTAAGAGATATGGTTTTCATCAATCTTATTGAGGGAGCTTGTGAGGTTGAATGAGGTTTCCATAGTTTAGTTCTACTGTCATTTCCTTCAGACACAGTGGCTTTCAACTTGTTAGTTTCTATGTTGCTTTTTTTTTTTGAGTCAGAGTCTCACTCTGTTTCCCTGCCTTGAGTGCAGTGGCTTGATCTTGGCTCACTGCACCCTCCACCTATTGGATTCAAGTGATTCTCCTGCCTCAGCCTCTTGAGTGGCTGGGATTACAGGCATGTGTCACCACAACCTAGTAATTTTTGGTAGTTCTATTACAGATGGCAGTTTCACCGTGTTGGCCAGGCTTCTTTTGATAGCCTGGCCTGACGTGATTCACTTGCCTTGGATTCCAAACTGCTGGGATTACAGTCATGACCCATCACCCCTGGCCCCATCCGAGTTTGTTTTTAAGGCTGAATAATACTCCATTTTATGTGTATACCACATTTTCCTCATATGTTTATCTGTCGATGGATATCTGGGTTGGTTTTTTCTCTTTACTATTATGAACAATACTACCAGGCTGGGTGCGGTGGCCCATGCCTGTAATCCCAGCACTTTGGAAGGCTGAGGTGGGTGAATCACCTGAGGTCAGGAGTTTGAGACCAGCTTGGCCAACATGGTGAAACCACATCTCTATTAAAGGTACAGTTTCTTTTCTTTTTTTTTTTTTTAAGATGGAGTATTGCTCTGTCACCCAGGCTGGAGTGCAGTGGTGCAATTTCAGCTTAGTGCAACCTCCACCTCCCAGGTAAAGCAGTCTCCTACCTCAGCCTTCTGAGTAGCTGAAATTACAGATGTTCACCACCATGCCTGGCTAATACTTGTTTGTATTTTTTTAGTGGAGACAGTGTTTCACCATACTGTCCTGGCTGGTCTTGAACTGCTGATCTCTTGATCCACCTGCCCATTATGCCTGGCGCAAGCCTGGCTAATTTTTGTATTTTTAGTAGAGATGGAGTTTCTACTAGTGATTCATCCACCTGCTTTTTAAAACAAGTGAATATTATTAGATGGCTTCATATATTATAAGTTTTACGGTACAGACTCTAAACTTCCTTTGTTTAATAAGATTTGTCAGCCTTTGGTGATGTTGATGATGAGATGCCCCTTTTCCTGTCTCACTCATTTCATCGTTCTGTTAGAAATAGCTTAGACTGGCCAGCCGCAGTGGCTTATGCCTCTATTTCCAGCACTTTGAAAGGCTGAGGTGGGCAGTTGGCTTGAGGTCAGGAGTTTGAGGCCAGTCAGGCAAACATAATGAAACCTTGAATCTACTAAATTAAAAAAAACTGGATGGTCGTGATGGCTCACGCCTATAATCCCAATATTTTGGGAGGCCAAGATGGGTGGATCACTTGAGGTCAGAAGTTCGAGACCAGCCTGGCCAACATGGTGAAACCCCATATCTAGTAAAAACACAAAAATTAGCTGGGCATGTTGGTATGCACCTGTAATCCCAGCTTCTTGAGAGGCTGAGACGGGAGAATCACTTGAACCTGGGAGGCGGATGGTGCAGTGAGCCATGATCACGCCACTGCACTCCAGCCTGTATGACAGAGTTAGATTCCGTTTGCCACAAAACAAAACAAAAAAATTAGTCAGGCATGGTGGCATGTGTCTGTAGTCCCAGCTACTCACGAGGCTGAGGCATGAGACTCTCTTTAGGTAGGAGAATCGTGCCACTGCACTCCAGCCTGGGTGATGAAGCATGACTCAGTCTCAAAAACAGACAAAAAAAGAAATAGCTGAAACTGGAAAGCTTAAGACATAGAAATTTATTTCTCATTAATCTGGAAAGTGGGAAATCCAAGAGCAAGATGTCAGCTAGATTGGCTCCTGGTAAGAGCCTTCTTCGTGGTTTAGCCCAGCCACCTTCCTGCAGTGTCCTGACATGGGGGAAAGAGGAGCAGGCAACCAGCTCTTTACTGTCTCTTTTTATAAATCACTAGTCCTGGCTGGGCGAGCTGGCTCATGAGTGTAATCCCAGCACTTTGGGAGGCTGAGACAGCCAAATCACACGAGGTCGGGAGTTTGAGACCAGCCGACCTCCATGTTTGAGACCAACGTGGAGAAACCACATCTCTACTAAAACTACAAAATTAGCCGGGAGTGGTGGCACATGCCTGTAATCCCAGCTACTCGGGTGGCTGAGGCAGGAGACTCACTTGAATCTGGGAGGCGGAGGTTATGGTGAGCCGAGATCATACCATTGCTCTCCAGCCTGGGCAACAACAGTGAAACTCTGAATCAAAAATAAATAAAGAGGCGGGGCACGGTGGCTCATGCCTGTAATCCCAGCACTTTGGGAGGCCGCGCAGTGCAGATCACAAAGTCAAAAGATCGAGACCATCCTGGCCAACATGGTGAAACCCCATTGCTACTAATAATATAAAAATTTTCTGTGCGTGGTGGTGCATGCCTATAGTCCCAGCTACTTGGGAGGCTGAGGCAGGAGAATCACTTGAACCCGGGAGGCAAAGTTGCATTGAGCCGAGACTGCACCACTGCACTCCAGCCTGGGTGACAGAGCAAGACTCCATTACAAAAGAAATAGAGAGAGAGAGAAAGAGAAAGTGAAAGAGAGAAAAAGAAAGAAAGATATTAAAAGCCTTAGTCCTATTCACAATTAGTCAACACCCATGACCAAATTCTCTAAAAGGCCCCATCTGCAGGAACATCCTGTTGGTCCTATTGGTCCACTATCAGATGATAGTGGACCGAGCGCGGTGGCTCTCGCCTGTAATCCTAGCACTTTGGGAGGCCGAGGTGGGTGGATCACCTGAGGCTGGGAGTTCAAGACCAACTTAACCAACAGGAGAAACCCCATCTCTACTAAAAATACAAAATTACCGGGTGTGGTGGTGAATGCCTGTAATCCCAGCTACTGAGGAGGCTGAGGCAGGAGAATTGCTTCAACCCAGGAGGCGTAGGTTGTGGTGAGCTGATATTGCACCATTGCACTGCAGCCTGGGCAACAAGAGTGGAACTCTGTCTCAAAAAAAAAAAAAAAGAAATCTGATAATCGCTTTTAGCCAATACGAACATAACTGTAGTTGTGACATCATAATTGCAGTTTTCTACACTATTAGTCAATTTTTTTTTTTTTTTTTTTTTTTGAGATGGAGTCCTGCCCTGTCACCCAGGCTGGAGTGCAATGGCACGATCTCGGCTCACTGCAACCTCCGCCTCCTGGGTTCAAAAGATTCTTTTGCCTCAGCCTCCAAAGTAGCTGAGATAACAGGCACCCGCCACCACACCCGGCTGATGTTTTGGTGTTCTTAGTAGAGATGCAGTTTCCCCATGTTGGCCAGCCTGTTCTCGAACTCCTGACCTCGTGCTCCACCTGCTTCAGCCTCCCAAGGTGCTGGGATTACAGGTGTGAGTCGTCGTGCCCAGCCGTTAGTCAGTTCTTATTCGTTATAATGCTGTGTATTTTCTTGACCTCATACATCAGAAGGTAGTGATCTTAACATGTATTTCAGTTCTTATATTGTGTGCTGGTGGTTAAGTAGATGTTGTGGCTTTTTTCTTAAGAGGGAATTGTTTAGAATTCTGCAGGCTGTATAAATGTACTTATTTGCTTGCTGATTTTCTCATGGGTTACAATATTTTATTAATTAATTTTTATAATTTTGCGTATGGCTTTTCAGTATGTGGTATGCAATATAACTGACATACTCCACTCATTAATGTCAAAAGTGCCACCAGATGCAGTGGCTCACACCGGCAATCCCAGAAATTTGGGAGGCCAAAGGGGGTGGACACCAGCCTGGCCAACATGGTGAAAGCTGGTCTCTGCTAAAAACACACAAACTAGCCAGTCATAGTGGTGTGTGCCTGTAATCCCAGGTACTTAAGAGGCTGAGGCAGGAGAATCACTTCAACCCAGCAGGCAGAGGTTGCAGTGAGCTGAGATGGCACCATGGCACGCCAAGCTGGAATGCAAGACTCTGTCTCAAAAAAATAAAACTACAAAAAATGGTTTCAAAAGTCACTATGTGCCTGTTCTGTGTGGATATATGTAATTTTATGACATTTATTGAGAAAAGTATTGTATTAACTTTTTTTTCTTTTTTTTCCTTTTTTTTTTCTGTTTGAGGCAGAGTCTCACTTTGTCGCCCAGTGTGGAGTGCAGTGGTGACATCTCGGCTCACTGCAACCTCTGCCTCCCCGGTTCAAGTGATTCTTGTGCCTCAGCCTCCTGAGTAACTGTGACTACAGGCACGGGCCAGCACACCTGGCTAATTTTTGTAATCTTTTCTTATCTTCTCAGTGCTATAATTGTTTGATAATACAGAATTTCCATTGCATTTGGTTATCCTTACACGAGCTTGTTGTGGATTATTTACCAATATAGTATATTGTGTGGTGTTTTTTTTTTTTTTTTGCATTTATTTGTACACAGTAAATATGGTTTAAATATGAAGAGTATATATTTTTCTCTTCCTTGATGTGACAGTGATATGTTTTTTGCAAACTGTGATACACTGTAGGGTCACAGTGGAAAAATACTCCTTACTTTAGGCTTACACATGTTTGTGCCCTGTCAGTATTTTGTCATGATATAGGAAATAAGCTTTTATAGACTTGATTTGAAGGACATGTAATTGTCTGTTATTTATTAAAGAATCTTACTACTTTTGTGTTCGTAAACTTTGAAGATCATGTTTGGGAAGTTTAAAATAAGTATTTTTTCTTGTGTCATATTTACACACTTCAGTATGATTTACCATCTGCACTTAATTGGAAACGTATTCGTGTTTATATTTTGTAGATATCTCTTCCAAATGCACGATGAAGGAGGTCTTGTCAACAGGGCAAGGCAATAGAGAAGTGATCCACACAGGGATGTTGCAAAGACATGAAAGTCATCACATTGGAGATTTTTGCTTCCAGGAAATTGAAAAAGATATTCATGACTTTGAGTTTCAGTCACAAAAAGATGAAAGAAATGGCCATGAAGCATCCATGCCAAAAATCAAAGAGTTGACGGGTAGCACAGACCGACATGATCAAAGGCATGCTGGAAACAAGCCTATTAAAGATCAGCTTGGATTAAGCTTTCATTCGCATCTTCCTGAACTCCACATATTTCAGCCCGAAGAGAAAATTGCTAATCAAGTGGAGAAGTCTGTCAACGATGCTTCCTCAATTTCAACATCCCAAAGAATTTCTTGTAGGCCTGAAACACATACTCCTAATAACTATGGGAATAATTTTTTCCATTCATCATTACTCACACAAAAACAGGAAGTACACATGAGAGAAAAATCTTTCCAATGTAATGAGACTGGCAAAGCCTTTAATTGTAGCTCATTTGTAAGGAAACATCAGATAATCCATTTAGGAGAAAAACAATATAAATTTGATATATGTGGCAAAGTCTTTAATGAGAAGCGATACCTTGCACGCCATCGTAGATGTCACACTGGTGAGAAACCTTACAAGTGTAATGAATGTGGAAAGTCCTTCAGTTACAAGTCATCCCTGACATGCCATCGTAGATGTCACACTGGTGAGAAACCTTACAAGTGTAATGAATGTGGAAAGTCCTTCAGTTACAAGTCATCCCTTACATGCCACCATAGATGTCACACTGGTGAGAAACCTTACAAGTGTAATGAATGTGGAAAGTCCTTCAGTTACAAGTCATCCCTTAGATGCCATCGTAGACTTCATACTGGAATAAAACCTTACAAGTGTAATGAGTGTGGCAAGATGTTTGGTCAAAATTCAACCCTTGTAATTCATAAGGCAATTCATACTGGAGAGAAACCTTACAAGTGTAATGAATGTGGCAAGGCTTTTAATCAACAATCACACCTTTCACGTCATCATAGACTTCATACTGGAGAGAAACCTTACAAGTGTAATGACTGTGGTAAGGCTTTTATTCATCAGTCAAGCCTTGCACGTCATCATAGACTTCATACTGGAGAGAAATCTTACAAATGTGAAGAATGTGACAGAGTTTTCAGTCAGAAATCAAACCTTGAGAGACACAAGATAATTCATACTGGAGAGAAACCTTACAAGTGTAATGAGTGTCACAAGACCTTCAGTCACAGGTCATCTCTTCCATGCCATCGTAGACTTCATAGTGGTGAGAAACCTTACAAGTGTAATGAATGTGGGAAGACTTTTAATGTACAGTCACACCTTTCACGTCATCATAGACTTCATACTGGAGAGAAACCTTACAAATGTAAGGTTTGTGACAAGGCTTTCATGTGCCATTCTTATCTGGCAAACCATACTAGGATTCATAGCGGAGAGAAACCTTACAAGTGTAATGAGTGTGGTAAGGCTCACAATCACTTGATTGATTCATCAATCAAGCCTTGCATGTCATCATAGACTTCATACTGGAGAGAAACCTTACAAATGTGAAGCATGTGACAAAGTTTTCAGTCACAGATCACGCCTTAAAAGACAAAGGAGAATTCATACTGGAGAGAAACCTTACAATTGTAATGAGTGTGGCAAAGCCTTTAGTGACCAGTCAACACTTACCATCAGGCCATTTATGGTGTAGAGAAACTTGACTAATGTAATGATTGTCACAAAGTCTTCAGTAACGCTACAACGATTGCATATCATTGGAGAATCCATAATGAAGAGAGATCTTCCGAGTGTAATAAATGTGGCAAATTTTTCAGACATCATTCATACCTTGCAGTTCATCAGTGAACTCATACTGGAGAGAAACCTTACAAATGTCATGACTGTGGCAAGGTCTTCAGTCAAGCTTCATCCTATGCAAAACATAGGAGAATTCATGCAGGAGAGAAATGTCACAAGTGTGATGAGTGTGGCAAAGCCTTTACTTCATGTTCACACCTCATTAGACATCAGAGAATCCCTACTGGAGAGAAATCTTACAAATGTCATCAGTGTGGCAAGGTCTTCAGTCCGAGGTCACTCCTTGCAGAACATCAGAAAATTCATTTTTGAGATAACTGTTCCCAATGCAGTGAGTATAGCAAACCATCAAGCATTAATTGACATTGGAGTCAATTCAGCATTGACTTGAGTTTGTGTTGACTTAACATTGAGTTCAAGCCTTAACTGACATTCAAGTGTTTATGTTAAGAGGATTGGGCCAGGTGCAGTGGATCATGCCTGTAATCCCAGCACATTGGGAGGCCAAGGCACATAGGTCACTTGAGGGTCAAGAGTTTGAAACAAGCATGGCCAAGAGATGTGAGCCAGTTTTCCCAGCCTGTTTATTATTATTTTTTGAGATGGAGTGTTGCTCTTGCTGCCCAGGGTAGAGTGTAATGGTGCGATCTTGACTCACAGCAACCTCCGCCTCCTGGGTTCAAGCGATTCTCCTAACTCAGCCTCCCTAGTTGCTGGGATTACAGGTATATGCCACGACGCCTGGCTAATTTTTTGTATTTTTAGTAGGGAAGGGGTTTCTCCATGTTGGTCAGGCTGGTCTCGAACTCCCGATCTCAGGTGATCCGCCCACCTCAGCCTCCCAAAGTGATGAGATTACAGGCATATGCCACCGCGCCTGGCATTGTTTCTTCTTTTCCTTTTTTTTTTTCCTTTTTTTTTGAGATAGTACTTTTTTGAGATAGTACTTTTTAAAAGGGATATACCATAGTAGTTTTTAAAAGGGATATCAGGCTGGGTGTGGCAGCTCACGCCAGTAATCCTAGCACTTTGGGAGGCCAAGGCAGGCAGATAACGAAGTCAGGATATTGAGACCGCCCTGGCTAACACGGTGAAACCTCATCTCTACTAAAAATACAAAAACTTAGCCGGGCATGGTGGTGGGCACCTGTAGTCTCAGCTACTCGGGGGGCTGAGGCTGGACAATGGTGTGAACCCAGGAGGCGGCGCTTGCAGGGAGCCGAGATCATGCCACTGCACTCCAGGCTGGGCGACGGAGTGAGAGTCTGTCTCAAAAAAAAAAAAAAAGATATCAAACCCGGGGTGTCTCATCCCACAGCACTTTGGAAGACTGAAGTGAGTGCATCATCTAAGATCAGCAGTTCAAGAGTGCCCTGGCCAACATGGTGAAACCCCATCTCTACTAAAAATACAAAAGTTAGTCAGGGGTAGGGGTGTGCACCTTTAGTTCCAGCTACTTGGGACGCTGAGGCATGAGAATCACTTAAACCTGGGAGGTAGAGGTTGCAGTGAATCAAAATCGTGCCACTGTACTGCAGCAAGGGTGGCAGAGTGAGTCTCCATCTCAAACAAACAAACGAAAAAAACAGAGACATCAAAAATGCTTTTGTTCTCGTTGTATCATAGACTTCCCTTTTGTTTCCTTCTGGTTCCTCTTCAGTTCTCTATTTATTTTTTCTTTTTTGCAGTTTGAGTTTGAGATATATCTCAGTTTTAATAGTTTTATTTCTTAATACATAATGACTTCTGAAAGATGCCTTTGCAGCATCCTGTAATCAGCTCACATCATTCATTTCTGTACTTGTATATTTTCCAGTTATTTTCCGGTTGACCCCAAAATTTATGAGATTTTTTTCCTACAACAATTTCAAAAGAGTTGCTGTTTGAAATTAGTTGCATCCAGTTCAGATCGAGGTCTGCATGCTTTCTAGTCTTTGTTGTTTATTGGAAGGCTGTGGTACCTACTACTTAAGTTTGATTGTTTCAGTGTGTACTTGGTATAGATGTCAGTGACCTTTTAACTAAACATCAAAATGTTGTTTAAGCAGTTAGTCTGTTTTTCAGTTTTCTTTCCTTATGTCATTTGTTAAAAATCTTGAGCTGGGAGCTATTTATTGCGTGTTTCCCTCTCAAGGCCTTGTGGTCCATTCTGGAAAAATGTTGAAACATGGGCTGGAGTGTCATAGAGCGCTGCTCCAAAAGCACCCATGTATTCTTTTCTTTTTTTGAAATGGAGTCTCGCTCTGTCAGCTTGGATGGAGGGCAGTGGTGCGATCTCAGCTCACTGCAACCTCTACCTCCTTGGATCAAGTGATGCTCCTGCCTCAGTCTCCTGAGGAGCTGGAATTACAGGCACCCACCAGCACACCCAGCTAGTTTTTGTATTTTTAGTAGAGACAGGGTTTCACCACGTTTGTCAGGCTGGTCTCAAACTCCTGACCTCGCGATCCACCCGACTCAGCCTCCCACTGTGATGGGATTACAGGCATGAGCTACCGCGTCGAGACTCTTTTTTTTTTTTTTTTTTAGATGGAGTTTTGCTTTCGTTGCTGAGGCTGGAGTGCAATGGTGCGATCTGGTGTCACTCCAATGTCTTCCTCCCGGGTTCAAGTGATTTCTCCTGCCTCATCCTACTGAGTAGTTGGGATTACAGGTGCCCTCCACCACTCCCGGCTAATTTTTTGCATTTTTAGTAGAGACAGGGTTTCATCATGTTGGCCAGGCTGGTCTTGAACTCCTGACTTCAGGTGATCTGCCCACCTCGACCTCCCAAAATGCTAGGATTACAAGCGTGAGCCATTGTGCCTGACCACTCATGTATTCTTGATTGAAATAATTTGCTTATTTCTTAGTTCTACAGCTGACCCTCTTTCACTGTTTCCAAGGTCAATAGCTGTATGTTCACACTTCTGCATTTTATAAATGTTCCTGTGAGTTTTTTGTAAGGAAGAATTAACTGTCAGGAATCAGTGTCATCAGAACCTTGTAAAAGAAGTTTCTTTAGCCCAGGTTTGTGAAAGAGGCTTCTCTAATTTTCAAGGATGGGGGTGATAAGAGCAACCTTTGCCATTAGCCCTTCCAGGACCCCGTGTAAGACTTTAGACACCTTCTCACTCATCTCAGACCTTCTCAGGGTAACTTGGTGAAAATGTCTTCCGATCTGAGCCCCAGTGAGCCTCCCTGCAACTTGGCGACGAGGGGCTTGACCAGAAAAGCTCAACCCGAGTGTCCCTGGCCCTTGAAATGATTGGCAAAATGGAGTGCGTGTCTGGGTGTGGCTTTTTTTTTTTTTTTGAGGAGTGCCCAGTTGTGATTAGAATTTTCAATGGGATGCAGTGCCCTCAAAATGAAAAACAAAAGCAGAGGAATGGAAGAAACAGAGGTGTAGACTCAGACACAGAGACCATCTTCGGGGCCTTTCTCTGTATGAGGACATCACAGCCAAATCTAAAGCAGGTCACGTCATCCCTGGCAGGGAACCCTCCACCAGCTTCCCATGTTCCCCAGGACAAAAGCCCAACTCCTCACTGTGGCTCCACAGCCCTGTGTTCACGGCCCCTGCCAGTGTCCAGCCTCCTCCTGGGAGCTTGCCCTCATCTCATGAATCCCTCTGCCCCAGTCATATTTGCTTTTCTCTTTTCCCAAACATCAAAACCCTTCCTGTCTCAGGTCATCATCCCTGCTCTTACCCTATTGTACCCTGTCTCTTTCTCCTCCTTCAGGTCTAGGCTCAGAGCTCTCTGCCATGCCCTCCCACCCCTGGTCTCAAGCTCCTGAGCTCAAATGATCTACCCACCTCGGCCTCCTAGACTGCTGGGATGACAGGCATGAGCCACTGCAACCAGCCTCTGCATGGGGTTTCCTCAACTCTGGGTCTGTGCCCTGAAGGGGAGCTCATTTCAGCGCAGTTCCCAACTGCTGCAGCATGTGTGTGTGGGCTTCTCCAGAAGGGGAGCCAGAGTTTCCCTGTAGGAGTTTATCCTCCATGGTGAGGAGGGCCGCAGGGGGGACTGTATTTGCTCAGGGTGAGGTCTCCTTTGTGTCAGGCCTCTGAGCCCAAGCTAAGCCATCGTATCTCCTGTCACCTGCACGTATACATCCAGATGGCCTGAAGCAACTGAAGATCATGAAAGAAGTGAAAATACCCTTAAGTGATGACATTCCACCATTGTGATTTATTTCTGCCCCATCTTGACTGATCAATGTACTTTGTAATCTCCCCCACCCTTAAGAAGGCTCTTTGTAATCCTCCCCACCCTTGAGAATGGACTTTGTGAGATCCACCCCCTGCCCGCAAAGCATTGCCCCTAACTCCATCGCCTATCCCAAAACCTATAAGAACTAATGATAATCCCACCATACTTTGCTGACTCTTCACACTCAGCCCGCCTGCACCCAGGTGAAATAAACAGCCTCGTTGCTCACACAAAGGCTGTTTTGTGGTCTCTTCACACGGACGAGTGTGACACTGTATGTGTGGTTGTGTTCCAGGGAGGGGGTATGTTGACTCTGAGCAATAAACAACATTTTTAACATTCAGGATTGACTTCTAAAGACTGTTGGTACGTGAGGAAGAAACCTGGAAGAGGAAGAGGAAAGCAAAGGAGTCAGGAATGGCTCTTCCTCAGGTAAGATGATATTCTCGGTGGATTGTTCTGTCTCCTTCCTCTCAGAAACCCTGGGCCTTGGAGTTGGGAATCTTCTCTGGGTCTCAAGTGTCCTGCCTGACAGGTTTGCTCACACCCATGTCTTCCTTCAGTCCCTCTCATCTCGCTTAGATTCCATCTCTTGTGACCCACTGACATGAATTTGGGAAGAGGCTGCACTGGGCATGGTCCTGGGAAGGGCTCACACCCAGACATGGATGGAGACGGGGTGAGGGTCCCGTGGTGTCAGTGCTGTTGGGCAGCAGGGATTGTTCAGGGGCCACATCTGGATGCACTGTCAGCTCTCTGTGGACCAGGATTAGAGCAGCTGCCAATGGGAGTCACGTATGAATGTGCACAAAGTACGTGTAAATTCTAGAAAACGAAACCAAAAACAGAAAATCTTTTCTCCCTGATTTTATACTACATTTTTAGGTAATGGATTGAGTTCGTGTGTCTCTGACTCCAAAAATCGTACTAATTAGAATGGAAAGTTTATACACAGACATGAATGATACAAGGTGTGTTATTCCATCATTAGTTTAAGAATAGGAAATCAACCTGAATAATAGCAGGAGATTCATTAAACCATTCTTAGCACATTAAGCTCATGGAGACTGTGGGGTTACTGTGGAGAGGCTTGTGAAACAGGTGTTTTTGGTAAAAATGGTTACAATTTATTTTTTGAGATGGAGTCAGCCTCTGCCACCCAAGCTGGAGTGCAGTGACATGATCTCAGTTTACTGCAACCTCCGTCTCCTGGGTTCAAGTGATTCTCCTGCCTCAGCCTCCCAAGTGGCTGGGGTTATAGGCATGTGCCACCACGGCCAGCTAATTTTTTGTATTTTTAGTAGAGATGGGGTTTCACTATGTTGGCCAGGTTGGCCTCAAACGCCTCACCTCAGGTTATCTGCCCACCTCAGGCTCCCAGAGTGCTGGGATTACAGACACTAGCCACTGTGCTGGGTCCTTTTGAGTTTCTGATTAGCGTTGCCAAAGGAGGCACTCAGATATGCATGTATGTCAGGGAGCAGAGCGGTGACTGAATAGAAGGTGAGTCTGGTTTCCTAAGCAGTTCCTAGCTTGACTTTTACCTTTTGCTTAGTGATTTGGGGCTCCATATTCATTTTCCTTTCACACAGCCCAACCCTCACACCACCTCTGGTCTATCTTGCCTGTTCTGTGTGATTACTGTTGTGCCTTTGTCATCCACTGTCTGGATCCTAGTGAGAACAAGGCCCCAAGGGGAGGGCAGAGCCAAAACACGGGGCTGTGCTGGGCTCGCCCCCTCTGAGTGGAGCTCAACCCTGGCTTCACATTAGTGCAGAGCATTTTGCAAATAGAGCTTTTGTGCCGCTTTAGCAGGGATTCTTACTCTGACGGGATGGAACCCACCCTCAGTAATACCTGCAGTGGTGCAGGTGCTTGTCATCTGTGTGCAGCATTGAGCATGGAAGCTCTGTATCCTCCATTTCTGATGGCTGAGCTCAGCCTGTGATCCACAGAGAGGTGAGGGGTTGTCCTCTGGATGGGGTTTGATTAGGGATGGGTCTGTGCCCTGAAGGGGAGATCAGTCCAGCCCAGCTCCCCACTGCTGCCTAGTGTGTGGGGGCTTTTCTAGGAGGGGAGTGAGATCTGAAGGCCAGGGTCAGATACACACTTGTAGGTCTTCCTGTGGGACTTTCTTATCTCTGCATGATCTCTGGTGCAGTGGGCAGCAGAGGACCATCTTTCTACAGGGTGAGGTCTCCCCTGTCTGTTTTTGTCCCAGGAAGGGAGTGAGTCATTTCTAACATGAAAGCTCATCTTTTTTTTTTTTTTTTTTTCTGTGGGGAAAAGAAAGATCAGAATGTTACTGTGTCTTTGTAGAAAAGGGAGACATAAGAAACTCCATTTTGATCTGTTCTAAGAAAGATTGTTCTGCTTTGAGATGCTATTAATCTGTAACTTTAGCCCCAACCCTGTGCTCACAGAAACATGAGCTGTATTGAATCAAGGTTTAATGGATTTAGGGCTGTGCAGGGTGTGCCTTGTTAACAATATGTTTGCAGGCAGTATGCTTGGTAAAAGTCATCACCATTCTCCATTCTCAGTTAACCAGGGACACAGTGCACTGCGGAAAGCTGCAGGGACCTTTGCCCAAGAAAGCCTGGGTATTGTCCAAGGTTTCCACCCACTGAGACAGCCTGAGATATGTCCTTGTGGGAATGGAAAGACCTTACATCCCCCCTCCTGACACCTGTAAAGAGCCTGTGCTGAGGAGGAGTAGTGAAAGAGGGAGGCCTCTTTGCAGTTGAGATAAAAGGAAGGCTTCTGTCTCCTGCTCGTCCCTGGGAATGGAATGCCTTGGTGTAAAGCCGACCATTGGTTCTATTCTGCGATAGGAGAAACCTGCCCTGTGGCTGGAGGTGAGATATTCTGGCAGCAATACTGCTCTGTAACTCTTTGCTACACTGAAATGTTTGTGTAAAGTGAAACATAAATCTAGCCTACGTGCACATCCAGTGAAGGGCGCCAGCCCCTCCACACCTGTGAGTATTTCTCATCAGGTGGGGTGAGAGACTGAGAAAAGAAATAAGACACAGAGACAAAGTATAGAGAAAGAACGGTGGGCCCAGGGGACCGGCGCTCAGCATACAGAGGACCCACATCGGTGCCAGCCTCTGAGTTACCTCAGTATTTATTGATCATTATTTTTACTATCTTAGCGAGGGGAGTGTAGCAGGGCAACAGGTGGGGAGAAGGTCAGCAGGGAAACAAGTGAGCAAAAGAATCTGTATCATGAATAAGTTCAAGGAAAGGTACTGTGCCTGGATGTGCACATAGGCTAGATTTACGTTTCTCTTCACCCAAACATCTCAATGTAGCAAAGAGTAACAGAGCAGTATTGCCTCCGGCATATCTCACCTCCACCCACCGGGTGGTTTTCTCCTGTCTCAGAATGGAACCAATGGGAATGGTCAGCTTTACAGGGAGACATTCCATTCCCAGGGATGAGCAGGAGACAGAAGCCTTCCTCTTATCTCAACTGCAAAGAGGCCTCCCTCTTTTACTACTACTCCTCAGCACAGACCGTTTACTGGTGTCCGGCTGGGGGATGGTAAGGTCTTTCCTTTCCCATGAGGCCATATCTCAGGTTGTCTCAGTGGGTCCCCCTTGGACACTGTCCAAGGTATTGTCCACCTTAGACAGTACCCAGGCTTTCTTGAGCAGAGCTCGCTGCTGCTTTCTGCAGTGCATTGTGTCCCTGGTTAATTGAGATTGGAGAATGGCGACGACTTTTACCAAGCATACTGCCTGCAAACATATTGTTAACAAGGCACATCCTGGCTGAGCATGGTGACTCACACCTGTAATCCCAGCTCTTTGGGAGGCCGAGGCAGGCGGATCACAATGTCAGGAGTTTGAGACCAGTCTGACCAACCAACGTGGTGAAACCCCGTTTCTACTAAAAATACAAAAATTAGCTGGGCGTGGTGGCAGGCGCCTGTAATTCCAGCTACTCGTGCGTCTGAGGCAGGAGAATCGCTTGAACCTGGGTGGCAGAGGTTGCAGTGAGCCAAGATCATGCCACTGCACTAAGCCTCCGTAACAAAATGATACTCCCCCTCGGAAAAAACAAAACAAAACAAAAACAAGGCACATCCTGCACAGCCCTAAATCCATTAAATGTTGATTCATTATAGCACATGTTTCTGTAGCACAGGGTTGGGGCTATAGTTACGGGTTAACAGCATCTGAAAGCAGAAACAATTTTCCTTAGTACAGATCAAAATGGAGTTTCTTACGTCTTCCTTTTCTACATAGACACAGTAACAATCTGATCTCTCTTTCTTTTTCCCCACAATCCAGGCACGGTACGTTTCCTTAAACTTATTAATGATACAGATTCCTTTGCTTATATGTTTCCCTGCTGACATTCTCACCATCACCCTGTTGCCCTGTTGCACTCCCCTTGCGAAAATAGTAACAACAGTGATCAATAAATACCGAGGGAACTCAGAGATCAGTGCTGGTGCAGGTCCTCGCATGCTAAGTGTGCTGGTCCCCTGGGCCCACTGTTTTTTCTCTATAGTTCGTCTCTCTGTCTTATTTCTTTTCTCAGTCTCTCATCTCCACCTGATGACAAATATCCGCAGGTGTGGAGGGGCAGGCCCCCTTCATTTTTCACATACAGGATTGATTTCTAAAGACTCGTGTTACATGAGGAAGCAGCTCAGAATGTTGTAAGAGAGCGAGTTAGAGAAACACCATACTTAGAGACGAATTCAGGGGTCCTTTTTTAGCTGGTGACCAAGAGATGGCTTCACGCTCAAAATTCTCTCAGCCCTGAAGAAGGGGCTAGATTTTCTTTTATACCTTGGTCTAAGAAGGGGAGGGGATAGCCTAGCCGAAGCAATTTTACAGAAACAGAATAGGCAAAAAGTAAAAAATTAATGGTTACAGAGATAGTTACAGAAAAACAAACAGTTCCAGGCACAGGGGCTTGAACTATCACTAAGAGATAAATGCAGTGGCTTTTAGGTACCTTCCACCGAGCACATTCCCAGGGGCTGCTTCTACAGCCTGCCTGAATATCTTATCAGCAGGTGCATTCCTGGATGTGCTTGGAGTCAGCTTGTGCAATTTATTCCCTTAAGGGGGATAAAGGGCACTGCAAGTGAAGAAGCTAAAATGGAGTCTGTCCGGCTCTCTCTCTAGGAGAGTCACTTAGGTTAAAACAAGGTAGGGTAGCCGGGCGCGGTGGCTTACGCCTATAATCCCAGCACTGGGAGGCCGAGGCGGGCGGATCACGAGGTCAGGAGATCGAGTCCATCCTGGCTAACACGGTGAAACCCCGTCTGTACTAAAAAATATATATAAAATTAGCCGGGCATGGTGGCGGGCGCTTGTAGTCCCAGCTACTCGGGAGGCTGAGGCAGGAGAATGGCGTGAACCCAGGAGACGGAGCTTGCAGTGAGCGGAGATCGGGCCACTGCACTCCAGCCTGGGCGACAGAGAGAGACTCCGTCTCAAAAACAAACAAACAAACAAGGTAGGGTATCACAAGAAGAGGAAAGAAAAGGAGCCAGGGCTGGCTCTTCCTCAGGTGAAGTGATACTCCTCGGTGGATTAATCTGTCTCTTTCCTTTCTGAAATGCCAGGTATTGTAGTAGCCAGTCTTTTCTGAGTCTGAAGCGTCCTGCCTGACAGGCTCACTCGCACTCACCCATGCCTTTTCTCAGTTCCTCTCATCTGCTCTGAGATTCCATCTCCTGTGACCCAGTGACAAGAGCTTCTTAAGAAGCTCCACTGGGCATAGTCCTGGGAGGGGCTCACACCCAGATATGGATGGACACGGGCGGGGGGTGGGGGCCCTTGGTGTCATTGCTGCTGGACAGCCTGGATGGTTCAGGGGCCACATCTGGATGTCAGCTCTTTGTGGACCAGATCAGAGAAACAACATACGAAATACATGTTAATGTGCACAGATATCTGGTAAATTCTGAAAAAGGAGACCAATAAAGGGAGATAGTTTGTATCTGACTTGGTAATGCATTTGAAATCACTTTGGGGGCGGGGCCTGGTTAGACGGTGGGCGGGGCCTGGGGTGGGGCAAGAGGGAGGAGGCTGCTTGGAGGTCGCTCTGGACAGCGGGACGGGGCGGGGCCAGAGGTTTATCCTCGTTTGGGGGCGGGACATGAGATGGGGTGTTGTTCTTAAGGGCAGGGTCTGGCTGCGATGGGTCGGGCTCTCTCCTCAGCTGGGCCCATGATGTGACCTGCTGTCATCCTCTTGACCTCCAGGACTGGATCCCCCGGGTTCTGATTGGTGGATTGTTTCTGATGTGCCGTGATATTACCCCTAATATCACAGGGATGCTTCCTGCCCTTTTTAAGTTAGCATTTCAAACAATCGAAGGTAAAACAACATATTGTAGTGGGCCAACTGTACTGAACGCTGAATCGTTTTTTCTCTGAAGTTGAAAATGGTTTTAATGTAAAGCGCCTTTTTTGAGCAGGTAGAGTCGCGCATCCTGCAGGCGGGGCGAGCTCCCCTCAGGCTGGGGCAGGACGGGGGACAGGGGCAGGTACCTCGGTAAAGGGGTGGAGTGGGGCGCTGCTTACAAAGGGGACTGACAATTAGAATGGCTTAGTAAACTAAGCAAGGTCCTGGGTTGTTTGAGTGGATAATGGAAATAGAAAGGTAACATGGAAAACTGCCTATTATACACAGAAGGTGGAGGAAATTTTCATATTTCATGGAAATAAAGCCAGAACTCAGAGCGGTGGGTCACACCTGTCATCCCAGCACTTTGAGAGGCCGAGGCAGGAGGATTGCTTGAACTCAGGAGTGTGTGATCAGCCAGGGCATAATAGTGAGACCTCGTCTCTACTAAAGATAAAAAAAAAATCAGCCAGATGTGGTGGTGCACACCTGTGTTGTCAGCTGCTCGGGGCACTGAGATGAAAACATCACTTGAGGCCGGGCGCAGTGGCTGACGCCTGTAATCCCAGCACTTTGGGAGGCTGAGACGGGCAGATCACCTGAGGTCGGGAGTTCGAGACCAGCCTTACCAACAGGGAGAAACTCCATCTCTACTAGAAACACAAAAAAATTAGCCGAGCATGGTGGCCCATGCTTGCAATCCCAGCTACTCCGGAGGCTGAGGCAGGATAATCGCTTGAACCCGGGAGGCGGAGGTTTTGGTGAGCCGAGATCGAGCCATTGCACTCCAGCCTGGGCAACAAAAGCGAAACCCCGTCTCAAAAAAAAAAAAAAAAAAAAAAAAAAGAAAACATCACTTGAGCCAGGGAGTTGGACGCTGCACTGAGCCCTGATCTCGCCAGCACACTCCAACTTGGACGACAGAGCTAGACCCTGTCTCAAACAAACAAGCAAATAAGTGAAATAAGTGAGAGGCATAATTCCTCCTTCAAAAATAAAGGAAGAGATTTTCTTTCCTGTAGTCTCTTTTCTTAGGATATTTATTTAGAAAATGTGTAAATGAATTTTCTCTGTCTTCTGAAGCGGTATGTTTTTTGAGACAGAGTTTCACGCTTGTAGCCCACGCTGGAGTGGAATGGCGTGATCTCCGTTCACTGCAGCCTCCGTCTCCCGGGTTCAAGCGATTCTCCTGCCTCTGCCTCCCGAGTAGCTGGGATTGCAGGCATGTGCTGCCACGCCCGGTTAATTTCGTATTTTTAGTAGAGAAGGGTTTTTCCGTGTTGGTCAGACTGGCCTCAAACTCCTGACCTCAGGCGATCCGCCCGCCTCTGCCTCCCAAAGTGCTGGGATTACAGGTGTGAGCCGCTGCACCAGAAGTGGAATTTTTTAGAAAAGAACTAAACTCTTTTTTTAGCTTAATGACCCAGGGATGTATTTCCGAAGGACTTGGGAGCTCTCTTTGAAAGGCAGCCAACAACAGAGATAGCACTTGTATCTCAGTAGGAAATTAAATTATTCAAACATCAAGTGATTCCAATTTAAAGCAATGGACATTTAAATAATTCTGAGCCTTGAGAGGAATGTGGTCGTGCAACCAGAGTCCAGTGGAATGCAGGCGCAACTTCTGAGAGTTTTCCTGTAAATAATTTGGAAAACTGGCCATGCACAGTGGCTCACGCCTGTCATCTCAGCACTTTGGGAGACTGAGGCTGGCAGATCACGAGGTCAGGAGATAGAGATCATACTGGCCAACATGGTGAAACCCCGTCCCTAATAAAAATACAAAAATTAGCTGGACATGTTGGTGCACGCCTCTAGTACCGTCTATTCTGGAGGCTGAGCCACGAGAATAGGGAGTCGGAGGTTGCAGTGAGCCGAGAGCGCCACTGTACTCCAGCCTGGCGACAGAGCGATTCTCCATCTCAAAATAAACACATAAATAGCAATAAAAATAAAAAAATAATTAGGAAGACTAAGCAGCCCCAGCGATAAGACCTCCTCAGAGCATTGTGCCTTCTTACGCAGTGATAATGTAACCTTCCTTGAAGTGTATCAATCCATCACCAATCAACTTGCTGCAGCCTATGTACTGGCCTTGAATGGAAAACGTGGTGATTCTGCTAAAGCTTCTCTGTCTTTCCCTGTGTGTGAAACCTTAACGTCTCTACTTTGGAACGCTGATCCCATTTATTTGGAGTTGATATTTCCAGGTGGCTTTCTTCAAGCTTTGTGTTCACATTAACTCTGTACTTAATCATATATTTTAAATTTTATTATTTACTGCTGACATCAATTTCTGTCGTATGGTAGGCGCCTGACCAGAGAGGGCACCTGTCGCCATGTTGTAAAACTCACACTTGCCAAAAAGACATGGGTTACGGTTTCTTCCCCTCCCTCGGGATGAAGCTAATTAGCTGACACAGATGGTCACCTCCATTACCAAGTAGAGCCAGAATGAACTATGTGTGACCAAGTGCGTTGTCAAGTCCTCTTCCCTGAGGACTGATTAGTGTTTATCTTGAAAATATGTCCTTAATGGGTTGTATAGAACAGTGAAGTTTCTTTCTCTGTTTTCAACCTCTTAGCTGTTTGCCTCTATTTCCCATCACATTCTGGTCTAAGGCTTATTGATTTATTTATTTAGAGACGGAATCTCGTTCTGTCGCCCAGGCTAGAGTGCAATGGTGCGATCTTGGCTCATTGCAAGCTCGGCCTTCAGGGTTCACGCCATTCTTCTGCCTCAGCCTCTCCGAGTAGCTGGGACTACAGGCGCTGGGCACCACGCCCGGCTGACTTTTTTTTTTTTTTTTGAGACTGAGTCTTGCTCTGTCACCCAGGCTGGAGTGCAGTGGTGCTATCTCGGCTCACTGCCAGCTCCGCCTCCTGGATTCACGCCATTCTCCTGCCTCAGCCTCCCCAGCAGCTGGGACACAGGTGTACGCCACCACACCTGGCTAATTTTTTTGTATTTTTAGTAGAGACGGGGTTTCACCATGTTAGCCAGGATGACCTCGATCTCCTGACCTCGTGATCCGCCCGCCTCGGCCTCCCATAGTGCTGGGATTACAGGCGTGAGCCACCGCGCCCGGCCTCCCGGCTCATTTTTTGTATTTTTAGTAGAGACGGGGTTTCGCCGTGGTCTCCATCTCCTGACCTCGTGATCCGCCCGCTTCGGCCTCCCAAAGTGCTGGGATTACAAGCGTGAGCCCTCATGCCCGGTCCTAAGGCTTATTTATTAACAAAATGGTTTTAATTTCTTTCTCTGTTATCGTCGTGGAGATGATTTCTCATTTGGGATAATATTTTTTAGTTTTCAATGATATTTTGTCAACATTTAAAAAGCAAAGTAAAGAATATTTCTTGGGCCAGGCATGTTGGCTCACGCATGTAATCCCAGCATTTTGGGAGGCTGACGCAGGCAAATAACTTAAAGTGAGGAGTTCGATACCGGCCAGGTCACCGTAGTGATACCCCGTCTCTACGAAAAATACAAAAATTAACCGGGCATCGTGGCGCGCGCCTGTAATGCCAGCTGCTCCCGAGGCTGAGGCAGGAGAATCGCTTGAACCCAGGAGGCAGAGGCTGCACTGAGTTGAGATCTCGCCACTGCACTCCAGCCTGGGCAACAGAGAAATACTGTGTCTCAATAATAGTAATAATAATAATAATAATAATAAAGTAAGAGATCTCTTCCACAAATGTGCTGGGACAACTAACTGGATATCCACATGGAAAAGAGTAATGTTGGATCCCTATATCACACCATCAAAAATTTTATTTAAAAAAGTTTTTTTTTTTTGTTTTTAAAAAGGGAAAAGGCCTGGGCGCGGTGGCTCACGCCTGTAATCCCAGCACTTTGGGAGGCCGACGTGGGTGGATCACCTGATGTCGGGAGTTCAGCCTTGCTAACATGGTGAAACCCTGTCTCTACTAAATATACAAAATTAACTGGGCATGGTGGCGCATGCCTGTAGTCCCAGCTACTCGGAAGGCTGAGGCTGGAGAATCGCTTGAAACCAGGAGGCGGAAGTTGTAGTGAGCTGGGATCATGCCACTGCACTCCAGCCTGGGCGACGGAGTGAGACTCTGTCTCCAAAAAAAAAAAAAAAAAAAAAATGGAAAAAGAGAGAGAGACTAGGAAGGGAGACCTGCTGCCACAGTGGGTGTTACTTTGTCGCCCAGGCTGGCTTGGGACCCCAGGCTCAGCAATTCTCTCCGTTGCTTCCTGAGTAGCTGGGACCTGAGGCTTCCGCCCCCGCGCCTCTGCTGTGTTTAAGCAGCAGGTGGTGACCTCACTCCTCCCTGGCCTGAGCACTCCGTCCCGCACCCCTGGCGGTGGCTTTAAGGAAGTCTCTGAAGCTGAGCTCAGGGTGGACTCTCCCTCCCTAGTGAATGGAGCTAGAAAGGGGGAGGACATCTATTCTGTTCCGTGGGCCGTCACCATGACATCGTACGTGCCGCCCAGGCAGGGCTTTGCATTTCACATTCTAGTTTGCATCCCGGTTCCAGACAATTCCAGGGCTTTGGAATCATGCCTCAGACTTTCTGGCGCTCTCGCCTCCACAACCTGAAAACAGAGACGCTAGAAGCGAGGCTGAAAGACGCGCAAGTCCCGCCCCGGCCCCGCCCTCTGCCGGTTCTAAAGGGCGAGGTCTCACCGCCTCTTGCCCCGCCGCTACCTCGCCCAGGCCCCGCCCACCTCCTCCCGCCCAGGCCCCGCCCACCTCCTCCCACCTCCCGCCCAGGCCCCGCCCACCTCCTCCCGCCCAGGCCCCGCCCACCTCCTCCCACCTCCCGCCCAGGCCTGGCTTCCGTCCTGCGCGCGGAGATTAACGCAAACCCGGAAGCGGATCGGGTGGAGTGAAGGTCACGTCGCCATGGTGAGTTTTGCTCTGCGTTGCATTAAGTCTCCGCTTCCCAGGTCCCCGCCGCTTCTGTCCCTGGGACGTGGGGTCCCCACAGACCTGGAAATTCTCGCCCGTCTTCCTTCGCCCAGAGCAAATTGAGACATCCCAGTGAGAGGCCGGGTGTCGCTTCCTTTCGGGTTTAAAGTCGTCTGGAGGCTGGTCCCGTCCCGGCTCTGTCTGCTATAGGGCAATGTATACACTTTCTATTGCGTAGTTTTTCTGCTCAAAACCTTCTTCTGACTCTTCCCTCCTCGCGCTATTTAAAGTCCTCACCCACGAGGTGGATTCTTGCCCGGGGCGCGCCTTCCAGCCACCCCTCGTCGGCCCCTGGAGCGTCGCGCCGCAGCCCCAGTCCCAGGGAGGCCGCGTCCTCTGCCTGGTCCTGGGATCTTGCAGACCCCATCCTTCTCCCAAGGCGCCGTCCCCCCTCCTCCCACCTCCCTACTCGTGCCAGAGCCTGCGGCTCCCCAGGTCTCCCCTCCGCAGTCACCGCTTCCATTGAACCCACACTGGGAAGGACGCAGGGCCCTGTCCTGTGACACGGGGTCTTCTTGCCTGCCGAGCTCCAGCCCCTGGAAAACGCGCTCCTCCGGGATGCAGGCGTCTTACTCCAAACCCTCCTGCGATTGTGTGGGCCGAAGGCATCAGGAGACAGACAGCAGTAGAAAACCTGAGACAGAGAAAAAAAGAATAAGAAAGGCCCATAACAGATGACAAAATAGAGGATTGGTGAGGGATATGCCAAGATATGGCGAAAGTGGAAAAAAAAAGCAACAAAATACCTAGGAAAGCAGGTGGAGAAAAGCAACTGGAGAAATGTAGAGAAGAGCTAGATGTACACAGAGATGAAGGACGGCAAGGTAGGGAGAGTGGCAGCAAAGAGGGAGGCTCATCAGAATGAGGGAGAGAGGGAGGGATTTGGAGCCAGGGCAGACAGAGCAGAGTGGTGCTGGTGTCAAGGAGAACAGAGGGAGAAACACTGCAGGGAGGACACCTGGGGATCTGGGGTGACACAGAGTGGGAATTAAAGAGAGAATTTAACAGGGAGAGCAGAGGAGGCGCAGAGATGGGTGAAGAGGCAGAAATAGATTGAGACTGAGGACGATTGAAAGATTGGGGAGAAGGAGCAATAAGAGGTTAAATAAGTTGCGAGGACGGAGCAGAAGAGATGGAAGAGAAGGAATAGAGGGAAGAAGGGGATAAACAGCAGAAGAGGAGAGGGGCACGAAATGAAGAGCAGAATCCCAGGGAGAAAGAAAAGAAAACAAGAGCTAGAGAGAGAAGGGGGAGAATGAGAGATATGTACAGAATTAGGGAGGGAAGCACAGTAATGAAGAAAGGGCTAGGCACAGTGGCTCACGCCTGTAGTCTCCACACTTTAGGAGACTGAAGCAAGGGGATTGCTTTTGTCCAGGAGTTCGAGACCAGCCTGGGCAACATAGTGAGACCCCTATCTCTGCCAAAAAAAAAAAGGAAATAACCGGGCATAATGGTGTGCACCTGTACTCCCAGCTGCTCTGGAGGCCGAGGTAGGAGGATGACTTGAGCTCAGGAGGTCCAGGCTGCAGTGAACTGAGATCATGCCACTACACTGCAGCCTGGTCAACAGAGCGAGATCTTGTCTCAAAAGAAAAAAAGGGGCGAGAGACTGGGTTTAGATCAGTGGATGAGTTCATTGGATATGATTACTTGTGACATGTTGACTTCCCTGTATATAATCTAATAACTAAAAACTTGTTTAAATTATACAGATTGAGAATTTTAAAATTGGTGTCTATAAGACATGTACATTCTATAAATCTTGGCATCAGAGGTTATGTTCCACTTGGAATCCCTATTCAACCAGAGGGAAGTGACTTATTCAGTTGTGAATCACTGTCTTCCCTTTTCCTAGGATTGGGAGGATGTGGGGTAGTGAAGTGGGAAAAAAGTCGCTCTCTGTTATTACATAATACTTTTAATTTAATTAATTAAATAATATTTTGAGACATGGTCTGGCTGTATCACACAGGCTGGAGTGCAGTGGTGTGATCCTCTAACTGCAGCCTCTACCTCTTGGACTCAAGTGATCCTCCTACCTCAGCCTTCTGAGTAGCTGGGACCAGAGGCATGAGCCACCAAGCCCAGCTAGTTTTTATATATATATATATTTTTTTGTAGAAACGTGGTTTCACTATGTTTCCCAGGCTGTTTTCAAAACCCTGGGGTCAAAGGATCCTCCTGCCTTGGCCTCCCAAATTACTGGGATTACAGGTGGGATTACAGGGATGGCCCACCGCGTCTGGCCTACATAGCCCCCCCCTTTTTTTTTGAGAGGGAGTTTTGTTCTTTTTGCCCAGGCTAGCGTGCGATGGCATGATCTCAGCTCACCACAACCTCCACTCCCTGGCTTCAAACAATTCTACTGCCTCACCCTCCAGAGTAGTTGGGAGTACAGGCATGCACCACCACGCCTGGCTAATTTTGTGTTTTTAGTAGAGACGAGGTTTCTTCATGTTGGTCCAGGCTGGTCTTTAACTCCCTACCTCAAGTGACCCGCTGCCTCGGCCTCCCAAAGTGCTGGGATTCCTGGCGTGAGCCACCACTCTCAACCCATAGTAGTTTTTAAAAGGGACATCAAGGCATGGTGGCTCACGCCTGTAATCCCAGCACGTTGGGAGACAGAGGTGGGTGGATCATGAGGTCAGGAGTTCAAGACCAGCCTGGCCGACACAGTGAAACTCAATCTCTACTAAAAAATACAAAAATTAGCCAGGCATGATGGCAGACGCCTGTAATCCCAGCTACTCAGGAGGCTGAGGCAGGAGAATTACTTGAACCCGGGAAGCAGAGGTTGCAGTGAGCCGAGATTGCATCACTGCATGCCAGGCTGGGCAACAGAGCTAGACTCCATCTGACAAAAAAAAAAAGAGAGAGAGAAACAAAAAGTAAGGAACATCAAAGTTGGGCATGGTGGCTCATTCCTGTAATCCCAGCACTTTGGGAGCAAATCACTGAAGGCCAGGAGCTCGAGACCAACCTGGCCTACATGGTGAAACCCCGTCTCTACCAAAAATACAAAAATTAGCTGGCCATGTAGACATACGCCTCTAATTTCAGCTACTCCGGAGGCTGAGGCAGGAGAATTACTTGGACCCGGCTGGGAGGCGGAGGTTGCAGTGAGCCATGATCACACTACTGCACTCCAGCCTGGGTGACAGAGTGAGACTCCGTCTCCCCGCCCCCCAAAAAAAGAAAAATTAGCCAAGGGTGGTGGCGTGCATCTCTAGTCCCATCTACTCAGGAGGCTGAAGCAGGAGAATCTCTTTAGACAGGAGAATCATGCCACTACACTGCAAGCTGAGTGACAGAGTGTGACTTGGTCTCAAAAAAACAAAAAAAAGAAATAGCAATCAGCTCTTTAATGTCTCCCTTTATATAAGCAGTAGTCCTGGCCATGTTCGGTGGCTCACACTTGTAATTCCAGCACTTTGGAAGGCTGATGTGGGCGAATCACCTGAGGTCAGGGGTTCGAGACCAGCCTGACCAATATAGAGAAACCCGGTCTCTATAAAACTCCAAAATTAGTGTGTAGGTGTGGTGGCGCGTGGCTGTAATCTCAGCTACTCGGGAGGCTGAGGCAGGAGAATTGCTTGAACCTGGGAGGCAAAGGTTGTGGTGAGCCAAGATCACGCCATTGCACTCCAGCCTGGGCAACAAGAGGGAAACTCCGTCTCAATAAATAAATAAATTAATTAATAATAAAAATAAAAGCAGTAGACATATTCACATGCAGTCAACACGCATGACCAAATTCTCTCACAGGCACCACCTGCAGGAACATCCTATTGGACAATAAGAACTCTGAACATCCCTTTTGGCCAATATAAACATTCAGACCAGGGAGCCTGCATCAGGTTTTTGATGTTTTTATTGTGCAATTTGTTTTATACAATGTTTTCTGTGATCTCAGTTTATAAATTTTCCCAGTACACATTCTATGTTTTATATTTTACACACAGTTAACTAGATAACTAAGGGCAATGAATACATATAAAATTGCTCTATTGCCTGGTGTTATGTAACTGTACTTGTGACATTGTAATTGCACCCTCTGACACTGTTAGTCAGTTCTTATTCCTTTTAATGCTGTGTATTTACTTGAACTCATACATCAGAAGGTAGTGATCTTAACATGTATTTCAGTCTTATAGTGTGTGCTGGTGGTAAGTAGAAGTTGTGGCTTTTTTCTTGAGAGAGAATTGTTTAGAATTCTGCAGGCTGTATAAATGTACTTATTATTTACTTGCTGGTTTTATCATGGGTTAGAATAGTTTACTGATTAATATTTAAGATTTCACATATGGCTTTTCAGTATATGATATGTAATGGAACTGACACACTGCACTAGTTAATTTCAATAAGTGCCTGTTCTGCGTGGATATAGGTAATTTTATGACAGGTATCCAGAAAAAGGTTGTATTAACATTTTTTTTTTTTTTTTTGAGATGGAATCTTGCTCTGTCACCCAGGCTGGAGTGCAGTGGCACAATCTTGGCTCATTGCAATCTCTGCCTCCCAGGTTCAAGTGATTCTTGTGCCTCTGCCTCCTGAGTAGCTGGGACTACAGGTGACCGCCACCACGCCTGGCTGAATTTTGGAATCTTTTCTTATCTTCTCTGTGCTACGATTATTTGATAATACAGAATTTCCATTGATTTTGGTTACCCTTACATAAGCTTCTTGTGGATTATTTACCAATATAGTATATTGTGTGGTCTTTTAGGATTTATTTGTGTACAGTAGATATTGTGTAAATATGAAGGATCTATACTTTTCATTGATGTGACAGTGATAAGTTTTTTGCAAACTGTGATATATTTTAGGGTCACAGTGGAAAAACACTCCTGACTTTAGGCTTACACATGTTTGTGCCCTGTCAGAGTTTCGTCATATTGGAAATAGGCTTCCATAGAAATGATTTGAAGGACATGTAATTGCCCTTTATTTATTAAAGAATCTTACTCCTTTTGTGTTCCTAAACTTTGAAGATCATGTTTGGGAAGTTCAAAATAAGTATTGTTTTTTGTGTCATATTTACACATTTCAGTATGTTTTACCTTCTGGACTTAATTGGAAATGTATTGGTGTTTATATTTTGTAGATATCTCTTCCAAATGCTTGATGAAAAAGGTGGAAGGGTCACTTGACCCAGGGAGTTGAAGGCTGCAGTGAGCCCTGTTTTTGCCACCACACTCCAGCCTGGGTGAGTGAGCTACACCCTATCTCAAACAAACAAGCCAATAAATGAGAGGTATAATTCCTCCTTTGAAATTAAAGAAAGAGATTTTCTTTCCTTTCATCTCTTTTCTTAGGACATTTATTAGAAAATTTGCAAGTGCATTTTCTGTTTTCTGAGGTAGTATGTTTTCTTTCTTTTCTTTTGTTTAATTTTCTTTTATTTCCTTTTCTGTTGTTTTCTTTTCTTTCCTTTCCAACGGAGACAGAGTTTCGCTCTTGTTGCCCAGGCTGGAGTTAAATGGTGCGATCTCGGCTCACTGCAATTTCCATCTCCCAGGTACATGAGATTCTACTGCTTCAACTTCCAGAGTAGCTGGGACTACAGGCACCCGCTATAATGCCTGGCTAATTTTTATAGTTTTGTAGAGACGGGGTTTCACCATGTTGGCCAGGCTGGTCTTGAACTTCTGATATCAGATGATTCTCCAGCCTTGGCCTTCCGAAGTACTGGGATTACAGGTGTGAGCCACTGCGCCCGGCCCAGGGATGTATTTCTGAAGAACTTTGGAGCTCCTTGAAAGGCAAACAACAGCCACGCGCAGTGGCTCACGCCTGTAATCCCAGCACTTTGGGAGGCCAAGGCGGGTCAATCCCGAGGTCAGGAATTCGACACCGCCTGACAAACATGTTGAAACCCTGTCTCTACTAAAAATACGAAGAAATTAGCCGGGCATGGTGGCACATGCTTGTAGTCCCAGCTACTCAGGAAAATTGTTTGAACCTGGGAGGCAGAGGTTGCAGTGAGCCAAGATTGTGCCACTGCACTGTAGCCTGGGTGACAAAGTGAGACTCCGTCTCAAAAAAAAAAAAAAAAAAAAAAAGGCAAGCAACAAGATAGATTGTACCTGTGTCTCAGTAGGAAATTAAGTAATTCAAACATCAAATTATTCCAATTTAAAGCTATGGACATTTAAATAATTCTGAGCCTTGAGAGGAATGTAGTCATGCAACCAGAGTCTAGTGGAATGCAGGTGCAACTTCTAGGAGTTTTCCTGGCTGACTGTCATGGCTCAAGCCTGTAATCACAACACTTTGGGAGGCCGAGGCTTCCGGATCACTTGAGGTCAGGATTTCAAAACCAGCTTGGCCAGCTTGGTGAAACCCTGTCTCTACTAAAAATAGAGAGAAATTACAGGCGCCTGCCACCATGCCCAGCTAATTTTTGTATTAGGCTTAGTGTTAGGGTTTCTCGCCCTCCCTCGGGATGAGGCTAGTTAGCTGACAGAGATGGTCACCTCCATTACCAAGTAGAGCCAGGATGAACTATGTGTGACCAAGGGCTTTTCAAGTCCTCTTCCCTGAGGACTGATTAGTATTTATCTTGAAAACATGTCCTTAATGGGTTGTATAGAACCCTGAAGTTTCTTTCTCTCTTTTCAACCTCTTAGCTGTTTGCCTCTATTTCCCATCACATTCTGGTCTAAAGCTTATTTATTAATGAAATAGTTTTTCTTTCTTTCTCTATTATCGTCGTGGAGATGATTTCTCATTTGGGGGAAGACTCTTTGTTTTTCAATTATATTTTCTCACATTTAAAAAGTGAAGTAAAGAATATTTCCTGGGCCAGGCATGGTGACTCACGAGTGTAATCTCAGCAGTTTGGGAGGCGGAGGCGGGTGGATCACGAGGTCTAGAGATCGAGACCATCCTGGCCAACATGGTGAAACCCCGTCTCTACCAAAAATATGAAAGTTAGCTGGGCATGGTCGTGTGCGCTTGTAATACCAGCTACTCGAAAGGCTGAGGCAGAAGAATAGCTTCAACCCAGGAGGCAGAGGCTGCAGTGAGCCACGATCTCGCAACTGCACCCCAGCATGGGCCACAGAGAAATACTCTGTCTCAAAAATGAAAGAAAAAAGTAAAAAAAGAGAAAGTAATAGATCTCTTTCACAAATGTGCTGGGACAACTAACTGGATATTTACATGGAAAAGAATAATATTGGATCTCTATGTCACACCATGAAAAATTTTATTTAAAAACGGTTTAAAAAAGAAAAAGGCTGGGCGGGGTAGATCACATCTGTAATCCTAGCAGTTTGGGAGGCTAAGGAGGGCGGATCACAAGGTCAGGAGATCGAGACCATCCTGGCTAACATGGTGAAACCCCATCTCTACTAAAAATACAAAAAATTAGCCGAGCGTCGTGGTGGGCGCCTGTAGTCCCAGTTACTCCAAAGGCAGGAGAATTGCGTGAACCCGGGAGGCGGAGCTTGCAGTGAGCCAAATCGTGACACTGCACTCCAGCCTGGGTGACAGAGCGAGACTCCGTCTCAAAAAAAAAAAAAAAAAAAGAGAGAAAAGAAAAAGAGCGAGGGAGAGACGAGGGAGGGAGCCCTGCGGGAGGGGGTGTTACTTTGTCACCCAGGCCGGCCTGGACCCCCAGGTTCAGCGATTCTTCCGCCGCTGCTTCCTGAGTAGCTGGGACCTCAGGCTTCCGCCCCGTGCCCGCATCCCTGCTGTGTTTAGGCAGCAGGTGGTGACCTCACTCCTCCCTGGCCTGAGCACTCCGTCCCGCATCCCAGGCGGAGGCCCTAGGGAAGTCTCTGAAGCTGAGCACAGGGTGGACTCTCCCTCCTGAATGAATGGAGAATAGAAAGGGGGAGGATTTCTGTTATGTTCTGTGGGCCATCAGCATGAAATCATATGTTCCTCCCAGGCAGGGCTTTGCATTTCACATTTTAGTTTGCATGCCCGTTCCAGACAATTCCAGGGCTTTTGAATCATGCTTCAGCCTTCCTGGCCGCTCTCACCTCCAAAAACCGAAAAAAACCAGGCGCTGGGTGCGAGGCGGAGAGATGCACAGGTCCCGTCCCGGCCCCGCCCTCTGTCGGTTCTAAAGGGCAAGGTCTCTCTGTCTCGCGCCCCGCCTCTACCCCGCCTAGGCCCCGCCAAACTGTTCGCCGGCCCCGCCCAGGCCTGGCTTCTGTCCTGGGCGCGCAAACCCCGAGGCGGATCGCGTGGAGTGAAGGTCGTACCGCGGCGCGTGAGTTTTGCTCTGCCTTGTATTAAGTTTGCGCTTCCCAGGTCCCTGGCGCGTCTGTCCCTGGAACGTGGCGTCCCCACGGACCTGGAAATTCTCGCCTGTCTTCCTTCATCCAGAGCAAATTGAGATGTCCCCGTAAGAGTCCGGAAGTTGCTTGCTTTTGGGTTTGAACTCGTCCGGAGGCTGGTCCCAACCCCGGTCTTTCTGCTATAGGGCAATGTATACACTTCCTATCGCTTAGTTTTCCTGGTCAAAACCTTGTGCTGACTCCACCCACCCCGTTCTTTTTAAAGTCCCCGACCCGCGAGGTGGATTCCCGCCCTGGGCGCCTCCCAGCCTCTCCGTCTTCGGCCCCTGGAGCGAAGCGCTGTGTCCCCAGTCCTGGGGAGGCTGCGTCTTCTGCCTGGTCCTGGAATTCTGCAGGTGCCACCCTTGTCTTAAGGCACCGTCGCCCCCTACATCCCCCCTCGTGGTGGGCCCTGCTGCTCCCCAATTCTTCCCTTCGCAGTCACCGCTTCCCCTGAACCAGCGTAGGGCAGGTCCCAGCGGCTTGTCCTATGACACCGGGTATTCTTGCCTGCCCAGCTCCACCCCCCGGAAAATGCGCTTCTCCGCGATGCGGGTGTCTTACCCCAAACCCGCAGAGTGGTGCTGGTGGCAAGGAGAACAGAGGGAGAACCGCAGCAGGGAGGACACCGGGGGATCTGGGGTGCTAGAGAGTGGGGACAGGGGGGCGTAACAGGGAAGAGAGAATTTAACAGGGAGAGCAGAGGAGACGCAGAGATAAGAGGCGGTAATATATAGAGATTGAGGACGATCAAAAGATTGGGGAGAAGAAGCAACAAGAGGTTAAATAAGGACCGGGCGCTTTGGCTCATGCCTGTAATCCCAGCAGTTTGGGAAGCTTAGGCGGGCGGATCACCTGAGATCCGGAGTTCGAGACCAGCCTGACCAACATGGAGAAACCCCATCCCTACTAAAAATACAAAACTAGCTGGGTGCGGTTGCATATGCCTGTAATGTCAGCTATTAGGGAGGCTGAGGCCAGAGAATCGCTTGAACTTGGGAGGCGGAGGTTGCGGTGAGCCGAGATCGCACCATTGCACTCCAGCCTGGGCAACAAGAGTGAAACTCTGTCTCAAAAAAAAAAAGTGGTTAAATAAGTTGT
Source organism: Gorilla gorilla gorilla (assembly GCF_029281585.2). Classification (NCBI taxonomy): domain Eukaryota; kingdom Metazoa; phylum Chordata; class Mammalia; order Primates; family Hominidae; genus Gorilla; species Gorilla gorilla. Next base: position 64,510,387 of record NC_073244.2, read on the forward strand.
GAGGATGGAGCAGAAGAGGTGGAAGAGGAGTAATAGAGGGAAGAAGGGGATAAATAGCAGGAGAGTAGAGGGGTACAAAATGAGGAGCACAATCCCAAGGAAAAAGAAAAGAAAACAAGAGCTAGAGAGAGAAGGGGAGAATGAGAGATATGTACAGAATTAGAGAGGGAAGCACAGTAATGAAGAAAGAGGGGCCAGGTGCAGTGGCTCATGCCTGTAATCCCAGCACTTTAGGAGACTGAGGCAGAGGGATTGCTTGAGTCCAGGAGTTCAAGACCAGCCTAGGCAAAATAGACACCCCATCTCTTTCAAAAAGAAAGAAAAAATTAACGGGGCATGATAGTGTGCAGCTGTAATTTCAGCTACTCTGTAGGCGGAGGCTGGAGGATCACTTGAGCCCAGGAGCTCCAGGCTGCTGTGAGCAGAGATCATGCCACTGTACTCCAGCCTGGTCAAAAGAGCAAGACCCTGTCTCAAAAAAAAAAAAAAAAAAAGGGTTGGGGACTTTGGGTACAGATGAGTGTGTGAGTTCATTGGATATGATTAGTTGTGACATGTTGACTTCTGTCTATATAATCTAATAACTTGTTTAAATTATACAGATGAGTTTGAGAATTTTAAATGTCCTATCTGTGAGCCATGTACGTTCTATAAATATTGGTATCAGAGGTTAGCTTCCACTTGGAATCCCTGTTCAGACCGAGGGCAGTGACATTCAATTGTGGGTCACTCTTCCCTTTTCCCATGGTGGGGTAGGAAGTGGTGGGAAAAAAAAATCGCTGTTATTACATAATACTTTTAATTAATTAATTAATATTTTGAGATAGGGTCTGGCTCTGTCGCTCAGCTGGAGTACAATGGCGTTATCTACTCTAACTGAAGCCTCGACCTCTTAGGCTCAAGCGATCCTCCTCCCTCAGTCTCCAGAGTAGCTGAGACCACAGGTGTGAGACACCAAGCCCAGCTAGTAGTTTTTTTTTTCTTTGTTTGTTTTTTTGTAGAAACAGGGTTTCAGTATGTTTCCCGGGGTGGTCTCAAAATCCTGGGCTCAAAGGTTCCTCCTGTCTTGGCCTTGCAAAGTACTGGGATTACAGGGATGAGCCACCGCGCCCGGCCTACATATTAATTATTATTATTATTATTATTATTATTATTATTATTATTATTATTAGTTTTTTGAGGTGGAGTTTCGCTCCTGTTGCCCAGGCTGGAGTGCAATGGCACAATCTTGGCTAATGAGTATCTCTGCCTTTAGGGTTGAAGCGATTCTCCTGCGATACTACCCCCTGAGTAGCTGGGATTACAGGCATGGGCCACCATGCCCTGCTAATTTTGGATTAGGAGGCCGAGGCAGGAGAATCACTTGAACCCAGGAGGCAGAGGTTGTGGTGAGCTGAGATCGCACCATTGTACTTCAGCGTGGGCAATAAGAGCGAAACTCCATCTCAAAAAAAAAAAAAAAAAAGAATGGAGCAAAACAGGAGAGGGGTATAAAATGAGCAGAAGCCCAGGGGGAAATGCAGAAAAGAAACAGATGGAGAGAGAAGGTGAGAAAGGGCTATGTATAAAATGATGGAGGGAAGCAGTAATGAAGACGAAGGGGGACCCTGGGTGCAGATGAGTGGTGAGTTGATTGGATGTGATGATGAAGTGATGACATGTTGTTTTCTCTCTTTATAAGGTAACAAATTTAAAATTAGTTTAAATTATACAGATGAGAATGAGAGTTGCCAAACTCCTGTGTCTAAGTGTGGTGCATTTTATAATGATGGCGTCAGAGGCAGCTTCCCTCTGCAACCCCTCTTCAGCCAGAGGACAGTGACTTGACTCATTAGTTGTGGATCACTCTCTTCCCTTTTCATGGCTGGGGTTGGGAGTGGGGGAAGAGAAGTAGGGTAAGAAGTGACTGACTCTGTTACTATATGGAACGTGATGAAAGGAGTATTAAAAGTGCTTTTGTTCTCTTTTTGTAATTGGTTTCCTTTTTTCTAGTTCCTCTTCATTTCATTTTTTTTTTTTTTTTTTAATTTTTGAGATGGAGTCTCTCTCTGTCACGCAGGCTGGAGTGGAGTGGAGCAGTCTTGACTCACTGCAACCTCTGCCTCCTGGGTTCAAGGAATTCTCTGCCTCAGCCTCCCAAGCAGCTGGGATTATAGGCACCTGCAGCCACACCTGTCTGATTTTTGTATTTTTAGTAGAGACAGTTTTCACCATCTAGGCGGGACTTGTCTTGAACTCATGACCTTGTGATCCACCACCATGGCCTCCCAAAGTGCTATGATTACAGGCATGAGCCACCACGCTCGGCCTCAGTAATTGTTTTTTATTTTTTAATTTTAGTTTTAATTTACTTATTTTTGTTGTGGTGGTTTTTTGTTTTTTTTTTTTTTTTGACGGAGTTTTGGTCTTGTTGCCCAGGGTGAAGTGCAATGGTGCGATCTTGCTCACTGCAACCTTTGCCTCTGGGGTTCAAGTGATTCTCCTGCCTCAGCCTCCTGAGTAGTTATGATTACAGGCACACACCACCATGGCCGGCTAATTTTGTATTTTCAGTGGAGACGGGGTTTCTCCATCTTGGTCAGGCTGGTCTTGAACTCCTGACCTCCGGTGATCCTCCCACCTCAGCCTCCCAAGGTGCTGGGATTACAGGTATGAGCCGCTACGCCCGGCCTTTGTTATTGTTTTGAGACACTTTTACTGTTTCCCACACTGGAGTGCAGTGGCAGGATCACAGCACTGTGCAGCGGCAACCTCCTGGGCTCAAGTGATTTTCCCACCTCAGCCTCCGGAGTAGCTGGGGCCACAGACACACCCCACCAGGTCCGGCTAATGTTTAGATATATGTATTTATTTATTGAGACTCTCTGTCACCCATTCTGGAGTCTAGTGGCACGATCTCGTCTCACTGCAAACTCCGCCTCCTGGGGTCAAGCGATTTTCCTGCCTCAGCCTCCTGAGTAGCTGGAGTTACAAGTGTGCACCACTATGCCCTGCTAATGTTTGTATTTTTAGTAGAGACATAGTTTCTCCATGTTGGCCAGGCTGGTCTCGAACCCCTAACATTGTGGTCTTCCTGCCCTGGCCTCCCAAAGTGCTGGGATTATAGGCGTGAGTCACCATGCCTGTCCTCATTGTTTTCGAAGTATGATATATTTTCAAATATTTCTCCTTTGGCCCAAGATTTCATTAGATCTTTATTTTTTAACCATTTTAAAATTGTTTCTCTATGAAATTTTTTTGAGTTTACATTGAGGTCTGTGTGCTTTCTAGTCTTTATCATATATCGAAAACATTTTCTACTATGTGATATATGTTGTTAGGTTGTTTCAGTGTGTACTTGATAATGATATCAAGGACCTTTTTTCTTTACCCTAACATGAAAATTTAGTTGAAGTAGCCTATTCCATTTTTTTTTCTTATGTCATCTGAAAAAATGGTGATCTGTGAGCTTCTAAGTAAGTGTCCCCTCAAGTCCCTCTGGTCCATAATATTCTCTACAGATGTTGAAGGATGGGCTGGATTGACTTGGAACCTTGGGTTAGCAGAGCCCATGTGTTCTTGAGAAAAGCATTTGCTCAGATCCCATTTCTACAGCTGCCTCTTTTTCAGTGTTTTAAACACCTATTGCTCTGCGTGCACAGTTGTGTGTATTTTGAACATTTTTCTGGGAGTGAGTAATGATATGTTTGGGATTGATGCCATCAGAACCTTACAACTTGAAAGAAGTTTCGTTTGCTCAGGTATATAAGATGGTCCTGGAATTTTTGTTTGTTTGTTTGTTTTTCTTTGAGATGGAGTCTCGCTCTGTCACCCAGGCTGGAGTGCAGTGGCATGATCTCAGCTCACTGCAACCTCTACCTCCTGGGTTCAAGCAATTCTTTTGCCTCAGCCTCCTGAGTAGCAGGGACTACAGGCCCCCGCCACCACGCCTGGCTAATTTGTGGATTTTTAGTAGAGACGGGATGTCACCATATTGGCCAGGATGATCTTGAACTCCTGACTTTGTGATCTGCCCACCTCAGCCTCCCAAACTGCTAGGATTACAGATGTGATCCACCCCGCCCGGCCTTTTTTTTTTTTTTAAACCGTTTTTAAATAAAATTTTTCATGGTGTGACATAGAGATCCAATATTATTCTTTTCCATGTAGATATCTAGTTAGGTATTATAAGGGTGAGTCACTGCTCCTGACTGGTCTGGAAATTTTCTAGAGGAGGAAGACCAAGGCAGCCTATTGGCCCTTTCAGGCCATCACATGGGAATCAGCCACACGTCCTTCCTCTTCACCTCAGAGCATCTCAGAATAACTTGGTGAAATGTCTCCCACTGTGAGCCTCAGTGAGCCCACCTATAACATAGAGGTGAGGAATAAGACCGGAAAAGCTCAGTCAGAGTGACACTGACCCCTGAAATGGCTGACAAAATACAGTGTGTGGCTTTTCTTCTGGGAGAGGTAGTGCTCAGTTTTAATTCGAATTTTAAAGGGATTCCAGTTCTCCAAATACTTAAAAAAAAAAAAGCACAAGATGAGCAAAATCAGGGGATTAGACTCAAATCACCTTGAACCTCATCATCTCACAGCTTTCACCCACCTACACGACTCCATGTCCCCTGCAGGCCTCGCCCCTGAGCTCTACAATCCTGTGTCCAGTTGTCTCCTCAGCTCTCTGCTGGGACATCAAACAGGCATCCCCACCTTCAGGTGTCCACAGGTGGCTTTCTAAACCCCCAAACACATTCCCTTGCAGTCTGCACATCTCAGATGAGAGTGGCTGTGTACTTCTGCAAACTTAGCCAAACTTGACAGCATGTATTTTAAATTTGGGAAATAAATTACTTTATTTGTAAGTGTTGTAATTTATAATATAAAGAGAAACTTAGATGTATATGTGAAAAGAGTGAGATGATACATCACTTCCAATTTTTTTTTTTTTTTTTGAGACGAATTTTCACTCTTGTGGCCCAGGCTGGAGTGCAATGCCACGATCTCAGTTCACTGCAACCTCTGACTCCTGGGATCAAGGGATTCTCCTGCCTCAGACGCCCGAGTAGCTGGGATCACAGTCGACTTTCAAAATGCTTTTGGGTTGTGGGAGAAACATGTTTGAAGACCATGTTCCTGTGGGTCTGTGCCCCCAGGACCTCTCTGACCTCATCTCCTACCTGTGCCCTCCTCTCTTCCACTGCTCCAGCCATGCGGGCCGCTTTCCTCTTCCTGGGGCTGAGGTTGCTCCTGTCTCAGGGCCTTCACTTGAGCTGTCCCTCTCTCTAGGACTCTTCCCCTCAGCTGCAAGTGACAAGCAGCCTTTCTTTCCTAGGTCCTTGTTCTGATATCATCTTCTCCGGGTCTCCTTTGTGATCTCCCGCAGCCCCCATTTGACACTGCGGCTGTGAAACCAGAAAATCTTACAGAGATCTCAGTTAATTTAGAAAGTTTATTTTGCCCAAGGTGGTCGGTGCAGAGCTTAATTTTATACATTTTATGGAGACATGAGACATAAATCAATGTATGTAAGAAGTACATTGGTTTGGTCTGGGAAGGTGGGAGAACCTTAAACAAAGGCAGGAAGACTTGAAGCAGGGAGCGGGCTTCCAGGTCACAGAGAAATGTGGCACAAATGGTTGCAATCTTTTGAGTTTCCTTTTTTTTGAGATGAAGTCTCCTTTTGTCACCCAGGCTGGAGTGCAGTGGCACAGTCTTGGCTAACCGCAACCTCTGCCTCCTGGGTTCAAGTGATTCTCCTGCCTCAGCTTCCCAAGTAGATGCCCAGATCTTTTTTTTGGGTGGGGGAGGCTTTGATCAGGGATGAGTCTGTGCCATAAAGGGGGCATCAGTGCAGCCCAGGTCCCCCTGCTGCCTCGTGTGTGGCGGCTTCTCCGTGAAGGAAGTGAGATCTGAAGACCGGGGTCAAACATACACTTGTAGGTCTTCCTGTGGGACTTTCTTACCTCTGCATGATCTCTGGGGCAGTGGGGGACTTCTTTCTACAGGGTGACGTCTCCCGGTTCATGTGTTTTTGTCACAGGAAGGGAGTGAGTCATTTCTAACATGAAGTCTTATTTTTTTTTCACGTACAGGATTGATTTCTAAAGACTCATGTTACGTGAGGAAGCAGCTCAGAAGAGGAAAGGAAAGGAGCCAGGCATGGCTCTTCCTCAGGTGAAGTGATATTCCTCTGTGGATTAATCTGTCTCTTTCCTTTCTGAAATGCCAGGTATTGTAGCAGCCAGTCTTTTCTGAGTCTGAGGCATTTTGCCTGACACGTTCGCTCGCACTCACCCATGCCTGCCCTCAGTTCCTCTCACCTACTCTGAGATTCCATCTCCTGTGACCCAGTGACATGAACTTGGGAAGAGGCTCCACTGGGCATGGTCTTGGGAAGGGCTCACACCCAGACATGGATTAACATGGGGTGTGGGCCCGTTGATGTCAGAGCTGCTGGGCAGCCTGGATTGATGAGGGGCCACATGTGGATGTCAGCTCAGAGAAACTACATATGAAATACGTATGTTAATGTGCCCAGATATGTGGTAAATCCTGGGAAAGGAGGCGAATAAGAGGAGATGTTTTGTATCTGATTTGGTAATGCATTTGAAGCCACACTAGGAGATCAAGATGTCTCTGTGTCCAAATTTTTTTTTTTTAAGAGACAAAATGTTGGTCCCAGTGCAGTGGCTTACACCTGTAATCCCAGCATTTTGGGAGGCCAAGGCAGGAAGATCACTTGAGGTCAGGACTTCGAGACCAGCCTGGCTAACATGGCGAAACCCCATCTCTACTAAAAATACAAAAATTAGCTGCATGTGGTGGTGCATGCCTGTAATCTCAGCTACTCTGGAGGCTGAGGTAGGAGAATCACTTGAGTCCAGGAGGGGGAGGTTACTGTATGCCGAAATTGTGCCACTGCACTCCAGCCTGGGAGACAGAGTGAGACTCTGTCTCAAAAGAAAAGAGAGAGAGAAGGTGTCACTCTGTGGCTTAGTTCTGGAGTACAATGGCACAATTCAGAGTTTACAGCAGCCTCAAACTCCTGAGCTCAACTAATCCCTACTGTAGCCTCCCAAAGAGCCTGAATGATAGGCATGGGTCACCATATGTATGTGTGTATATTATGTATGTATTTATTTATTTTAAGATAGAGTCTCACTCAGTCAGCAAAGCTGGAGCGCAGTGGTACGATCTCGGCTCTCTGCAACCTCCCTCTCCCAGTTTCAAGCAATTCTTCTGCCTCAGCCTCCCAAGTTGCTGGGACTACAGGCATGCACCACCACACCCAGCTAATTTTTGTATTTTTAGTTGAGACGGGGTTTCATCATGTTCGTTATGCTGATCTGGAACTCCTGACCTCATGATCTGCCTATCTCGGACTCCCTAAGTGCTGAGATTAAAGGTGCGCACCACCATGTCAGGCCTTATTTTTATATTGTATTTTTATTTTGTTGTCTAGGCTGGAGTGCAGTGGTGCAATCAAAGCTTGCTTTAGCCTTGATATCCTGGCCTCAAGTGATCCTCCCCTCTTGGTCTCCCAAATTGCTGGCATTCCAAATGGGAGACAGCTAGCTTGGCTGGACTCTGCACATTTTTGAGATGGAGTCTCACTCTGTTGCCCAGGTTGGATTGTAGTGGCGGCATCTCAGCTCACTACAACCTCTGCCTTCTGGCTTCAAGCAATTCTTTTGCCTCAGCCTCCTGAGTATCTGGGACGGCATTCGCTGTCACGCCTGGCTAATTATTTTGTATTTTTAGTAGAGATGGGGTTTCACCGTATTGGTCAGGCTGGTCGAACTACTGACCTTGTGATTTGTTCACCTCGGCCTCCCAAAGTTCTGGGATTACAGGCCTGAGCCACTGCACTTGGCTAAACTCTGCACTTTTAATGACTGTGAATGCAATGGAAAGTGGAGATAGGCATCAGTGGTACAGGATGCTTTATTACATCATTGATTTTATTTTATTTTTAAATTTGTTTTGAGTTGAGTCTCTGTTGTCCAGGCAGGAGTGCAGTGGTGTGATTTTGTTTCACTGTAGCCTCTGACTCCCGGATTACAGTGATTCTGTTGCCTCGGCCTCTCCAGTAGCTGGGATTAGAGGTGGGCCACCACATGTGTAATGGCATGATGTGATGTGTGTGCATGAATACATGGGTGGATAAGCCCGTGGTTTATGTAGAAAACACAACATTTGCAATAAGTTTTATTTTTTATAATAATTGTAATGATTTTAAGTATTTTTCATTGTTGTCAACTATCACAATAATGAGTTAATGGTAAGATGGGGCCGGGCCCGGTTGCTCACACCTGTAATCCCAGCACTATGGAAGGCTGAGGTGGGTAGCTCATGACGTCAGGAGTTCAAGACCATCCTGGCTAAGATGGTGAAACCCTGTCACTGCTAATTATACAAAAATTAGATGGATGTGGTGGCAGGTGCCTCAAATCCCACCTACTGGGGAGGCTGAAGCAAGAGAATTGCTTGAACCTGGGTGGCACAGGTTGCAGTGAGCTGAGAGATTGTGCCACTGTATTCCAGCCTGTGCAATAGAGTGAGACTCCATCTGGGAAAAAAAATAAATAAGAAGTATTGGGAAGGATTATATGTATGCCTGTGTGTGTCCATTCAGCGACCTTGTAGGATGATCCATGTTCTTACCCTGGGACCTTCATCACATTCTCTGCGCTAGATAAACCCGTGTCAGTTTAGTTTAAAGCTGTATCTGTTACTTCAGCATTTATATTCAAATGTGAATCCCAGACATCTGGATTCAGTGCTTGTGTTGACATTTTTAGCTATTTGATTTGTGGTAATTTTCCTAGTATGTGTGATGCACTTGTCTCCAAGTACAGATCTTTCTTCATGGGACAGTATGTTATTTTATGGCTTAAGACATGGGAAGCACTTAGAACAGTGTATAGCACATGGGAAGCATTCAAAAATGTTAGTCATGGCTATTGCTGTCATCATAACAGTTTTGTTTTTTTTTTTTTTTTTTGAGACAGAGTATTGCTTTATCACCCAGGCTGAAGTGCAGTGGCATGATACTGGGTCATTGCAACCTCTGCCTCCTGGTTTCAAGCAATTCTCCAGCCTCAGCCTCCCAAGTATCAGGGATTACAGGCACCCACCACCACACCCAGCTAATTTTTGTGTTTTTACTAGAGAAGGGGTTTCACTGTGTTCCCAGGCTGGTCTCAAACTCCTGACCTCATGATCCACCTGCCTCGGCCTCCCAAAGTGCTGGGATTACAGGCATGAGCCACTGTGCCTGACCGATCATGATAGTTTTTAGATTTGGACTTTTCTTTCAAAGCCAATGGACTCTGTCCTCTCTGAAACACTGCTTGTATCTTAGTTCATCTAGAGACTAAATATCACCTTGTATGTTGAACATAATATCTGACATGTCTGTAGAGAGAACCCTGTGTTTGCTTTTTTTTGAGATGGAATCTTGCTCTGTTGCCAGGCTAAAGTGCAGTGGTGCGATCTCGGCTCACTGCAACCTCCGCCTCCTGGATTCAAGCGATTCTCCTGCCTCAGCCTCTTGAGTAGCTGGAAGTACAGGCCTGCGCCACAACACCCAGCTAATTTTTGTATTTTCAGTAGAGATGTGGTTTTGCCATGTTGGCCAGGATGGTCTTGATGTCTTGACCGCATTAGCTACCTGCCTTGGTCTCCCAAAGTGCTGGGATTACAGGCGAGAGCCATTGCCTGGAATTGCTTTTTTTTTTTTTTTTTTTAGATGGAGTGTCAGTCTGTTGCCCAGGATGGAGGGCAGTGGTGCGATCTTGGCTCACTGCAGCCTCCATCTCCTGGTTTCAAGTGATTCTCCTGCCTCAGCCTCCTGTGTAGCTGGGATTACAGGTGCCTGCCACCATGTCCGTCTAATTTTTATATTTTTAGTAGAGACAGGTTTTCACCATGCTGACCAGGCTGGTCTCAAACTCTTGACCTCAAATAATCTGCCCAACTTGGCCTCCCGAAGTGTTGGGATTACAGGCATGAACCACCTCGCCCGGCCCTGTGTTTCCTTTTTATTCATATAGTTTTTATATTGTCCATAAAATTGAGACTTCCATAGTGACTTATGGGATCTTAAAATCTTTCAAGGAAAAGTACAATAAAATGCAACTATACGGAAAAAATATTCAAAAATACCTTAACATCCTTTTGTCAGAACACAGTCTTTGATCAAATCAATACTTATTTTCCCTTTTCTCATTTTCTGTGAAGGTGATAACTCAATCCTCCATAATGTTTTGTTGAAATGTATGTTTCATTTTAGGGACGCTTGACTTTCAGGGATGTGGCTATAGAATTCTCATTGGCAGAGTGGAAGTTCCTGAACCCTGCGCAGAGGGCTTTGTACAGGGAAGTGATGTTGGAGAACTACAGGAACCTGGAGGCTGTGGGTGAGGAAAATGTCCCTGCAGACATGAGGAGTCTCCTCTTGTCTATCTTGGCTCTTCCTGGTTTTGTATTCTCTTTTGTGATTTTGCCCCATCCATGCTCTTTTTTTTTTTTTTGACATGGAGTTTTGCTCTTGTTGCCCAGGCTGGAGAGCAATGGTATATCAGTTCACCATAACCTCCGCCTTCTAGGTTCAAGTGATTCTCCTGCTTGAGCCTCCTGAGTAGCTGGGATTATAGGCATGCCCCCCACGCCCAGCTAATTTTGTATTTTTAGTGGACACGGGGTTTCTCCATGTTGGTCAGGCTCGTCTCTAACTCCAGACCTCAGGTGATCCGCCCACCTCGGCCTCCCAAAGTGCTGGGATTACAGGCGTGAGCCACCATGCCCCGCTCATTCTGGTTTTTGAGGAGCATCACAGAAGCATCTCTCACTGGCACTGTGACAATGTTTATCCCATAAACTAATGATCATCTTCTCTAAGCAGCAGTCAGTGGTGTTGCAATTCCTCCCAGCGAGGACATCATTCGGGCTCACAGCCTCATATGTGACTGAACTCTTGTTCATGTCACATTTTTCACACCAATATGTGTCATTGTTCATTTTTAACAAGAAAACCTATGTTCAGTTTGTTGTAGGGTCAACCCTGTAAGAGATATGGTTTTCATCAATCTTATTGAGGGAGCTTGTGAGGTTGAATGAGGTTTCTGTAGTTTAGTTCTACTGTCATTTCCTTAAGACACAGTGCCTTTCAACTTGTTCGTTTCTGTGTTGTTGTTGTTTTTTTCTCATAGTCTCGCTCTGTTGCCCAGGCTTGAGTGCAGTGGCATGATCTTGGCTCACTACAACCTCCACCTTTTGGGTTCAAGTGATTCTCCTGCCTCAGCCTCGTGAGTGGCTGGGATTACAGGCATGTGTCACCACACCCGGGGAATTTTTGGTGGTTCCATTACAGATGGCGGTTTCACCATGTTGGCCAGGCTGGTTTTGATAGCCTGGCCTGACGTGATTTAGCTGCCTTGGATTCCCAAAGTGCTGGGATTACAGGCATGAGCCACAGCCCCTGGCCCATCCGAGTTGTTTTTAAGGCTGAATAATATTCCATTGTATGTGTATACCACATTTTCCTCACATATTTATCTGTTGATGCACATCTTTACTATTATAAATAATACTGCCTGGCTGGGTGCAGTGGCTCACGCCTGTAATCCCAGCAATTTGGAAGGCTGAGGTGGGTGAATCACCTGAGGTCAGGAGTTCGAGTCCAGCTTGGCCAACTTGGTGAAACCACATTTCTATTAGAGGTACAGGTTTTTTTTTTGTTTTTGTTTTTTTTAAGACGGAGTATTGCTCTGTCACCCACGCTCAAGTGCAGTGCAGTGGTGTAATCTCAGCTTACTGTAACCTCCACATCCCAGGTCAAGCAATCTCATACCTCACGCTTCTGAGTTGCTGGGATTACACACATGCACCACCATGCCCGGCTAATGTTTTGTATTTTTTTAGTAGAGGCAGTGTTTCACCATGCTGGCCTGGCCGGTCTTGAACTCCTGACCTCCTGATGCACCCGCTCATCCTCCCAATGTGCTGGTATTACAGACATGAGCCACTGCACTCAGCCTGGCTCTGTTTTCACAAACGCATCTCTACCTGCTGCGCCAGGGGATCCTTGTTCACCCGCATCGTCTACTGTACTCTTCATAGAGTTTACTTGTTTGTTTGTGTGTATGCATTTCTGGTATCTACACAGGGGATATTGTTGAGTATATTCTTGAAACTAGAAATCAGAGTCACTTAATTTAAGGACGTAAAACTGCTTTCACCTCAGGCCACCATACTGCTGCTTTTTTGGATCTCTTTCATTCTTGTCCCTTGCCCATATTGTAATTTGAATATTTAACCTTGGGTCAATATTTTACCATTTGCTCAATTAGTTCCACTTTCATCCAAGCTCAAGATTTGGTCTATCCTAGTGGAATTATATTCCCACAGACATGCATGCACAAAGTTCACTCCTACATGTCCATTACTTCCTGCTCTCCACCCTTGCCCTTCCTTTCCTGGCCTTGACTCACATGATACATTGATCTGGATGCAAATACTGTTTCTTTCCAGCCTATTGATTTTGTAATGCTGAACACCCCAATTTCCCTGTGAGCCCCTCTCCTCCAACACTACTCTCCCTGATTAAGTGAAGACCTTATTCATCCACTGGACAAAATTATAGGAGGCTGCCCAAATCAACATGTGCAGGGCGTGATGACTCAGCACATGATCCATGAGGGATGGCTTTAGAACCACTGTCAGCAGCACAGCTCAGTCCTTGTGTCCCAGCTCAGCCCTTGTATCCCCCTTGATGTACTTCTTTCTGTTCTCCTTGTATTTTCTGGTCTGGTCATTTTCTGTACTGCCTGCGCTGACTATTGTGCCTAAGAACATGTCATGGGATCCTTCATGCCCAGGATCAAGTCTTGTCCCTCACTTACCTTACGTGCAAACTGGGGTCATGTCCATGAACACTGTGGGCCTCCTGTCGTTATTTGAGAAATAATGATAATTTGCCTCCAGGGTTGTTTTTTTTTGTTTGTTTTTGAGATGGAGTTTTGCTCCCGTTGCCCAGGCTGAAGTTCAATTGCACAATCTCAGTTCACCACAACCTCCACCTCCCGGATTTAAGCGATTCTCCTTCCTCAGCCTTCTGAGCAGCTGAGATTACAGGCATGCATCACCACACCTGCCTAATTTTGTATTTTTAGTACAGATGGGGTTTCCCCATGTTGGCTAGGCTGGTCTCAAACTCCTGACCTCAAGTGATCTACCTACCTCAGCCTCCCAAAGTGCTGGGATTACAGGCATGAACCACTGTGTCCGGGCTATTTTTTTTTTTTTTTAATGGAGTTTCCCTCTTGTTGCCCAGGCTGGAGTGCAATGGTGCAATCTTGGCTCACTGCAGCCTCGACTTCCTGGGTTCAAGTGATTGTCCTGCCTCAGGCTCCCAAGTAGCTAGGATTATGCCTGGCACAAGCCTGGCTAATTTTTGTATTTTTAGGAGAGATGGGGTTTCTCCATATTGGTCAGGCTGGTCTTGAACTCCCAACCTCAGGTGATTCATCCACCTGCTTTTTAAAACAAGTGAATACTATTAGATGGCTTCATATAAGTTTTATAGTACACACTCAACTTCCTTTGTTTAATAAGATTTTTCAGCCTTCAGTGATGTTGATGATGAGATGCCCCTTTTCCTGCCTCACTCATCTCACTGTTCTGTCAGAAATAGCTTAGACTGGCCAGCTTCAGTGGCTTTCACCTCTAATTCTAGCACTTTGAAAGGCTGAGGTGGGTAGATGGCTTGAGGTCAGGAGTTTGAGACCAGTCAGGCAAACATAATGAAACCTTGAATCTACTAAATTAAAAAAAATTGGGCATGATGACTCATGCCTATAATCCCAAAATTTTTGGAGGGCAAGACGGGTGGATCACCTGAGGTCAGAAGTTCGAGACCAGCCTGGCCAACATGGTGAAACCCCGTCTCTAGTAAAAATACAAAAATTAGCTGGGCGTTTTGGTATGCACCTGTAATCCCAGCTTCTTGTGAGGCTGAGACAGGAGAGTCACTTGAACCTGGGAGGTGGATGGTGCAGTGAACCATAATCATGCCACTGCACTTCAGCCAAGGTGACAGAGTTATATTCCATTTGCCACCAAAAAAAAAAAAAAGTTAGCCAGGCATGGTGGCATGTATCTGTACTCCCTGCCTAGCTGTTAGTCCATTCTTAGTTCTTAAAATGTATATTTTCTTGACCTCACACATCAGAAGGTAGTGATCTTAACATGTATTTCAGTTCTTATATTGTGTGCTGGTGGTTAAGTAGAAGTTGTGGCTTTTTTCTTCAGAGGAAGTTGTTTAGAATTCTGCGGGCTGTATGAATGTACTTATTTGCTTGCTGGTTTTATCATGGGTTACAATATTTTATTAATTAATTTTATAATTTTGCATATGGCTTTTCGGTATGTGGTATGCAATATAACTGACACACTCCACTCATTAATGTCACAAAGTGCCACCAGGTGCTGTGGCTCACACCTGTGATCCCAGAAATTTGGGAGGTCAAGGGGGGTGGATTACTTAAGGTCAGGAGTTTGAGACCAGCCTGGCCAACATGGTGAAACCACATCTCTACTAAAAATACAAAAATTAGCCAGGTGTAGTGGTGTGTGCCTGTAATCCCAGGTACTCAGGAGGTTGAGGAAGGAGAATCACTTCAACGCAGGAGGCAGAGGTTGCAGTGAGCTGAGATTACACCATGACGCTCCAAGTTGGAGTGCAAGACTCCTTCTCAAAACAATAAAAATGGAAAAAAAATTTTTTTTTTTTTTGAGATGGAGTCTCACTCTGTCGCCCAGGCTGGAGTGCAGTGGCATGATCTCGGATCACTGCAAAGTCCACCTCCTGGGTTCACACCATTCTCCTGCCACAGCCTCCCGAGTAGCTGGGACTGCAGGTGCCTGCCACCACGCCTGGCTATTTTTTTGTGTTTTTAGTAGAAATGGAGTTCCACCATGTTATCCAGGATGGTCTCGATCTCCTGACCTCATGATCCGCCCTTCTCGGCCTCCCAAAGTGCTGGGATTACAGGCATGAGCCACCGCACCCGGCCCAAAAATTTTTTCAAAAGTCACTAAGTGCCTGTTCTGTGTAGATATATATAATTTTATGACATTTATTTAGAAAAATATTGTACTAACTTTTTTCTTTTTTTTCTTTTCTGTTTGAGGCGGAGTCTACTTTGCCACCCTGGCAGGAGTGCAGTGGTGTGATCTCGGCTCACTGCAACCTCTGCCTCCCGGGTTCAAGTGATTCTTGTGCCTCAGCCTCCTAAGTAGCTGTGACTACAGGCACGGACCATCACACCTGGCTAATTTTTGTAATCTTTTCTTATCTTCTCAGTGCTGTAATTGTTTGATAATACAGAATTTCCAGTGCTTTTGGTTATCCTTACATGAGCTTGTTGTGGATTATTTACCAATATAGTATGTTGTGTGGTTTTTTTTTTTTAGCATTTATTTGTACACAGTAAATATGGTTTAAATATGAAGAATATATATTTTTCTCTTCCTTGATGTGACAGTGATATGTTTTTTGCAAATTGTGATGCACTTCAAGGTCACAGTGGAAAAATACTCCTTACTTTAGGCTTATACATATTTGTGCCCTGTCAGTGTTTTGTCATGATATAGGAAATAGACTTTCATAGAATTGATTTGAAGGACATGTAGTTGCCCTTTATTTACTAAAGAATCTCACTCTTTTTGTGTTCCTAAACTTTGAAGATCATGTTTGGGAATTTCAAAATAAGTATTGTTTTTTGTGTCATATTTACACACTTCAGTATGATTTACCATCTGTACTTAATTGGAAATGTATTGGTGTTTATATTTTGTAGATATCTCTTCCAAACGCATGATGAAGGAAGTCTTGTCAACAGGGCAAGGCAATAGAGAAGTGATCCACACAGGGACATTGCAAAGACATCATAGTTATCACATTGGAGACTTTTGCTTCCAGGAAATTGAGAAAGAAATTCATGACATTGAGTTTCAGTGTCAAGAAGATGAAAGAAATGGCCATGAAGCACCCATGACAAAAATAAAAAAGTTGACTGGTAGCACAGAACAACATGATCACAGGCATGCTGGAAACAAGCCTATTAAAGATCAGCTTGGATCAAGCTTTCATTCACATCTGCCTGAACTGCACATAATTCAGATCAAAGGTGAAATTGCTAATCAACTTGAGAAGTCTACCAATGATGCTCCCTCGGTTTCAACATCCCAAAGAATTTCCTGTAGTCCCCAAATCCATATTTCTAATAACTATGGGAATAATCCCCTGAATTCTTCATTACTCCCACAAAAACAGGAAGTACACATGAGAGAAAAATCTTTCCAATGTAATGAGAGTGGCAAAGCCTTTAATTGTAGCTCACTCTTAAGGAAACACCAGATACCCCATTTAGGAGACAAACAATATAAATGTGATGTATGTGGCAAGCTCTTTAATCACAAGCAATACCTTGCATGCCATCGTAGATGTCACACTGGAGAGAAACCTTACAAGTGTAAAGAGTGTGGAAAGTCCTTCAGTTACAAGTCATCCCTTACATGCCATCATAGACTTCATACTGGAGTAAAACCTTACAAGTGTAATGAGTGTGGCAAGATCTTTCGTCAAAATTCAGCCCTTGTAATTCATAAGGCAATTCATACTGGAGAGAAACCTTACAAGTGTAATGAATGTGGCAAGGCTTTTAATCAACAATCACACCTTTCACGCCATCAAAGACTTCATACTGGAGTGAAACCTTACAAATGTAAGATTTGTGAGAAGGCTTTTGCGTGTCATTCCTATCTGGCAAACCATACTAGAATTCATAGTGGAGAGAAAACTTACAAGTGTAATGAGTGTGGTAAGGCTTTTAATCATCAATCAAGCCTTGCACGTCATCATATACTTCATACTGGAGAGAAACCTTACAAATGTGAAGAATGTGACAAAGTTTTCAATCAGAAATCAACCCTTGAGAGACATAAGAGAATTCATACTGGAGAGAAACCATACAAATGTAAGGTTTGTGATACAGCTTTCACGTGTAATTCACAGCTGGCACGACATAGAAGAATTCACACTGGAGAGAAAACTTACAAGTGTAATGAGTGTCTCAAGACCTTCAGCTGCAGGTCATCCCTTCTATGCCATCGTAGACTTCATAGTGGTGAAAAACGTTACAAGTGTAATGAGTGTGGCAATACCTTCCGTCACCGGGCATCCCTTGTATACCATCGTAGACTTCATACTCTAGAGAAATCTTACAAATGTACGGTTTGTAACAAGGTTTTCATGCGTAATTCAGTCCTGGCCGTACATACTAGAATTCACACTGCAAAGAAACCTTACAAGTGTAATGAATGTGGGAAAGCTTTTAATCAACAATCACATCTTTCACGTCATCATAGACTTCACACTGGAGAGAAACCTTACAAATGTGAAGCATGTGACAAAGTTTTCGGTCAGAAATCAGCTCTTGAGTCACATAAGAGAATTCATACTGGAGAGAAACCATACAGATGTCAGGTTTGTGACACAGCTTTCACGTGGAATTCACAGCTGGCACGACATACAAGAATTCACACTGGAGAAAAAACTTATAAGTGTAATGAGTGTGGGAAGACCTTCAGTTACAAGTCATCACTTGTATGGCATCGTAGACTTCATGGTGGAGAGAAATCTTACAAATGTAAGGTTTGTGACAAGGCTTTCGTGTGTCTTTCCTACGTGGCAAAACATACTAGAATTCATAGTGGAATGAAACCTTACAAGTGTAATGAGTGCAGCAAGACCTTCAGTAACAGGTCATCCCTTGTATGCCATCGTAGAATTCATAGTGGTGAGAAACCTTACAAGTGTAACGAGTGCAGCAAGACGTTCAGTCAGAAGGCAACCCTTCTATGCCATCGTAGACTTCATAGTGGTGAGAAACCTTACAAGTGTAACGACTGTGGCAATACCTTCCGTCACTGGTCATCCCTTGTATACCATCGTAGACTTCATACTGGAGAGAAATCTTACAAATGTACGGTTTGTGACAAGGCTTTCGTGCGTAATTCATACCTGGCAAGACATATTAGAATTCACACTGCAGAGAAACCTTACAAGTGTAATGAATGTGGGAAGGCTTTTAATGAACAATCACACCTTTCACGTCATCATAGAATTCATACTGGAGAGAAACCTTACAAATGTGAAGCATGTGACAAAGTTTTCAGTCGCAAATCACACCTTAAAAGACATAGGAGAATTCATACTGGAGAGAAACCTTACAAGTGTAATGAGTGTGGCAAAGCCTTTAGTGACCGGTCAACGCTTATTCACCATCAGGCAATTCATGGTGTAGGGAAATTTGATTAATATAGTGATTGTCACAAAGTCTTCAGTAACACTACAACAATTGCAAATCATTGGAGAGTCCATAATGAAGAGAGATCTTCCAAGTGTAATAAATGTGGCAAGTTTTTCAGACATTGTTCATACATTGCAGTTCATCAGTGAACTCATACTGGAGAGAAACCTTACAAATGTCATGACTGTGGCAAGGTCTTCAGTCAAGCTTCATCCTATGCAAAACATAGGAGAATTCATACAGGAGAGAAACCTCACAAGTGTGATGATTGTGGCAAAGCCTTTACTTCACATTCCCACCTCGTTAGACATCAGAGAATCTATACTGGACAGAAATCTTGCAAATGTCATCAGTGTGGCAAGGTCTTCAGTCTGAGGTCACTCCTTGCAGAACATCAGAAAATTCATTTTTGAGATAACTGTTCCCAATGCAGTGAGTATAGCAAACCATCAAGCATTAATTGACATTGGAGTCAATTCAGCATTGACTTGAGTTTGTGTTGACTTAACATTGAGTTCAAGCCTTAATTGACATTCAAGTGTTTATGTTAAGAGGATGGGGCCAGGTGTGGTGTCTCAGGCCTGTAATCCCAGCACGTTGGAAGACCAAGGCACATAGGTCACTTGAGGTCAGAAGTTTGAAACCACCATGGCCAACAGATGTTGGCCACTTTTGCCATCCTGTTTTTTGTTTCTTATTTTCTTATTTATTTATTTATTTATTTTGAGATGGAGTGTCACTCTTGTTGCCCAGCCTAGAGTGCAATGGTGTGATCTCAGCTCACCACAACCTCCGCCTCCCGGGTTCAAGTGATTGCTCTGCCTCAGCCTCCCTAGTTGCTGGGATTACAGGCATGTGCCACCACACCCGGCTAATTTTTTGTATTTTTAGTAGAGACGGGGATTCTCCATATTAGGCTGGTCTCGAACTCCCGACCTCAGGTGATCTGCCCACCTTGGCATCCCAAAGTCCTGGGATTACAGGCATGGGCCACCGTACCCGGTCTTGTTTCTTATTTTCTATTTTTTTATTTTTTTGAGAGGCAGGAGAATGGCGGGTGAACCCAGGAGGTGGAGCTTGCAGTAAGCCCAGATAGCACCATTGCACTCCAGCCTGGGAGACAGAGTGAGACTCCGTCTATTAAAAAAAAATTACAAATAAAAAAATGTATTTTAACCAGTTAGTCTGTTTTTCAGTTTCCTTTCCTTATGTCATTTGTTAAAATCTTCAGCTGGGAGCTATATATTGCGTGTTTCCCTCAAGGCCCTCTGGACCATTCTGGAAAAATGTGGAAACATGGGCTGGAGTGACATAGAATGCTCCTCCAAAAGCACCCATGTATTCTTTTCCTTTGTTTGTTTGTTTTTTTTTTTTAATGGGGTCTCGCTCTGTCGCCTTGGATGGAGGGCAGTGGTGCGATCTCAGCTCACTGCAACCTCTGCCTCCCGGGATCAAGTGATTCTCCTGCCTCAGTCTCCTGAGTAGCTGAAATTACAGGCACCTACCAGCACGCCTGGCTAATTTTTGTATTTTTAGTAGAGACGGGGTTTCACCATGTTTGTCAGGCTGGTCTCAAACTCCTGACCTCGTGATCCGCCGGACCCGGCCTCCCAAGGTGCTGGGATTACAGGCATGAGCCACCGTGCCCCGCCTCTTTTTTTTTTTTTTTGAGATGGAGTTTTGCTCTTGTTGCTCAGGCTGGACTGCAATGGTGCGATCTGGTGTCACTGCAACGTCTGCCTCCCGGGTTCAAGGGATTCTCCCGCCTCAGCCTACCGAGTAGTTGGGATTACAGGTGCCCTCCACCACTCCCGGCGAATTTTTTGCATTGTTAGTAGAGACAGGGTTTTACCATGTGGGCCAAGCTGGTCTCGAACTCCTGACTTCAGGTGATCTGCCCACCTTGACCTCCCAAAGTGCTAGGATTACAGGCGTGAGCCTTAGTGCCTGACGACTCATGTATTCTTGATTGAAATAATTTGCTTATGTCTCAGTTCTACAGCTGACCTTCTTTCACTGTTTTCAAGGTCAATATCTGTGTGTTCACACTTCTGCATTTTATAAATGTTACTGTGATTTTCTTGTAAGGAAGAATTAACTGTCGGGAATCAATGTCATCAGAACCTTGCAGAAGAGGTTTCTTTAGCATAGGTATGCGTAAGGTGCTTCTCTGATTTTCAAGGATGTGGGTGATAAGACCAACCCTTCCCATTAGCCCTTCCAGGCCCCCATGGAAGACTTCACACACACCTCACTCATCTCAGACCTTGTCAGTGTAACTTGGTGAAAATGTGAGCCTCCCTGCAACTTGGCGATGAGGGGCTTGACCAGAAAAGCTCAACCCGAGTGACTCTGACCACTGAAATGACTGGCAAAATGGAATGCGCGTCTAGGTGTGGCTTTTTTTTTTTTTTTTGAGGATAGGAGTGCCCAGTTGTAATTAGAATTTTCTTTCTTTCTTTCTTTCCTTCCTTCCTTCCTTCCTTCCTTCCTTCCTTCCTTCCTTCCTTCCTTCCTTCCTTCCTTCCTTCCTTCCTTCTTTCTTTCTTTCTTTCTTTCTTTCTTTCTTTCTTTCTTTCTTTTTTTTTTTTTTGAGACAGAGTCTCGCTCTGTCGCCCAGGCTGGAGTGCAGTGGCGCGATCTTGGCTCACTGCAAGCTCCGCCTCCTGGGTTCACGCCATTCTCCTGCCTCAGGCTCCCGAGTAGCTGGGACTACAGGTGCCCACCACTGCGCCTGGCTAATTTTTTGTATTTTTAGTAGAGACGGGGTTTCACCCTCGTCTCGATCTCCTGACCTTGTGATCCGCCCGCCTCGGCCTCCCAAAGTGCCGGGATTACAGGCATGAGCCACCGCACCCGGCATCTGAACTTTGTTTTATTTATTATTATTTTTTTTGAGACAGAGTCTCACTCTGTCGCCCAGGCTGGAGTGCAGTGGTGTGATCTCGGCTCACTGCAACTTCCACCTCCCAGGTTCAAGCGATTCTCGTGCCTCAGCCTCCCGAGTAGCTGGGATTATAGGCGTGTGCCACCACGCCCAGCTAATTTTTATATTTTTAGTAGAGACAGAGTTTCACCATATTGGCCAGGCTGGTCTTGAACTCCTGACCTCGTGATCCGCCTGCCTCGGCCTCCCAAAGTGCTGGGATTACAGGCATGAGCCACCATGCCCGGCAGCATCTGAACTTTTAATGACTTGGAATTGTGGGGAAAAGAGAGAGATCAGACTGTTACTGTGTCTATGTAGAAAGAAGTAGACATAAGAGACTCCATTTTGTTCTGTACTAAGAAAAATTCTTCTGCCTTGAGATGCTGTGAATCTGTAACCCTAGCCCCAACCCTGTGCTCGCAGAAACATGTGCTGTGTCAACTCAAGGTTAAATGGATTAAGGGCTGTTCAGGGTGTGCTTTGTTAAACAAATGCTAGAAGACAGCGTGCTTGTTAAAAGTCATCACCACTCCTTACTCTCAAGTACCCAGGGACAAAGAACACTGCAAAAGGCTGCAGGAACCTCTGCCTAGGAAAGCCAGGTATTGTCCAAAGTTTCTCCCCTGTGATAGCCTGAGATATGGCCTCGTGGGAAGGGAAAGACCTGACCGTTCCCCAGCCCAACACCCGTAAAGGGTCTGTGCTGAGGAGGATTAGTAAAAGAGGAAGACCTCTTTGCAGTTGAGATAAGAGGAAGGCATCTGTCTCCTGCTGGTCCCTGGGCAATGGAATGTCTTGTTGTAAAGCCCGATTGTATATTCCATCTACTGAGATAGGAGAAAACTGCCTTAGAGCTGGAGGTGAGACATGCTGGAGGCAGTACTGCTCTTTAAGGCATTGAGATGTTTATGTATATGCACATCAAAAGCACAGCACTTTTTCCTTTACCTTGTTTATGACAGAGACATTTGTTCAGGTTTTCCTGCTGACCCTCTCTCCACTATTACCTTATTGTCCTGCCACATCCCCCTCTCCGAGGTGGTAGAGATAATGATCAATAAATACTGAGGGAACTCAGAGGCCGGTGCAGGTGCGGGTCCTCTGTATGCTGAGTGCTGGTCCTGTAGGCCAACTTTTCTTTCTCTGTACTTTGTCTCTGTGTCTCTTTCTTTTCTCAAATCTCTCCGTTCCACCTGACGAGAAACGCCCACAGGTGTGGAGGGGCAGGCCACCCCTTCAGGAATGGAATGGAAAGTGGAGATACACGTCAGTGGTACAGGGTGCTTTATCACATCATTGATTTTATTATTTTTTTCTTTTTTTGAGTTGAGTCTCCCTCTGTCACCCAGGATGGAGTGCAGTGGTGAGATTTTGGCTCACTGTAGCTTCCACCTTCGGGATTACAGTGATTCTGTTGCCTGAGCCTCTCGAGTAGCTGGGATTAGAGATGCATGCCACCACGCTTGTAACGGCATGATGTGATGTGTGTGCATGAATACATGGATGGATAAGCCCATGGTTTATGTAGAAAACACATGATTTGCAATAAGGTATATTTTTTATAGTTGTTATGATTGTAAGTATTTTTCATTTTTGTTAACTATCACAATGATGAGTTATTAGTAAGGATTGGCCGGGCGAGGTGGCTCACGCCTGTAATCCCAGCACTTTGGGAGGCCCAGGTGGGTGAATCACAAGGTCAGGAGTTCGAGATCAGCCTGGGCAAAATGGTGAAACGCCATCTCAACTAAAAATTAGCCAGGCCTGGTGGCAGGTGACTGTAATGCCAGCTACTCGGGAGGCTGAGGCAAGAGAATTGCTTGAACCTGGGTGGAAGAAGTTGCAGTGAGCCAATATCGTGCCACTGCACTCCAGCCTGGGTGATAGAGTGACACTCTTTCTCAAAAAAAAAAAATTAAAAAACGTCATAATAATAATAATAATAATAATTATTATTATTATTATTACAGGCATGAGCCACTGTGCTTGGCCTGCCTCTGTTTTCACAGACACATCTCTTCCTACTCAGCCAAGGGATCCTTCTTCACATCCATGGTCTCCACATTGCTGTACTCCTCGTAGACTTTACTCATTTTTTGTGTGTGTATGAAATTCTGGAATCTACACAAGGCATATTTTTGAGTATATGCTTGAAACTAGAAATCAGAGGCCATTTTACCTAAGAGATGTAAAACTGCTTTCACCTCAGGCCACCATACTGCTGATTTTTTGGATCTCATTCATTCTTGTCCCTTGCCCATATTGTAATTTGCATAGTTAACCTTGGGTCAGTATTTTACCATTTGCTAAATTAGTTCCACTTTCCTCCAAGCTCAAAACTTGGTCTATCTTAGTGGAATTATATTCCCACAGATGTGCATGCACAAAGTTCACTCCTACATGCCCATTACTTCCTGCCCTCCACCCTTGCCCTCCTTTTCCTGGCCTTGCTTCACATGGTACATTGATTTGGATGCAAAATACTGTTGCTTTCCAGCCTATTGATTTTGTAATAGTGAACACCCCAATTTCCCCGTGAGCCCCTCCCCTCCAACACTACTTTCACTGAGTAAGTGAAGACCTTATTCATCCACTGGACAAAATTATAGGAGGCTGCCTAAATCAGTGTGTGCAGGGCGTGATGACTCAGCACATGATCCATGAGGAATGGATTTAGCATCAGTGTCAGCAGCGCAGCTCAGCCCTTGTGTCCCAGCTCAGCCCTTTTATCTCCCTTGATGTACTTCTATCTGTTCTTTTTTTCTCTTTATATATATATTTTTATATGTATATATACTTTTTTTATTATACTTTAAGTTCCAGGGTACATGTGCACAACGTGCAGGTTTGTTACACATGTATACATGTTCCATGTTGGTGTGCTGCACCCATTAACTCATCATACTTCTTTCTGTTCTTGTATTTTCTGTGACTGGTCATTTTCTGTACTTTCTTGGCAGACTATTGTGCTTAAAAACATGGGATCCTTCAGGCCCAGGATCCAGTTTGTCCCTCACTTACCGTATGTGCAAATTGGGGTCATGTACATGAACACACTCGCCTGCTGTACTTATTTGAGAAATAATGTTAATTTGCCTCCAGATTTTTTTTTTTTTTTTGAGACAGAGTTTCGTTCTTGTTGCCCAGGCTGGAGTGCAATGGCGCAATCTCGGCTCACCGCAACCTCTGCCTCCCAGGTTCAAGCGATTCTCCTGCCTGAGGCTCCCAAGTAGCTGGGATTACAGGCGTGTACCACCACACCCAGCTGATTTTGTATTTGTATTAGAGATGGTGTTTTTCCATGTTAGTCAGACTGCTCTCAAGCTCCCGACCTCAGGTGATCCACCCACCTCGGTCTCCCAAAGTGCGGAATTACAGGCATGAGCCACGGCGCCTGGCTGCCTCCAGGGTTTTAAAACAAATTAATGCTATTAGATGGCTTCACATATTGCAGGTTTTATGCTACAGGCTCTAAACTTCCTTTGTGTAATAAGATGTGTCAGCCTTCCCTGATGTTGATGATGGCGTGCTCCTTTTCCTGTCTCCCTCATTTCACTGTCCTGTTAGAAATAGCTTAGACTGGCTGGCCACGGTGGCTAACACCTCTAATGCCAGCACTTTGGGAGGCCAAGGTGGGTAGATCACTTGAGGTCCAGAGTTTGAGACCAGTCAGGTAATCTCAGCACTTTGGGAGGCTGAGACTGGTGGATCACCTGAGGTCAGGAGTTTGAGAGCAGCCTGGCCAACATGGTGAAACCCTTTCCCTACTAAAAGTACAAAAATTACCTGGGTGTGGTGTAACATGCCTGAAATCCCAGCTGCATGGGAGGCTGAGGGAGTAGAATCATTTGATCCCTGGAGGTGGAGGTTGCAGTGAGCCAAGATCATGCCATTGCACTCTAGCCTGGGCAACAAGAGAAAGACTCCATCTCAAAAATAAAGAAAGAAAGAAAAAATATAAATAAAAGCACCAGTCTTATTCACATGTAGTCGACACCCACGACCAAATTCTCTCAAAGGCCCCATCTGCAGGAACATCCAATTGGAGAATAAGAACTCTGAACATGGCTTTTGGCCAATATGAACACTCAGACCAGGGAGCCTGCATCATATTTTTTATGTTTTTATTGTGCAATTTGTTTTATAAAATGTTTTCTCTGATCCCAGTTTATAAATTTTCCCAGTATACAGTCTGTGTTTTATATTTCATGCATAGTGAACTACATAACTAAGGGCAATGCATGTACATAGAATTGCTGTATTGCCTGGCTGTTATATAACTGTAGTTGTTATATCATAATTGAACCCTCTGACACTGTTAGTCAATTCTTTTTTTTTTGGAGACAGAGTCTTGCCCTGTTACCCAGGCTGGAGTGCAATGGCATGATCTCGGCTCACTGCAACCTACGCCTCCTCGGTTCAAATGATTCTTCTGCCTCACCCTCCAGAGTAGCTGGGATTACAGGTGCCTTCCACCGTGCCCAGCTAATTGTTTTGTATTTTTAGTAGAGATGGGGTTTCACCATTTTGGCCAGGCTGGTCTCGAACTCCTGACCCCGTGATCTGCCCTCCTCTGCCTCCCAAAGTGCTGGGATTACAGGCCTGAACCACCGCACCCTGTCGTTAGTCAATTCTTACTCCTTATAATGCTGTGTATTTACTTGAACTCATACATCAGAAGGTAGTGATCTTAAATGTATTTCAGTTCTCATGGTGTGTGCTGGTGGTAAGTAGAAGTGGCTTTTTTCTTAAGAGGGAATTGTTTAGAGGTCTGCTGGCTGTATAAATGTACTTATTTCCTTGCTAGTCTTATCATGGGTTACAATATTTTATTAATTAATTTTTATGATTTTACATAAGGCTTTTCAGTAAGTGGTATGCCTGGGAAACATGGTGAGACCCCCGTTTCTGCAAAAAATACAAAAATTAGCTGGGAATGATGGCACATGCCTGCAGTCTCAACTACCGTGGAGTCTGCAGTGGGAGGATGGCTTGAGCCTGGGAGGTCCAGACTATAGTGAGCTGTAATCATGCTACTGCACTCCAGCATGGTTGACAGAGCAAGATGCTGTCTAAAAAAGAATACTTATTGTAAAGTTTGGGTACAGGAATAATGAAGTCATTGATAGTTTATGAACAGGCTATGGAGTTGATGCCCAAAAGAAATAAACAGTTTGTAAATGAATAACTCATTTTGAGTTGTGACAAGACAGTGTTGAAAGTGATGCATGCAGCGGCAGGCAGACTATCCACATCAGTTTTACAGAAAAAAAGTTAATCTTGTTCGTGCTGCGGTGAAGAGAACTAACAGCAAACAGGAGAAACAATAATCAGGAATTCAATAATAGCCTGGTTAACATGATGAAACCCCATCTCTACTAAAAATACAAAGATTAGCTGGGCACAGTGGTGGGCACCTGTAATCCCAGCTACTCAAGAGGCTGAGGCAGAAGAATCGCTTGAACCCGGGAGGCGGAAGTTTCGATGAGCCGGGATCCTGCCATTGCACTCCAGCCTGGGCAACAAGAGCAAACCTCTGTCTAAAACAAACAGACAAACAAAAAGGTCTAGCCCCCTCTCCTTTCTCCGCCATCGTGGTGTGTGCTTGACTCCACTTCTTGTCATGTCTTCTCACAAGACTTTCAGGATTAAGCGGTTTCTGGCCAACAACCAAAAGTGAAATCGTCCGATTTCCCAGTGGATTAGAATGAAAACTGGCATGGGTCCAACTTTAAAAGGAGACATTGGAGAAGAACCAAGCTGGGTCTATAAGGAATTGCAAGTGAGATGGCACACATATTTATGCTGTGTGAGCATCATAATCACATTACTCAAGCTGAAAATGTCACTACCATCTGGAGACTTGGACATGTTTTATTGGGAATATATTTTTTTCTCTCTGAATCTGTTATGAACGCATTGGTTGGGTGGGTTCAGTAATAAACGTGAGACCTTTCATTTCAAAAAAAAATTTAAATGACATAATAGATTACCTAAATTTCTGTTTTGCTTTGTTTTGTTTTTTGAGATGGAGACTCCACTTGGTTCAGTGGATCGCACCTGTTGTCCTGGCACTTTGGGAGGCTGAGGTGGGAGGATTGCCTGAGACCAGGAGTTTCCTGGGAATCTTCTCATCTCCCCTAACCCAGTTCATGAAAGACCCTTGGACTTTACTGTTAGGGAAAAAATCTATATAAAATAATATCAGCGGCTGGGAGTGATGGCTCACGCCTGTAATCCCAACACTCTGAGAGGCCAAGGCGGGTGAATCACCTGAGGTTAGGAGTTCAAGAACAGCCTGACCAACATGGAGAAACTGTCTGTATTAAAAATACAAAATTAGGCCGGGCGCGGTGGCTCACGCCTGTAATCCCAGCACTTTGGGAGGCCGAGGCAGGTGGATCACGAGGTCAGGAGATCGAGACCATCCTGGCTAACACGGTGAAATCCTGTCTCTACTAACAATACAAAAAATGAGCCGGGCGCTGTGGCAGGGACCTATAGTCCCAGCTACTTGGGAGGCTGAGGGGGGAGAATGGCGTGAACCCTGGAGGCAGATCTTGCAGTGAGCCGAGATAGCACCACTGCACTCTGGCCTGGGCAAAAGAGTGAGACTCCGTCTCAAATAAATAAATAAATAAATAAATAAAAATAAAAATACAAAATTAGGCGGGTATGGTGGCACATGCCGGTGTAATCCCAGCTACTCAGGAGGCTGGGACAGGAGAACTGCTTGAACTTGGGAGGCGGAGGTTGCTGTGAGCCGAGATCACGCCAATGCACACCAGCCTGGGCAACAAGAGCAAAACTCCATCTGAAAAAATAAAAAACAATATCAGTGTGTCAAAGCATTATGTCTGTCACAATACTTGTGAAAGGAAAATCAAAATTACTAACCAAAGAGAAAAGTCAAGCTGGGAACTGTGTCAGATAAACCTGCCTCCCATTTTATTCCTAAACAATATAGCTACAAGGACTAAACAAAAAAGCTACATACTCCACTCACAAACTGTGGGCCTCAAGATCTCCACCCCAAAATAGTTCTGTTGAATTTCACCCTGGCAATATAAACTGAGAGCTTATCTTCACAGGTGTAGGAAAGAACCCATCCCTCTGCACACCTGAGTCAAATGTCTATCTGACTGCTTCCCCTGACCTATTTTTTATGTAAAAATGCAGGGTCACTGAGCCAGCCTAAGGCATAAGTAACTATTCCTCCACCCTCTCTCACATATAAATTGTGTATTCAATGAAAGGCTGATCAGAGACTCAAGCAATGTAATCATTTGTTATCTCCCTGTGACCCGGAAGCCTGCAATTCCAGTTATTTCACCTTCCCAGATCGAACCAAGGTGTATCTTATATGTATTGATTGATGTCTCATGTCACCCTAAATTTGTAAATTGCAGCCTGAACACCTTGGGCACACGTCATCAGGACCTCCTGAGGCTGTGTCATGGGTGCATTTTAACCTTGGCAAAATAGATTTCTAAATTCATTGAGACCTAGTAGATACTTTTGGATCACAAGCTCATGTACACAGAAAAAATCAAGATAGAATAAGGAAAAAACGAGTGTAATGGAAAGCACAAATCTGTTCCAAAATCTCAACTCCTTCATATTTATTCACCATAGGGAAATGCTTTACAACTTTGTGGGATTAGGGTCCATTTGTGAAAGATTATATATATATAGTTTGTTTTGTTTTGTTTTTTGAGACGGAGTTTCACTCTTGTTGCCCAGGCTGGAGTGCAATGGTGCGATCTCGGATCACTGCAACCTCTGCCTTCCAGGTACTACGGATTCTCCTGTCTCAGCACCCCAAGTAGCTCGGATTACAGGCATGCATCACCATGCCCGGCTAATTCTTTTGTATTTAGTAGAGACTGGGTTTCATTATGTTAGTCAGGCTGGTCTTGAATTCCTGACCTCAGGTGATCCACCTGCCTCAGCCTCCCAAAATGCTGGGATTACAGGTATGCACCACTGTGCTGGGCCGAAAGATATATTTCTAGTATTGGATTGAAATAAAAACCCATTCTATATAACTTTAGCTAATTTAAAACGCAAATAATAGACAATTACATAGATACACAAAACTTTGTAATATTCACTTAGTATTGCTATTACTATGTTCTTGGGGCAGAAGCTCAGTCTGTCAGATACATTACAAAAGAATGGTGTTTCCATAATTGTGCTTAGGACTCTGGTGCATAAGTGGATAAACTGTTAAACAGGATCCTAGGGGAGCTAGGGTGACAAAGTTCAAGTCCATTAAAACTAGCAAGACACAGTCCTTACTGCTCACGCATGACTCTCAGTCTTAAGATGTTTACAGTTAAGAAAAGCAGCTTAATCATACCTGCAAGGACAAACTCCTACATAAACACAATGTCCAGATGACCCAATATCCCATGACAATATATGCTTCTAAGATAATTACAGTCATGCTTTCACGTACTTGCACACTAAAATACCAAGGATAGGTTTTTTTTTTTTTTTTTTGATGGAGCTTCACTTTTGTCATCCAGGCTGGAGTGCAATAGCACAATCTCGGCTCATTGCAACCTCCGCCTTCCGGATTCAAGCGATTCTCCTGCCTCAGCCTCCTGAGTAGCTAGGATTACAGGCATGCACCACCACCCCCGGCTAATTGTTGAATTTTCAGTAGAGACGGAGTTTCATCACGTTCGCAAGGCTGGTCTCGAACCCCTGATCTCAGGTGATGCCCCCACGTCGGCCTTCCAAAGTGCTAGAATTACAGGCGGGAGCCAACGCAACCGGCCAAGGATAGCTTTAAATTAACAAAGTAATAAGTTTTGTTACAGTGTCAGCCCACTGGCAGGTAGACATACCTTAGTTTTTACCTAAGCACCTATGTAAGAGAAACTTTAAGAGGAGGCAGTTCCCTTTTTTTTGAGGTCGCCCTACTGTGCAACTGGTAGTTTTCTTTTTTTTTCTTTTTTTTTTTTTTAAGACGGAGTCTCGCTCAGCCTTGAGACACCTTGTCCAGCTGTATTTATTATTATTATTATTATTATTATTTTGTTTTTGAGACTGAGTTTCACTCTAGTTCCCTGGGCTAGAGTACAATGTCATGACCATGGCTCACCACAGCTTCCATTTTCTGGGCTCAAGCGATTCTCCTGCCTCAGCCTCCCGAGTAGCTGGGACTACAGGCGCATGCCACCACGCCAGGCTAATTTTTATATTTGTAGTAGAGACGGGGTTTCTCTATATTGGTCAGGCTGGTCTCGAACTCCCGACCTCAGGCCATCCGCCGTCCTCAGCCTACCAAAGGGCTGGGATTACAGGCTTGAGCCACCGCGCCCGGCCTGAAGTAGAATATTTTAGAAAGTAATTAAACCTTTTTTCAGCATAATGACCCAGAGATGTACTTCTGAAGGACTTAGGAGCTCTTCTTGAAAGGCAAGCAACAAGGGAGATAGTACCTGTATGTCAGTAGGAAATTAAGTATTTCAAACATCCACTATTTCAAATTTAAAGCCACAGACTTTTAAATAATTCGGAACCTTGAGAGGAACGTGGTCATGCAACCTGAGTCCAGTGGCATGCAGGCGCAACTTCTACAAGTTTTCCTGGCCAGGCATGCAGGCTCAGGCCTGTAATCCCAGCACTCTGGGAGGCTGAGGTGGGCGGATCACCTGACGTCAGGAATTAGAAACCAGCCTTGCCAACATGGGGAAACCCCATCTCTACTGAAAATACAAAGCCATTAGCCGGGCATGGTCGCGTACGCCTGTATTTTCAGCTACTTGGGAGGCTGAGGCAGGAGAACTGCTTAAACCCAGGACGTGGAGGTCGTAGTGAGCCGAGATCACATCACTGCATTCCAGCCTGGGCGACAGAGCAGGACGCCTTCCCAAAACAAAACAAAACAAAATGTGCTATACAATTTAGTTTCCTAATATCAATTTAAAAAAGTTTTCGTGTAAATAATTAGGAAAACCAAGCAGCCCCAGAGATAAGACCTCCTGGCATCATTGTCCCTTCTTATGGAGTGATAATGTGACCTTCCTTGAAGTGTATCACTCCATCACCAGTCAAGCTGCCGCAGCCTATGCAGTGGACTTGAATGGAAAATGTGGTGATTCTGGTAAAGCTTCTCTGTCTTTCCTTTTCTGTGTGAAACGTTAATGTCTCTACTTGGGAACGCTGACCCCATTCATTTGGAGTTGAGGTTTCCAGGTGGCTATTCTCATGCTTTGTGTCCAAATAAAACTCTATAATTAATAATGTAATCTAAATTTCATTATTTACTGCTGACATCAGTTTCTGTTGGATTGTAGGAGCCTCACCAGAGAGGGCACCTGTCCGCCTTGCTGTAAAACTCACACTTGCCAAAAATACATGGGTTAGGGTTTCTCCCCCTCCCTCAGGATGACGCTAGTTAGCTGACAGAGATGGTCACCTCCATTACCAAGTAGAGCCAGGATGAATTATGTGTGACCAAGGGTGTTGTCAAGTCCTCTTCCCTGAGGACTGATTAGTGTTTATCTTGAAAACATGTATTTAGGTTGTATAGAACAGTGAAGTTTCTTTCTCTCTTTTCAACTTCTCAACTGTCCTCTATTTCCCATCACATGCTGGTCTAAGGCCTATTTATTAATAAAATAGTTTTTATTTCTCTGTTATCGTCGTGAAGATGATTTCTCATTTAGGGGAAGATTTTTTAGTTTTCAATTGTATTTTCTCAACATTTAAGAGCGAAGCGAAGAGTATTTCTTGGGCCAGGCACAGTGGCTCACGCCTGTAATCCCAGCATTTCAGGAGGCCGAGGCAGGCGGATCACTTGAAGTCAGGAGTTCAAGACCAGCCTGGCCAACAAGGTGAAACCCCGTCTCTACCCAAAATACAAAAATTAGCCGGGCATGGTGGCGTGTGCCTGTAATGCCAGCTATTCCGGAGGCTGAGGCAGGACAATCGCTTCAACCCAGGATGCAGAGGCTGCAGTGAGCCGAGATGTCACCACTGCACTCCAGCCTGAGCGACAGAGAAATACTCTGTCTCAAAAAAAAAAAGAAAAAGAAAAAAGAAAGTAATAGATCTCTTCCACAAATGTGCTGGGACAATTAACTGGATATCCACATGGAAAAGAATAATGTTGTATCCCTATCTCACACAATCAAAATTTTATTTTAAAAATTAAAAGAGACGATGAGGGGAGCCCTGCGGGAGGGTGTGTTACTTTGTCGCCCAGGCTGGCCTGGACCCCCAGGCTCAGCGATCCTCCCGCCGCTGGCCCTCAGGCTCCCACCCACCTGGCCGCATTCCTGCTATGTTTAAGCAGTAGGTGGTGACTTCACTCCTCCCTGGCCTGAGCACTCCGTCGCGCATCCCAGGCGGTGGACCTAGGAAAGTCTCTGAAGCTGAGCACAGGGTGGACTCTCCCTCTTGAGTGAATGGAGAATAGAAAGGGAGAGGATTTCTGTTCTGTTCTGTGGGCCATCAGCATGAAATTGTACGTTCCGCCCAGGCAGGGCTTTGCATTTTACATTCTTGTTTGCATCCCCGTTCCAGACAATTCCAGGGCTTTCGAATCGTGCTTCAGCCTTCCTGACCGCTCTCGCCTCCAAAGCCCGAAAAATAGAGTCGCTGGGAGCGAGGCTGAGAGACGCACAGGTCCCGCCCCGGCCCCGCCCCCGCCCTCTGCCGGTTCTAAAGGGCAAGGTCTCTCCGCCTGGGGCCCCGCCTCTACCTCGATCAGGCCCTGCCCACCTTCTCGTTGGCTCCACCCAGGCCTGGCTTTAGTCCTGTGCGCACAGATGCGCGCAAACCAGGAAGCGGATCTCGTGGAGTGAAGGTCGCACCGCGGCGGTGAGTTTTGCTCTGTGTTGTATTAAGTCTGCACTCCCCATATCCCCGGCACTTCCGTACCTGGGACGTGGGGTCACCACAGACCTGTAAATTCTCGCCCATCTTCCTTCAACCAGGGCAAATGCAGACGTTCCCCTGGGAATCCGGAAGTCGCTTCCTTTTGTGTTTAAAGTCGCCCTGAGGCTGTTCCCGTCTCCAGTCTTTCTGCTACAGGGCGATGTATACACTTCCTATCGCGTAGTTTCTGTGCTCAAAACCGTTTTTTAACTCCTCCCTCCCCGCGCTTTTCAAAGTCATCACCCGAGATGTGTATTTCCGCCTGGGCGCCTCCCTGTCTCAACCTTGTA
The DNA here is from genome assembly GCF_029281585.2 of Gorilla gorilla gorilla. Lineage (NCBI taxonomy): Eukaryota > Metazoa > Chordata > Mammalia > Primates > Hominidae > Gorilla > Gorilla gorilla. Next base: position 64,543,863 of record NC_073244.2, read on the forward strand.
GGCCCCTGAAGCGCAAACGCCGCGATCCCAGTCTCAGGGAGGCCGCGTTCTCTGCCTGGTGCTGGGATCTTGTGGACCCCACCCTTGTCCGAAGGCGTCGTCGCACCCCACGTCCCGCCTCATGCTGGGCCTTGCTGCACCCCAAGTGTCCCCTTAGCAGTCACCACTTTCCTTGAGCCAGCGTTGGGGAGGTGCCAGGGGCCAGTCCTGTGACAAGGTGTGTTCTTGCCTGCCTAGCTCCAACCCCTGAAAAATGAGCCTCTCCGGGATGCAGGCGTCTTACTTCAAACCCTCCTGTGATTGTGTGGGCTGAAGGGATCAGGAGACAGAGAGTAGTAGAAAACCTGAGGCAGAGAAAAGAAGAATGAGAAAGACCCATAACAGATGGCAAAGTAGAGGATGGGTGAGGGATTTGCCAAGAGACAGCAAAAGTGAAAAAAAAAAAAAAAAAAAAGATAAGAAAGCAGGAGGAGAAAAGCAACTGGAGAAATGTAGAGAAAAGCTAGATGTACAGAGATGAAGGACAGACGGCAAGGTAGAGAGGGGCAGCAAAGAGGGAGGCTCATCAGGGTGAGAGAGAGAGAGGAGGGATTTGGAGCTACGGCAGACAGAGCAGAGTGGTGCTGGTGGCAAGGAGAACAGAGGGAGAACCACAGCAGGGAGGACGCCTGGGGATCTGGGGTGCTAGAGAGTGGGGACGGGGGGTACAACAGGGAAGAGAGAATTTAACAGGGAGAGCGGCAGAGATGGGATAAGAGGCGGAAATATATGGAGATTGAGGACGATCGAAGAATTGGGGAGAAGGAGCAACAAGAGATTAAATAAGACGTGAGGATGGAGCCCAGGTAATTTTTGTATTTTTAGTAGAGACAGGGTTTCACCATGTTGGCCAGGCTGGTCTCGAACTCCTGACCTCAGGTGATCCACCCACCTCTACCTCCCAAAGTGTTGGGATTACAGGCGTGAGCCACCGCACCTGGCCACCCAAGCATTCTTGATTGAAAAAGTTTGCTTATGTCTTAGTTCTACAGCTGACCCTCTTTCCCTGCTTTTTGTTCGTTTGTTTGCTTGTTTGTTTTGAGATGCACTTTCGCTCTTGTTGCCCAGGCTGGAGTGCAATGGTGTGATCTTGGGTCACCGCAACCCTTTTTGGTTTTTTTTTGAGACGGAGTTTCACTCTTGTTGCCCATGCTGGAGTGCAATTGTGCGATCTCGGCTCACTGCAACCTCCACCTCCCGGGTTCAAGCGACTCTCCTGCCTCAGCCTCCCTAGTAGCTGGGATTACAGGCATGTGCCACCACACCAGGCTAATTTTGTATTTTTAGTAGAGATGGGGTTTCTCCATATTGGTCAGACTGGTCTCGAACTCCTGACCTCAGGTGATCTGCCTGCCTCGGCTTCCCAAAGTGCTGGGATTACAGGCATGAGCCACCGAGCCGGGCCTACTCACCGCCACCTTTACCTCCCGGTTTCAAGCGATTGTCCTGCCTCGGCCTTCCTGAGTAGCTGGAATTACAGGCATGTGCCACAACATCTAGATAATTTTTGTATTTTTAGTAGAGATGGGGTTTCTCCATGTTGGTCAGGATGGTCTCGAACTCCCGACATCAGGTGATCCGCCTGCCTCGGCCTCCCAAAGTGCTGGGATTACAGGTGTGAGCCACCGCACTCAGCCTCCCTGTTTTCAAGGTAACTAGCTGTGTCTTTGTACATCTGCATTTTATACATGTTACTGTAATTTTCTTGTGAGGAAGAATTAAATGTTGGGAATCAGTGGCATCAGAACTTGCAAAAGAAGTTTCTTTATCCCAGGTATGTGAAAGAGGCTTCTCTAATTTTCAAGGATAGTTTTGATAAGGCCAACCCTTTCCATTATCCCTTCCAGGCCACCATGTAAGAATTCCGGTACGTCTTCTCACTCATCTCAGACCTTCTCAGCGTGACTCGGTGAAAATGTCCCCATTCTGAGGATGTCACAGCTAAATCTAAAGCAGATCATGTCAGTCCCTGGCAGGGAACCCTCCATGGGCTTCCTGTGTTCCCCAGGACAAAAGCCCAACTCCTCACTGTGGCTCCACAGCCCTGTGTCCAGGGCCCCTGCCACTGTCCAGCCTCCTCCTGGGAGCTTGCCCTAATCTCATGACTCCCTCTGCCCCAGTCACATTTGCTTTTCTCTTTTCCCAAACATCAAAACCCTTCCCGTCTCAGGTCGTTTTCACTGCTCTTACCCTATTTCTCTAAATACTCACAGCACTGTCCCTTTCTCCTTCAGGTCCTGGCTCAGAAATGTCTCCCATGCCTTCCCACCCCCAGCTGAACTTCCCTCTGCCCATCAGTCTGTATCACGTTACTCAGGTTTTATTATCTCTGTGTCAGTCACATCAGAAACACACTTTTTTTCTTTTTCCAAAGAGTCTCGCTCTGTCCTCGAGGCTGTGAGTGCATTCTTGTGATCTTGGCTCACTGCAACCTCTGTCTCCTGAGTTCAAGCAATTCTTGTGCCTTAGTCTCCCAAGTAGCTGAGATTACAGGTGTGTGCCACCATACTCTGCTAATTTTTGTATTTGTATTTTATTTTATTTTTGAGTCTTACTCTGTTGCCCTGGCTGGAGTCCAGTGGTGCCATCTTGGCTCACTGCAACCTCCACCTTCCAGGTTCAAGTGATCCTCCAACCTCAGCCTCCCGAGTAGCTGGGCTTACCAATGCCCACCAAGCCCAGCTACTTTTTGTATTTTTAGTAGATAAGGGGTTTCACCATGTTGGCCAGGCTGCTGTCGAACTCCTGATCTTGAGTAATCCTTCCATCTCAGCCTTCCAGAGTGCTAGTATTACAGGCATGAACCACCGCACCCAGCCCCAATTTTTGTGTTTTTAGTACAGACAGGTTTTCACCATGTTGGCCAGGCTGGTCTCAAACTCCTGAGCTCTACTGATCCTCCCCCTCAGCTTCCTAAGTAGCTGGGACCAGAGACACACACACATGCACCACCATACCTGGCTAAGTTTTTGCATTTTTGGTAGAGATGGGGTTTTACCATGTTGCCCAGGCTGGTCTCAAACTCCTGAGCTCAAGCGATGTACCCACCTTGGCTTCCCAGAGTGGTGGGATGACAGGCATGAGCCACCGCACTGACCCTCTGCATGGGATTTGGTCAGGGCTGGGTCTGTGCCCTGAAAGGGAGCTCATTCCAGCCCAGCTCCCCGCTGCTGCAGCGTGTGAGGGCTTCTCCAGGAGGGAAGCGAGAGTTTTCTTATAGAAATTTATTATCCCTGGTGCAGTGGGCAGCAGAGGTGACCATATTTTTTCAGAGTGAGGGCACCTTTGTATGTGTCATTGTGTTACAGGGAGGAGGTGTGTTGATTCTGAGCAATAAACAACATATTTCTAACATTCAGGATTGACTTCTAAAGACTCTTGGTACGTGAGGAAAAAACACGGAAGAGGAAGAGGAAAGCAAAGGAGTCAGGGATGGCTCTTCCTCAGGTGAGATGATATTCTCGGGGAATTGTTCTGTCTCCTTCCTTTCAGAAATGCTGATCTTGGAGTTGGGAATCTTCTCTGAGTCTCAAGTGTCCTGCCTGACATGTTTGCTCAGACTCAACACATGCCTTCCCTCAGTCCCTGTCATCTCACTTAGATTCCATCTCTTGTGACTGAGTGACATGAACTTGGGAAGAGGCCGCACTGGGCATGGTCCTGGGAAGGGCTCACACCCAGACATGGATGGAGATGGGGTGAGGGTCCCGCAGTGTCAGTGCTGTTGGGCAGCAGGGATTGTTCAGGGGCCACATCTGGATGCACTGTCAACTGTCTGTGGACCAGCATTAGAGCAGCTGCCAATGGAAGTGACCTATTAATGTGCACAAAGTACGTGGTAAATTCTAGAAAAGGAGACCAATAAGGGAAAATCTTTTCTCCCTAATTTTATACCACATTTTTAGGTAATTGAGTGAGTTACTGTGTTTCTGACTCGAAAAGTTGTACTAATTAGAATGGAAAGTCCATAAACAGACATGAATGATACAGGGGTTTTATTCCATCATTATTTAAAGAATATGAAATCAACCTAAATAATAGCAGGAGATTTATTAAACCATTCTTAGCAAATTAAGCTGATGGAGACAGTGGTGTTACTGTGGAGAGGCTTGTGAAACAGGTGTTTTTTGTAAAAATGGTTACAATTTTTCTCAAATACGGGAGCAGTACTTCCAGCTGCCAAATTATTGTTTTCCACCAAGATGAGATTCCTCTTCAGTTAAACAAAATTTGCTAATATATATATATATATGTATATATATTTGTGTTTTGTTTGTTTGTTTTTTTGAGATGGAGTCTCGCTCTGTTGCCCAGGCTGTAGTGCAGTGGCATGATCTCCGCTCACTGCAAGCTCTGCTTCCCAGGTTCACACCATTCTCCTGCCTCAGCCTCCTGAGTAGCTGGGACTACAGGCGCTCACCACCACGCCTGGCTAACTTTTGTATTTTTTAGTAGAGACGGGGTTTCACCATGTTAGCCAGGATGGTCTCGATCTCCTGACCTTGTGATCCACCCGCCTCAGCCCCCCAAAGTGCTGGGATTACAGGCATGAGCCACTGTGTCTGGCCTACTTTTTGTATTTTTAAAACCTTTATATATATACACACATCCCCATACATATAAACACTCATATATACATACACATACATATATACACACACATATGTATATATTTTGAAAATCTGGGACAAATGACAACACTTTGTATTAACATGTGGTTTTTTGTGAGTGTGTGTAGGTTTTATTTTTTTTTGAACATATACAAAATAGAATTTTGTACTTCGATTAATTTTATTTTCATGTATTTTATTTTATTTTGAGAGAGAGTCTTGCTTTGTTGCCCAGGCTGGAACACCTTGGTGCAATCGCAGCTCTCTGAAACCTCCACCATCAAGGTCAAGCTTTCCTCCCACCTCGGCCTTCCAAGTAGTTGGGGCAACAGATGCCTGCCACCATGCCTGGCTAATTATTTATTTCTAACGTAAGCAATTCATACTGAGAGGGTATCCTGAGCTCTTCAGAAAGTATAATCAAACACCACTGGGAAGACATCATGTGGTGAAAAATCCCTTACTTGGATTTGTCTGAACATTCACTACAATTAAATCCTTGCTTTCCCCTCTCTCCTCTTCTCATTTTCTGTAAAGATAAGAACTCCTCCCATAACCATTTGCTTAAAATGTGTTTTCCTTTCAGGGTCTATTGACATTCAGGGATGTGACCATAGAATTCTCTCAGGAGGAGTGGAAATGCCTGGACCCTGCTCAGAGGGCTCTATACAGAGACGTGATGCTGGAGAATTATAGGAACCTGGTCTCCCTGGGTGAGGATAACTTCCCTCCAGAAGTGGGGATGTGCCCTTGTGTATCTTTGTATTTTCTCTTGTTGCCTCTTGGGAGCCACATCCTTGCTTGACTAAAATGGAAGCCGTATTGAGTTAGAAATGAAAAGCTTCATGATGTAGCATCTGGACTTTCACTGTCCCCTTTAGATGTTCTGCATTCTTCATGATAGCTCAGTGGGGGTTCCAGAAGTAAAGTAGGCATAAAAGCTTATGGCAGGCCAGGCATGGTGGCTCACACCTGTCATCACAGCACTTTGGGAGGCTGAGGCGTGTGGATCACTTCAGGTCAGGAGTTCAAGACCAGCCTGGCCAACATGGAGAAATCCCATCTCTACTAAAAACACAAAAATTAGCCGGGCGTCATGGTGCATGCCTGTAATCCCAGCTCCTAGAAAGGCTGATGAAAGAGAATCGCTTGATCCCGGCAGGCCAAGGTTCCAGTGACTGAGAACACACCACTGGACTCCAGCCTGGGCAACAGAGCAAGACTCTGTCTCAAAAAACAAAAAAACAAAACCTTATGGCAGACTTTAATCATATCCAGTTTCCTGTTTGCTTTTCCTGTGCTTTCGATTCAGTAGTTCTTGGAAGAGAGCTTGATGTCCACATATTACATGTTACAGTGCTCTCCAAGCATTCAGAAGGAGGCAGTCAGTGGAGCAATTGGTAAAATATTTTCCTAGATCCATCTGTAATGTCTTCTTTCCTACAGAAATATAGGGCTGGGACTCTACAAAAGCTCCAGCACGTCTTAGTACTTTCTTTTTATAAGCAGGAGTCTCATGCTGATATGTTATCTCCATGTTGGAGCAAGAGAAAGGGCCCTGGACTGTGGAGAGTGAAGTGAAAATAGCAAAAAACTCCAGATGGGTGGGAATGTATTACAGGTGTAAATGCAGGTAAGAGCTCAGATGGGCAGAGTGGAAGCTCCACCTTCAAATAGTGTGTGGGGAAACTCTGCAAGTGGGAGAATTCTGTTGGAAAAGGAAAGTTTCAATCCTGAGATCTCTGAAATGACATCTTTCTTTGCCCCAACTTATCCCTCTGCTCTTCCTTTCTTTCTTTTTCTTATTTTATGAAAGAGTCTCACTGTGTTGCCCAGGCTACAGTGCAGTGATACGATCTTGGCTAACAGCAGCCTCCACCTCCCAGGCTCAAAGGATTTTTGTGTCCCAGCTTCCTGAGTAGCTGGGACTGTAGGTGCTCACCACCATGCCCAGCTAATTTTTGTGTTTTTAGTAGAGACAGGGTTTCACCATGTTGGCCAGCCTGGTCTCAAACTCTTGATCTCAAGTGATCCACCTGCCTTGGCTTCCCAAAGTGTGGACCTAAGATTACCTAGGTGCCAAGGCAAGAGACTGAAGGCACAAAGTGTTTCAGTATAATAAAGAAAATAGTTACAATAAGAAGAGTTATAATACAAATTAGATACAGAGATGATCATGGACAATTATCAATCATTATTAATCATTAGCTTTTAATATTACTCTTTGTTGCATTATTAATATAACCTAGGAATAACCGGCAGGTATAGGGTCAGGTGCTGAAGGGACATGGTGAGAAGTGACCTAGAAGGCAAGAGGTGAGCCCTCTGTCATGCCCGCATAAGGGCCGCTTGAGGGCTCCTTGGTCAAGCGGTAACGCCAGTGTCTGGGAAGGCACCCGTTACTTAGCAGACCGCGAAAGGGAGTCTCCTTTCCTTGGAGGAGTCAGGGAACACTCTGCTCCACCAGCTTCTTGAAGGCTGGATAGTATCCAGGCCTGCCCAGTCATCCGGAGGCCTAAACCCCTCCCTGTGGTGCTGTGCTTCAATGATCACGCTCCTTGTCCACTTTCATGCTCCTCCCGTACTCGTGGTTCCTCTTTGAAGTTCATAGTAGATAGTGGTAGAAGAAATAGTGAAAGTCTTAAAGTCTTTGATCTTTCTTAGAAGTGCATAGAAGAGCCGGGCGCAGTGGCTCTTGCCTGTAATCCCAGCACTTTGGGGGTCTGAGGCGGGCAGATCAAGAGGTCAGGAGATCGAGACCATCCTGGCTAACACGGTGAAACCCCATCTCAACTAAAAATACAACACATTAGCTGGGCGTGGTCGCGGGCGCTTGTAGTCCCAGCTACTCCGGAGGCTGAGGCAGGAGAGTGGCGTGAACCCGGGAGGCGGAGCTTGCAGTGAGCCGGGATCGCACCACTGCACTCCAGCCTGGGCGACAGAGTGAGACTCCGTCTCCAAAAAAAAAAAAAAAAAAAAAAAAAAAGAAGTGTATAGAAGAAAACTCTGACGTATGCTGCCTTCTCTCTCTGCTTTGGCTACCTAAAAGGCAAGGGCCCCTTGTCCTATGATCACGTGACTTGCTTCACCTTATCAATCACTTAGAAGATTCACCCTCCTTACCCTACCCCCTTGTCTTGTATGCAATAAATATCAGCGTACCCAGTTGTTTGGGGCCACTACCGGTCTCCGCGTCTTGATGGTAGTGGTCCCCCGGGCCCAGCTGCTTTCTCTTTATCTCTTTGCCTTATGTCTTTATTTATTACAATCTCTCATCTCCGCATAAGAGAACACCCGCTAAGCCCATAGGGCTGGACCCTACACCAAAGCGCTGCGATTACAGGCATGAGCTGCCATGCTCAACTATTGTTATTATTTTAAACAGTTTTGTCTTTTAGTTCTTTGTAAACATGTAAATGGTTTAAACATGATTCCAGTGTGAATAGAACAACTACGTTAGTGTCCATTTCTTTTATTTTTGTTGAAACGGAGTCTTGCTCTGTCGCCCAGGCTGGAGTGCAGTGGCGCGATCTCAGCTCACTGCAAGCTCCACCTCCCGGATTCACGCCATTCTCCTGCCTCAGCCTCCCGAGTAGCTGGGACTACAGGCATCCGCCACCGCGCCTAGCTAATTTTTTTGTATTTTTATTAGAGACAGGGTTTCACCGTGGTCTCAATCTCCTGACCTCGTGATCCACCCGCCTTAGCCTCCCAATGTGCTGGGATTACAGACGTGAGCCACCGCGCCCCGCCGTGCCCATTTCTTTCAGTAAACAGAAATGAAGTGTGTTGTATAGATAAAATAAAAAGGCATGAAAAAACACTGTACATATATGTTACCAGAAATGCAACATACACAGAAATAATTCCGACAAAAATAAAAAAAGTTCTAGAGGAGAAGTAGTTTTGGGAAGTGGTTATTGTTGCAGGTATGTTAAAGATCTTAAAGTTGGCCAGGCGCGGTGGCTCACGCCTGTAATCCCAGCACTTTGGGAGGCCGAGGCGGGTGGATCACCTGAGGTCAGGAGTTCAAGACCAGTCTCAACATGGAGAAACCCCGTCTCTACTAAAAATACAAAATTAGCCGGGTGTGGTGGTGGGCACTTGTAATCCCAGCTACTCGCGAGGCTGAGACAGAATTGCTTGAACCTGGGAGGCGGGGGTTGCAGTGATCCCAGATTGTGCCATTGCACTCCAGCCTGGGCAACAAGAGCGAAACTCTGTCTCAAAAAAAAAAAAAAAAAAAATTCTTAAAGTTATAGCATAATAATGAAACCTAAAATTTTCATAACCTGACCAGGTGTAGTGGCTCATGCCTATAATCCCAGTAATTTCGGAGGCCGAGGTGGGCAGATCACCAGAGGTCAGTGTTCAAATCCAGCCTAGTTAACATGGTGAAACTTCATCTCTACTAAAATTACAAAAATTATCCAGGCACGGTGGTGGGTGGCAGTAATCCCAGCTACTCAGGAGGCTGAGGCACGAGAGTTGCTTCAACCCGGGAGGTAGAGGTTGCAGTCAGCTGAGATCGCACCGTCGCACTCCAGCATGGGAGACAGAGTGAGACTCCATCTCAAGATAAATAAATAAATAAATAAATAAATAAATAAATAAATAAATAAAGTTTCATAACCTGCAAAAACTACTTCTCCTCTAGAATTATTATTATTATTATTTTTAGATGGAGTCTCGCTCTGTCGCCCAGGCTGGAGTGCACTGGAACGATCTCAGCTCACTGCAAGCTCCACCTCCCAGGTTCACACCATTCTCCTGCCTCAGTCTCCCGAGCAGCTGGGGCTACAGGCGCCTACCACCACACCAGGCTATTTTTTGTTGTATTTTTAGTAGAGACAGGGTTTCTCTGTATTAGCCAGGATGGTCTCGATCTCCTGACCTTGTGATCCATCCACCTCGGCCTCCCAGAGTGCTGGGATTACAGGCATGAGCCACCACGCCCAGCCTTTTTAGAAATTTTTATTTTTGTCAGAATTATTTCTGTGTATGTTGCATTTCTGGTAACGTATATATACAGTGTTTTTCCAAGCCTTTTTATTTTAAAAAATTTAGTTCTGAACAAAAGGTACATGTATGCCAGTTTCTGTATCTGTCCTCTTATTAATTAATTAATTTATGTATTTATGAGACAGAGTTTTGCTCTTGTCGCCCATACTGATGTGCAATGCTGCTATCTCGGCTCACCACAACCTCCACCTCCCAGGTTCAACCAATTCTTCTGCCTCAGCCTCCTGAGTAGCTGGGATTGCAAACATGCACCACTATACCCAGCTAATTTTGTATTTTTAGTAGAGGAAGAGTTTCTCTTTGTTGGTCACGCTGGACTCGAACTCCTGACCTCAGGTGATCTGCCTGGCTCGCCCTCCCAAAGTGCTGGGATTACAGGCATGAACCACCACGCCTGGTCTATCTGTTTTTTATTTACCTTTACTGGAGAACTTTATATATGTTTGTGGGTTGGAGTTACTTTTTAGCCTTCTTTCATTTATTTATTTATTTTTTTTTTTTTGAGACAAAGTCTCGGTCTGTCACCCAGGCTAAAGTGCAGTGGTGTGATCTCCCCTCACTGCAACCTCCACCTCCCAGGTTCCAACAATTCTCCAGTCTCAGCCCACCACGTAGCTGGGACTACAGGCTAGTGCCAACATGCTGGGATAATTTTTTGTATTTTTTAGTAAAGACGAGGTTTCACCTTGTTAGCCAGGATGGTCTCAATCTCCTGACCTCGTGAACTTTCTGTCTCAGCCTCTCAAAATGCTGGGATTACTGGTGTGAGCCACCGTGCCTGGCCTGTCTCAAGGTTTTTCACGTTAGTGTTAGTAGATGGCTTCAAGTATTGCAAGTTTTACAGTACAGACTCTTAACTTCCTTTGTTTAATAAGATTTGTCAGACTTCGGTGATGTTGATGATGAGATGATCCTGTTCCTGTCTCTGTCATTTCACTGTTCTGTTAGAAATAGCTTAGACTGGCCAGCAGCAGTGGCTCACACCTCTAATTCCAGCACTTTGGGAGGCCGAGGTGGGTAGATCACTTGAGGTCAGGAGTTTGAAACCAGTCTGACCAACATGGTGAAATCTCGAATGTACTAAATGCTAAAAATGGCCAGGTGCAGTGGCTCACACCTGTAATCCCAGGACTTTGGGAGGCTGAGACGGGCTGATCACTTGAGGTCAGGAGTTTGAGACAAGCCCGGCCAACATGGTGAAACTCTGTCTCTACTAAAAATACAAAAATTAGCTGTACATGGTGGCATGCGCCTGTAATCCCAGCTACCTGGGAGGCTGAGGCAGGAGAATCACTTGAACCCGGGAGGTGGAGGTTGCAGTGAGCCAAGATCATGCCACCGCACTCCAGCCCGGGCAACAGAGTGAGACTCTGGGCTGAGGAGGGAGAATCACCTGAGGTAGGAGAGTCCTGCCAGTTCACTCCAGCCTGGGTGATAGAGCGTGACTGGATCTCAAAAACTAACAAAAAGGAAATAGCTTCAGACACAGAAATTTATTTCTCATGAATTTGGGAAGTGGAAAATCCAAGAGCAAGGTGCCAGCCAAATTGGTTCCTGGTGAGAGCATTCTTCACGGTTGACACTAGCCATCTTCCTGCCATGTCCTGACATGGGGGAAAGAGGAACAGGCAATGAGCTCTTTAATGTCTCTTCCTAAAGGTACCAATCCTATTAACGAGTTGTAAACACTCATGACTGAATTCTTTCAAAGTCCGCATGTGCGGGAACACCCTATTAGAGAATACTAAATCTACCAAAGCTTATTTGAGAAGTAGTTATTTATCTTATTTTTTGAGATGGAGTCTCATCCTGTTGCCCACGCTGGAGTGCAGTGGCATGATCTTGGCTCACTGCAACCTCTGCCTCCCAGGTTCAAACGATTCCTGCCTCAGCCTCCCAGGTAACTGGGATTACAGGTACCCTCCACCATACCCAGCTAAGGTTTTTGTATTTTTAGTAGATATGGGATTGCACCATGTTGGCCAGGCTGGTGTCGAACTTCTGACCTCGTGATTCACCTGCCTCAGACCCCCAAAGTGCTGGGATTACAGGCATGTGCCACCGTGCCCGGATATCAGTCAATTCTTATTCCTTATAGTGCTGTGTATAGTTTTGACCTCATACATCAGAAAGTAGTGACCTTAACATGTATTTCAATTCTTATGTTGTGTACTGGTGGTAAGTACAAATTGTGGCTTTTTTCTTAATAGGGAAGTGGTTACAATTCTGCAGGCTGCATACATGTACTTATTATTTTCTGGCTTGTTTTATCAAGCCAGAAAATATTTATCAATATTTTATTAACTGATTTTTATGGCTTGTTTTAATCAAGCCAGAAAATATCAATATTTTATTAACTGATTTTTATGACTTTACCTGTGAGTTTTCAGTATGTGATATGCAATATAACTGACACACTCCACTTGTTACTGTCACAAAGTGCTGCTGGGGACAGTGGCTCATGCCTGTAATCCCAGGACTTCGGGAGGCTGAGACATGTGGATCACCTGAGGTCAGGTGTTTGAGACAAACCTGGCCAATATGGTGAAACCCCATCTCTACTAAAAATATAAAAATTAGCCAGGCATGATGGTGCATGCCTGTAATCCCAGCTACTCAGGAGGCTGAGCAAAGAGACTTGCTTGAACCCAGGAGGCAGAGGCTGCAGTGAGCCAAGATCATGCCATTGCACTCTGTCCAGTGACAGAGTGAGACTCCATCTCAAAAAAATAAAAATACAAAATTTTTTTTTAAAAGTCACGAAGTGCCTGTTCCACATGGATGTAGATAATTTTGTAACAGTTATTTAGAAAAATACGGTGTTAACATTTTTCTTTTTGAGATGTAGTCTCACTCTGCCACTCAGGGTAGAGTGCAGTGGCACAATCTCAGCTCACCACAATCTTGGCCTCGCGGGTTCAAGCAATTCTCCTTCCTTAGACTCCCAAGTAGCTTGGATTACAGGTGCCCACCACCACACCTGGCTACTTTTTGTATGTTTAGTGGAGAAGGGGTTTTGCCATGTTGGCCAGGCTGGTCTCGAACTCCTGACCTCAGGTGATTTGCCTGTCTCGGCCTCCTAAAATACTGGGATTACAGGCATGAACCACCATGCCCTGCCTTGTTTCTTTAGAGATGGAGTCTCACTTTGTCACCCAGGCTGGAGTGCAGTGGTGCGATGTTGGCGCACTGCAACCTTTGCCTCTTGGCTTAAAGCAATTCTTGTGCATCAGCCACTTGAGTAGCTGGGACTAAAGGCGTGGGCCACCACACCTGCCTAATTTTTGTAATATTTTCTTATCTTCTCAGTGCTATGATTCTTTGACAATACAGAAATTCCATTGATTTTGATTATCCTTACAGGAGCTTGTTGTGGATTATTTACCAAAATAGTACCTTGTCTGGTTTTTTAGCATTTATTTGTATACACTAAGTACCCTATAAATATGAAGAATATATATTTTTCTCTTCTTTGATGTGACAGTGATATGTTTTTTGCAAAGTGTGATACACTTCAGGGTCACAGTAGAAAAACACTCCTGACTTTAGGCTTACAAATGTTTGTGCCCTGTCAGTGTTTCGTCATGATATTGGAAATAGGCTTCCATAGAAATGATTTGAAGCACATGCAATCGCCCTTTATTTATTAAAGAATCTTACTCCTTTTGTGTTCCTAAACTTTGAAGATCATGTTTGGGAAGTTTAAAATAAGTATTGTTTTTTATGTAATATTTACACATTTCAGTATTGTATAACTTCCGTACTTAATTTGAAACCTATTTGTGTTTATATTTTGTAGATACCTCTTCCAAATGCATGATGAAGATGTTCTCATCAACAGGACAAGGCAATACAGAAGTGTTCCACACAAGGACATTGCAAATACATGCAAGTCATCACATTGGAGATACTTGCTTCCAGGAAATTGAGAAAGATATTCATGACTTTGTGTTTCAGTGGCAAGAAAATGAAACAAATGGCCATGAAGCACCTGTGACAAAAATCAAAAAGTTGATGAGTAGTACAGAGCGACATGATCAAAGGCATGCGGGAACCAAACCTATTAAAAATGAGCTTGGATCAAGCTTTCATTCGCATCTGCCTGAACTGCACATATTTCACCCCGAAGGGAAAATTGGTAGTCAAGTTGAGAAGGCTATCAACAATGCTTCCTCAGTTTCAGCATCTCAACGAATTTCCTGTAGGCCGAAAACTCATATTTCTAATAAGTATAGGAATAATTTCCTCCAGTCTTCATTACTCACACAAAAACGGGAAGTACACACGAGAGAAAAATCTTTCCTACGTAATGAGAGTGGCAAAGCCTTTAATTGTAGCTCAGTCTTAAAAAAACATCAGATAATCCATTTAGGAGACAAACAGTATAAATGTGATGTATGCGGCAAGGATTTTCATCAGAAGCGATACCTTGCATGCCATAGATGTCACACTGGTGAGAATCCTTACAAGTGTAATGAGTGTGGCAAGACATTCAGTCACAATTCAGCCCTGTTAGTTCACAAGGCAATTCATACTGGAGAGAAACCTTACAAGTGTAATGAATGTGGCAAGGTTTTTAATCAACAATCGAACCTTGCACGTCATCATAGACTTCATACTGGAGAGAAACCTTACAAATGTGAAGAATGTGACAAAGTTTTCAGTCGCAAATCACACCTTGAAAGACATAGGAGAATTCACACTGGAGAGAAACCATACAAATGTAAGGTTTGTGACAAGGCTTTCAGACGTGATTCACACCTGGCACAACATACTGTAATTCACACTGGAGAGAAGCCTTACAAGTGTAATGAGTGTGGCAAGACCTTTGTTCAAAATTCATCTCTTGTAATGCATAAGGTCATTCATACTGGAGAGAAACGTTACAAGTGTAATGAATGTGGCAAGGTTTTTAATCACAAATCAAACCTTGCATGTCATCATAGACTTCATACTGGAGAGAAACCTTACAAGTGTAATGAATGTGGCAAGGTTTTTAATCGAAAATCAAACCTTGAACGTCATCATAGACTTCATACTGGAAAGAAATCTTAGAAGTGTAAATTTGCAAGGTTTTTAGGCAACAGTCAAACCTTGCATGTCATCATAGACTTTATACTGGAGAGAAACCTTACAAATGTGAAGAATGTGACAAAAGTTTTCAATTTCAAATCACTCCTTGAAATACATAGGAGAGTTCATACTGTAGAGAAACCATACAAATGTAAGGTTTGTGACAAGGATTTCGGGTGTGATTCACACCTGGCCCAACATACTGGAATTCACACTGGAAAGGAACTGTACAAGTGTAATGAGTGTGGCAGAGCCTTTAGTGGTCAGTCAACACTTACTCACCATCAAGCAATCCGTGGTATAGGGAAACTTGACTAATGTAATGATTGTCACAAAGTCTTCAGTAATATTACAGCCACTGCAAAACATTGGAGAATCCATAATGAAGGAGGTCTTACAAGTGTAATAAATGTGGCAAGTTTTTCAGACATCATTCATAACTTGCAGTTCATTGGCGATCTTATACAGGAGAGAAATCTTACAAATGTGATGATTGTGGCAAGGTCTTCAGTCAAGCTTCATCTTTTGCAAAACGGGAGAATTCATACAGGAGAGAAACCTCACAAGTGTGATGATTGTGAGCAAAGCCTTTACTTCACGTTCACACCACATTAGATATCAGAGGATCCATACTGGACAGAAATCTTACAAACGTCCTATGTGTGGCAAGGTCTTCAGTCCGAGGTTACTCCTTGCAGAATATCATAACGTTCATTTTTGAGGTAATAGTTACAAACGCAGTGAGCATAGCAAACCATCAAGGATTGACAGTAGAGTCAATTCAGAATTGACTTGAGTTTGAGTTGACTTAAAACATTCAGTTGAAGCATTAATTGACATTAAAGTGTTTATGTTAGGAGGATTGGGCCAGGCGTGTGGCTCACGCCTGTAAACCCAGCACTTTAGGAGCCCAAGGTGGATAGATCACTTGAGGTCATGAGTTTGAGATCAGCCTGGCCAACAGACGTGAGTCACTTTTCCCAGCCTGCTTTTTGTTTCTTTAACAAAAACCAATAGGGATTTTTATAGGTATTGTGTTGAATCTGAATCACATTGGCTTATATAATAACTTAACAATATTGATTTTTCCAAACCATCAATGTGGGTTGTATATATATGTTTTTAATCATTTTGGTCAATGTTTGTAGATTTCAAGGTGTGAAATTCTCAGTTTTTTTATGTTTATTCCTAAGTATTTCTTACTTTAAGATCTCTAGCAAATGGAAGTGTTTTTTAATTTTCGTTGAAAATTTTTTATTGTTAATGTATGGAAATTCAATTAATTGTTGGTGCTGCTATTGCATTGTGCAAATCCACTGAATGTGTTGATTAGTTCCAGTAGTATTTTGGTTGACTCAGGCACCGCCCACCTCTTCGCCTCCCGTCTGGCCGGACCCAGGCCCCGCCCACCTCCTCGGGGGTCTCCCTCAGGTCTGGCTTCTGTACTGTGCTGATTGGCACAGACCCGGAAGCTGATGGCATGGACTGAAGGTTGCCCCGTTGAGTTTGCGCTTCCCAGTTCTCTGGTACTGCTATACCGGGGACGTGGGTGTCCCCACAGACCTGGAAATTCCGGCCCCTCTTTCTCAACTCAGAGCAAATTGAGAAGCCCAGGTGGGAGTCCGTGAGTCTTTTCCTTTTGAGTTTAAAGTCGCCCTGAGGCTGGTCCCGTCCCCGTCTTTTCTGCAGTGGGGCCGTGCAGACACCTCCTGTCGCGAAACTTTCCTTCTCAAAACCCTTCCCGACCTGTCCTCCCACCTCGCGCTGTTTCAGGTCATCACCAGCGAGCCGGACTCTCGCCCAGGGCTCCTCCCAGCCTTGCTCTCATCGGTGCCTGGAGGGCAGCGCTGCAGCCCCAGTCCCGGGAAGGCCGCGTCCTCTGCCTGGTCCTGGGATCCTGCAGACCCCACCCCTGTCCGAAGGCGCCATCGCCCACCACCTCCCTCCTCGAGCCGGGCCCTGCTTCTCCCCAGTTCCAACCCCAGGAAAACATGCTTCTCCTGGAGGCAACCCTCTTTTTCCACCCTCGCCCTGCTGTTCCCGGAAGGCAGGCCTGGAATGTGATGTTTCCAGGTAGTTGGATATTAAACAACTAGTTTAATTTCCACAACTAGGTAGTTGGATTTAAAATTGAAGAAAAAAAAAAAAACCCACAAAGTAACAAAAGAATGAAGCGGCGAAAGCAGAAATTTACTCAAACAGGAAAGCACTCCACAGGGTGGGAGTGGGCCCAAGCGAGCGTCCCTAGGGCCCCATTTACAAAGTTTTTGGAGGTTAAAGTATTTTTTTTTTTGAGGTCCCTATGGGCTACCCCTTATCTGGATGAAGAATTTGGCCCTTGGCCAAGGAAATACTGAGGTAAATTGGCCTGAGGCCAGAGCAGATGGGTGCCCTATGCAGATGAAGGGGTGGCCGGTGCTTGGCCTTGGCCACTCCTGGGCTCTTTCTCTTTCCACCTGCGACCTGGTGGAAGGGGGAGGGTGTTAGGGAGAGTAGCCTTTGATCCTTTGTTACTTTGGGTGGGAAGATGGGGTTTTTCCTTTTAGTCTAGTTTTGGAAAGTTCGCGTTAATTGGTTGTAGATTCCCTGCCTCCCTAGACCCAGGACCCATGTGGTTTTTTTGTTTTTTTTTTTGTTTTTTTTTGTTTTTTTTGATGGAGATGGGGTCTTACTTTGTTGCGCAGGCCGAAGAGCGGTAACCGGATCACAGCTCACTGCAGCGTCAACGTCCTGGGCTCAAGGGATCCTCCCACCTCAGCCTCTAGAGTAGCTGGGACCACAGCCGCGCGCCACCACACCGCGCCAATTTTTGTGTTCTTGGTAGAGACCGGGTTTTGCCTTGTTGTCTAGGTTGGGCTCCAACTGCAGGGCTAAAGCGATCCAAGAGCATCAGCCTCCCAAAGTGCTGGGATTACAGGCTTGAGCCACCATGCCCGCCTTATTTCTTAATTAAAAAAAAAAAAGTATATGTAGATTGAACGCAGTGGCTCATGCCTGTCATCCCAGCACTTTGTGAGGCCGGTTCTCCTCTATCCAGGAGACGGGTTTCACCATGTTGCCAGGTTTGTCTCAAACTCCTCGGCTTAACTGATCCGCTTGCTTTGGCCTTCCAAAGTGCTAGGATTACAGGAGTGAGCCACCACACGTAGCCAGTCCTGGCATTTTGTAGAAGGATGACCAAAGCAGCCTGTTGACCCTTCCTGGCCATCACATGAAAATCAGCAACTCCTCCTTCTTACAAAACTCGGAGCTTCTCAGGATAACTTGGTGAAACGTCCCCCGTTGTGAACCTCAGTGAGCCCACCTGTAATATACAGGTGAGGGAGAAGACCAGAAAAGCTCAGTCAGAGTGACACTGACCCCTGAAATGATGGGCACAATGGAGTGTGTGGCTTTTCCTGTAGGACAGGGAGGTACTTAGTTGTAATTTGAACTTTAAAGGATTCCAGTCCTCCGAAAAACAGGATTAGACTCAAATCACCTTGAACCTTATCATCTCATGGCTTTGACCCACCTACATGGCTCCGTGTCCCCTGCAGGCCTCGCCCCGGAGCTCTACAATCCTGTGTCCAGTTGTCTCCTCAGCTCTCTGCTGGGACATCAAACAGGCGTCTCCACCTTCACGTGTCTATAAGTGACTTCCTAAACCCCCAAACACATTCCTGTACAGTCCTGCACATCTCAGATGAGGGTGACAGTGTACTTCTGGGGGCTTAGCTGAGGTTGACACCATGTATTTTAAATATGGAAAATAAATTACATTATTTGTAAGTGTTGTAATTTATAATGTAAAGAGAAAATTACATGTATACATGAAAGGAGTGAGAAAGTACATCATTTCCAAATTTATTTTGAGGTGTGGGAGAAAAATGTTTCAAGACCTCATCCTTAGGGATCTGTGCTCCCAGGACCCCTCTGACTTCATCTCCTGCCTGTGTCCTCCTCACTCCCTCTGCTCCAGCCATACAGGCCTCTTTCCTTTTTCTGGGACTGAGGTTGCTCCTATCTCAGGGCCTTCTCCTGGGCTGTCCCTCTGCCTAGGACTCTCTGGCCCCTCAACTGCAAGTGACAAGCAGCCTTTCTTCCCTAAGTCTTTGTTCTGATATTACTTTCTCTATGGAAACCTTTGTGATCTCCCACAGCCCCCCACTTGACATTGCAGCGCCACCTTCACCCCCACCTCTGGTCCATGTTGCCTGTTCTGTGTGATTCTTTTAGCTCCTTTGCTGTTCACTGGATCCTGATGGGAACGAGTCCCCAAGCGGAGAGCAGAGCCAGAAGGTGGGGCTGTGCTGGGCTGGCACCATCTGAGTGGAGCTCAACCCTGACTTCACATTACAGTTCTCAGGCATTTTGCAAATATATCTTTTGTTCTGTTTTATCAAAGATTGCTACTATCATAGTATGGGAACCACCGTCAATAATACTTACAGTGGGACTGGTGATTCTCATCTGTCTCCAGCATTGAACATCAAGGCAGTTTCCTCCATATTGAGAACTGAGATCAGCCTGTGATCCACAGGGAGGTGAGGGGGCTGTGCTCTGCATGGGGTTTGGTTAGGGCCAGATCTGTGCCCTGAAGATCTGTGTCCTGCTTCAGTGTGTGTGTGGACTTTTCCAGCAGGGGAGCAAAATCTAAAAACAAGTCAAAATTACCGTTGTAGGTCTTCCTGTGGGATGTCCTTATGTCTGCATAATCTCTGGTGCCGTGGGCAGCAGAGGACCTTCTTTGTCCCTGGTGAGGTCTCCCCTGTGTGTGTGTTTTGTCACAGGAAAGGAGGGAGTGATTTCTAAACACTAAATCTCGGCTGGGTGCAGTGGCTCACATCTGGAATCCCAGCTCTTTGGGAAGCTTGGGTGGGCAGATCACAAGGTCAGGAGATCGAGACCATCCTGGCCAACATGGTAAAACCCCATCTCTAGTAAAAATAGAAAAATTAGCTGGGCCTGGCAGTGCATGCCTGTAATCCCAGCTACTTAAGAGGCTGAGGCAGGAGAATCACTAGAACCAGGGAGGCAGAGGTTGCAGTGAGCTGAGGTCATGCCACTGAACCACATCCTGGTGACAGAGCTAGACTCCATCTCAAAAAAAAAAAGAAAAATTAAATCTCATATTTTCTTACACACAGGATTGATTTCCAAAGACTCATGCTATGTAAGGAAGCCACCGAGAAGGGCAAAGAAAAGGAGCCAGGGATGGCTCTTCCTCAGGTAAAGTGATATTCCTTGGTGGATTCTTCTGTCTCCTTGTTTTCTTAAATACCAGGTATTGTGGTAGCCAGTCTTCTGTGATTCTGAAGCATCCTAACTCACAAGTTTGCTCACACTCACCCATGCCTTTTCTCATTCCCTCTCATCTTAAATTCCATCTGCCTCTATTGCCCAGGCTGGAGTTCACTGGAGCAATCTGGGCTCACTGCAACCTCCACCTCCCAGGGTCAAGCGATTCTCATGCCTCAGCCTCTCAAGTATCTGGGATTACAGGTGTCCACCACCAGGCTTGGCTAATTTTGTATTTTTTGTAGATAGGTTTTCACCATGTTGGCCAGGCTGGTCTCAAACCCCTGACTTCATGTAATCTCCTTGTCAGTTTTTCACTGTTACCAAGAATAACACACTGGCTGCCTGTGAGCATGGTGACTTCACTGCAGATATCTGGAGAATTCCTGCAAAACTGATTACTTCTTTTTGGATTTGCTATTTCCTCTTTTACATCTGGGAAGATTCCATCCAGACCCCCAGCTGCAGAGGTGCCCTCTGACTGAGAACATGAGAAATTTCTCACTCTTTTAAGCAAATCTTACTACTGTGGTCTTACCGCCATGTTCTTTTTTGTATTAGGTGAAAATGAAAGCCCTTTTTATTTATATTTCCTATTCCTTGAGAGTCTGAGTAGATGTCATTGATCATGGACTTGTATATTTAAAATAGATTTTAATACTTTGCTGAGCATACGTTTCGTGTGTTTTGAGAGCTATTTCGTATTCTTTAGTTCTTTATTTTTGCCCTGGTGTTTTGTTCATATTATGCATTTTTTTAGGATAAAACAGAAACGTTCTTTCACATGCCTGCTTTTTTTTTTTTTTAAGACGGACTTTTGCTCTTGTCACCCAGGCTGGAGTGCAATGGCACGATCTTGGCTGACTGCAGCCTCCGCCTCCCGGGTTCAAGCAGTTTTTCTGCCTCAGCCTCCCGAGTAGCTGCGATGACAGGCAGGTGCCACCACTCCCAGCTAAGTTTTGTATTTTTAATAGAGATAGTGTTTCACCATGATGACCATAATTTCTTTTGGCTTCTGAAATTAGAAATTTTTGGCCATTAATATCTTCCAACAGGCTTTTCTATTCCTTTCTTCCTCTCACTGTCTTCTGGGACTTCTGGTACTTAAAAAATTTTTTTTTGAGATGAAGTCTTGCTCTGTTGCCAGGCTGGAGTGCAGTGGTGCAAACTCAGCTCACCTCCAGCCTTTGTCACCTGGGTTTAAGTGATTCTCTTACCTCAGCTTCCCAAGTAGCTTGAGATTACAAGTGTGCACCACCACACCTGCCTAATTGTTATATTTTTCATACAGACGGGGTTTCTCTATGTTGGTCAGGCTGGTCTCGATCTCCCGACCTCAGGTGATCCACCCACCTAGGCCTCCCAAAGTGCAGGGATTTCAGGCATGAGCCACCGTGCCTGGCCTATTTTTTTTATTGTTTTATTTTTTTTGAGACAGTCTTGCTCTGTTGCCCAGGCTGGAGTACAGTGGGGCGATCTCAGCTCACTGCAACCTCTGCCTCCCATGCTCAAGTGCTTCTCCTGCCTCAGCCTCTAGAGTAGCTGGGACTACAGGAGCTCACCAGCACAACCAGCTAATCTTTGTATTTTCAGTAGAGACAGGGTTTTGCCATAATGACCAGGCTGTTCTCCAAACTCCTGACCTCAGGTGATCCACCCATCTCGGCTTTCAAGTCCTGGTGTGAGCCACCTTGCCAGTCCCCTCTTCACTAATTTTTAATTTACATAATGAATTCTGATTTTGAACCCATGTATTGACTTTTTCTATTTAGTTACTGTATTTTTAGCCTGAGAGTTTCTCTGTAGTTCTTCATAATTTCTGTATGTTGGTTGACCTTCTCATTTTCTTCATGCATTGCTTTTATGATTTCTTGAAGCTGTCTCTTAACTCAATGAGTTTCCAACACTGTTTGGGTAGGAGGTGATGGGGTCTCACTGTGTCCCTCAGGCTGGAGGGCAGTGGTGCAATCTTGGGTCACTTTATCCTCTGCTCTCCAGGCTCAAGTGATCCTCCCACCTCAGCCTGGCATGTATCTGTGGATGTGTCCTCTCTAGGTTTTTGCTTATAATCTCCTAACTGAAGTTAATTTAAGTGTGTGTGGGTGTGATTTGTAGTGTGTACAGGAGAGCATTAATGGAGAAGCCTATGATTTTTTGTTTGTTTTTTGAGACAGTCTCACTCTGTCATCAGGCTAAAGTACAGTGGCGCCATCTAGGCTCACTGCAACCTCCACCTCCTGATTTCAAAAGATTCTCCTGCCTCAACCTGCCGAGTAGCTGGGACTACAGGCAAGCACCATCTTGCCCAGCTAATTTTTGTATTTTTAATAGAGACGGGGTTTTACCATGTTGGCCAGGATGCTCTTGATTTCTTGACCTCCTGATCCACCCATCTCAGCCTCCATAAGTGCTGGGATTATAGGTGTGAACCACCACGCCTGGCCAAGCCCATGTTTTATGTAGAAAATACATTATTTTCAGTATATATATACACATATATTTTATTTTGAGAGTCTCACTCTGTTGCCCAGGCTGGAGTACAGTGGTGTGATCTCGGCTTACTGCAACTTCTGCCTCCAGACTTCTATCAATTCTTCTGCCTCAGCTTCCTAAATAGCTGGGATTACAGGCGCTTTCCCCCACCGTGCCTAGCAAATTTTTATATTTTTAGTAGATACGGGTTTTCACCATGTTGGCCAGGTTGTTCTTGAACTCCTGACCTTAAGTAATCCACCCACCTTGGTTTCCCAAAGTGATGGGATTACAGGTGTGAGCCCCAATGCCCGGCCATATATATATATATAGTTTGTTTGTTTTTTGACAGAGTCTAACTCTGCAGCCCAAGCTGAGTTGCAGTGGCACAATCTCAGCTCACTGCAACCTTCGCCTCTGGGGCTCAAGCAATTCTCCTGCCTCAGCCTCCCAAGTACCTGGGATTAGAGGTGGGCACCACCACACCTGTGTTCAAGCAATTCTCCTGCCTCAGCCTTCGAGTAGCTGGGATTACAGGCAGGTGCCACCATGCCCAGCTAAGTTTTGTACTTTTAGTAGAGATGGGGTTTCACCATGTTACCCTGGATGGTCTCAAACTCCTCAGGTCAGGTGATCCACCTTCCTTGGCCTCCCAAAGTACTGGGATTCCAGGCCTGAGGCACTGCACCCGGCCATATATTTTTATATTGTCCATAAAACTGAGACTTCCACAGTGACTTAGGGGATTTAAAAATCTATCAAGGAAAAGTGCAATAAAATGCAACTGTACAGAAAAAACTGTTCAAAAATACCTTAACGTGGCTTTGTCAGAACACCGTCTTGGATCAAATCGATACTTATTTTCTGTTTTCTCATTTCGTGTGAAGGTGATGACTCACTCCTCCCTAATGTTTTGTTGAAATGTGTTTTTCATTTTAGGGACACTAGACTTTCAGGGATGTGGCTATAGAATTCTCTTTGGAGGAGTGGAAATGCCTGAACCTTGTGCAGAGGGCTTTATACAGGGCCGTGATGTGGGAGAACTACAGGAACCTGGAGTCTGTGGGTGAGGAAAATGTCCCTCCAGACATGAGGAATCTGCCCTTGTCTATCTTGGCTCTTCCTGGTTTTGTATTCTCTTTTGTGATGTTGCCCCATACATGCTTTTCATGTATATGTCATTGTTGTCTGCAGTGATGACCCTCATATTTGTCATGGACAGCTTCTTAGAGACTCCCCTATGGAGTGGTTTTACATAAAACCAGAAAATTCATGAAGAACACTTTGACTAATAAGATTGAACATCATCCTGCTCTAGGCAGAGATGCCCCTGGAGGCCCTGAGCGGAATTGTCAGCATGGCCCAGGATACGAGATAGAAAGCATGACACTGACTGACAAGTGTTTCCAGCTGTGGTTCTGGTTTTGTGTTTTTTGTTGTTTTGTTTTGTTTTTATGAGACAGAGTGTTGAACAGGTTGGAGTGCAGTGTCGTGATCTCAGCTCATTGCAACCTCTGCCTTCTGGGCTCAAGCAATTCACGTACCTCAGCCTCCCAACCTAACTGGAATTATAGACGCATGTCACCATACCTGGCTAATTTTTGTATTTTTATTAGAGATGGGATATGACCATGTTGGCCAGGCTGGTCTTGAACTCCTGGTCTCAAGCAATCCACCTGCCTCAGCCTCCGCCCAAGTGTTGGGATTGTAGGCGTGAGCCACCACACCTGGCCTTTTGTTCTGTTTTTGTTTTTTGTTTTTTGTTTTTTGTTTTTTTTTTGACACAGAGTTTCACTCTTGTTGCCCAGGCTGGAGTGCAGTGGTGCGATCTCGGCTCACTGCAACCCCCGCCTCCCAGGTTCAAGTGATTCTCCTGCTTCAACCTGCCTAGTAGCTGGGATTACAGGCATGTGCCACCAAGCCCGGCTATTTTTGTATTTTTAATAGAGACAGGGTTTCTCTATGTTGGTCAGGCTGGTCTCGAACTCCCGACCTCAGGTGATCTGCCCGCCTTGGCCTCCCAAAGTGCTGGGATTACAGGCATGAGCCACCGTGCCTGGCCCGTTCTGGTTTTTGAGGAGCATCACAGATGCAAGCATCTCTCACTGGCACTGTGACAGTGATCATCACATAAACTAATGATCATCTTCTCTAAGCAGCAGTCACTGCTGTAGAAATTCCTCCTACAGAGGACATCATTCAGGCTCACTGCCTCATATATAGGAGGCTCTTGACTGAACTCTTTTTTTCTGGACATGGAATTTTGCTCTTGTTGCCCAGGCTGGAGTGCAGTGGCGTGATCTCCACTCACTGCAACCTCCACCTCCTGGGTTCAAGTGATTCTCCTGCCTTGGTTTCCTAAGTAGCTGGGATTACAGCCGACCACCACCATGCCTGGCAAATTTTTGTATTTTTAGTAGAGACAAGGTGTTCTTAAACTTTGAAGATCACATTTGGGATGTTTAAAATAACTGTTGCTTTTTGTGTAATATTTACACATTTCAATATTAACAATTATTCACCATCTGTACTTTTTTTTTTTGAGATGGAGTCTTCCTCTGTCGCCCAGGCTGGAGTGCAGTGGCATGATCTCAGCTCACTGCAAGCTCCGCCTCCAGGGTTCACACCATTCTCCTGCCTTAGCCTCCCAAGTAGCTGGGACTATAGTCACCTATCACTACACCTGGCTAATTTTTTGTATTTTTAGTACAGATAGGGTTTCACCATGTTAGCCAGGATGGTCTCGAACTCCTGACCTCGTGATCCACCTGCCTCGGCCTCCCAAAGTGCTGGGACTACAGGTGTAAGCCACTGCACCTGGCCTACCATCTGTACTTAATTGGAAACCTATTGGTCTTTATATTTTTTAGATAGCTCTTTAAAATCCATGATGGAGTTCTCATCAACCGGGCATGGTAATACAGGAGAAGTGATCCACACAGGGATGTTGCAAATACATGAAAGTCATCACATTGGAGATTTTTGCTTCCCAGAAATCAAGAAAGATATTCATCACTTTGAGTTTCAGTGGCAAGAAATTAAAAGAAATGGCCATGAAGTACCTATGACAGAAACCAAAGAGTTGACTGGTAGTACAGACCGACGTGATCAAAGGCATGCTGGAAACAAGCCTATTAAAGATCAGCTTGGATTAAGCTTTCATTCGCATCTGCCTGAACTCCACATGTTTCAGCCCGAATGGAAAATTGGTAATCAAGTGGAGAAGTCTATCAACAATGCTTCCTCAGCTTCAACATCCCAAATAATTTCTTGTAGGCTCAAAACCCATATTTCTATTAAGTATGGGAAGAATTTCCTCTGTTCTTCATTGTTCACACAAATACAAGAAGTACACATGAGGGAAAAACCTTTCCAATGTAATGAGTGTGGCAAAGCCTTTAATCATAGCTCACATTTAAGGAGACATCAGGTAACCCATTCAGGAGAGAAACAGTATAAATGTGATGTATGTGGCAAAGTCTTTCATCAGAAGCAATACCTTGCATGGCACCATAGAGTTCGTACTGGAGAAAAACCTTACAAGTGTAATGAGTGTTCCAAGACCTTCAATCAGAGTCATCCCTTCAGTGTCATCATAGACTTCATACTGGACAGAAACATTACAAATGTGAAGAATGTGACAAAGTTTACAGTTGAGGATCACAACTTGAAACACACAGGAGAATTCATACTGGAGAAAAACCATACAAATGTAAGGTTTGTGACAAGGCTTTCTGGGATAATTCTTGCCTTTCATGCCATAAGAGTTCATACTGGAGAGAAATGTTACACATGTAACGAATGTGGCAAGGCTTTTAGTAGAAAAGCAAACCTTGCACATCATAGACTTCATACTGGAGGGAAATCTTACAAATGTAAGGGTTGTGACAAGGTTTTCCACCATGATTTATGCCTTGCACAACATCAGAGAGTTCATACTGGAGAGAACCTTACACATTTCATGAGTGTGGAAAGACCTTTGCTCAAAATTCAGCCCTTGTAATGCATAAGGCAATTCATACTGGAAAGAAACCTTACACATGTAATGAATGTGGCAAGGTTTTTAGTAGAAAAGCACACCTTGCATGTCATCATAGACTTCATACTGTCTAAGGTTTCTAATCAACAATCAAACCTGGCACAATGTCAGTTTATACTGGAGAGAAACCTTACAAGTGTAATGAGTGGGGCAAAGCCTTAAGTGGGAAGTCGTCACTTTTTTATCATCAAGCAATCCATGGTGTAGGGAAACTTTGCAAATGTAATGATTGTCACAAAGTCTTCAGTAATGCT
Organism: Gorilla gorilla gorilla; assembly: GCF_029281585.2. NCBI lineage: Eukaryota > Metazoa > Chordata > Mammalia > Primates > Hominidae > Gorilla > Gorilla gorilla. The sequence continues at coordinate 64,570,652 of NC_073244.2, forward strand.
ACAACCATTGCAAATCACTGGAGAATCCATAAGGAAGAGAGATCTTACAAGTGTAATAAATGTAAAATTTTCAGACATCGATCATATCTTGCAGTTTATCAGCGAACTCATACTGGAGAGAAACCTTACAAATATCATGACTGTGGCAAGGTCTTCAGTCAAGCTTCATCCTATGCAAAACATAGGAGAATTCATACAGGAGAGAAACCTCAAGTGTGATGATTGTGGCAAAGTCTTGACTTCATGTTCACACCTCATTAGACATCAGAGAATCCATACTGGACAGAAATCTTACAAATGTCTTAAGTGTGGCAAGGTCTTCAGTCTGTGGGCACTCCTTGCAGAACATCAGAAAATTCATTTTTGAGATAACTGTTCCCAATGCAGTGAGTATAGAAGATCATAAAGCTTTAATTGACATTAGAGCCAAATAGGCATTGACTTGAGATTGAGTTGACTTAACATTGAGTTTAAGCATGAATTTACATTAAAGTGTTTATGTTAAGAATATTGGGCCAGGTAGGGTGGCTCATGCCTGTAATCCCAGCACTCTGGGAGGCCAAGGCTGATAGATCACAGCCACACCTGGCTATGAGAGTGTGTAGGTGGCCGTTGGGGTTGGACCTGATTAGAAGGGGCAGGGCCTTGAACAGAATCTGGGCGGGGCAAGAATGAGGAGGCTGCCTGGAGGCCGGGCCAGAGGGTGATCGTCATCTTGAGGGCAAGGTCTGGAAGTGGTGTTTTGAAGGGCAGGGTCTCGAGGGGGTGGGTCCTGGCTTTCTCCTCATCTGGACCCCAGGTGTTGTCTGCTGTCATCCTCTTGCCCTGCAGGACTAGATTCTCCGGGTACTAATTGGTGGATAGTTTCTGGTGTGCCGTGATATTACCCCTAATATCACAGGGATGCTTCCTGTCCATTTTAAGTTTATATATATATATATATATATATATTTTTTTTTTTTTTTTTTTTTTTTGAGACGGAGACTTGCTCTGTCACCCAGGCTGGAGTGCAGTGGCACGATCTCGGCTCATTGCAAGCTCCACCTCCCGGGTTCACGCCATTCTCCTGCCTCAGCCTCCCGAGTAGCTGGGACTACAGGCGCCCGCCACCGCGCCTGGCTAATTTTTTGTATTTTTAGTAGAGACGGGATTTCACTGTGTTAGCCAGGATGGTCTTGATCTCCTGACCTCGTGATCTGCCCGCCTCAGCCCCCCAAAGTGCTGGGATTACAGGCGCGAGCCACCGTGCCCGGCCCCTAAGTTAATATTTCAAACAATCGAAGGTAAAACAACATATTGTGTTGGGCCACCTGTACTAAACGCTGAATCGTTTTTCCTCTTAAGTTGAAAATGGTTTTAATGCAAAGCGCCTTTTTTGAGCAGGTAGAGTCCCGCATCCGGCAGGCGGGGCGAGCTCCCCTCTGGGGCAGGGTCGGGGAGAGGGGCAGGGACCTCGGTAAAGGGGTGGAGTGGCGTGCTGGTTGCCACGGGGACTGGCAATTAGAAGGGATTATTAAACTAAGCAAGGTCCTGGGTTGTTTGAGTGGATAATGGAAACTGAAAGGTGACGTGCAAAACTGCCTATTACACCCAGGAGTGGAGGATAATTTCATATTTCATGGAAATAAACTCAGGGCCCGGAGCGGTGGCTCACACCTGTAATCCCAGCACTTTGAGAGGCCAAGGAGGGAGGATCGCTTAAGCCCAGGAATTCAAAATCAGCCTAGGCAACATAGTGAGACCTCATCTCTACTAAAAATAAAAAAAAACAGCCAGGTGTGTTAGTCCACACCTGTGGTCCCAGCTGCTTGGGGCGCTGAGGTGGGAGGATCACTTGAGCCAGAAAGTTGGAGGCTGCAGTGAGCTCTGATCTCGCCACCAGACTCCAGCCTGGGTGAAAAAGCTAGGCCCTGTCTCAAACAAGCAAATAAATGAGAGGTATAAGTCCTCCTTTGAAAGTAAAGGAAGAGATTTTTCTTTCCTTTTGTCTCTTAGAACATTCAATTAGAAAATTTGTAAATGCATTTTCTCTGTCTTCTGAGGTTTTTTTTTTTTTAGACAGAGTTTTTCTCTTGTTACCCAGGCTTGAGTGCAAGCCACGATCTCGCCTCACCACAACCTCCGTCTCCCGAGTTCAAGCGATTCTCCTGCCTCAGCTTCCTGAGTAGCTGGGATTACAGGCATGAACCACTATGCCCGGCTAACTTTGTTTTTTTTTTTTAGAAATTAAACCTTTTTTCAGCTTAATGACCCAGGGATGTATTTTTGAAGGACTTGGGAGCTCTCTTTGAAAGGCAAACAACAAGGGAAACAGTACCTTTATCTCAGTAGGAAATTAAATAATTCAAACATTAAATAACTTCAATTTAAGGCTATGGACTTTGAGATAATTCTGAGTCTTGAGAGGAATGTGGTCAGGCAACCTGAGCCCAGTGGAATGCAGGTGCAACTTCTGAGAGTTTTCCTGTAAGTAATTAAGAAGACTAAGTAGCCCCAGAGATAAGACCTCCTCGGATCATTGTCCCTTCTTATGTAGTGATAAAGTAACCTTCCTTGAAGTGTATCTATCCGTAATCAATCAAGTCGCTGCAGCCTATGCACTGGCCCAGAATAAAAAACGTGGTGATTCTGCTAAAGCTTCTCTGTCTTTCCCTGTGTGTGAAATCTTAACGTCTCTACTTGGGAACGCTGATCCCATTCATTTAGAGTTGATGTTTCCACGTGGCTATTTCCCAGCTTTGCCTTCAAATAAATTCTGTACTTAATTATATATTCTAAATTTTATTATTTACTGCTGACATCAGTTTCTGTCGGATTGTAGGAGCCTCACCACAGAGGGCCCCTGTCGCCATGTTGTAAAACTCACACTTGCCAAAAGTTGTGGGTTAGGGTTTCTCCCCCTCCCTCAGGATGAAGCTAATTAGCTGACACAGATGGTCACCTTCATTACCAAGTAGAGCCAGGATGAACTATGTGTGACCAAGGGTGTTGTCAAGTCCTCTTCCCTGAGGACTGATTAGTGTTTATCTTGAAAACATGTCCTTAATGGGTTGTATAGAACACTGAAGTGTCTCTGATTTCAAACTCTTAGGTCTTTTCCTCTATTTCCCATCACATTCTGGTCTAAGGCTTATTTATTAATAAAATGACTTTTATTTCTTTATTATCACGGAGATGATTTTTCATTTGGGGGAAGATCATTTTGTTTTCAAATATATTGTCTCAACATTTAAATAGTGAAGTAAAGAGTATTTCTTGTGCCAGGCATGGTGGCTCACGCCTGTAATCACAGCACTCTGGGACGCCAAGGCAGGCAGATCACTTCAAGTCAGGAGTTTGAGACCAGCCTGGCCAACATGGTGAAACCCCATCTCTACCAATTATACAAAAATTAGCCGGACATGGTGGCGCGCTTGTAATGCCAGCTATTCCGGAGGGTGAGGCAGGAGAATCACTTCAACACAGGGTGTACAGGCTGCACTGAGCCGAGACCTTGCCACTGCACTCCAGCCTGGACGACAGAGAAATACTCTGTCTTAAAAAAAAAAAAAGGAAATTAAAAAAAGAAAGTAATAGATCTCCTCCACAAATGTGCTGGGACAACTAACTTGATATTCACATGGAAAAGAATGATGTTGGATCCCTACATCACACAATCAAAATTTTATTTTAAAAAGTTAGAGAACGAGGAAGGAAGCCCTGCGGGAGGGGGTGTTACTTTGTCGCCCAGGCTGGTCTGGAACCCCAGGCTCAGCGACCCTCCCGCTGCTGCTTCCTGAGTAGCTGGGACCTCAGGCTCCCTCCCCAGTGCCCGCATCTCTGCTGTGTTTAAGCAGCAGGTGGTGACTTCGCTCTTCCCTGGCCTGAGCACTCTGTCCCGCATCCCAGGCGGTGGCCCTAGGGAAGTCTCTGAAGCTGAGCACAGGGTGGACTCTTCCCCCACCGCCGACCCGTCCTCCCCCACCCCGAGTGAATGGAGAATAGAAAGGGAGAGGATTTCTGTTCTGTTCTGTGGGCCCTCAGTATGAAATCGTAGTTCTGCCCAGGCAGGACTTTGCATTTCACATTCTAGTTTGCATCCCCGTTCCAGACAATTCCAGGGCTTTTGAATCATGCCTCAGCCTTCCTGGCCAGTCTCCCTTCCAAAACCCGAAAAACAGAGGCGCTGGGCTCAAGACTGACTCTGTCCCGCCCCGGCCCCGCCCTCTGCCGGTTCTAAAGGGCAAAGTCTCTCCTCCTCGCGCCCCGCTTCGGCCTGCCCAGGCCCCGCCTACCTCCTCGTGGACCCCGCCCAGGCCTGGCTTCTGTCCTGCGCGAGCAGATTAGCGCAAACCTGGAAGCGGAGAGCGTGGAGTGAAGGTCCCACCGCAGCGCGTGAGTTTCTCTCTGTTTTATATTAAGTCTGTGCGTCCCAGGTCCACGGCGCTTCTGTACCTGGGACGTGGGGTCCCCACAGACCTGGAAATTCTCGCCCGTCTTCACCCAGAGCAAATTGAGACTTCCCTTTGAGAGTCCGGGGTTCACTTCCTTTTGGGTTTAAAATCGCCTTGAAGCTGGTGCGGTCTCTGGTCTTGCTGCTATAGGGCAATGTATACACTTTGTATTGGGTAGTTTTCCTGCTCAAAACCTTTTTCTAACTCCTCCCGCCCCGCGCTTTTTAAAGTCCTTACAGGTGAGGTGGATTCCCGCCCTGGGCGCCTCCCACCCTCGCCTTCGACGGCCCCTCGAGTGCAGCGCCGTGCCCCCAGTCCCGCGGAGGCTGCGTCCTCTGCCTGGTCCTGAGATCCTTCAGACCCCACCATTGTCTTAAGGCGCCGTCGTCCCCCACCTCCCTTCTCGTGCCGGGCCCTGCTGCTCCCCAGGTCTCCTCTCCGCCGTCACCGCTTCCCCTGAGCCCGCGTTGGGAAGGTTTCCGGGGCCTGTCCTGTGACACGGGGTGTTCTTGCCTGCCCAGCTCCAGCCCCTGGAAAATGAGCTCCCCCGGGATGCAGACGTCTTACTCCAAACCCTCCTGTAATTGTATGGGCCAAAGGAATCAGGTGAGAGAGAGCAGTAGAAAACCTGAGATAAGAAAAGAAAGCAGGAGGAGAAAAGCAACTGGAGAAATGTAGAGAAAAGCTAGATGTACAGAGAGATGAAGAACAGCAAGGAAGAGAGGGGGCAGCAAAGAGGAAGGCTCATCAGAGTGAGAGAGAGGAGGAGGGGTTTGGAGCCAGGGCAGACAGAGCAGAGTGTGCTGGTGGCAAGAACAGAGGGAGAAGCACAGCAGGGAGGACTACTGTGGGTCTGGAGTGCCATAAAGTGTGGACAGGGGGGTATAACAGGGAAGAGAGAATGTAACAGGGAGAGCAGAGGAGGCGCAGAGATGGGAGAAGAGGCGGAATCTATGGAGGTTGAGGACAATCCAAAGATTGTGGGAGAAGGAGCAATAAGAGGTTAAATAAGTAGCGAGGATGGAGCAGAAGAGGTGGAAGAGAAGTAATAGAGGGAAGAAGGGGATAAACAGCAGAAGAGGAGAGGGGCAAAAATGAGGCACAGAAGCCCAGGGAAAAAGACAAGAAAACAAGAGCTAGAGAGAGAAGGGGAGAATGAGAGATATGTACAGATTTAGCGAGGGAAGCACACTAATGAAGACAGAGGGGCTGGGCGCAGTAGCCCACGTCTCTAATCCCAGCACTATAGGAGACTGAGACAAGGGGATTGCTTGAGTACAGGAGTTCGAGCACAGCCTGGGCAACATAATGAGACCTCCCCATCTCTGACCAAAAAAAAAAAAAATTAACCGGGCGTGATGGTGCACACCTGTAATCCTAGCTCTGGAGGCCGACGTAGGAGGATAACTTGAGCCCAGGAGGCCCAGGCTGCAGTGAGCCGAGATCATGCCACTGCACTCCAGCCTGGTCAACAGAGTGAGACACTGTCTCAAAAGAAAAAAAGGAGCGGGGGACTTTGGGTAACGATGAGTAGGTTAGTTCACTGGATATCATTAGTCGTTGACTTCTTTGTATATAATCTAATAACTTAAAACTTGTTTAAATTATACAGATGAGGTTGAGAATTTTTAAACTCCTGTCTATGAGACATGTACCTGTAAATCTTAGCATCAGAGGTCAGCTTCCACCTGAAATCCCTATTCAGCCAAACAGCAGTGCCTTATTCAGTTGTGAATCACTCTCTTGCCTTTTCCCAGAGTTGGGTAGGAAGTGGAGCAGTGAAGTGGGAAAAAAAAAATTGGTGTTATTACATAATACTTTTAATTTAATTAATTAATATTTGGGACGGGCTCTGGCTCTGTAGCCCAGGCTCACGACTGTAATCCCAGCACTTTGGGTGAGGCTAATGGATCACTTCAGGTCAGGAGTTTGAGACCAGCCTGGCCAACATGATGAAACTCCGTCTCTACTAAAAATACAAAAATTAGCCGAGCATGGTGGTACTCACCTGAAATCCCAGATACTAGAAAGGCTGAGGAAAAAGAATCGCTTGAGCCCAGGAGCAGAAGGTTGCAGTGAGCCAAGAGCCTGCCACTGCACTCCAGCCCAGGTGACAGTGCGAGACTCTGTTTCAAAAAGCAAAACAAAACCATCTGGCTGACTTTAAAGATAATCCAGTTCTGGTCAGGCGTGATGGCTCACGCGTGTAATCCCAGCACTTTGGGAGGCTGAGGCAGGTGGATCACCAGAGGTCGGGAGTTCCAGAACAGCCTTACCAACATGGAGAAACCTTGTTTCTACTAAAAACACAAAATTAGCCAGGGGTGGTGGGGCATGACTGTAGTCCCAACTACTCGAGAGGCTGAGGTGAGAGAAGTCACTTGAACCCGGGAGGTGGAGGTTGCGGTGAGTTGAGATCGCGCCATTGCACTCCTCCTTGGGCAACAAGAGTGAAATTCCGTCTAAAAAAAACAAAAAGATATCCATTTCCCTGTTTGCTACTCTTGTGTTTTTGATTCAGTAGTTCTTGGACGAGAGCTCATTGTCCACATATTACATATTACTATTCCCCCTAAGCATTCAGAAGGAGGCAGTCAGTGGAGGAAATTGTGAAATATTTTGCTAGATCCATCTGTAATGTTTTCTTTCTTACTAAAACATAGAGCTGCAGCTCTAGAAAAGCTCCAGCACGTCATCTTCCTTTTTTTTTTTTTTTTTTTTATAAGCAGGAGTCTTTCTGACCTGTTATCTCCATGTTGGAGCGAGGGAAGGAGCCCTGGACTGTGGAGAGTGAAGTGAAAATAACAAAAAAAATACAGATGGGTGGGAATGTATTATGGGTGTAAACACAAATAAGAGCTCAGACGGGCAGAGTGGAAGCTCCACCCTCAAATCTCTCTGCAAGTGGGAGAATTCGGCGGGAAAAGAAAAGTTTAAATCCTGAGATCTCTGAGTGGACATCTTTCTTTGCCCCCTCTTATGTCTCTGTTATTTATTTTATTTTATTTTATTTTATTTATTTATTTATTTATTTATTTATTTATTTATTTATTTATTTTGAGACAGCGTCTCACTCTGTTGCATAGACTGGAGTGCAGTGGCACAATAGCTCACTACGACCTCCGCCACCTGGGTTCAAGTGATTCTCCTGCCTCAGCCTCCCAAGTAGCTGGAACTACAGGCATGCATCACCACCATACTAGGCTAATTTCTGCATTTTTGGTAGTGACGAGGTTGTGCCATGTTGGCCAGGCTGGTCTCGAACTCCTGACCTCAGGTGTTTTGCCTGCCTCGGCCTCCCAAAGTGCTGAAATTACACGTGTGAGTCACCACGCCAGGCCCCTCTGCCCTTTAGAGATGTAGTAGTTTGATTTTTTTGTCCTCTAGTGATGCTGCAGCTCAGAGACAAAGGCAGAGTCTTTATCCTGATGGGCAGCACTGTGTCATCTGGCTTCTGTGACCTTGTTGGTTTCTTGACTCTGGAACAGGGAGGGCTGTGTCAAAGGGGTCTCCTTCCCCTGTGGTCTCTCATTCTGTACTTGACTCCTTCTGACGCTCCATTCTCTGTCCCTGTAGATAAGATCTGAGGCCTCCATACACCTACCCCTTGACCTACCAGGTTCCATCCCATTTCCTGTACTTGGAACACCTAATCAAGAGATCGGAAAACCTAGGCTGCTCCTCCTTTGCAACCGGGGCCCGGGATACTGCACGGAGCCCTCTCTGCTTGTTCAAATAGTTGGCTTGCCTTTTTGAAGTAGGAAAACAGGCCATGCGCAGTGGCTCATGCCTGTAATCCCATCATTTTGAGAGGCTGAGGAGGGCGGATCACTTCAGGTCGGGAGTTTGAGACCAGCCTGGCCAACATGGTGAAACTCCATCTCTACTAAAAATACCAAAAGTAGCCGGGTGTGGTGGTGGGTGCCTGTAATCCCAGTTACTCGGGAGACTGAGGCAGAAGAATCTCTTGAACCCAGGAGGTGGACTTTGCAGTGAGCCGAGATTCTGACACTGCACTTCAGCCTGGGCAACAAAGAAAGACTCCAGCCCCCGCCAAAAAAAAGAAATACAAAAAAAAAAAGTGTTTTTCCTACTCTGTCATGCCACTGAGCACAGAATGCCTCAGTTCTCACCACCAAAATTTGTGGATTTCTCCCCAACCACATCTTGGAGTGCAATGGTGTGATCTTGGCTCACCACAAACTCTGTTTCCCGGGTTGAGACGATTCTCCTGCCTCAGCCTCCTGAGTATCTGGCAAAAGAGCAAGACCTCATCTCAAAATAAAATAAAATATGTGAGAACAAAATTACTCAAAGTACAAAAGGCTAATCAGAGACTCAGAAGAAAGCAACCATTTGTCTCTCATTTACCCATGTCCTGGAATCCACCCCCCCACCCCGCTTTGTGTTGTTCCACCTTTCCCGACTTAACCAACGTACATCTGACACTTATTGATGCGTCATGACTCCCTAAAATGTAAGCTCTACCTAGACCATATTGGGCACATGACATTAGGACCTCTTGAGCCTGTGTCGTGGGCATGCAGTTAACCTTGGCAAGATAAACTTTCTAAACTGATTGAGATTTGTCTCAGATACTTGGTTCACAAACTATTTTTAAAGTCCCAGGTAATTTATTTTAGCAGCTAAAAGAAAAATCTCGACTGGCACGTTGGCTCATGCCTGTAATCCCAGCACCTTGGGAGGCCAAGGCGGGTGGATCGCAAGGTCAGGAGTTCGAGATCATCCTGGCCAACATGGTGAAACCTTGTCTCTACTACAAATACAAAAATTAGCAGGCATCTTGGCACGTGCCTGTAATCCCTACTATCTCAGAGGCTGAGGCTGGAGAATCGCTTGATCCAGGGAGTCGTGGGATGCAGTGAGCCGAGATTGTGCCACTTCACTCTAGCCTGGTGACAGAGCAAGACTGTCCAAAAAAAAAAAAAAATCTGGTTTCAGGGGTTTCTGGTTACAACAGGAAGTTTCAGCAGCCATACTTCAGAGAATCACGTTCTTGAAGCAATGTTTGTGTCCTGAGTTCATTTTTCATCTGTCCTCTTGACTTTGGTTTAGTTGTGAGGCAGCCTCATTTTCTGGGGTAATACCTGAGGTTCGTTGTCTCACGGCCACGGAAATCAAGGACACGGACACCCAAGAGTGGCGTTAAGAGTGGAAGTTCAATAGGCGAAAGAAAGTCAGTAGCTCTCTGCTACAGAGAGAGGTCCTGGAAAAATGGTTTGCAGATTCGTGGTAAAACGTAGGGGTTTTATAGATGAGCTGGTGGGGAGGTAGTGTCTTGTCTACATAGGACCAGATGTGACATTTGCATACGGCATGAATTTCTGGCAGCCCCCTCCCCAATCTTTTATTATGCAGGTTCTTTGCCTGAGCTGTGCCATATTACCCATTTCTTTCTTACTGTACACGTGCTAACAAAAAAGGAAAGACAGAGCTTCCATGGTGGACATGCCTAGCCCCAAGGTAGCCCCTTTTCTATTGGCGCAGCTGCTGACTTCCCCCATGCAAGCTTCCAGCTTGCTTACGTATGTTTGCAGATCGATTTTTCGGGCTGCTCTTTGTTAGAACAAAACGATATTTTGGGCAGCTTTTTGTTAGAAGGGAAGCTCTGCAGAGGAGTTTTTGCCCTTACTATCTGCCTAAATAGTTTATTTTTACCTCCTGTATAAGTTGGATATGGCAAGAGTGACCCAATTGATAAGATGAACTTTTATCACGGCAGAATTTTAAATTCACTTTACGTGCATTCTGCAAGTAACTAGAAAAGATACTTTTTATTTGCAAATTATAAAGTGTTTGTTTGTTTGTTTGTTGTTGTTTGAGACAATCTCACTGTGTCACCCAGGCTGGAGTGCAGTGGTGCGATCTCGACTCACTGCAACCCCCGCCTCACAGGTTCAAGCAATTTTCCTGCCTCAACCTCCTGAGTAGCTGGGATTACAGGTGTGGGCCACCATGCCCGGCTAATTTTTGTATTTTTAGTAGAAACGGCATTTCGCTATGTTGGCCAGGCTGGTCTTGAACTCCTGTCCTCAAGTGATCTGCCTGCCTCGGCCTCCCAACGTGCTGGGATTACAGGCATGAGCCACCACACCTGGCCAATTATAAGGTATTTTATTTTTTATTATATTATTATTTTTTTGAGACGGAGTCTCAGTCTGTCACCCAGGCTGCAGTGCAGTAGCACGATCTTGCCTCACTGCATCCTCCTTCTCCTGGGTTCCAGCAATTCTCCTGCCTCTGCCTCCCGAGTAGCTGGGATTACAGCCATGAGCCATTACTCCCAGCTAAGTTTTTTTTGTCTTTTTAGTAGAGATGGGATTTCACCATATTGGCCAGTCCAGTCTTTAACTCCTGACCTGGTGATCTGCGTGCCTTGGCCTCCCAAAATGCTAGGATTATAGGCTTGAGCCACCGCACCCGGCCCTGTAAGTTATTTTATACCTTTTCTTTGTTTTTCTTTCTGTCAGGTGTGGTAAGAAAACCTGTAACATAGATAGCCTTCAGAATATATTTGGATTTACTGTGGAGTCCTAATTAGGGAAAAGGAGTCTGGCTGGTGGGAACAGGGGGAAAGCAAAGAGATAAGGCAAATAAGCTATTTAAAAAACTAAACATTGAGCTACCATATCATCCAGCAAGCCCAGTGCTGGGTATATATACCCAGCACTAGGCTAAATACAAGAAATAAAAGAAATCAGTATATTGTGTGTATACTTATACACAATGAAGTAATGTTCAGCCGTCCAAAAGTATGGCATCCTGTCATTTGCAACAACATGGATGCAACTGGAGAGAGATATATATATATAAAATATATATAAATATATAAAATATAATATATAACATATATAAAATATATAATATACATAAAATATATAATATATAAAATATATATTATATATATTACATATATATATATATTTATTTTGCTGAGACAGATTCTCACTGTGTCACCCAGGCTAGAGCGTAGCAGTGCGATCTCTGCTCACTGCAACCTCCGCCTCCTGGGTTCAAGCGATTCTCCTGCCTCAGCCTCCCGAGTAGCTGAGACTACAATCGTGCACAACCACGCCCAGCTAAATTTTGTGTTATTTTTATTCGTATTCCCCATATTTACTTTTATTTCACAGTACTTTTCATATCCTTACTCTGTAGGTATTTTTGCTCTATGTAAAGTAAAATGCATGCCATGTGTTCATTTGGGCGTAAGAGAAAGGCATTTAGAAGAATACAAGTCCCACTTATCAATAGGGATGCAGGTTTGTCAGAGTGTGAAACTGCACCGCTATGGGATTTTCATCATGTTCATATAAGTATCCTAAGGCCGACTGCAGAGAGGATAACTGAAGTGGAAGGTGTGATTGTATGTTCTCAAATTGTATGATGTTTAATTCCATCATTAAAAAAATTGTAGGCTGAGCGTGGTGGCTCATGCCTGTAATCCCAGCACTTTGGGAGGCTGAGGCGGGCGGATCACGAGCTCAGGATATCAAGACCATCCTGGCTAACACAGTGAAACCCCGTCTCTATAAAAATACAAAAAAATTAGCCGGGCATGGTGTGGCAGGCACCTGTAGTCCCAGCTACTCGGGAGGCTGAGGCAGGAGAATGGTGTGAACCCGGGAGGCGGAGCTTGCAGTGAGCCAGAGCTTGCAGTGAGCTGAGATCGTGCCACTGCACTCCAGCCTGGGCAACAAAGCGAGACTCCGTCTAAGAAAAAAAAAAAAATTGTAGCTCCTTCAGCCTTAGCAACCTGATGATGCACTGTTTGTGTTTAGACATGAAGGATCCTATAGAGGTGAGATAAAGCTATGCAGGTAGATGGAACATAATTAACTCAGTTATAAAAACATTAAATTTTGTTAACACATGACATCTGTGATACATTCTAAATAAAACAATAGAAACTGTAGCCTAGCCAACACAGTGAAACCCCATCTCTACCAAAAAATACAAAAATTAGCTGGGCATAGTGTTGGTACACCTGTAGTCCCATATACTAGGGAGGCTGAAGCAGGAGAATTGGTTGAACCCAGGAGGCAGAGGTTGCAGTGAGCCATGATCGCTCCATTGCACTCCAGCCTGGGTGACAGAGTGAGACACTGTCTCAAAAAACAAACAACAGAGAATGTAATGCTGACAGTTTAATAGGATTCCTAATCAAGGACATGCTATTGTGGGTTTTTTTAAAATAAACTCTCCTTTTGGACCAGGCACAGTGGCTCACACCTGTAATCCCAGCACTTTTGGGAGGCGAAGCAGAAGGATCACTTGAGCTCAGGAGTTCAAAACCAGCCTGGGACACATAGTGAAACCCCGTCTCTACAAACAGAAAAAAAAAAAAAGCTAAAAATCCCTCTTCTCTGTGGTAACTGCTTTTTTCAAGTTCAAGATTAAGAGAAATTTTTCCTCAATCTTGCTAAATGACAGCTACTGCCATTCAATGGAGATGTGGCTAACATGTCCCCTGCATTACCTCTACTGTATATGTAATCACTTCCTATTAACGTATTAATCTCCTCCAATAAAAACTGCAGCCTCTTAAGGTCTTGGACTGCTCTATTTCATGATTGGTTAGTAGAGCATTTCTTTCCTATAATCCACACTGGTCCTCTCTGTGAAGAATGCCCTGTATGCAATAATATGACAGATATCACAGCTTTACATTATTCTCGGCCCCTTACAAATCTTAATTCAGCCATTTTTTTTCCTTTTTTTTTTTTTTTTTGAGACAGAGTCTCACTCTGTTGTCCAGGCTGGAGTGAAGTGGCACAATCTAGGCTCACTGCAACCTCCGCCTCAAGGGTTCAAGTGATTCTCCTGCTCAGCCTCTCTTGCAGCTGGGATTACAAGCATGCGTCACCATGCCTGGCGCGTTTTTGTATTTTTATAGTAGAGATGCGGTTTCACTTTGTTGCCCAAGCTGGTCTCGAACTCCTGATCTAAGGTAATATACCTGCCTCAGCCTCCCAAAGTGTTGGAATTACAGGCGTGAGCCACCATGACCGGCCCATTCTGGTTTTTGAGGAGCATCACAGAAGCACATACATAGGCAACAATCTCCATCTGGTTCTGTTTCCTTTTCTTTGTGTTTTCCTCTTTTTTTTTTTTTTGAGATGGAGTCTCGCCTGTCACCCAGGCTGGAGTGCAGTGGCATGATCTCAGCTCACTGCAAGCTCTGCCTCCCAGATTCAAGCAATTCGCCTGCCTCAGTCTCCCGAGTAGCTGGGATTACAGGTGCCAGCCACAATATCTGGCTAATTTTTTTTTTTTTTTGAGATGGAGTCTCACTCTGTCACCCAGCCTAGAGTGCAGTGGCACGATCTTGGCTCACTGCAACCTCCGCCTCCCAGGTTCAAGGAATTCTCCTGCCTCAGCCTCCCGAGTAGCTGGGACTACAGGCGCCTGCCACCACGCCCGTTTAATTTTTTATTTGTAGTAGAGACGGGGTTTCACCATCTTGGCCAGGCTGGTCTCGAACTCCTGACCTTGTGATCCACCCGCCTCGGCCTCCCAAAGTGCTGGGATTACAGGCGTGAGCCACCGCACCCGGCCCTGGCTAATTTTTATATTTTCAGTAAAGATGGGGTTTCACCATGCTGGCCAGGCTGGTCTCGAACTCCTGACCTCAAGTGATCCACCCATCTCCGCCTCCCAAAGTGCTGGGATTAGCCAATATTCAGCCAGTAATTAATTTCAAAAGATAGTGTCCCTGTTTCACAGGAACATGGAGAGAAATGATTTCACCTAATGAAGTAGGCCATTGTTTCCTATTCCTGCCTATAGATCATGAAATGACTAAGAAAGACATCATAAAAACATTTCAAATGTCAGCTTGAAAGTCAACATTGGTAAAGAAGTCTTTCTCCTTCAATAATATAATACATTATTTCATGACCTGAAAGTAACTGGCCATTTCCAAATGTCCTTGAGTCTTTGATATATGTCATGACTTTTAACATATTTTGAATTATAATTATTCTGCAGAATGTAACATAAAAGATTTATGGTAGAGAATTAGACTTCCTATTGGCTGGGCACGGTGGCTCACGCCGGTAATCCCAGGACTCTGGGAGGCTGAGGCGGGTGGATCACGAGGTCAGGAGATCGAGACCATCCTGGCTAACATGGTGAAACCCCGTCTCTACTAAAAAATACATAAAATTAGCCGGACATGGTGGCGGGCGCCTGTAATCGCAGCTACTCGGGAGGCTGAGGCAGGAGAAGGGCGTGAACCTGGGAGGTAGAGCTTGCAGTGAGCCGAGATCTCGCCACTGCACCCCAGTCTGGGCAACAGAGTGAGACTCCATCTCAAAAACAACAACCAAAAAAAAGAGAATTAGACTTCCTGTGAGCTCTCAGATGGATTATAGTTTGTGAATAATTTACCGTATCATTACATTTGTAAGGGCTTGTTCCACTATAATTTTTATTTTTATTTTTGAGATGGAGTGTCACTCGGTTGCCCAGGCTGAAGTGCAGTGGCATGACCTTGGCTCACTGCAACCTCCGCCTCCCAGGTTCAAGTGATTCTCCTGCCTCAGCCTCCCAAGTAGCTGGGATTACAGGCACGCACTACCACACCTGGGTAATTTTTGTATTTTTAGTAGAGACGGGGTTTCACCATGTTGGCCAGGCCAGTCTCAAACTCCTGACCTCATGGTCTGCCCGCCTCAGCCTCCCAATGTGCTGGGATTACAGGCGTGAGCCACCAAGCCCGGGCTCCACTATGAATTTTTTTTTTTTTTTTTTTTTTCTGAGACAGAATCTTGCTCTGTTGACCAGGCTGGAGTGCAGTGGTGTGATCTCGGCTCACTGCAACCTCTGCCTGCCAGGTTCAAGTGACTCTCCTGCCTGGGTCTCCCAGGCAGTGTGGACGACAGGCATGTGTCACCACCCCCAGCTAATTTTTGAATTTTTAGTAGAGATGGGATTTCACCATGTTGGTTGGCCAGGATGGTCTCAATCTCTTGACCTCATGATCCACCTGCCTCAGTCTCCCAAAGTTCTGGGATTACAGGCATGAGTCACTGGGTCCGGCCCTCCACTATGAATTTTTAATGAACCCTGAGGATGCATCTTAGATTAGTAACCTTTCCAGATTCACTACATTTGCCTGGTTTTTATTGAGTGGATCTCTCACGACAAAATCATGAATATTACACTGAAAGACTTCTTACATTCATTATCTTTGTGTAGTTACTCTCCAGTATAAACCCTGTGATGTTCCGGTTTTGATGCCTGGGTAAAAGCTTAAGCATGCACGTTACATTTGTGTGGTTTCACCAAAAAAGTTTTTGATGCCTAGTAAGACTATGGCCTGCGGAAAATCTCTATCACATATAATTATTATAAATACTCTTTAGGGATGTTTGAAGTCATAATGGTTTCCCACTCTCAGTGTTTTTGTTTCTCTCAAGTATGAATTTTTGCGATATTGTACAATGTGAGAATTGTGCCAGAAGACCTTGCCACATTCATTACATTTGTTAGGTTCCTCACCAGCAAGAATTCTTTGAAAAATCCTGATCTCAGATTTTACCTTAAGACCTTGCCACATTCAGTACATTAGTAAAGTTTCTGTCCTCTATGGTCTAGCTAACGGTTATTAAGCCTTGAAGAAAAACTAAAGGCTCTGCTACATTCATTATACTTGCAAAGTTTTTCTCCAGTATAAATGACTGTATGTCTTACAAGGCTTTAATGCTAACTGAACACTCTGCCACATTAATTACATTTGTTAGATATCTTTCTGGCATGAAATCTCTGATGACGTACAAGATATGAATTGTTGCGGAAGAGTTTGCCACATTCATTACATTTGAAATGTTTCTCTCCAGTATGGATCGCATGATGATTAGTGAGGCTTGAAGGCATACTAAAAGCTTTGCCACATTCGTTACATTTGTAAGGTTTCTCGCCAGTGTGAATTTTCCGATGATGTGCTAGGGATGAGTTTAGACTGAAGACCTTCCCACATTCATTACATCTATAAGGTTTTTCTCCAGTATGAATTCTCCAGTGATATGCAAGGTATGAATTTTGACTGAAGACTTTGCCACATTCATCACATTTGTAAGGTTTCTCTCCAGTATGAATTCTGCGATGTTGTACAAGATGTGAATTTTGACTGAATGCTTTGTCACATTCATCACACTTATAAGGTTTCTCACTGGTATGAATTATCAGATGTTGGGCAAGGTATGAATTGCGACTGAACACCTTGCCACATTCGTTACATTTGTAAGGTTTCTCTCCAGTATGAATTCTCCAGTGATTTACTAGGGATGACTTGTGACTGAAGACCTTGCCACACTCATTACATTTGTAAGGTTTCTCTCCAGTGTGGATTCTCTGATGTTGTGCAAGGTGTGAAATATGATGGAAGACCTTTCCACATACGTTACATCTGTAAGGTTTCTCTCCAGTATGAATGATCAGATGTTGTACAAGGTAGGAATTGCGACTGAACACCTTGCCACATTTGTTACATTCGTAAGGTTTTTCTCCAGTATGAATTGTCCGATGTTGTGCAAGGTGTGAAATTTGATGGAAGACCTTTCCACATTCATTACATTTATAAGGTTTCTCTCCAGTATGAATTCTTTGATGTTGTGCAAGGTGTGAAATTTGATTAAAGACCTTGCCACATTCATTACATTTATATGGTTTCTCTCCAGTATGAATCCTGCGATGCTGTGCAAGGTGTGACATGTTATGGAAGACCTTGCCACATTCATTACATTTATATGGCTTCTCTCCAGTATGAATTCTTTGATGACTTGCAAGGTTTGATTTTTTATTGAAGATCTTGCCACATATATCACATTTAAATTGCGTCTCTTTAGTATGGATTATTTGATGTATAGTAAAATGTAAGCCTTGATGAAAGGCCTTGCCACACTCATTACATTTGTAGTGTTCTGTGCCAATATTTGCTTTCTCTTTTTGTGTGAATAATGAATCCACAAAATTATATTCATATGTATGAGAAATGTGGGTTTTGACAGTAGAAGAAATACGTTGGGGTGGGGAAACTAAGGAACTACTGTTGACAGATTTTTCCATGTGATCATATTTATATATTTTCCCTTCAGCTTGAAACAGCTGCAGTTCTGGTAGGTGTGACTGCAGGTTTAATCCAAGCTGATTTTTAACAGGCTGCTTCTGTGCATCATCCTTTCTACCATGCATGTCTCTTCTACCAATGAGACTTTCCTTATAGGTCACACACACTCGCTTATAATGTCTTTCATCATGTTTCCACAGACACTGAGAGTCATGTACATTTTTCTGGGTTTCTCTGAAGCAAAAATCTTGTATGTCGCGGCTTTCATGTCTTTCCAACATTACTGTCTGGAATATTTCTCCTGTATTACTCTCCTTTTTTGGTGGTAATTCCTTGATCTCACATTTAGAAAAAATACCTGCAAAATATAAGGAACCCACAGTTTCCAATTAATTACAGATAGTCAATAAATATCTCTTATTGAAATATGTAATAGTACACTAAGAGTAATACTTATGTTAAAGAAAGTTATAAAACTCCCATTCATGATTTTTAACTTTTTGGAAAACAAAAGGAACAGATATTTTCTAATAGAGAAAGGGTGACTGCACATAATTCAAACTAATTGCAGAAAAGCCTAGTATAAAGAAACCTATGGCCAAACCACTTACATTGCAAAAATTTAGGCTAGCTCCCCAAAAAGGAGAATTTTTCCAACATGAAGCCTGAGCATACTGCAATAGAAGGAAAATATATGGCTGTCTAATAGTTGAAAGAATTTTGTACTTAGGAAATTTATTGACTAAGGTCAGAGAAAACATTCTTTGGAGCAAACTGAAAAATAAAAAGGTATACAACACAACGAAGGCACCCATGGCCTAAATGTTTGCACTGACCAAAAGATCCTATTCCCCAATATTATGTTATTTTGCAAGTGGGGACATTGGGCAACAATTAGGCCATGAGGAGGAAGCTCTCATGAACAGGATTAGTGCCTGTATAAGAAAAACCACTAGAGTACTTGCTTCCTCTCACTCTGACATATGATAGGCACAGCAAGAAGCAGGTTGGGGCCAGGTGCGGTGGCTCATGCCTGTAATCTCAGCAACTGGGGAGGCCACGGTGAGTGAATCATCTGAGGTCAGGAGTTCCAGACCAGCCTGACCAACATGATTAAACCCTGTCTCTACTAAAGATACAAAAATTAGCTGGGCATGGTGGCATGTGACTGCAGTCCCAGCTACTTGGGAGGCTGAGGCAGGAGAATTGCTTGAACCCCAGAGGTGGAGGTTACAGTGAACCGAGATCGTGTCACTGCACTCCAGCCTGGGCGACAGAGCGAGACTCTGTCTCAAAAAAAAAAAAAAAAATATTCCCACCCATCTTATTTTCACTTCATGCTACACAGTCCAGGGCTCTTTGCCTTGCTCCAACAGGTCAGAAAGAGACTCCTGCTTATAAAAAGTAGGAAACATGACATGTTGGAAGTTTTCTAGAGCCCCAGCCCTATGTTTCTGTAGGAAGACATTGCAGATGGACTTAGGAAAATATTTCACAAATTCCTCCACTGACTGCCTCCTTCTGAATCTTTAAAGAGCACTGTAATATGTGGACACCGAGCTCTCTTCCCAGAACTACTGAATCGAAAGCACAGGAGTAGCAAACAGGAAACTGGATATCTTTAAAGTCTGCCATGAGGTTTTGTTTTGTTTTTGTTTTTTGAGACAGAATCTTGTTCTGTTACCCGGGCTGGAGTGCAGTCGTGCATTCTTGGCTCACTGCAACCATTGCCTCCCAGGTTCAGGTGATAATCTTACCTTAGCCTTTCTAGTAGCTGGGATTACAGACATGTGCCATCACGCCTGGATAATTCGTGTGTGTGTGTGTGTGTGTGTGTTTTTTGAGATGGAGCCTGGCTGTCTCCCAGGCTAGAGTGCAGTGGCACGATCTCGGCTCACTGCAAGCTCCGTCCCCTGGGTTCATGCCATTCTCCTGCCTCAGCCTCCCAAGTAGCTGGGACTACAGGTGCCCACCACCACACCCGGCTAATTTTTTTTTTGTATTTTTAGTAGAGACAGGGTTTCACTGTGTTCACCAGGATGGTCTCGATCTCCTGACCTTGTGATCCACCCTCATCAGCCTCCCAAAGTGCTGGGATTACAGGCGTGAGCCACTGTGCCCAGCCAATTTTTGTGTGTTTAGTAGAGATGACATTTCGCCATGTTGGTGAGGCTGGTATGGAACTCCTGACCTGAAGTGATCCACAAGCTTTGGCCTCCCAAAGTGCTGGGATTACAGGCATGAGTCACCACGCCTTGCCAGCCATAAGGTTTTAAGCCTACTTTACTTCTGGAACCCCCACTGAGCTATCACGAAGAATGCAGAACATCTAAAAAAGGGCACAGTGAAAGTCCAGATGCTACATCATGAAGCTTTTCATTTTGAAATCAATATGGCTTCCATTTTAGTCAAGCAAGAATGGGGCTCCAGGAGGCAACTGGAGAAAATACAAAGATCCACAAGGGCACATCCCCACTTCTGGAGGGAAGTTATCCTCACCCAGGGAGACCAGGTTCCTATAATTCTCCAGCATCACGTCCCCGTATAGAGTCCTCTGAGCAGGGTCCAGGCATTTCCACTCCTCCTGAGAGAATTCTATGGCCACATCCCTGAATGTCAATAGACCCTGAAATGAAAACACATTTTAACCAAATGGTTATGGGAGGAGTTCTTATCTTTACAGAAAATGAGGAGAGCGGTGACAACAAGGATTTAATTGTAGTGAATGTTCTGACAAATCTGAGTAAGGGATTTTTCACCACATGATGTCTTCCCAGTGGTGTTTGATTATACTTTTTGAAGAGGTCATAATACCCTCTTGGTATAAATTTCTTATGTTTGTGAAGAATACAAGAAACACTCAAATAAATAGATGCCTGGTTCCCATTATAGAAATGTTAGAAACTTTTGGCCAGGTGCTGTGGTTCATGCCTGTAATCTCAACACTTTGGGAGGCTGAGTCAGGTGGATCACAAGGTCAGGAATTCGAGACTAGCCTGGACAATATGGTGAAACTCTGTCTGTACTAAAAATACAAAAATTAGCCGGATGTGGTGGTGGATGCCTGTAGTCCCAGCTACTCAGGAGGCTGAGGCAGGAGAATTGCTTGAACCTGGGAGGTAGAGGTTGCAGTGAGCCAAGATCATGCCACTGCACTCCAACCTGGGCAACAGAGTGAGACTCCATCTCAAAAAAAAAAAAAAGTTAGAAACTTTTATTGACACACCAAGTGACACTCAGTATCTAGATGAGATAGAGCATGAGTGATGCCTTCAAAGATGACAACATCCACAGTGAAACAGCCGGGCTCAATGGCACATGCCTGTAATCCCAGCTACATGGGAGGCTGAGGCCAGAGACTTGCTTGATCCCGGGAGGCAGAGGTTGCAGTAATCCAAGATCACACCACTGTACTCCAGCCTGTTCAACAGAAACTCCATCTCAAAAAAAGAAAAAAAAATTTAGCTGGGCATGGTGGCAGGCATCTGTGGTTCCAGCTACTTGGGAGGCTGAGGTGGGAGGATGTCTTTACCATGAGGGTACAGGTTGCAGTGAGCTACGATTGCACCACTGAGCTTCAGCCTGGGCAACAAAGCGAGGCCCCATCTCAAAATACAAGAAAACAAAATTACTCAAAGTACAAAAATACATTATATATATATATGTCCACAAAATAATAAAATTTATGCAGACTCACAAAAAACTAGAGTTGAATGCAAAGGGTTGTCATTTTCCCCAGATTTTCAAAATATAAAAGATTTTCAAAATATATACGTATGTGTGTATGTGTATATGTATATATGTGTGTGTGTGTATAGTTTCCTTTAACTGAAGAGGAATCTCATCTTGGTGGAAAAGGAACTTTGGCAGTTGAGGGCAGGGGAGAATCTGTTCAGTTCTAAGAAAACAGGAGATTACCCATCCTAGAAGCAATCACTCTTTCAACAGCCTTCCCTGGAGGAATCCTCAGATATCTAGTAATGCAGGTGAGCACAGAGGCAGTGGCTATGGCACACTCTATACAGAGAAAAGTCACAAAGGACCCACATGTTATTCAGCCAATTTCCAATGCAGGCATCAAAGAGGAAGGTAGCCATATTTACTAATATGAGAACATGTTAATTTTCACAACCAGCAGGATCAAATATCAGAGTAAACACAAAGAAGAAAACAACAGACACTGGGCATCCGGCCTCTGAGCCCAAGTCTGCATGTATACATCCAGATGGCCTGAGGCAAGCGAAAAGCACAAAAGAAGTGAAACAGCCAGCTTCTGTTTTAACTGATTGACCAACCTTATGACTTTCCATTATGACTTGTTTCTGCCCTGCCCCAACTGATTGATGGATCAACCTCATGACATTCTTCTTCTGGACAATGAGTCCTATGACCTCCCCACCATGCACTTCTTCTGGACAATGAGTCCTATGACCTCCCCACCATGCACTTTGTGACCCCCTCCTCTGCTGACAATAGATAACCACCTTTAATTGTAACTTTCCACTGCTTACCCCAGTCCTATAAAACTGTCACTCCCCTATCTCCCTTTGCTGACTCCTTTTTTGGACTCAGCCTGCCTGCACCCAGGTAAAATAAACAGCGTTGTTGCTCACACAAAACCTGTTTGGTGGTCTCTTCACAGGGACGTACGTGACATTTGGTGAGATCTGGGAAAGGAGGACTCCTTTGGGAGACTGATCCCCTGTACTGAGCTCCATGAGGAGCTCCAGCTATGACCTCAGGTCCTCAGACCAACCAGCCCAAGGAACGTCTCACCAATTTCAAATTGGGTAAGTGGTCTTTTCACTGTCTTCTCCAACTTTGTCACTATCCCTCATCCTCTTTCTCCTTTCAATTTCAGCACCACCTTTCAATCTCTCCCTTCCCTTAATTTCAGTTCCTTTCCTTTTCTAGTAGAGACAGAGGAGACATGTTTTATCCATGAACCCAAAACTCCAGCGCTGGTCACAGACTTGGGAAGACAGTCTTCCCTTGGTGTTTAATCACTGCAGGGATGCCTGTCTGATTATTCACCCACATTTCAGACTTGTTCGATCACCACAGGGACACCTGCCTTGATCCTCCACCTTGGTGGCAAGTACCATTTCCTTTTTGTGGCAAGTACCACCCCACTCTCTCTGTGTCTCTACCCCTCTTTTCTCTAAACTTACATTTTTACTATGGGCAACCATCCACCCTCCATTCCTCCTACTTCCCCCTTAGCCTGTGTTCTTAAAAACTTGAAACCTCTTCAACTCTCACCTGATCTAAAACCTAAGCATCTTATTTTCTCCTGCAACACTGTTTGGCCCCAATACAAACTTGATAATGGCTCTAAATGGCCAGATAATGGCACTTTTGATTTCTCCATCCTACAAGACCTAAATAATTTTTGTCATAAGATGGGTAAATGGTCTGAGGTGCCTTATGTCCAGGCATTTTTTCACTTCATTCCCTCCCTAGCTTCTGCTCCCAATGTGACTAGTCCCAAATCCTTTTTTCCCTCCTGCCTGTCCCTTCAGTCCCAACACCAACTGCCGCTGAGTCTTCTGAATCCTCCTTTTCTGAAGACCCCTCTTACCTCTCTCCCCCTCCCCAGGCCACTCCTCAGAAGGCTGAATCAAGTCCGAATTCTTCCTCAGCCTCCACTCCCCCACCCTGTAACCCTGCTGTCACCTCCCCTCCCCACACCCAGTTCGGCTTACAATTTCGTTCTGCAGCAAATACTCCCCCACCTGCCCAACAATTTCCTCTTTGAGAAGTGCTTGGAGCTGAGGGCATCGTCAGAGTGCATGTACCATTTTCTCTATCAGACCTTTCCCAAACTAATCAACACTTAGGCCCCTTCTCGTGAGACACCACTAAATATATACAGGAATTCCAGTATTTAACCCAATACTACAACTTAACCCGGAGTGACTTAAATGTCATCCTAACTTCTACCCTTTCCCCAGATGAGTGGGATAGAGTTTATACCCTAGCCCAGTCCCACACTGACACCTGCAGGCCTCATGAGCCATACCTTCAACAAGGCATCTGGGTAGTCCCCCAGAAGATCCCTAACGGGACTACCAGACAGCCTCCCCAGGTACAGCTGGCAAGATTATGATTTCCTGCCTAGTTGAAGTGCTTAAAAAGGCAGCTTACAAAGCTGTTAATTATGACAAACTTAAACAACCCAAGGTAAAGATGAAAACCCAGCCCAGTTCATGGTTCATCTGGCAGCAACTCTGAGACACTTTACAGCCCTAGACCCTGAAGGGTCAGAAGGCTGTCTCATTCTCAATATGCATTTTATCAACCAGTCAGCTCCTGACATTAGAAAAAAGCTTCAAAAATTGGAATCCAGTCCTCAAACCCCACAACAGGAATTAATCAACCTCATCTTCAAAGTGTGCAATAATTGAGAGGAGGCAGCCAAATGGCAATGCATTTCTGAGTTACAATTACTTGCCTCTGCTGTGAGACAAAACTCAGCCGCAGCTCCAGCACACAAGAACTTCAAAACGCCTAAGCTGCAGTGTTTTGCAGGCATTCCTACAGGACCTCCTCTCTTGGGATCTTGCTTCAAGTGCCAGAAATCTGGCCACTGGGCCAAGGAATGCCTGCAGCCAGGGATTCCTCCCTAAGCCATGTCCCATCTGTGCAGGGACCCATGGAAATCAGACTGCCCAGCTCACCTGGCAGCCACTCCTAGAGCCCCTAAAGCTCTGGCCCATGGCTCTTTGACTCCTTCCCAGATCTGCTCGGCTTAGCAGCTGAAGACTGACACTGCCCAATTGCCTCGGAAGCCCTCTGGACCATCAGGGATGCTGAGCTTTGGGTAACTCTTACAGTGGAGTGTAAGTCCATCCCCTGTTTAATTGATACAAGGGCTACCCACTCCACATTACCTTCTTTTCAAGGGCCTGTTTCCCTTGCCTCCATAACTGTTGTGGGTATTGATGGCCAGGCTCCTGGACCCCTTAAAACTTCCCAATTTGGTGCCAACTTGAACAATATTCTTTTATGCACTCCTTTTTAGTTATCCCCACCTGCCCAGTTCCCTTATTAGGCTGAGACATTTTAACCAAATTACCTGCTTCCCTGACTATTCCTGGACTACAGCCACATCTCATTGCCGCCCTTCTTCCCAACCCAAAGCCTCCTTCACGTCTTCCTCTTGTATCCCCCACCTTAACCCACCTCTGCTCCCTCCCTGGCAACTGATCACACACCCATACCTAATCACCCTTACCCTGCTCAACACCAGTATCCCAGTATCCCATCCCTGCTCAACACCAGTATCCCATCCCACAACAGGCTTTAAGGGGATTAAAGCCTGTTATCACTCGCCTGCTACAGCATGAGCTTCTAAAGTCTAAAAACTCCATATGATTCCCCCATTTTAAGTGTCCAAAAGCTGGACAAGTCTTACAGGTTGGTTCAGGATCTGTGCCTTTTAAACCAAATTGTTTTGCCTATCCATCCTGTGGTGCCCAATCTGTACCCTCTTTTGTTCTCAATATCTCCCTCCACAACTCACTATTCCATTCTTGATCTTAAAGATGCTTTTTTCACTATTCCCCTGCACCCCTTATCCCAGCCCCTCTTTGCTTTTACCTGGACTGACACTGACACTCATCAGTCCCAGCAGCTTACCTGGGCTGTACTGCCACAAGGCTTCCGGGATAGCCCTCATTACTTCAGCCAAGCTTTCTCATGATTTACTCTCTTTCCACTCCTCTGCTTCCTACCTTATTCAATACATTGATGACCTTCTACTCTGTAGTCCCTACTTTGAGTCTTCGCAAAAGGATACCCTCCTACTCCTTCAACATTTATTCTCCAAAGGATATCAGGTATCCCCCACCAAAGCTCAAATTTCTTCCCCATCCGTTACCTACCTCGGCATAATTCTTCATGAAAACATGCATGCTATCCCTGCCAACTGTGTCCGGCTGATCTCTCAAACCCCAACCCCTTCTACAAAACAACAACTCCTTTCCTTCCTGGGCATGGTTGGATACTTTCACCTTTGGACACCTGGCTTTGCCGTCCTGACAAAACCATTGTATCAACTCACAAAGGGAAACCTAGCTGACCGCACAGATCCTAAATCCTTTCCCCACTCCTCTTTCCGTTCCTTGAAGACAGGTCTAGAGACTGCTCCCACATGAGCTCTCCCTGACTCATCCCAACCCTTTTCACTACACACAGCCGAAGTGCAGGGTTGTGCAGTCGGAATTCTTACACAAGGACCAAGACTGCACCCTGTAGTCTTTTTGTCCAAACAACTTGACCTTACTGTTATAGGCTGGCCATGATGTCTCCATGCAGCTGCCACCACCCTAATACTTTTAGAGGCCCTCAAAATCACAAACTATGCTCAACTCACTCTCTACATTTCTCATAACTTCCCAAATCTATTTTCTTCCTCACACCTGATGCATATACTTTCTGCTCCCTGGCTCCTTCAGCTATACTCACTCTTTGTTGAGTCTCCCACAATTACCATTGTTCCTGGCCCAGACATCAATCCAGCCTGCCACATTATTCCAGATACCACACCTGACCCCCATGACTGTATCTCTCTGATCCCCCTGACATTCACTCCATTTCCCCCTCCTTTCATGTTCCTCATCCTGATCACATTTGGTTTATTGATGGCAGTTCCACCAGGCCTAATTGCCACTCACCAGCAAAGGCAGGCTATGCTATAGTATCTTCCACATCTATCATTGAGACTACCACTCTGCCCCCCTCCCACTGCCTCTGAGCAAGCAGAACTCATTGCCTAAACTCAGGCCCTCACTCTTGCAAAGGGACTACACATCAATATTTATACTGACTCAAAATATACCTTCCATATCTTGCACCACCATGCTGTTATATGGGCTGAAAGAGGTTCCCCCCTATGCAAGTGTCCTCCATCATTAATGCCTCCTTAATAAAAACTCTTCTCAAGGCCACATTCTCCTTATGTCAAGTCTACTCCCCCCATATTTGGACTCCCCACAACACAAGCTACTATTTCTGTGGTCACTCCATTATGCATCTCTCAACAAAGACCCACTGGAATTCCCCTGGGTAACTTTTCACCTTCTCAATGCTCCTTCACTCTTCATCTCCAAAGCCCAACTACACATATCACTGAAACAATTAGGGCCTTCCAGCTCCGTATTACAGACAAGACATCTATCAATACTGGCAAACTTAAAAACATTAGCAGTTACTATTGCTTAGGAAAACATTTACCCTGTATTTCACTCCATCCTTGGCTACCTTCCCCTTGCTCTTCAGACTCTCCTCCCAGGCCCTCTTCTTATTTACTTATATCCAGCCCCATAAATAACAGTGAAAGTTTGCTTGTAGACACTCAACACTTTCTCATACACCATGAATATTGAACCTCCCCCTCTACACAGTTACCCCATCAGTCCCCATTACAACCTCTGATGGCTGCCGCCCTAGCTGGATCCCTGAGTCTGGGTAAAAGACACCGCTTTTAGTACTCCTTCTCATCTTTTCACTTTGCATTTCCAATTTTACCTTGCAAAAGGCCTCTTCTTCTGTGGCTCCTCTGCTTACATGTGTCTGCCTGCTAATTGGACAGATGCATGTACACTCGTTTTTCTTATTCCCAAAATTCAATTTGCAAATGGGACTGAACAACTTCCTATCCCACTCATGATACCAAACAGACAAAAAAGAGTTATTCCTCTAATCCCTCTACTTGTAGGGTTAGGACTTTCTGCTTCCACTATTGCCCTTGGAGCTGGAATACAGGCATTTCAACTTCCGTCACGACCTTCCATAGCCTTTCAAATGACATTTCTACTAGCATTACAGATATATCACAAACTTTATCAGTCCTTCAGGCCAAGTCAACTCTTAGCCCCAGTTGTCCTCCAGAATCGCTGAGGCCTGGACCTACTCACTGCTGAAAAAGGAGGACTCTGTATATTTTTAAATGAAGAGTATTGTTTTTACGTAAATCAGTCTGGCCTGGTATATGACAACATAAGCTCAAGGATAGAGCCCAGAAATTTGCCAACCAGGCAAATCATTACGCAGGACCCATCTGGACACTTTCTAACTGAGTGTCTTGGCTACTCCCTATTCTTAGTCCCCTGGTACCTGTTTTTCCCCTTCTCTTATTCAGGCCCTGTGTCTTCCATTTAGTTTCTCAATTCATACAAAACCACATTCAGACCATCACCAATCATTCTATATGACAAATGCTACTTTTAAAACCCCACAGCCTAAATCCCTATTCCTTGTAACTCATTATAAAATTTTCCTTAAGGTGTCCACGCAGCTCCTAATCTCACTCGAAGCAACCCTGAGAAACATCATCCATTATCTCTCCATACCACCCCCCAAAATTTTTGCCACCCCAATACTTCACTATTTTATTTTTCTTATTAATATAAGAAGACAGAAATGTCAGGCCTCTGAGCCCAAGACTGCAGGTATATATCCAGATGGCCTGAGGCAACCGAAAAGTACAAAAGAAGTGAAACAGCCAGCTCCTGTCTTAACTGATTGACCAACCTTATGACTTTCCATTATGACTTGTTCCTGCCCTGTCCCAACTGATCGATCGACCTCGAGAAATTCTTCTTCTGGACAATGAGTCTTATGATCTCCCCACAATGCACCTTGTGACCCCCTCCTCTGCTGACAATAGATAACCACCTTTAACTGTAACTACCCACTGCTTACCCCAGGCCTATAAAACTGCCCCACCCCATCTCCTTTTGCTGACTTTTTCAGACCCAGTCTGCCTGCACCCAGGTGAAATAAACAGCCTTGTTGCTCACACAAAGCCTATTTGGTGGTCTCTTCACACAGACGAGCATGACACTGCAGTCTAGTTGAGGGTGGAGGGTGGGAGAAAGGAGAGGCATAAAAAAAAAACTGTTGGGGGCCAGGTGTTGTGGTTCATGCCTGTAATTCCAGCACTTTGGGAGGCCGAGGTGGGTGGATCACCTGAGGTCACGAATTCAAGACCAGCCTGGCCAACGTGGTGAAACCCTGTCTCTACTGAAAATACAAAAATTAGCCAGGCATGATGGCAGGCACCTGTAATCCCAGCTACTGAGGCAGGAGAATCCCTTGAACCTGGGAGGCAGAAATTGCAATGAGCTGAGATCATGCCAGTATACTCCGGCCTCAGCAAGAAGAGCAAAACTCAGTCTCAACTAAATAAATAAATAAATATTGGGTACTGGGCTTAATGTCAAGGTGATGAACTACTCTGTACAACAAACCCCGATGACACGAGTTTACCTGTGTAACAAACCTTCACATGTAGCCCCAAACCTAAAGTAAAAAAATGAATATTGTCAGGCCTCTGAGCCCAAGCTAAGCCATCATATCCCGTGACCTGCACGTACACATCCAGATGGCCAGTTCCTTCCTTAACTGATGACATTCCACCACAAAAGAAGTGAAAATGGCCTGTTCCTGCCTTAACTGATGACATTGTCTTGTGAAATTCCTTCTCCTGGCTCATCCTGGCTCAAAAGCTCCCCCACTGAGTACACTGTGACACCCACTCCTGCCTGCCAGAGAACAACCCCCCCTTTTCCTTTAGCTACCCAAATCCTATAAAATGGCCCAACCCCTATCTCCCTTTGCTCTCTTTTTGGACTCAGCCCACCTGCACCCAGGTGAAATAAAGTTTTATTGCTCGCACAAAGCCTTTTTGGTGGTCTCTTCACATGGACATGCATGAAATTTGGTGCCATGACTCAGATTGGGGGACCTCCCTTGGGAGATCAATCACTGTCCTCCTGCCCTTTGCTCCATGAGGAAGATCCACCTACGACCTCAGGTCCTCAGACTGACCAGCCCAAGAAACAGAATTTCAAATCCGGTAAGTGGCCTCTTTTTACTCTCTTCTCCAACCTCCCTCACTATCCCTCAACCTCTGTCTCCTTTCAATCTTGGCACCACACTTCAATCTCTCCCTTCTTTTAATTTCAATTCCTTTCATTTTCTGGTAGAGACAAAGGAGACACATTTTATCCGTGGACCCAAAACTCAGGTGCCGGTCACGGACTAGGGAAGGCAGCCTTCCCTTGGTGTTTAATCATTGCAGGGCTGCTTCTCTGATTATTCACCCAGGTTTCAGAGGTGTCAGACCACGCAGGGACGCCTGCCTTGGTCCTTCACCCTTAGCAGCAAGTCCCGCTTTTCTAGGGAAAATGTAAGTACCCCAACACCTTCTCTCTGTGTCTCTACCCCTTCTTTGCCTTTCTGGGGGGCAAGAAACCCCAACCCCTTCTCCTTCACCCTTAGCAGCAAGTCCCACTTTTCTAGGGGAGGAGCAAGTACCCCAACCCCTTATATCTCTGCACCCCGATCCCTTATTTCCATGCCCCAACCTCATATATCTCTGTGCCCCAACCTCTTATATCTCTGTGCCCCAATCCCTTATTTCCATGCCCTGACCTCATATCTCTGTGCCCCCACCCCTTTCCCGCTTTTCTGGAGGGTAAGAACCCCCAAACCCCTTCCCTCCGTGTCTCTACTCTCTCTTTTCTCTGGGCTTGCCTCCTTCACTATAGGCAATATTCCACCCTCCATTCCTCCTCCTTCTCCCTTGGCCTGTGTTCTTAAGAACTTAAAACCTCTTCAACTCTCACCTGACCTAAAATCTAAGCATCTTATTTTCTTCTGCAATGCTGCTGGACCCCAATACAAACTCGACAGTAGTTCCAAATAGCCAGAAAACAGCACTTTCAATTTTTCCATCCTGCAAGATCTAAATAATTCTTGTCATAAAATAAGCAAACGGTCTGAGGTGCCTGACGTCCAGGCATTGTTTTACACATCGGTCCCTGTGCCCAGTCTCTGTGCCCAGTGCAACTCATCCCAAATCTTCCTTCTTTCCCTCCCACCTGTTCCCTCAGTCCCAACCCCAAGCATCACTGAGTCTTTCTAATCTTCCTTTTCTACAGACCCATCTGAACTCTCCCCTCCTCCCCAGGCTGCTCCTTGCCAGGCTGAGCTAGGTCCCAATTCTTCCTCAGCCTCTGCTCCTCCACCCTATAATCCTTTTATCACCTCACCTCCTCACACCTGGTCTGGCTTACAGTTTCATTCCATGACTAGCCCTCCCCCACCTGCCCAGCAATGTACTCTTAAAAAGGTGGCTGGAGCTAAAGGCATAGTCAAGGTTAATGCTCCTTTTTCTTTATCCCAAATCAGATAGCATTTAGGCTCTTTTTCATCAAATATAAAAATCCAGCCCAGTTCATGACTCATTTGGCAGCAACCCTAAGACACTTTACAGCCCTAGACCCTAAAAGGTCAAAAGGCTGTCTTGCTCTCAATATACATTTTATTACCCAATCTGCTCCTGACATTAAATAAAACTCCAAAAATTAAACTCCAGCCCTCAAACCCCACAACAGGATTTAATTAACCTCGCCTTCAAGGTGTACAATAATAGAAAAAAGTTGCAATTCCTTGCCTCCACTGTGAGACAAACCCCAGCCACATCTCCAGCACACAAGAACGTCCAAACGCCTGAACCAGAGTGGCCAGGCATTCCTCCAGAACCTCCTCCCCCAGGAGCTTGCTACAAGTGCCAGAAATCTGATCACCAGGCCAAGGAATGCCTGCAGCCCCGGATTCCTCCTAAGCCATGTCCCATCTGTGTAGGACCCCACTTAAAATCGGACTGTTCAACCACTCCCAGAGCCCCTGGAACTCTGGCCCAAGGCTCTCTGACTCCTTCCCAGATCTTCTTGGCTTAGTGGCTGAAGACACTGCCTGATTGCCTCGGAAGCCTACAGGACCATCACAGATGCTCTAAGTAACTCTCACAGTGGAAAGTCAGTCTGTCCCCTTCTCAATCAGTATGGAGGCTACCCACTCCACATTACCTTCTTTTCAAGGGCCTGTTTCTCTTGCCTCCATAACTGTTGTGGGTATTGACAGCCAGGCTTCTAAACCTCTTAAAACTCCCCCACTCTGGTGCCAACTTGGACAACACTCTTTTATGCACTCTTTTTTAGTTATCCCCACCTGCCCAGTTCCCTTGTTAGGCCGAGATATTTTAACCAAATTATGTTTCCCCAACTATTCCTGGACTACAGTCGCATCTCACTGCTGCCCTTCTCCCCAACCCAAAGCTTCCTTCACGTCTTCCTCTTGTATCCCCCCACCTTAACCCACAAGTATGGGACATCTCTACTCCTTCCCTGGCAACCACTCACATGCCCGTTACCATCCCATTAAAACCTAATCACCCTTACCCAGCTCAACACCAGTATCCCATCCCACAGCATGGTTTAAAAATATTAAAGCCTGTTATCACTCGCCTGTTACAGCATGGCCTTTTAAAGCCTATAAACTCTCCTTACAACTCTGCCATTTTACCTGTCCTAAAACCAGATAAGACTTACAGGTTAGTTCAGGATCTGCGCCTTGTCAACCAAATTGTTTTGCCTATCCACCCCATGGTGCCAAACCCGTATACTCTCCTATCCTCAACACCTCCCTCCACAACCCATTATTCTGTTCTGGATCTCAAACATGCTTTCTTTACTATTCCTTTGCACCCTTCATCCCAGCCTCTCTTCGCTTTCACTTAGACTGACCCTGACACCCATTAGGCTCAGCAAATTACCTGGGCTGTATTGCCGCAAAGCTTCACAGACAGACCCCATTACTTTAGTCAAGCCCAAATTTCATCCTCATCTGTTACCTATCTCAGCATAATTCTCATAAAAACACACGTGCTCTCCCTGCTGATCGTGTCCAATTAATCTCCCAACCCTCAATCCCTTACAAAACAACAACTCCTTTCCTTCCTAGGCGTAGTTAGTGTGGTCAGAATTCTTACACAAGAGCCAGAACAGCACCCTGTAGCCTTTCTGTCCAAACAACTTGACCTTACTGTTTTAGGCTGGCCATCATGTCTGCGTGCAGCAGCTGCTGCCGCCCTAATACTTTTAGAGGCCCTCAAAATCACAAACTATGCTCAACTTACTCTCTACATTTCTCATAACTTCCAAAATCTATTTTCTTCCTCATACCTGATGCATATACTTTCTGCTCCCCGGCTCCTTCAGCTGTACTCACTCTGTTAAGTCCCACAATTACCATTGTTCCTGGCCCGGACTTCAATCCGGCCTCCCACATTATTCTGGATACCACACCTGACCCTCATGACTGTATCTCTCTGATCCATCTGACATTCACCCCATTTCCCCATATTTCTTTCTTTCCTGTTCTTCACCTGATCACACTTGATTTATTGATGGCGGTTCCACCAGGCCTAATCGCCACACACCAGCAAAGGCAGGCTATGCTATAGTACAAGCTACTAGCCTGCCTCTTAGAACCTCTCATTTCCTTTCCAACGTAGAAAGCTATCCTCAAGGAAGTAACTTCTCAGTGTTCCATCTGCTATTCTACTACTTCTCAGGGATTATTCAGGCCCCCTCCCTTCCCTACACATCAAGCTCGAGGATTTGCCCCCACCCAGGACTGGCAAATTAGCTTTACTCAATAAGCCCTGAGTCAGGAACTAAAATATCTCTTAGTCTAGGTAGACACTTTCTCTGGATAGGTAAAGGCCTTTCCTACAGGGTCTGAGAAGGCCACTGACGTCATTTCTTCCCTTCTGTCAGACATAATTCCTCAGTTTGGCCTTCCCACCTCTATACAGTCTGATAACAGACCAGACTTTATTAGTCAAATCAGCCAAGCAGTTTTTCAGGCTTAGTATTCAGTGAACCCTTTATATCCCTTATGGTCCTCCATCTTCAAGAAAAGTAGAACGGACTAAAAGTCTTTTAAAAACACACCTCACCAAGCTCAGCCACCAACTTAAAAAGGACTGGACAATACTTTTACCACTTTCACTTCTCAGAATTCAGGCCTGTCTTCAGAATGCTACAAGGTACAGCCCATTTGAGCTCCTTTTTATTAGGCCCCAGTCTCATTCCAGACACCAGAACAACTTGGACTGTGCCCCAAAAAACTTGTCATCCCTCCTATCTTCTGGCTAGTCATGCTCCTATTCACCCTTGTCAACTACTCATAAATGCCCTGCTCTTCTTTACACTGCCAGTTTACACTGTTTCTCCAAACCAGCACAGCTGATATCTCCTAGTGCTGTCTGCAAACCGCCACTCTTAACTCTTAAAGTAAATAAATAATCTTTACTGGCAAAGCATGCTGAACCTCCTTAGGCACTCTCTAGTATTAGATGTCCTAGTTCCTCCCAGTTCTTAGTCCTTTAATACCTGTTTTTCTCCTTCTCTTATTCCATTTAGTTTTTCAATTCATACAAAACTGTATCCAGGCCATCACCAATAATTCTAAATGACAAATGTTTCTTCCAACAACCCCACAGTATCACCCCTTACCACAAAATTTTCCTTCAGCTTAGTCTCTCCCACTCTAGGTTCCCACGCCACCCCTAATCCCTCTCGAAGCAGCCCAGAGAAACATCACCCATTCTCTCTCCATACCACCCCCAAAAACTTTCACCGTCCCAACACTTTACCACTATTTCATTTTATTTTTCTTATTAATATAAGAAGACAGGAATATCAGGCCTCTGAGCCCAAGCTAAGCCATCATATCCCCTGTGACCTGCATGTACACATCCAGATGGCCTGTTCCTGCCTTAACTGATGACATTGTCTTATGAAATTCCTTCTCCTGGCTCAGCCTGGCTCAAAAGCTCCCCTACTGAGCACCTTGTGACCCCCACTCCTGCCCACCAGAGAACAACCCCCCTTTTTCCTTTACCTATCCAAATCCTATAAAACGGCCCCACCCCGTCTCCCTTCACTGACTCTATTTTCAGACTCAGCCCACCTGCACCCAGGTGAAATAAACAGCTTTATTGCTCACACAAAGCCTGTTTGGTAGTCTCTTCACACGGACGTGCATGAAAAATATAATTTCTTTTAATTTACTGCCGTTTTTTCCTAAAGTCTCATAATGATGCAGAAATACACGTGTACGAGACTTGCTCTGATACCTGGCACAGAACTGACAGTAGCGGCTCCCCAGTGAGGCTGGAAGGAGGGTGGAGGATGTGACAGGGAAATGAGATGCTTTATGGCCAAGGGCCTAAGATGCAGCTTTGCTTAGAGTTTTACCACAAAACAAATATATTCATTGGTCAGGTGTGGTGGCTCATGCCTGTAATCCCAGCACTTTGGGAGGCCCAAGGCAGGCGGATCACCTGAAGTCGGGAGTTTGAGACCAGCCTGGCCAACATGGAGAAACCTCATTTCTTCTAAAAATACAAAATTAGCCGGGCATGGTGACACATGCCTGGAGTACCAGCTACTCAGTAGGCTGAGGAAGGAGAATCACTTGAACCCAAAAGGTGGAGGTTGCGGTGAGCAAAGATCATGCCATTGCACTCCAGACTGGGCAACAAGAGTGAAACTCTCTCAAAATAAATAAATAAATAACAAATATATACATCATGTGATGTTCAAATATAAAAATATATATTCACTATTAATTGGTGGGGCTGGGCACCGTGGCTCATGCCTGTAATCACAGCACTACAGGAGGCTGAGGCAGAAGGATCACCTGAGGTCAGGACTTCGAGACCAGCCTGGCCAACATGATGAAACCCTGTGTCTACTAAAAATACAAAAAGATTAGCTGGGTGTGGTGGCATGTACCTGTAATCTCAGCTACTCGGGAGGCTGAGGTAGGAGAATCACTTGAACTCAGAAGGCAGAAGTTGCAGTAGGCCAAGATCAGGCCATTGCACTCCAGCCTGGGTGACAGAGCAAGACTCCATCTCAAAATAATAATAATAATAATAATAATAATAATAATAATAATAATAATAGGTGGAATGAGAATATGGCTCCATCCTCTAGGATACAAAAGTGCTTCTCCATAGTTGAGAAAAATAGTAACTATTTTTACCAAAAACACCTGTTTCAGAAGCCTCTTAACACCACAATCTCCATGAGCTTAATGTGCTAAGAATGGTTTAAAGAATCTCCTGCTATTATTCAGGTTGATTTCCTATTCTTAAAATAATGATGGAATAAAACACCTTGTATCATTCATGTCTGTGTATGAACTTTCCATTCTAATTAGTAAGATTTTTGGAGTCAGAAACAAAGTAACTCACTAAATTACCTAAAAATATAGTAAAAAATCAGGGAGAAAAGATTTCCCCTTATTTGTCTCCTTTTCTAGAATTTACCACATACTTTGTGGACATTAATACGTGACTTCCATTGGCAGCTGCTCTAATCCTGGTCCACAGAGAGTTGACAGAGCATCAAGATGTGGCCCCTGAACAATCCCTGCTGCCCAACAGCACTGACATCATGGGACCCTCACCCCGTCTCCATCCATGTCTGGGTGTGAGCCCTTCCCAGGACCTGCCCAGTGCAGCCTCTTTCCAAGTTCATGTGATTGGGTCACAAGAGATGGAATCTAAGCGAGATGAGAGGGACTGAGGGAAGGCATCGGTGAGTGTGAGCAAACCTGTCAGGCAGGACACTTGAGACTCAGAGAAGATTCCCAACTCCAAGGCCCAGGGTTTCTGAAAGGAAGGAGACAGAACAATGCACCAAGAATATCATCTCACCTGAGGAAGAACCATTCCTGACGCCTTTGCTTTCCTCTTCCCCTTCCGGGTTTCTTCCTCATGTACCAAGAGTCCTTAGAAGTCAATCCTGAATGTTAAAAATATGTCATTTATTGCTCAGAATCAATACACCCTGTTCCTGTAACACAACATCACATACAAAGGAGACCTCACCCTGAGGAAATATGGTCCCCTCTGCTGCCCACTGCACCAGAGACAATAAACTCCTACAGGAAAACTCCCGCACCCTTCTGGAGAAGTCCACACACGCTGCAGCAGTGGGGAGCTGGGCTGGAATGAGCTCCTCTTCAGGGCAGACCCAGCCCTGACCAAACCCCATGCAGAAACTGGGTGCAGTGGCTCATGCCTGTCATCCCAGCACTCTGGGAGGCCGAGGCGGGTGGATCGCTTAATCTCAGGGGTTTGAGATCAGCCTGGGCAACATGGTGAAACCCCATCTTTACCAAAAATACAAAAACATAGCCAGGCATGAAGGTACACGTCTGTGTGTCTATGTTCCCAGCTACTTAGGAAGCTGAGGAGACAGAATCGCTTAAGCTCAGGAGTTAGAGACCAGCCTGCCAACATGTTGAAACCCTCTCTCTACTAAAAATACAAAAATTGGGCTGGCCACAGTGGCTCATGCCTGTAACACTAGCACTCTGAAAGGCCTAGGCGGGCGGATTGTTTGACGTCAGGAGTTCGAGAGTAGCCTGGGCTACATGGTGAAACCCCATCTCTACTAAAAATACAAAAAGTAGCTGGGCTTGGTGGGCATCTGTAATCCCAGCTACTTGGGAGGCTGAAGCAAGAGAATCGCGTGAATCTGGGAAGCTGAGATTGTGGTGAGCCGAAATCACACCACTGCACTCCAGCCTCGGAAACAACAGCGAAATTCCAACTCAAAAAAAAAAAAAAAAAAACTATGTAGACCAGGTGCGGTGGCTCTTTCCTGTAATCTCAGTACTCTGGGCGGCCAAGGCAGGAGGATAATTTGAGCCCAGGATTTTGAGACTAGCCTGGGAAACACAATGAAACCTCGTTTCTACAAAAGAAAAAAAAAAAAAGAAAGAAAAAGAAAACTAGCCAGGCTTCTTGGTGGCTCATCACTGTGGTCCCAGCTACTTAGGAAGCTGACGTAGGAGGATTACTGGAGCCCAGGAGGACCAGGCTGCAGTTAAAGATCACGCCACTGCATTCCAGCCTAAGCAATTGGCCAGACTCTGTCTCTTAATATTAGTTAATTAATTAAGTTAAAATTATGTGTTAACAGAAAGGGATTTTTTTCCCACTTCACTGCCCCACT
Source organism: Gorilla gorilla gorilla (assembly GCF_029281585.2). Lineage (NCBI taxonomy): Eukaryota > Metazoa > Chordata > Mammalia > Primates > Hominidae > Gorilla > Gorilla gorilla. Next base: position 64,608,070 of record NC_073244.2, read on the forward strand.
CCCTACCCCACTCTGGGAAAAGGGAACGGAGTGACTCACAAGTGAATAAGTCACTCCACTCTGGCTGAATAGGGATTCCAAGTGGAAGCTAACCTGTGAGGCCAAGATTCATAGAATGTACACGTCTTATAGATAGGATTCTTAAAATTCTCAATCTCATCTGTATAATTTAAGCAGTTTTAAGTTACTAGATTATATACAAAGAAGTCAAATGTCACAACTAATCGTATCCAATGAACTCACTCACTCATCTAAACCCAAAGTCCTCCGCCCCTTTTTTTCTTTTGAGACAGGTCTTGCTCTGTTGACCAGGCTGGAGTGCAGTGACATGATCTCGGCTCACTGCAGCCTGGACCTCCTGGGTTCAAGTGATCCTCCTGCCTCGGCCTTCAGAGTAGCTGGGACTACAGGTGCATACTATCATGCCCGGTTGTTTTTTTTTTTTTTTTTTTTTTGATAGAGAGGGGGGGTCTCACTATGTTGCCCAAGCTAGACTCGAACTCCTGGACTCAAGCAATCTTCTTGCCTCAGTCTCCTAAAGTGCTGGGATTACAGGCATGAGCCACTGTGCCCAGCCCGTCTTTCTTCATTACTGTGCTTCACTCCCTAATTCTGTATATCTCTCTCATTCTCCCCTTCTCTCTCTAGCTCTTGTTTTCTTTTTTCCCTGGCATTCTGCTCCTTATTTTGTGCCCCTCTCTCCTGCTGTTTATCCCCTTCTTCCCTCTATTCCTTCTCTTCCACCTCTTCTGCTCCATCCTCGCAACTTACCTAACTTCTTGCTGTTCCTTCTCCCTAATCGTTCTATCGTCCTCAATCTTGATATATTTCCGCCTCTTCTCCCATCTCTGTGCCTCCTCTGCTCTCCCTGTTAAATTCTGTCTTCCCTGTTATACCCCCTGTCCCCACTATGTGGAACCACAAATCCCCAGGTGTCCTCCCTGCTGTGCTTCTCCGTCTGTTCTCCTTGCCACCAGCACCACTCTGCTCTGGCTGCCCTGGCTCCAAATCCCTCCTCCTCTCCCTCACCCTGATGAGACTCCCTCTTTGCTGCCCCTCTCCCTACCTTGCTGTCCTTCATCTCTGTACATCTAGGTTTCTCTACATTTCTCCAGTTACTTTTCTCCTCCTGCTTTCTTTTTTTTTCTTTTCACTTTTGCTGTCTCTTGACAAATCCATCACCCATCCTCTACTTTGCCCTCTGTTATGGGTCTTTCTCATTCTTTTCTCTGTCTCAGCTTTTCTACTGCTGTGTCTCCCAATGCCTTTGGCCGACACAATCACAGGAGGGTTTGGATAAGACGCCTGCATCCCGGAGGAGCTCGTTTTCCGGGGGCTGGAGCTGGGCAGGGAAGAACACCCCGTGTCACAGGACAGGCCCCGGGTACCTCCCCAACGCGGGTTCAGGGGAAGAGGTGACTGTGGAGGAGAGACCTGTGGAGCAGCAGGGCCCGCCACGAGGAGGGAGGTGGGGGGAGTCGGCGCCTTAAGACAAGGTTGGGGTCTGCAGGATTCCAGGACCAGGCAGAGGACGCGGCCTCCCTGGGACTGGGGCCCCGGCGCTGCGCTCCAGTGGCCTACGAAGGCGAGGGTGGGAGGCGCCCAGGGTGGGAATTCAGTTCTCGGGTGAGGACTTTAAAAAGCGAGGGGCGGGAGGAGTCAGAAAACAGTTTTGAGCAGGAAAACTACGTGACAGGAAGTGTATACACCGCCCTACAGCAGAAAGACCGGGGACAGCCCAGCCTCAGGGCGACTTTAAACCCAAAAGGAAGCGATATCTGGACTCTCATGGGGACGTCTCAATTTGTCCTGGGTGAAGGAAGAAGGGAGAGAATTTCCAGGTCTGTGGGGACCCCACGTCTCAGGTACAGCAGCGCCGGGGACCTGGTAAACGCAGACTTAATAGAAGAGCGAAACTCACCGCCACGGCGTGACCTTCACTCCACGTAATCCGCTTCCGGGTTTGCACGAATCTGCGCGCGCAGTACAGAAGCCAGGTCTGGGCAGGGCCCGTGAGGTGGGCGGGGCCTGGACGAGGTAGGGGCGGGGTGGGAAGCCGAGAGACTTTCCCCTTTAGAACCAGCAGTGGGCGGGGCCAGGGCGGGACCTGTGAGTCTCTCAGCACCGTTCCCAGCGCAGAGGCATTTTTCGGGTTTTGGAGGCGAGACCGGCCAGGAAGGCTGAGGCATGATTCAAAAGCCCTGGAATTATCTGGAACGGGGATGCAAACTAGAAAGTGAAATGCAAAGCCCTGCCTGGGCGGAAGGTACAATTTCATGCTGACAGCCCACAGAACCGAATAGAAATCCTCTCCCTTTCTATTCTCCATTCACTTGGGAGAGAGTCCACGCTGTGCTCAGCTTTAGACTCAGGCCACTGCCTGAGATGCAGGATGGAGTGCTCAGGCCAAGGAGGGGTGAGGTCACCACCTGCGGCTTAAACACAGCTGGGATATGGGAGCGGGAGCAGGAGCCTGAGGTCCCAGCTATTCAGGAAGCAGCGGCGGGAGGATCGCCGAGCCTGGGAGTTCAGGCCAGCCTGGGCGACAAAGTAACACCCCCTCCCGCAGGGCTCCCTTCCTCTTCTCTCTCTCTCTTTTCTTTTTTATAATAAAATTTTTGATGATGTTACATAGGGATCCAACATTATTCTTTTCCACGTGGATATCCAGTTAGTTGTCCCAGCGTATTTGTGTAAGAGATCTATCAGTTTCTTTTTTTGTTTCTTGAGATGGAGTTTTGCTCTAGTTGACCAGGCTGGAGTGCAATGGCGGCATCTCGATCATTTTGGAACTGATTTTGTGCTATTCCTATTCTTTTTTTTCTGTGTTCATGAGCTTGTGAACCAAAAGTATCTAACAGGTCTCAATCAAGTTAGAAATCTACTTGGCCAAGGTTAAAAATGCACCTGTGACAGCCTCAGGAGGTCCCGACGACACGTGCCCAAGGTTTTCAGGCTGCAATTTGGTTGTACATATTTTACAGAGACATGAGACATCAATCAATACATATAAGATGTACATTAATTCGGTCGGGAAAGGTGGAAAAACTGGAATTGGGGGACTTCCGGGTCACAGGTAGATAATAAATTATCACATTCTTTGAGTGACTCATCGGCCTTTCACTGAATATACAATTTATATATGAGAGGGAGTAGAGGAATAGTCACTTATGCCTTAATCTGGCTCATTGACTCTGAATTTTTACATAAATAGGGCAGGGGAAGCAGTCAGATAGGCATTTGACTCAGGTGTGCAGAGGGACGGGTTCTGTCCCACACCTGTGCAGATAAGCTATCAGTTTACATTGCCAGGGTGAAATTCAACAGAACTATTTTAGGGTGAAGAGCTTGAGGCTTCCAGTTTGTGAGGGGAGTATTGTAGCTTTTTCTTTTTTTTTTTTTTTTTTTTGAGACAGTTTTGCTCTTGCCCAAGCTGGAGTGCAGTGGCCCAATCTCGGCTCACTGCAACCTTCGCCTCTTGGGTTCAAGCGATTCTCCTGCCTCAGCCTCTTGAGTAGCTGGGATTACAGGCAGGCACCACCACGCCTGGCTAATTTTGTATTTTTAGTAAAGACCAGGTATCTCCACGTCGGTCAGGCTGGTCTCGAACTCCCGACCTCAGGTGATCAACTGCACCCAGCCTCTCTGTAACTTTTTAGAAATCCTTGTAGCTATCTTGTTTAGGAATAAAATGGGAGGCAAGTTTGTCTGACACAGTTCCCAGCTTGACTTTTCTCTTTGGCTTAGTAATTTTTATTTTTCTTTCACCAGCCTGTGACAGACATAATGCTTTGACACGCTGATATTTCTTTATATACATTTTCCATAACAGTAAAGTCCAAGGGTCTATCATGAACTGGGTTAGTGGTGCATGTCTGTGTGTCTGTGGTCCCAGCTACTTAGGAAGATGAGGTGGGAGGATTACTTGAGCTCAGGAGTTCAAGACCAACCTGGTCAACATGGTGAAACCCTGTCTCTACTAAAAATACAAAAACTGGGCTGGGCACCATGGCTCATGCCTATAATACTAGCACTCTGGAAGGCCGAGATGGGCAGATTACTTGAGGTCAGGAGTGCAAGACCAGCCTGGCCAACATGGTGAAACCCCGTCTCTACTAAAAATACAAAAAGTAGCCAGGCTTGGTGGGTATCTGTAATCCCAGCTACTGGGGAGACTGAGGTAGGAGAATCGCTTTAACCTAGGAGTGGAGGTTCCAGTGAACTTGGGTGGTGGAGGTTGTAGTGAGCCGAGATCATGCCACTGCACTCCAGCTGGGCGACAGAGTGAGACTCAAAAATACAATAAACTAAAAATAAAAATACAAAAATTAGCCAGGTTTGTAGCAGAAACCTGTAATCCTAGCTACTTGGGAGGCTGAGGCACAAAAATCGCTTGAACCCAGGAGACAGAGGTGGCAGTGAGTCAAGAAAAAGAGACTGCACTCAGAGGCTGGACCACAGAGTCAGACTCTGTCTCAAATAGAAAAAAAAAAAAAAAAGCATTAACGATGTGAGTGATGCAGAGATAAAAATCCTGAGCAACTGTCAGGCATGGTGGCTCACTCCTGTAATCCTAGCACATTGGGAGGCTGAGGTGGGTGGATCAAGAGGTCAGGAGATTGAGGCCATCCTGGTCAACACAGTGAAACCCCATCTTTACTAAAAATACAAAAAAATAGCTGGGTGTTGTGGCATGCACCTGTAGTCCCAGCTACTCGGGAGGCTGAGGCAGGAGAATTGCTTGAACCTGGGAGGTGGAGGTTGTGGTGAACTGAGATTGTGCCATTGCACTCCAGCCTGGGTGACAAGAGCAAAACTCTGTCTAAAAAAAAAAAAAAAAAAAAAAATTCCTGAGTAACATGAGAGACTGACAGGCAGAGGAAACTTCAGATGGGGGTGGGAGGGCATGGGAGACATCTCTGAGCCTAGACCCGAAGCAGGAGAAAGGGACAGTGCTGTCATTATTTAGGTACATAGTGTAAGAGCAGGGACAATGACCTGAGACAGGAAGGGTTTTGATGTTTGGGAAAAGAGAAAAGCAACTGTGACTCGGGCAGAGGTAGTCATGAGATGAGGGCAAGTTCCCAGGAGGAAGCTGGACAATGGCAGGGGCCCTGGACACAGGGCTGTGGAGCCACAGTGAGGAGTGGGACTTTTGTCCTGGGGAACATGGGAAGCTGGTGGAGGGTTCCCTGCCAGGGACTGACATGACCTGCTTTAGATTTCGCTGTGATGTCCTCACACAGAGAAAGGCCCCGAAGATGGTCTCTGTGTCTGAGTCTACACCTCTGTTTCTTCCATTCTTCTGCTTTATTTTTTCATTTTTAGGGTACTGCATCCCATGTAAAATTCTAATTACAACTGGACAGTCCCCTCTCACAGAAAAAAAGCCACACCCAGACACCCACTCTATTTTGCCAATCATTTCAGGGGCCAGGGTCACTCAGGTTGAGCTTTTCCGGTGTAGCCCCTCATCTGCAAGTTGCAGGGAGGCTCACTGAGGCTCAGAGTGAAGACATTTTCACCGAGTTACCCTGAGAAGGTCTGAGATGTGTGAAAAGATGTGTCTGAATTCTTACATGTGGGCCTGGAAGGGCTAATGGGAAGGATTGGTCTTTATCACACCCGTTATTGAAAATTAAAGAAGTGTCTTCCACATACCTGGGCTAAAAAAAACCTCTTTTGCAAGGTTCTGATGCCATTGACTCCCAACATTTAATTCTTCATTACAAGAAAATCACAGTAACATTTATAAAATGCAGAAGTGTGAACACACAGTTATTGACCTTGAAAACAGTGAAAGAAGGTCAGCTGTAGAACTAAGACATGAGAAAATGTTTTCAATCAAGAATACATGGGTGGCTGGGTGCGATGGATCATGCCTGATATTGCAGCTCTTTGGGAGGTCGAGGTAGGTGGATCACCTGAGGTCAGGAGTTTGAGACCAGCCTGGCCAACATGGTGAAACTCCATTTCTACTAAAAATACAAAAAATTACCTGGGTGCAGTGACAGGCACCTGTAGTCCCAGCAACTTGGGAGGCAGAGGCAGGAGAATAGCTTGAACCCGGGAGGAGGAGGTTGTGGTTAGCTGAGATCTCACCATTGCACTCCAGTCTGGGCAGCAAGAGCAAAACTCCATCTCAAAAAAAAAAAAAAGAGTGCTTTTGGAACAGCGTTCCGTGCCAATCCAGCCCATCTTTCAACATTTGTCCAGAATGGACCAGAGGGCCTGAGGGAAACATGCACTTAATAGCTTACAGCTCAAGATTTTAACAAATGACATAAGGAAAGAAAACTGAAAAATAGACTAACTGGTTAAACTACACTTTGATGTTAAGGTAAAAGGTCACTGACATCTTTACTGGGTACACACTGAAACAATCAAACTTCTGCATTAGGTACCAAAGGTTTCCAATAAATAATAAAGACTAGAAAGCACGCACATCTCGATCTGAACCAGACACAAACAGAAACTATTTTGAAATTGTTTTAAAAAATATAACAAATTCTGGGGTCAACAGGAAAATAACTGAAAAACATACATGTACAGAAAAAAATGATGTGAGCTGATTATAGGATGCAACAAAGGCATCTTTCAGAAGTGATTATGTATTAAAAAAGAAATTTTGAAAACTAAGATTTATCTTGGCCAGGCACAGATGCTCACGCCTGTAATCCCAGCACTCTGGGAGGAAAAGATGTGCAGATCACCTAAGGTCAGGAGTTTAAGGTCAGCCTGGCCAACATGGTGAAACTCCATCTCTACTAAAAATACAAAAATTAGCTGGGCGTGCTGACATATACCTGTAGTGCCACCTACTCAGGAGGCTGAGGCAAAAGAATCACTTGAACCCGGGAGACAGAGGTTGCAGTGAGCCAAGATCATGCCACTGCACTCCAGTGTGGGTGACTGAGTGAGATTCTGCTCCCCACCCAAAAAAAGGATAAAGAAAGAAAAATAGAAAAATGAACAGGAAACAGAAAAAAATAAAGTAAATCTATTACATAAGAGAACAAAAGCAGTTTTCATGTCCCTGTTTTTGATTTTGTTTATTTTTTGTTTGTTTGCTTGTTTTTGTGAGATGGAGACTTGCTCTGCCGCCCAGGCTGCAGGGCAGTGGCATGATTTCGGCTCACTGCAACCTCTACTTCCCAGGTTCAAGTGATTCTCATGCCTCAGTCTCTTGAGTAGCTGTGACTACAGGTGCATACCACCACGCCCAGCTAATTTTTGTATTTTTAGTAGAGACCAGGTTTCACCATGTTGGCCAGGCTGGTCTTAAACTCCTGACCTTAGGTGACCTGCTCATCTCAGGTTCCCAAAGTGCTGGGATTACAGGCATGAGCCACCATGGTTTGATATTCCTTTAAAAAATTATATGTAGGCCAGGTGTGGTGGCTAATCCCTGTAATGCTGGTACTTTGAGGGTCCAAGGCAGGAAGATCCTTTGCATCAGGGAATTTGAGACCAGCCTGGGAAACAGTGAAATCCCGTTTCTCCAAACAACAACAACAACAACAACAAAACTAGCTGGGATTGGTGGCTCACGCCTGTGGTCCTAGCTACTCGGGAGGCCAAGGTACAAGGATCACTTGAGCCCCGGAGGTCAAGGCTACAGTTAGAGGAGATCACTCCATGGCACTCCATGCTGGGTGATAGAGCCAGATGCTATCTCAAAATATTAATTAGTTAATTAAATTAAAAGTATTATTGAGGCAGAAATTAAAGAAGAAAGCAAATTTTCCTCTGCTGAGCTAACTCACTCCAAGGATAGTAACATGAAAGGCCATAGAAAGGTTTGTGGTGACCCAGTCTAAGAAACTGGATACATCCCCCTCAACTACACATGGTTAAGAAAACAAATTCCTTTACTGTCTCTCCTTTCCCAGAATCATTAATTTTTACTATTTTCGCAAATGTCTGCATGTCTGTATTTAGCAAACTCTGTAAGTTCCTGTTTTTCTTTTGATGCATCTGCAAGGTCACAGCTAAGCAAGGCCACAAGTTATACCAAGGCAGCAGTTATGGTATAGATTACATAACCTGTCACTGTATGATTTACTGTCTTTGTCCTGCTTCTGTAAGCTTGCCTATATAAGCCCAGCTCTGTCTTTGTTCTGGGCTTAGCTTTCTGGATGTGAGTCCACTGAGCTGGTGTGCACCTTAATAAAACCCCTATGTTTCACCCATTGATCTCTCCAGTCCTCTCATTTCCCACATTATGTAATAACAGAAAGTGATTTTTTTCCCACTTCACTGCCCCACTTCCTACACCACCCTGCAAAAAGGGAAAAGAGTGACTCTCAAGTGAATAAATCACTATCCTGTGGCTGAATAGGGATTCCAAGTGGAAACTAACCTCTGATGCCAAGATTTATAGAATGTACATGTCTTATAGATAGGAATTTTAAAATTCTCAGTCTCATCTGTATAATTTAAATAAGTTATTTATTATATTATATACACAGAAGTGAAGATGTCACAAGTAATCATATCCAATGAACTCACTCACTCATCTGCCTTGGCCTCTAGAGTAGCTGTGAGTACAGGTGTGCACCATCATGCCTTGTTAATTTTTGTTTTTTGGAAGAGATTGGGGGGTCTCACTATGTTGCCCACACTGGTCTCAAACTCCTGGACTCAGGCAATCCCCTTGCCTTAGTCTCCTAAAGTGCTGGGATTACAGGCATTAGTCACTGTGCCCAGCCCCTCTTTCTTCATTGCTGTGCTTCCCTCCCTAATTCTGTAAATACCTCATTCTCCCCTTCTCTAGCTCTTTTTTTTCTATTTCCCTGGGATTCTGCATCTCATTCTGTACCCCTCTCTTCTCCTGCTGTTTATTCCCTTCTTACCTCTATTCCTTCTCTTCCACCTCTTCTGCTTCATCCTTGGAACTTATATAACCTCTTGTTCCTCCTTCTCCCCAGTCTTTCAATCATCCTCAATCTCCATATATTTCCACGTCTTCTCCCATCTCTGCACCTCCTCTCTTTTCCCTGTTAAAGTCCCTCTTCCCTGTTATACCCCTCTGTACCCACTCTCTGGCACCCTAGATTCCCAGCTGTGTTCCCTGCTGTTGTTCTTCCTCTGTTCTCCTTGCCACCAGCACCACTCTGCTCTGTCTGTCCTGGCTGCAAATCCCTCCTCCTCTCTCTCACTCTGATGAGCCTCCCTCTTTGCTGCACCTCTTCCTGCCTTGCTGTCCTTCATGTCTCTGTACATCTAGCTTTTCTCTACATTTCTCCAGTTGCTTTTCTCCTCCTGCTTTCTTATCTTTTTTTTTCACTTTTGCCATCTCTTGGCAAATCCCTCACCATCCTCTACCATGTGTTATGAGTCTTTCTCATTCTTCTTTTCTCTGTCTCAGGTTTTCTACTGCTCTATGTCTGTCTCCTGATCCCTTTGGCCCACAGAATTGTAGTAAAGGTTAAAAAGAAAAAGAAACAAGTTTTCTTCTGCTTAGCAGCTCATTTCAAGGAAAGTTATAAGATAACGCTGTCCAAAAAGCTAAGGCTAAAGGAATGGGCTCTAGACACTTTTTAAATTCCAGAACAAAGTGAAGGAAAAAGAGAGAGAGAGAGAGAAAGACAAATTCTTCTACTGTTACTCATTTCCCTAGTCTCTTAAGCATGACTATGTTTTACAAATGTCTGTATTTAGCCAGTTCTTTTTTTTGACACAGCTACAAGGCCACCAGCTATGTAGAACCCAACTTCTCTAAGACTCATACAATATAAGCCCTATACTGTAATCTTGTCCAGTCCTGCTGCGTTAAAGTTGCAGGTGTTGTGCCTTAGATCCACCACAGTCAGCTGAAACTGGCAGCTCAAGACAAGTCAGCAGGACCCAGATCATCCAACTCGGCTGATCCTGAGATGAGATCAAGCTGCTGCTAAAGAATACTGCCTGCTCTAGTCACTACGGAGTCTGACCAGTCTATGCACAGCTGAAGCTTGAGGGAACAAGCCCTGTTCTGGTCACACACCAGAAGCTGACTAGTCTATGCATGGCTGAAGCTTGAAACTCCAGGCCCTACCTCCACCTCCACCCTCTAACCAGGCCCAGCTTCCAAAGCAGCCTCCACCCTCTTGCCCAGCTCCAGCAACAGTTTTCATGCCCTGCCCCCTCAATGACCTTTCCCTTCTCCCGCTGGGTCCCCACCCACTGTCCAGAACCCACCCAGACAGGGTTGAAGGCCCACACATGGTTGTTCTTCAGCATTCGAGGCTGACACAGGTGAGTGGTTTTTTTGTCTTTCTGCTTCAAACCTGGCTTTTGCAGCACCCCAGCACCAAGTCTAGCCACACCAGGAATCTGCGTGCTTTGGGATATTGAAATCCCCCCATGTGAGTTTGTGCAGTTGTCAGGAAGTCCCAACTTCCCCATGGGAAGCACGCAGGCTGGTGGCTTTGCAGCTTTTGTATCGTTTTATAAAATGATACAAAAGATCTTGTATGAGCCAGTATGACACATCTGACAACTTTACAGGTAATATTGGAGTATTATATATAAGGCAGTTGATTTGCAGGACTGCTATGAGAGTTTGGGAACGTAAATACCTATCCAGCCAAAACGTTCCCATTGTAGACCAGAAATTCCCGACCCAAGATCCTCAATGGGACAATGACACAGTCCACTAAAAATTCATGAAAGATATAAGGGAAATGATAAAGGAATTCTGGAGTCAGTGCCCTGTGCTCAGAATCTTTCCCGAGCATTTTACATAAAACAGAAAAAAGATGAAAGCCCTATAAACTTTCTAAAAAGACTATGAGAACAAATGAGAAAATATGCACATTTGGATCCAGAAGACCCTCGCAGGCAAGAAATGTTAAAGCTACATTTTGTTACCAATAGCTGGCAAGACATTGCAAAAAAGTTACAGAAACTAGAAAACTGGAAAACACAGTCTATACGGGAATTCTTAGAATAAGCTCAAAAAGTATATGTAAAGAGGGATGAAGAAAAACCAAAGCAAAAAGAAAAATTTTCTGACAGAATGCACCAGAGGCCAAGCTTAAGCCTCCATTTGCCAGGCCTCACAAAAGATATGAGACAGGGGGGCCACAGAACTCAAAGACAGGTAAAAAGGGAAAGCAAACCCAGTACCCTAAGACTCCAAAAACTGAAAAGGGAGAGGGACAAGACAAATGTTACAAGTGTGGAAAATTAGGTCATTTCAAAAGAGAATGTCCTGAATGAAGAAAGGAGAAAAAAAAGTACCACTTAAGGAATTTAAAGAATAAGGAAGTCAGGGGCTCTGTCTTTTCTATCTCCAGTCCCACTGAGAGCCCGTGGTAAATTTAAAGGTGGGACCAAAACATGAGCTTGTTACTTTTCTTTCTTTTTTTTTTGAGACAGAGTTTTGTTCTTGTTGCCCAGGATGGAGTTCAATGGCGTGATCTTGGCTCACTGCAACCTCCACCTCCCAGGTTCAAGTGATTCTCCTGCCTCAGCCTTCCCAAGTAGCTAGTATTATAGGCATGTGCCACAAAGCCTGGCTAATTTTGTATTTTTAGTAGAGATGGGGTTTCTCCATGTGGGTCAGGCTGGTCTCAAACTCTCGACCTCAGGTGATCCGCCCACCTTGGCCTCCCAAAGTGCTGGGATTACAGGCATGAGCCACGGCACCCAGCTGAACTTATTACTTTTCTAATAGACTCAGGAGCTTCCCGCTCCTCTGTTTGTTTTGTGCCCTCTAATATAAATTGTTTATTAGACGAACTTCAAGTTTTAGGAGTCAAAGGGGAAGGATTTAAAGCCAAAGTCTCAGAAAAAACAGAAGTCAGATTTGAAACCCGATCAACCAATGTTAAATTTTTGCTACTTCCTAAGGCTGGGACAAACTTGTTAGGAAGTGGCCTAATGGTAAAGTTAGGTATAGGCTTGCATGTAAGCCCAGAAGGATTCTTCACTTCGTTAAACGTGTTTACTACAGCAGAGGAAAGCTACATCAATGCTAATGAGTGGTCAAGGGAGGGAAACTGAAGGAAGCTACAAGTTCCTCCAAGTTACGTAAAGTTAAAAACTCCCAGGGAAACAGTGAAAAGAAACCAATATCCAATTCCCTTAGAAGGTTGATTAGGTTTAAAACCTCTAATTGAGAGCCTTATCTGAGATGGGTTACTTGAACTGTGCATGTCTCCCTATACTACTCCAATATTACTTGTAAAGTGGTCAGATTGGTGATACTGGCTTGTAGAAGATCTTCAAGCCATTAATCAAATTGTTCAAACCACTCATCCTGTTGTTCCCAATCCATATACTATTCTCAGCAAAATTCCATATGACCATCAGTGGTTTACAGAAATAGACCTGAAAGATGCCTTCTGGGCATGTCCTTTAGCTGAAGATAGTCAGGATATATTCACTTTTGAATGGGAATATCCTCACTCTGGGTGAAAACAACAATACTGCTGGAGAGTCTTACCCCAAGGATTTACAGATTCTCCTAACTTGTTTGGCCAAATTCTTGAGGAGGTGTTAGAAAAGATGAGCATCCCAAAGTGTATATCTATGCTCCAGTATGTGGATGATATACTAGTGTCAGGGCAAGCTGTAGAACAAGTATCTGGCTTTTCCATCAGCCTTCTGAACCATCTCTGTGGAGAGGGACTATGTGGTGTGGTGGCACACATCTGAAATCCCAGCTATTTGGGAGGCTTAGAAAAGAGAATTGCTTGAATGCAGGAGGTGGAGGTTGCAGTGAACCAAAATTGTGCCATTGCACGCCAGCTTGGGTGACAAGAGAAAGACTCTGTCTCAAAAAAAAAAAAAAAAAAGAAAAGAAAAGAAAGAAAGAAGGAAAGAAAAAACAGGCTGGGCAAACTGGTTCAGGTCTGTTGGCCAGGCTGGTCTCAAACTGCTGACCTCAAGTGATCTGCCTGCCTTGGCCTCCCAAAGTGCTGGGATTACAGGTGTGAGCAACTGTACCCTGCCCATTCCTCTTAACGTAAACACTTTTTATGTCAATTAATGCTTGAACTCAATGTTAAGTCAACTCAAACTCTAGTCAATGCTGAATTGACTCTAATGTCAATTAAAGTTTGTTATTTTCTATAGTCATTGTATTTGGGACAATTATCTCAAAAATGAATTTTCTACTCTTCTGCAAGGAGTGACCTCAGACTAAAGACATTGCCACACCTATTCCATTTGTAAGATTTCTGTCCAGTATAGATTCCCTGATGTCTAATGTGGTGTGAATGTAAAGACATTGCCACACTGGGCATGGTGGCTCATGCCTGTAATACCAGCATTTTGGGAGGCCGAGGCAGGCGGATCACAAGATCAAGAGTTGAGAGCAACCAGGCCAACATGGTGAAACCCTGTCTCTACTAAAAACATAAAAGATAGCCAAGCTTGGTGGAGTATGCTTGTAGTCCCAGCTACTCAGGAGGCTAGGAAGGAGAATCGTATGAACCTGGGAGGTGGAGGTTGCAGTGAGCCGAGATCATGCCACTGCACCCCAGCCTGGACAAAAGAGTAAGACTTCATCTGAAAAAAGAAAAAAAAAATGACTTCACCACAATTATCACAGTTGTGAGGTTTCCCTCCCATATGAATTCTCCTGTGTTTTGCATAAGATGAAGCTTGACTGAAGACCTTGCTGCAATCATGACATTTGTAACGTTTCTCTCCAGTATGAGTTCGCTGATGAACTGCAAGCTATGAACAATGTCTGAAATATCTGCCACATTTACTACACTTGTAAGATCTCTCTTCATTATGGATTCTCTAATTATTTGCAATGCTTGTAGCATTACTGAGGACTTTGTGAGAATCATTACATTTGTAAAGTTTCCCTATACCATGGATTGCTTGATGATGAATAAGTGATGACTGCCCACTAAAGGCTTTGCCACACTCATTGCACTTATAAGGATTTTCTCCAGTATGAAGTCTATGATGGCATACAAAGGATGCCATATGACTGAAGGTCTTGCCACACTCATTGCACTTGTAAGGTTTCTCTCCACTATGAAGTCTATAATGGTATACAAAGGATGACATATGACTGAAGGTCTTGCCACACTCATTACACTTGTAAGGTTTCTCTCCAGTATGAACTCTCTGATGTTGTGCAAGGTTTGATTGTTGATTAAAAACCTTGCCACATTCATTACACTTGTAAGGTTTCTCTCCAGTATGAATTGCCTTATGAATTAGAAGGGATGAATTTCGAGCAAAGGTCTTGCCACACTCATGACAGTTGTAAGGTTTTTCTCCAGTATGAAGTCTACGATGGCCCACAAGGGATGACTTCTGACTGAAGGTCTTGCCACACTCATTACACTTGTAAGGTTTCTCTCCAGTATGAAGCCTATAATGACATGCAAGGTGTGCTTTTTGATTAAAAACCTTACCACATTCATTACATGTGTAAGGTTTCTCTCCAGTATGAACTCTCTGATGTTGTGCAAGGTATGAATCACGCTGGAAAACCTTGCCACATTCATTACATGTGTAAGGTTTCTCTTCAGTATGAACTCTGTTATGGCGTGAAAGGCATGAATTATGCCTAAAAGCTTTGTCACAAACCTTACATTTGTAAGGTTTCTCTCCAGTATGAATTCGCCTATGTGTTTCAAGTTGTGATCTGCAACTGTAAACTTTGTCACATCCTTCACATTTGTAAGGTTTCTCTCCAGTATGACGTCTACGATGCCCTACAAGGGATGACGTCTGACTGAAGGTCTTACCACACTCATTACACTTGTAAGGTTTTTCTCCAGTATGAAGTCTATGATGGCGTGTAAGGGATGACTTGTGACCGAAGGTCTTGGAACACTCATTACACTTGTAAGGTTTTTCTCCAGTATGAACTCTATGGTGCCATGCAAGGTATTGCTTTTGATGAAACACTTTGCCACATACATCACATTTGTATTGTTTCTCTCCTGAATGGGTTACATGATGTCTTCTTAAATGTGAGCTATAATTAAAGGCTTTGCCACACTCATTACATCGGAAAGGTTTTTCTCTCATGTGTTCTTCCTGGATTTGTGTGAATAATGAAGAATGGAGAAGGTTCTTCCCATACCTATTAGAAATATGGGTTTTGAGCCTACAAGAAATTCTTTGGGATGTTGAAACGAAGGAAGCATTGTTGATAGACTTCTCCACTTGATTATCAATTTTCCCTTCAGTCTGAAATTCGTGCAGTTCAGGTAGATGTGAATAAAAGCTTGATCCAAGCTGATCTTTAATAGGCTTGTTCCCAGCATGCCTTTGATCACGTCGGTCTGTACTACCAGTCAACTTTTTGATTTTTGTCATGGGTGCTTCATGGCCATTTCTTTTAATTTCTTGCCACTGAAACTCAAAGTCATGAATATCTTTCTTGATTTCTGGGAAGCAAAAATCTCCAATCTGATGACTTTTATGTCTTTGCAATGTCCCTGTGTGGATCAGTTCTCCTGTATTACCATGTCCTGTTGATGAGAACTCCATCATGGATTTTAAAGAGCTATCTAAAAAACATAAAGACCAATAGGTTTCCAATTAAGTACAGATGGTAAATAATATTTAATACTGAAATGTGTTAATATTACACAAAAAGCAATACTTATTTTAAAATTCCCAAATATGATCTTCAAAGTTTAAGAACACCCTGTCTCTATTAAAAATACAAAAATTAGCCAGGCATGGTGGTGGATGCCTGTAATCCCAGCTACTCAGGAGGCTGAGGCAGGAGAATTTCTTGAACCTAGGAGGCAGAGATTGCAGTGAACAGAGATCACATCATTGCACTCCAGCCTGGGCAACAAGAGCAAAATTCCATGTCAAACAGAGTTCAGTCAAGAGCCTCATATATATGATGCAGTCAGCCTGAATGATGTCCTCCCTAAGAGGAATTTCTACAGCAGTGACTGCTGTTTAGAGAACATGATCATTAGTTTATGTGATGATCACTGCCACAGTACCAGTGAGAGATGCTTCTGTGATGCTCCTTAAAAATGAGAACAAAAGGCCAAGGGTGGTGGCTCAGGTTTGTAATCCCAACACTTGGCTAGAGGCTGAGATGGGCAGATTGCTTGAGACAAGGAGTTTGAGACCAGCCTGACCAACATGGTGATTCCCCATCTCTAATAAAAATACAAAAATTAGCAAGGTATGATGGCTTGCATCTGTAATTCCAATTAGGTTGGGAGGCTGAGGTATGAGAACTGCTTGAATGCAGGAGGCGGAGGTTGCAATGAGCTGAGATCACAACAGTGCACTCCAGCCTGAGCAAGAGAGGGAGACTCTGTCTCAAAAAAGTAAACAAAACAAAAGCAGAATCACAGCTGGAAACACTTGTCAGTCAGTGTCATGCTTTCTATCTCATCTCCTGAGCCACCCTGACAATTCTGCTCAGGGCTTCCAGGGGCATCTCTGCCTAGAGCAGGATGATGTTCAATTCTATTAGTCAAAGTGTTCATGAATGTTCTGTTTTTATGTAAAACCACTCCATAGGAGAGTCTCTAAGAAGCTGCCTATGACAGACAGGAGGGTCATCACTGCAGAAAACAATGACATGTACATCAAAAGCATGTATGCGGCAAAATCACAAAAGAGAATACAAAACCAGGAAGAGCCAAGATAGACAAGGGCAGATTCCTCACATCAGGAGGGACATTTTCCTCACCCACAGACTCCAGGTTCCTGTAGTTCTCCAACATCACGGCCCTGTATAAAGCCCTCTGTGCAGGGTTCAGGCATTTCCACTCCTCCAAAGAGAATTCTATAGCCACATCCCTGAAAGTTAAGCATCCCTAAAATTAAACACACATTTCAACAAAACATTAGGGAGGAGTCATTACCTTCATACAAAATGAGAAAAGGGAAAATAATATTGATTTGATCCAAGACGGTGTTCTGACAAACCCACGTCAAGGTATTTTTGAACATTTCTTTCTGTGCAGTTGCATTTTATTGTACTTTCCTATGATAGATTTTGAAATCTCCTAGTCACTGTGGAAGTCTCAGTTTTATGGAAAATATAAAAAATATATGTCTGGGCATGGTGGCTCACACCTGAAATGCCAGCAGTTTGGGAGGCTGAGGTGGGTGTATCAACTGAGCTCAGGAGTTCGAGACCACCCAGGGCAACATGGTGAAACCAAGCATCTACTAAAAACACAAAAACATTAACTGGGTGTGGTTGTGCATGCCTCTAGTCCCAGCTATTTGGGAGGCTGAGGTAGGAGTATAGCTTGAGCTCCAGAGGCAAAGGTTGCAGTGAGCTGAGATTGTGCCACTGCACTTCAGCTTGGGCTGCAGAGTGAGACTCTGTCTCTCTCTCTCTCTCTCTCTCTCTCTCTCCCTCTCTCTCTCTCTCTCTCTCTCTCTCTCTCTCTATATATATATATATATATATATATAGCCAGGCATGGGGGCTCACACCTATAATCCTGTCACTTTGGGATACCAAGGTAGGTGGATCACTTAAGGTCAGGAGTTTGAGACCAACCTGGGCAACATTGTGAAACCCCATATCTACTAAAAATAGAAAAATTAGCTGGGCATGGTGGGGGAATGTGCCTGTAATCCCAGCTATTTGGGAAGCTGAGGCAGGGGAATTGCTTCAACTCTGGAGGCAGAGGTTGTGGTAAGCTGAGATGACAGCACTGCACTCCAGCCAGGGCAACAGAGCAAGTCTTTCTCAAAATAAAAATATATGTATGTATGTATATATTGCAAATAATGTGTTTTCTACTGAAACCATGGGCTTGGCTTGGCGTGGTGGCTCACACCTATAATCCCAACACTTATGGAGGCTGAGGCATGTGGATCACAAAGTCAAGAGATTAAGACAATCTGGGCCAACATGCTGAAACACTGACACTATTAAAAACACAAAAATTAGCTTGGTATGGTGGTGTGCGCCTGTAGCCCCAGCTACTCAGGAGGCTGAGGCAGAAGAATCACTTGAACTCGGGAGGCTGAGGTTGCAGTGAGCCAAGATAGTGCCATTTCATTCCAGCCTATCGACAGAGGGAGACTCTGTCTCAAAAAAAATCATGGGCTTCTCCATTAATGCTCTCCTGGACACATTTCAAATCACACCTACACACACTTCAATTAACTTCAGTCGGGACATTATAAGCAAAGACCTAGAGAGGACACATCCACAGCTACTCACCAGGCTGAGGTGGGAGGATTGCTTGAGCCTGGAGAGCAGAGTTTGAAGTGATCCAAGATTGCACCACTGCACTCCAGCCTGTGGGACACAGTGAGACCCTATCACCCCCACCCTCCCAAAAGTTGGAAGCTCATTGAATTAAGAGACGCCTTCAAGAAATCATAAATGCAATGCATGAAGAAAATGAGAAGGTCAACCAACATCAGAAATTATGAAGAACTACACAGAAACTCTCAGGCTAAAAATACAGTAACTAAATAGAAAAAGTCAATACATGGGTTCAAAATCAGAATTCATTATGTAAATTAAAAATTAGTGAAGAGGGGACAGGTGAGGTAGCTCATATCAGGACTTTGGGAGGCCGAGGTGGGTAGATCGCTTGAGGTCAGCAGTTCGGAGACCAGCCTCATCAATATGGTGAAACTTTGTCTCTACTGAAAATACAAAGATTAGCTGGGTGTAGTGGTGGGCTCCCCACTGCACTCCAGCCTGGGTGACAGAGTGAGACTGTCTCAAAAAATAATAAAATAATTTTTTAAAAAAGGCCAGGCATGGGCCAGGCACAGTAGCTCATGCCTGTAATCCCAGCACTTTGGGATGCCAAGGCAGGCGGATCACCTGAGGTCAGGAATTCGCAACCAGCCTGACCAACATAGAGAAACCCCATCTCTACTAAAAATACAAAATTAGCCAGATGTGGTGGTGCATGCTTGTAATCTCAGTTACTTAGGAGGCTGAGGCAGGAGAATTGCTTGAACCTGGGAGGTGGAGGTTGCAATGAACTGAGATTGCATCATTGCACTCCAGCCTGGGCAACAAGAGAAAAACTGTGTCTGAAAAAAAAAAAACCAGGCATGGTGACTCATGCCTGTAATCCCAGCACTTTGGGAGGCCAAGGTGGGGGGATCACCTGAGGTTGGTAGCTCAAGACCAGCCTGATCAACATAGAGAAACTCTGTCTCTACTGAAAATACAAAATTAGCCGGGTATGGTGGTGCATGCCTGTAATCCCAGCTATTCGAAAGGCTAAGGCAGGAGAATTGCTTTAACCATGAAAGCGGAGGTTGCAATGAGCCAAGTTCATGCCACTGCACTCCACCCTCGGCAACCAGAGTGAAACTTCATCTCAAAAAAAAAAAAAAAAAAAAAGTAGTGAATAGGAAAAGAAACAACAACAAAGAATAAAGAAAAATGAAGGGAGTCTAAACAGACTAACAGGACACCATCAAGGACACCATCCTACACATTATGAAAGTCCCAGGCCAGGTTCTGGCTCATGCCTGTAATTTCAGCACTCACGCCTGTAATTCCAGCACTTTGGGAAGCCAGGGTGTGGGGATCACCTGAGGTCAGAAGTTCATGACTGGCCTGGCCAACATGGTGAAATTTCATCTCTACCAAAAATACAACAATTAGCCAGGTGTGGTGGTGCGCACCTGTAAACTCAGTTACTTGGGAAGCTGAGGTGAGAGAATCACTTGAATCCAGAGGCAGAGGCTGGAGTAAGCCGAGATTGCACCACTGCACTGCAGCCTGGGTGACAGTGTTGGGATTTACTCAAGATAGGGGCAGAAATATTAAAGAGAAATATTAGGGAAAGTTATAGGGAATAGTCACAAACCTTTTGGAATGCCGAAAGGTTATATAGCTTGTAATAATTGAACAGGCTGAAGGCACTCGGTTCTTACCTTAGAGCATTAGGTCATAGGGTAAATACTAGGGACAATAGAGGCTTCCCCAGTTAAGTCTGTTTACCCTACCTCCATTAACTAACCTTTGAGCCAGATGGCCCTCTAGGGGGAGGCTGACCAGGGAAATTGCCCCTTAATGGTATTTACTTCAGACCACAGTACCTGAGCTTTAATCATTCATAAAACTACTCTCTTAACCATGCTAATTATCCTCAAGTGTGTTTACTCAAACTTCTGTTGTTAATTCTATTCTAAATAAATGCCTGGAGTGTGAGCTGCTCAGGGCCGGCTGCAGTGACAAACCTCTCTTGGTGTGCAGGCGATTGGGCACCCAGCAGGACTGGCAAAGCAGAATATCTATGTGTCGGTGTATGTTTCATTCATCCGTCTGGGCCAGGGTCCATGGGCAGACCCCTGCAGCTAATGCCCTCTTGTGAGGAGCAATACCTCAGTTGATGTCCTGTGTGAGGAAAGTCAGGGATCTGAAGAAACAGACCCCCCGCAGTTCAAGACTCTCTTGAGGCAACCTGCGAAGGAAGGGTGAGGACCGCCCTCTTGAGGAAAGCTGCGATGGAAGCGTGAGGAACGCGACCCCCGAAAACGAAGGCAAAGAAGGACTTCGTGGTCAAGCCAGTGAGTAATCAGTAAGTCATTGGTGCCCACTCGAGGTTACCACCTTCTGGGGGAAGTTGAGTCAAGCTAAGGTTTCATCACGGGACAACAGTTGTCAGCTCAACAGAAACAGTATATAAAAACGTTCAGACAGTTGCTTAAGGCTAGTGGTCGGAAACACAGCAGAACTAGCAAAACAGAATTATCTGTGTGTCAGTGTATGTTTTATTCATACGTGGTTTAGGTCAGGGTTGACATGCAGATCCCGCAGCTAATGCTCTCTTGTGAGGAGCAATACCTCAACAGAGCAAGACTCCATCTCAAAAAAAAAAAAAAAGAGTACCAGAAGTCACAGAAGTGAGTGAGAAGAAGAAAGGAACAGAAAAGCTTGTTGGAAGGCATAATGGCCAAAAATTTCTAATTTCAGGATGCAAAAGAAACAAATTCAACACCTTAAGAATATCCAACATGGATAAATCTAAGTAAGAGACCTATAACAAACAACATCATAATAAAACTGTCAAAATTCAGAGATAGAGAAAGAATCCTAACAACAGCCAAAAGAAGAGCTAACTGTCACCCAAGAGGGAGCTCCTGTAATATTATCAAGATATTTCTCGGCTGGGCGGGCGGTAACTCACGCCTGTAATCCCACAACCTTGGGAGGCTGAGGTGGGCAGATCATGAGGTCAGGAGTTTGAGATCAGTCTGGCCAACATAGTGAAACCCATCTCTACTAAAAATACAAAAAATTAGCAGGGCGTGGTGGTGTGTGACTGTAATCCCAGCTACTCAGGAGGCTGAGGCAGGAGAATTGTGGTGGTAAGACCATGGTGGTAAGAATTATGGTGATAAGACCACAGTAGTAAGCTTTGCTTAAGTGAGTGGGAAATTTTGCATAGTCTTAGTCAGAGAGGGCACCTCTGCAGCTGGGGGTGGGGATGGAATCTTCCCACATCTAAAAGAGGAAATGGCAAATCCAAGAAGAAGCAATCAGTTTTCAATACCCCAACTTGCAGGAAACTTCCAGATATCTGCAGTGAAGTCACCATGCTCACAGGCAGCCAGTGTGTTATTCTTAGTAACAGTGAAAAACTGTCAAGGAGATTAAGTGAAGTCAGGGGTTTGAGACCAGCCTGGCCAACATGGTGAAATCCTGTCTCTATTAAAAATACAAAATTAGCCCAGAGTGGTGGTGGACACCTGTAATCACAGCTGCTTGGGATGCTGAGGCATGAGAATCTCTTGACCCTGGGAGGTGGAGGTTACAGTGATCCCAGATTGCTCCAGTGAACTCCAGCCTGGGCAATAAAGGGAGATAGAATTTAAGATGACAGGGACTGAGAAAAGCCTTGGGTGAGTGTGAGCAAACTTGTGACGCAGGACGCTTCAGACTCATGGAAGTCTGCCTACTACAATACCTGGTATATCAGAAAAGAGAGAGAATAATCCACTGAGGAATATCACTTTACCTGAGGAAGAGCCATCCTTGTCTCCTTTTCTTTGGTCTTCTTGGTAGCTTTCTCATGTAACATGAGTCTTTGGAAATTAATTCTGTGTGAGAAAAAAATATGATATTTAATTTTTTTTTTGAGATGGAGTCCAGCTCTGTCACCATGATGGGGTTCAGTGACATGATCTCGTCTCACTGCAACCTCTGCCTCCCCAGTTCGAGGAATTCTCCTGCCTCAGTGTCCCAAGTAGCTGGGATTCAAGCCATACTCCACGATGCACAGCTAATTTTTGTATTTTTAGTAGACATGGGGTTTCATCATGTTGGCCAGGACAGTCTCAGTCTCCTGACCTTGAGATCTGCCCACCTCAGCCTCCCAAAGAGCTACGATTACAGGGGTAAACCACCAGACCCAGCTGAGATTTAATGTTTAGAAACCACACATTCCTTTCCTGTGACAAAACACACACAGGGGAGACCTCACCCGGTATAAAGACTGTCCTCTACTGCCCACTGCACCAGAGATCATGCAGAGATAAGAAAGCCCCACAGGAAGACCTACAAGGGTAATTTTGACCCATTTTCAGATTTTGCTCCCTCCTGAAAATGTCCACACACACGCTAAAGCAGAGCACAGACCTTCAGGGCACAGATCTGGCCCTAACCAAACCCCATGCAGAGCACAGCCCCCTCACCTCCCTGTGGATCACAGACTGACCTCACTTCTCAATATGGGGGAAACTGTCTTGATGTTCAATGCTGGACACAGATGAGAATCACCAGTGCCACTGTATTATTGAGTGTGTGT
This sequence comes from Gorilla gorilla gorilla, assembly GCF_029281585.2. Taxonomy (NCBI): domain Eukaryota; kingdom Metazoa; phylum Chordata; class Mammalia; order Primates; family Hominidae; genus Gorilla; species Gorilla gorilla. The sequence continues at coordinate 64,630,764 of NC_073244.2, forward strand.
CCCATCCTATGATAATAGCAATCTTTGACAGAATAGCATAAAAGATGTATTTGCAAAATGCCTGAGAAACCTAATGTAAAGTCAGGGTTGAGCTCCACTCAGAGGGTACCAGCTGAGCACAGCCCCACCTTCTGGCTCTGCTCTCCCCTTGGGAACTTGTTCCCACCAGGATCCAGTGAACAGCGAAGGAGCTAAAAGAATCACACAGAACAGGCAACATGGACCAGAGGTGGGGGTGAAGGTGGGGCTGCAATGCCAAATGGGGGCTGTGGGAGATCACAAAGTTACTGTAGATAAAGTGATGTCAGAACAAAGACTTAGGGAAGAAAGGCTGCTTGTCACTTGCAGCTGAGGGGCCAGAGAGTCCTAGGCAGAGGGACAGCCCAGGAGAAGGCCCTGAGATAGGAACAACCTCAGTCCCAGAAAAAGGAAAGAGGCCTGTATGGCTGGAGCAGAGGGAGTGAGGAGGACACAGGCAGATGAAGTCAGAGGGGTCCTGGGAGCACAGATCCATAGGCATGAGGTCTTGAAATATTTTTCTCCCACACTTCAAAAGAATTTTGGAAATGATGTATTTTCTCACTCTCTTCATGTGTACACACAACTTTTCTTTGCGTTATAAATTACAACATTTACAAATAATGGAATTCATTTCTCATTTTAAAACTACATGCTGTCAAGTTTGTCTAAGTCCCCAGAAGAACACTGTCACCCTCATCTGAGACATGTAGGACTGCAAGGGAATGTGTTCGGGGGTTTAGGAAGTCACCTATGGAAATGTGCATGTGGAGATGCCTGTTTGGTCTCCCAGCAGAGAGCTGAGGAGCCAAATGAACACAGAATTGTAGAGCTCAGGGGAGAGGCCTGCAGGGGACATGGAGTTGTGTAGGTGGGTTGAAGTTGTGAAATGACACGATATGGAAGGGCAGTGGGTGTGGACAGAGACAAGGAGAGGTTCAAGATGATCTGACTCTAATTACCTGTTTTTTCCATTCTGGTACTTGTGTTTTTTATATTTTTGGAGAACAGTAACTTATTTAAAATTCGTATTACACCTGAGCATTACCCTCTCATATAGAAAAAGCCACAAACTATTTGGCCAACCATTTCAGGGGTCAGTGTCACTCTGACTGAGCTTTTCTTGTCTTATTCCTCACCTGTATATTACAGATGGGGGTCACTGAGGTTCAAAGTAGGAGACATTTCACCAAGTTATCCTGAGAAGCTCTGAGTTGAGTCGGAAGGAGGTGTGGCTCATTCCTATGTGATGGACTGGAAGGGCCAACAGAATGCGTTGGTTTTTTCTCTAGAAAATTGCAGGATGGGCCGGGTGTGGTGACTCATGCCTGTAATCCCAGCACTTTGAGAGGCTGACGGGGGTAGATCACATGAGCCCAGGAGTTTGAGACCAACCTGGGCAACACGGTGAAATCCCGTCTCTATGAAAAGTACAAAAAATAGCCAGGCATGGTGATGTGCATCTGTGGTCCCAGCTATTTGGGAGGCTGACCAGGAAGGATCACTTGGACCTGGGAAGCAGAGGTTGCAGTGAGCCAAGATCGTAACACTGCACTGAAGCATGGCTGACAGAGTGACACTCTGTCTCAAAAAAGGAAAAAAAAAATTCCAGGACCATCTTTTATATACCTGAGCAAAAGAAATATCTCTTTCAATGTCTAAGGTCCTGATGGCATGAATCCTAAACATGCAATTATTTTCCCACAAAAATGACAGAAATACGTTCAAAATACACACAATTGTGAACCCCTAGCTAAAGGTGTTTAAAACACTGAAAGAGAGGCAGTGGTAGAAATGAGATCTGAGCAAATGTTTTCTTCATGAACACATGGACTCTGCTGGAACAAGGTTCTAAGTCAATCCAGCCCATCCTTCAACATCTGCAAAGAATATTATGGACCAGAGGAACTTGAGGAAAATGTTTACTTAGAGGCTCACAGCTCACCATTTAATCAGATGACATGAGGAAAGAAAATGGAGTAATAGGCTACTTGAACTAAATTTTGATGTTGGTGTAAAGAAAAAATTTCCTTGATATCTTTATTGAGTATACATTGAAACAACCTAAAATCATTTATCAGGTACCAGAAAATGTTTCCAATACATAATAAAGACTAGAAAGCAGGCAGTGCTCAATCTAAACTGAACACAATAAATTTCAGAGAAAAACAATTTTAAAATGGTTAAAAAATATACATCTAATGAAACATGGGGTCAAAGAAGAAAATTCAAAGCACATATAATAGTTTGAAAATGATGATGTGATTTCGTAAGATTCTACCAAAGCTTATTTGAGAAGCAGTTATTTATTTTACTTTATTTTATTTTATTGAGACGGAGTCTCGCTCTGTTGCCCGGCTGGAATGCAGTTATGTGATCTCGGCTCACTGCAACCTCCGCCTCCCGGATTCAAGCGATTCTCCTGCCTGTCTCCCCAGTAGCTGGAATTACAGGCAAGCACCACCATGCTCAGCTAATTTCACTATTTCAGTAGAGATGAGGATTCACCATGTTGGCCAGGCTGGTCTCAAACTCCTGAAATTAGGTGATCCGCCAGCCTTGGCCTCCAAACTGCTGGGATTACAGGTGTGAGCCACTGCACCAGGCCTATTTTTTTTTTTTTAATTAAGAACAAGCTGGGTGTGGTGGCTCATGCCTGTAATCCCAAGACTTTGGGAGGCCGATGTGGCTGGATCCCTTAAGCCCTAGAGTTCGAGACCAGCCTGGGCAACATGGAGAAAGCCCATCTCTATGAGGAACACAAAAATTTGCCCTATGCAGTGGCATGCAGCTGTGGTCCCAGCTACTCTGGAGGCTGAAGTGGGAGGATCCCTTGAACCCAGGAGGTTTATGCTGCGGTGAGCTCTGATCCTGTAACAGCTCTCCAACCTGGGTGTCAAAGTGAGACCCCATCTCCAATTAAAAAAAGAAGAAGAAGGAACCACTGGGTCCTGGGTCTAGGGGCAGGGAATCTAAGGCCAATTAACACGAACTTTTAAGTCCACGCCATCTGCTTCTGGGTCTGTGCCAATCAGGGCAGGACAAAAGCCAGGACTGGGGGGTGGAACCCCAGGAGGTGAGCCGGGCCTGAGCAAGGCCATGAAGGGATGCAGATTAAGTGGGTGGGGCCTGAGTGAGGCCAGGGTGGGGCATGAAGGACAAGGGGCCTGGTGTGGGGGGGTGAGGGGGGAAGAGGCCTGGGCTGTGAGGGGTTCGCAGGGGAATGAAAGGGTCAGGGCCTGAGCTTCCCTCTATCTCACTCTCCGTGTTTCTGTTTTCCAGGTTTTGAAGGCGAAACCCACCAGTGAGGCTGGAACAGCTCAGGAGTCAGGGAAATAGTACCTTCCTGAGAAGTGAACATGGGGTGGTAATTAGAACGAGGAAAGTTCCTTACTATTGAAATTAATTTTAGCAATTTAATTCCAAAACCTCAAAGTTGTCTAGGGCAGGAATGCAAACTAGAATGCGAAATGCAAAGTCCTGCCTGAGCCAAATGTACAATTTTATGCTGACGGCCCACAGAACCAATTAGAAATCCTCTCCCTTTCTATTCTTCATTCACTGGGGTGGGAGAGTCCACTCTGTGCTCAGCTCCAGAGACTTTCCTAGAGCCACCGCCTGGGGTGTGGAGCAGAGGGCTCAGGCCAGGGAGGAGTGAGGTCACCACCTGCTGCTTAAACACAGCAGGGATGTGGGTGGGGTGGTGGGAGCCAGGAGTCCCAGCTACTCAGGAAGCAGGGTAGGAGGACCGCTGAGCTGGGAAGTCCAGGCCAGCCTGGGCGACAAAGTAAGACCCTCTACCCCAGAGTTCCCCCCTCTGTCTCAGTAAGAAAAAAAGTGATTAAAAAAAAAAGCACTGACCTTGTAACAGTGCATATAAATTGCCCAGTTGTTCCTTACATGTGTTATTTTATGCTGCACTTGTTAGATATGAGTTCCAAATTTCTCTTCAAAGAATCAATATGTCAGTATGTGCAATTTGCCTTCTACTTTTAAACTTAACTTCCTCATAAAGCAACCTTTTTCAATCACCTGCTCCACCCTGACTCATTCTGATTACCTGCTCCACCCTGAGTAATTCTCCAACCTGACTCATTCCATAACCATTTTTCCCACCAAACCACTCCCCCCATCACTATTTTTAAATTAGCCAATCGGAATTAGCTTAGCCTGTGCGGTCTAATCCTAGCCAATAGGGGAATGACACAGCAGCAGGGGCCTGGAGTAAGAACCCCTTCCCGTCCCTTGCCCAAGTGTGCACTCACCATTGCTCCATCTATAAGGACGCACCCTTCTATAGAAGTAAATTGCCTTGGCCATGTGCGGTGGCTCACACCTGTAATCCCCACACTTTGGGAGGCTGAGGTGGGCAGATCACGAGGTCAGGAGATTGAGACCATCCTGGCTAACACAGTGAAACCCCGTCTCTACTAAAAATACAAAAAAAAAAAATTAGCCGGGCATGGTGACGGGTGCCTGTAGTCCCAGCTACTTGGAAGGGTGAGGTGGGAGAATGGTGTGAACCCGGGAGGCGGAGCTTGCAGTGAGCCAAGATCGCGCCACTGCACTCCAGCCTGGGCAACAGAGCAAGACTCCATCTCAAAAAAAAAAAAAAAAAAAGAAAGAGACAGAGAGTCAAAGAGAGAGAGAGAAAGAGACAGAGAGACAAAAAGGGAGTCAAAGAGAGAGGGAGAAAGAGACAGAGAGTCAGAAAAGAGAGAGAGAGTAGTAGTAGAGAGAAAACAGTATACCCTATTCCTTTAAAAGCCAGGGTAAATTTAAAACCTATAATTGATAATTGAAGGTCTTCTCCATGACCCTATAACACTCCAATACCACCCTGTTGTCAGTGTAAACAATGGCATATCCTGAAAGCACTGAGGCCACTGACAACCCGTAGCTTACCTATCAAAAATCCTTAACCCAGTAACCCGCGGATGGCCCAAATGCATTCAATCTGTAGCGGCAACTGCTTTGCTAACAGAAGAAACAGAAAAATAACTTTTAGAGGAAACCTCATTGTGAGCACACCTCATCAAGGAAGAACTATCCTAAGTCAAAAAAAAAAAAAAAAAAGGCAAAATGGTAGCTTACTGACTCAAGAATCTTCAAGTATGAGGCTATTCTGGTAGAAAAAGATGATTTAACATTAACCACTGAAAATTCCATTAACCCAGCAGGTTTTCTAACAGGGGATCTAAATCTTAATTATTTACCATGCAAAGGTCCGACCAGGCCTAGGAGGAACTCCCTTCCAGACAGGACTATACAGGGTTTCTCCCAGGTGACTGAGGGAAAAAGACACAATGGGTATTCAATAAGTGATAAAGAAACTCTTGCAGAAGCAGAGTTAGGAAAATTGCCTAATAATTGGACTGCTGAAATGTGCAAGCTGTTTGCACTCAGCCAAACCTTAAAGTACTTACAGAATCAGGAAGGAGGCCATCTATACCAATTCTAAGTTAATATGGACTGAACAAGGTCTTATTAATAGCAAAGAATTGAAATCCCAAACTTACAATGTTTTCAACAAAAGTCAAGTTTGCTAAAAGTTAACATTGTAACGTGTATTATCCTAACTTCTAATCTTGTGACCTTAGGCAGTCTAGTTCACAGACATGAAGGAAGTTCACTTTGGAAAAGAATGGTTATCATCTTTGAAAAAAAAAAAAAAAAAGGAGGAAGGAGAATTTATGTAAAAAGAATGTTATATGGTAAATTCGTTGTCCTAAAATAAATTAACTGGTGGTTTAAAGAAAGGGATGTTTGCAACAATTCAGAAAGTTGAGGCATGTTGAAGAATTGTCTGTCAAAGTTGTGAAAAAAGAAAAGTTATAAGAGGGAATTCATGCAAGAAATGTCATATAATTTGAAAGTAATTAGTCCTCCTGATTGTAAAACTATTGAAGAAACAGTTTATGTGCAAGATGTGTAAGGAAAGTAAAATATACTTTTGGTAAAAGGATTATAAGGAGGCAGAAGAATGTGGATTTTTACCTACATTAAAAGATTTAAAAAATTTGTTTTAAAGGTTTAAGCAAGTTTCAAAATGTTAATTGTAAAGGAAATTCTGTGTGTAAACATACTGGCAAAAGTTAAAGGGGTAATATCCAGTTTTTCTGTGAACTGGATATTAAAATAAAAGCACAACCGGTTTTTCTTAAAGCACTAACATGCTCTTTAACAAAAATTATAAAAGGTTAAAGAGTCTCTAAAAATCTTACCTTATGGTCAGACATTAACATTGGATAAATATGTCTACAAGGTTTTATTAAAATTAAGTTTAACATTAATAAAACACTAATATAAAGGTGAAATTTAGCTTATCTGGTATAAAAATCATACATGAAGTGTTAAATATAAAATGGTATTTGGCTTTCTTTGGTCTAAAAACTAACAGAAATAGGTGCTAAAGAAAATTTCTCAGCAAGAAGGCACCAAGGATTATAAAGTCCACTGCTGATGTCCCCACATTTAAAACAAATGATACATTTCTTAGAAATTATATACTTGGTTTATCCTCCTCCTTCTCTTCCTTTAAAACAAGAGGTCTTTCAGCACAGGCGCCAGCTTCGGAGTTTCCAGTACATCAGCATCGGCCTGGGGATGACGTTCTCATCAAAGGATGGAAAGAATGGAAACTCGAGCCAGCCTAGGAAGGATCCTATCTTGTGCTGCTAACCACTGAGACTGCTGTTCATACAGCAGAAAGGGAGGGACACATCACACCCGAGTCAAGCAGGTGCCATTATCATCAGAATCATGGGCCATTGTTCCTGGATCAAGCCCTACCAAATTAAAGCTAAGGAAAGCTTAGTCTATCTATCTTTTCCTTTCCTTTCCTTTCCCAGTGCTTATATTCATCACTATTCCTACCACTAGCAACTCTAACCCGACTTTAGAGCATTTCTGTGGTTTAGGAGCAGAAGTCACTGGAAAGGATCCTATAGGCTTCTTTAAGGTATGCTTTTTTCTCCCTCCTCCACCTCCTATAGCTGCCCCTTTCCCAAATCTATGAAATCAAACTATCACATGCCTCGTGCCAAATGACAAAAGCAAGTTCTCAGTAGTAGAAATAAGAGACCTAAGGCAAACCATAACTATTGAAACAGGGTATAAAGATGTAAATGCCTGGCTAAAATGGATTAAATATTCCCTCTGCATGTTGAACAAAGACAATTGTTATGCTTGTGCACATGGCAGGCCAGAGGCCCAGATTGTCCCCTTTCCACGAGGGCTGTCCTCCAGTAGATCAGGTGTGGGCTGGATGCTAGCTCATTTCCAGGATTCTACATCCTGGGGTAACAAGTCGTGCCAAGCTCTCTCTGTCTGCTATATCCCAAAGTTTGACACACTGTGGGTCAGCCCTCCAGGGCCATCCAGCTTCCGACTCCCAACACTAAGTTCACTTTGTGTCTCTCATGACAGCGAGGAAACTTAACATTCCTTGGAGACCTGAAGGGATGCAGAGAGCTTAAAATTTTTCAAAAGTTTACCAATCAGTCACCCTTTATTCATCCCTGAGCAGATGCATAGTGGTATCATGGTGGACCTTTACTGGACACTTTACCGAGTAACTGAAGTGACACTTATGCTTTAGTCCAATTGGCTATCCCTTTCACCCTGGCATTTCATCAACCAGAGAAAGGAAAAATAAGACACCATAAAGCAAAAGAAGTCCCTTATGGGTCTTTTGACTCTCACATCTATTTAGACACAATTAGAGTCCCATGGGGAATACTAGATCAATTTAAAGCCCAAAATCAAATAGCTGCAGGATTTGAGTCAATGTTTTGGTGGGTGACAATTAATAAAATGTAAATTGGATAAACTAATCCATGACAACCAACAGCTGTCTATTAACTACACTAGAGATGCTGTTAAAGGAATAGCTGAGCAATTAGGGGCTACCAGCCAGATGTCTTGGGAAAATGGGATAGCCTTTGACATGATATTAGCATAGAAAGGAAGAGTTTGCATCATAATTAAAACTCAGTGTTGTACCTTCATCCCAAACAACACTGCGCCCATTGAAACTAAAACAAAGACATTGCAAGGTCTGACTGCTCTGTCCAATAAGTTAGTGAACAACTCAGGGGTAAATGACCCCTTTTCAGGATGGCTAGAAAAGTGGTTCGGTAAATGGAAAAGAATAGTAGCCTCAATTCTTACTTCCCTCACAGCCGTAATGGGTGTACTTATTCTTGTCGGGTGCTCTGTCACACCATGCATCCGTGGGTTGGTGCAGAGGCTCATAAAAATGGCAGTTACTAAAATCTCCCTTAACTATCCTCCACCTTATCCAAAGAAGCTTCTTCTTATTTTGGAAAATCGAACAGAATGACTAAGCCAAGACATGTTAAAGAAGTTTGAAGAGAAAGAGCTGTAAGGAAAATGCAAGAGAAGGGAATGTTAGATATGAGTTCTAAATTTCTTTTCAAAGAATCAATAAGTCAGTATGTTCAATTCTTTGCCTTCTACTTTTAAACTTAACTTCCTCATAAAGCAACCTTTTTCGATCACCTGCTCCACCCTGACTCACTCCAATCACCTGCTCTGCCTTGACTCATTCTGATCACCTGCCCCACCCTGACTCACTCTGATTACCTGCTCCACCCTGACTCATTCTCCACCCTCATTCCATAACATTTTTCCTGCCAAACCACTCACCTTGTCACTCTCTTTAAATTAGCCAATCGGAATTAGATTAGCCTGTGTGGTCTAACCCTCGCCAATAGGGGAATGACACAGCAGCAAGGGCCATGTGCATCAGAAATAACCCCTTCCCCTCCCTTGTTCAGGTATGCACTCACCGTTGCTCCCTCTGTGAGGGCACAACCTTCTATATAAGTAAATTGCCTGAGAAGAAAAAAGGAAAATTTTATATTTGGTGCTATTTCTTTTGCAGCACCGAAACTTTATTTACAACACACTTAAAATGAGTTATATTTGTCATGGAAAAGAGTCAAATTCTGTAAAATATTTTAAAATATTTATTCTGCACTAAATATGAATAATCATGGCCCATGACACAACTCTCAGGAGGTCCTGAGAACATATGTCCGAGGTGATGGGGAACAGCTTCTTCTTAGACATTTTAGGGAGGCATTAGACATCAATCAAACACATTTAAAAGATGCATTAATTTTGTTCAGAAAGGTGGGACAACTCAAAGTGGGAGCTTCTAGGCTACAGGTAAATTTAAACATTTTCTGATTTGAATTGGTTGAGTTTGTCTAAATACCTGGGATCAATAGAGAGGAAATGTTCAAGTTAAGATAAAAGATGTTGGAGACCAAGGTTCTTTTGAAGTCCTCTGCTGGCTGCCTTCAGAGAAAATAGATGATAAATGTTTTTTATTCAGACCTTTAAAAGGTGTTAGATTTTTACTTATTCTCTTCAGGATTGGTAAGGCCTAGAAGAAAAAGATCTAGCTATGTTAACAGAGATTCTCTGCAGATGCACATGTACCCCTCACAAAGGATACCTTTGAAGGACCATTTCAAAATATGGCACAGAAACATGTTTTGAGGTCAAATATTTTGACTTTCTTCTTTGTCATATGTTTTGTAGTTTGTAAGGCATGACCCCCTAGACTCTTTACATAGGAATTTGGACAAGATAAAAAAATCAGAGCTTACACCTCATTCTCAAATACTTTTTTTTTACAGTTCTTCCCTGCAATATAACTACTTTTATGATAAACGTTGTTGACAACATAATATGCTAATATCAATAATTTCTAAATGTATTGTAATATTAAATTCACTCTATGTGCCTTCTGAAAAAATGAGAAAATGTACTTTTTATGTTCAAGTTGCACTTTTTTTTTTTTCCTTCAGACAGGACCTAGTTCTGTCACCCCAGCTGGAATGCAGTGGCAGGAACACTGCTCCTTGCACCCTCAACCTCTGGTGCTCAAGCAATCCTCCCGCCACACCTCCCAACTAGCTGGAGCTGCAGGCCCTCACCACCAAGCCCGGCTAATTTTTTAGTACTTTGTAGAGGGGTGGTCCCACTATGATGCTCAGGCTAGCCTTCAACTCCTGGATTCAAGCGATCAACCCACCTTTGCTTCCCAAAGTGTTGGGGTTACAGGCAAGCCACCACACCCATCCAATTGTAATCTATTTTAGGTGTTTTCTTTGTTATTCTCTCCTGAGTGTTCTATCAGGTGGGAATAACAAAGGCTATAAAATATGCAGTCTTTAAATGTTAGGATTTATTTTCATATAGAGAAAGATCATGAAATATTACTAAGAATACATTGCAGTCAAGTTATTCTGTTTTACTTGGGCCCTGAAAAAATATAACTAAGTTATAAAATTGGCTGGGCACATTGACTCACACCTGTAATCCCAGCACTTTGGGAGGTCGAGGCAGGTGGATGACCCTGAGGTCAGGAGATTGCGACTAGCCTGGCTAACATGGTGAAACCCCATCTGTACTAAAAATACAACAATTAGCTGGGTAAGGTGGCACAAAACTGTAATCTCAGCTACTCAGGAGATTGATGCAGGAGAATCTCTTGAATCCAGGAGGCAGAGGTTGCAGTGAGCCAAGATCTCACCACAGCTCTCCAGCCTGAGCAAAAGAGTGAGATTCTGTCTCAAAAAAATAAAAATAAAAATAAAAATAAAATGAAATTGTAAATCGCCTCATTTCTGCATGTAATAATTTTATGACAATATCTGTAAGTTAACATGTACTATGAACTATGTTTTTCTCCCACATCCCTAGCTATGGAAGAATTTATCTATCAAACACTAGTAATTAGCTAAAATATGATTACGTTTAGAAGGGAAATTAGCGTATCTAGAATATTAGCAAGTTTAAAAAAGCATAATGTCATCAGGCATGGTGGCTTGTGCCTGTAATCCGAGCATGATGGGAGGCTGAGGCAGGAGGATGGCTAGTGCCCAACAGTTGGAGACCAGCCTAGGCAACATAGCAAAACCTCATCTTTATGTTTTAAAAATTAATTAAGTTACTTATTTATTTTTGAGATTGAGTTTGGTTCTTGTTGCCTAGGCTGGGGTGCAATGGCACGGTCTCGGCTCACTGCAACATCTGCCTCCTGGGTTCAAATGATTCTCCTGCCTCAGCCTCCCAAGTAGCTGGGATTATTGCTGCTCACCATCATGCTGGGTTAATTTTTGTATTTTTAGTAGAGACGGGGTTTCACCGTGTTGGCCAGGCTGGTCTCCAAATCCTGACCTAAGATGATCCACCCACCTTGGCCTTCCAAAGTGCTGGGATTACAGACATGAGCCACCGTGCATGGCAAAAAAGTTTATTTTAATTAGAAATAATTAATAAATAGAACATGATAATGGGTACAAAAAATAGAATAAGACCTATTATTTCATAACACAACAGAATGACTGTAGTCAATGATTAAATTGTACATATAAAAATGGGGATGGCCAGGTGTGGTGGCTCAAACCTATAAGCCCCGTCTCTACCAAAAATACAAAAAAAACTGGGTGTGAGCCTGTAATCCCAGCTACTCGGGAGACTGAGGCATGAGAATCACTTAAACCCAGGGAGCAGAGGTTGCAGCGAGTGGAGACTGCACCACTGCATTCCAGACTGTGCGAAAGAGCTGGACTCCATCTCAAAAAACTAAACAAATGGCTGGGCACAGTGGCTCATGCCTGTAATCCCAGCACTTTGGGAGCCAAGGTGGGTGGATCCCCTGAGGTCAAGAGTTCGAGACCAGCCTGACCAACATGGTATAACCCTGTCTCTAAAAAAATACAAAATTAGACGAGGGTGATGGCTCATGCCTGTAATCTCAGATATTCAGGAGGCTGTGGCAGGACAATCACTTGAGCCAAGAAGGCAGAGGTTGCAGTGAGCTGAGATCGCACCACTAAACTCCAGGGTACACAAGAAGAGTGCAACTCCATCACACACACACACACAAAATGCTATAAACAGAACATCAGAAAAAAAATATAGAAAGTCACATGTATTCAAAAACCTTAAGCTTTTGAAAGCTGTTTTCCCAAGTACTCAAAAATGAGCCAATAACGATGCAAATATTATCTTTTTGTTTTTTGTTTTTTCTGGAGACAGAGATCACGCAACTGCACTCTAGCCTGGGTGACAGAGCGAGACTCCGTCTCAAAAAAAAAAAAAATAAAAAAAAAAATAAATAAATAAAAAATTATTAGGCCAGGCATGGTGGCTCTTTGGGAGGCTGAGGTGGGCCAATCGCCTCAGGTCAAAAGTTCAAGACCAGCCTGGTCAACATGGTGAAACCCCATCTCTACTAAAAATACAAAAAATTAACTGGGCCTGGTGGTGTGTGCCTGTAATCCCAGCTACTAGGGAGGCTGAGGCAGGAGAATTGGTTGAAGCTGAGAGGTGGAGGCTGCAGTGAGTCGAGATCATGCCACTGTCCTGCAGCCTGGGTAAAAGAGTGAGACTCCATCTCAAAAAAAAAAAAAAAAAAAAAAAAAAAAAATGTCAACTGAACTTGGAAAGCACCACACATTTGCACACTCACACAGACACAACCCTCTGATATGGCTCTAGACCAAATCCACAGGTTAAAAAGCCCTCAAATGAACTCTTGGGCCTTAAGCCTTTCAAAAGATCACCTGTTTCCTGTGAGGTTGGGGCTGTGGCCCTGATGTGCGAAGACTTAGGAACATCCGGTCATCATAGAAACCCTAAACAAAATAGAGAAGGAAATTTACCTCAACAATATAAAAGACCATCCATGAAATGACCACAGCTGAAATAACCAATCAGGAAAAATGGAATGCTTTTCCTGTAGGATCTCACATGATGCTAGAATGTTCTCACCCTTTCTATTCAATCAACACTGGCTGTCCTAACCAGAGCAATGAAATAGCAAAAGAAATCAAACTCATCCAAATCAGAAAGAAATAAATAAAATTTTTTGTTTGTAGATGACATGATCCTCTGTGTAGAAAGCCACAAAGACTCAACCAAAATATAAGTGGAACTAATAAACATTCAGTGGATTTGCAGAGTACAATATTAGCACCAAAATTAGTTGAATTTCCATGCATTAACAATAAAAAATTTTAAAAGGATATTAAGAAAACACTTCCATTTTGTAGAGAATTTAAACTAAGATATACTTAGGAATAAAGGTAAAAATGCAAGAAGTTTCTACCTTGAAATCTATGAACATTGATCAAGATGATTAAAAACATAGAGATACAACCAATATTGATAAGATTGGAAAACTTAATATCGTTAAATGATTATATAACCCAACATGATTTAGATTTAACACAACACGCATACAAATCCCTATCAGTTTTTGTCAAAGAAACAAAAAACAGGCTGGGAAAAGTGGCTAACCTGTGTTGGCCAGGCTGGTCTAAAACTTCTGACATCAAGTGATCTACCCACCTTGGGCTCCCAAAGTGCTGGGATTACAGGCATGAGCCACCACGGCCAGCTACTCTAAGCTATTTCTGACAAGACAGTGAAATGAGTGACACAGGAAAAGGGGCATCTAATCACCAATGTCACCGAAGGCTGACAAATCTTATTAAACAAAGGAAGTTCAGAATCTGTACTATAAAGCTTGCATTACTTGAAGCCATCTAATAGCATTAACTTGTTTTAAAAACCTGGGGGCAAATTAACATTACTTCTCAAATAAGGACACCAGGCCCACAGTGTTCATGTACTTCACCCCAATTTGCATGTACGGTAAGTGAGGGACAAGACTTGATCCTAGGCCTGAAGGATCCCACGACATGTACTTAAGCACAATAGTATGCCCAGGCAGTACAGGAAATGACCAGTCACAGAAAATACAAGAACAGAAAGAAATATATCAAGGGTGACACAAGGGCTGAGCTGGGACACAAGGGCTGAGCTGTGCTGCTGACAGTGGTCCTAAAGCTATCCCTCATGGATCATGTGCTGAGTCATCATGCCCTGCACACATTGATTTAGGCAGCCTCCTATAATTTTGTCCAGTGGATGAATAAGGTCTTGACTTACTCAGTGAGAGTGGTGTTGGAGGGGATGGGCTCATGGGGAAATTGGGGTGTTCAGCATTACAAAATTGATAGGCTGAAAAGAAACAGTATTTGCATCCAGATCAATGTACCATGTGAGGCAAGGCCAGGAAAGGAAGGGCAAGGGTGGAGGGCAGGAAGTAATGGACACGTAGGAGTGAACTTTGTGCATGCATGTCTGTGGGAATATAATTCCACTAGGATAGACCAAATCTTGAGCTTGGACAAAAGTGGAACTAATTTAGCAAATGGTAAAATATTGACCAGAGGTTAACTATACAAATTACAATATGGGCAAAGGACAAGAATGAACGACATTCAGGCCAGGTGCAGTGGCTCATGCTTGTAATCCCACCACTTTGGGAGGCTGATGCAGGCAGATCATGAGGTCAGGAGTTCAGGACAGCCTGACCAACATGGTGAAACCCTGTCTCTACTAACAATACAGCTCTTGCTCACCCTCTCCCTCTCCCTCTCCCCACGGTCTCCCTCTCCCTCTCTTTCCACGGTCTCCCTCTGATGCTGAGCCGAAGCTGGACTGTACTGCTGCCATCTCGGCTCACTGCAACCTCCCTGCCTGATTCTCCTGCCTCAGCCTGCCCAGTGCCTGCGATTGCAGGTGTGCGCCGCCAAGCCTGACTGGTTTTCGTATTTTTTTGGTGGAGACGGGGTTTTGCTGTGTTGGCCGGGCTGGTCTCCAGCTCCTAACCGCGAGTGATCTGCCAGCCTCGGCCTCCCGAGGTGCCAGGATTGCAGATGGAGTCTCGTTCACTCAGTGCTCAATGTTGCCCAGGCTGGAGTGCAGTGGCCTGATCTCGGCTAGCTACAACCTCCACCTCCCAGCCGCCTGCCTTGGCCTCCCAAAGTGCCGACATTGCAACCTCTGCCCGGCCGCCACCCCGTCTGGGAAGTGAGGAGCGTCTCTGCCTGGCCGCCCATCGTCTGGGATGTGAGAAGCCTGCCCCCGCCCGGCTAGCCGCCCAGTCCGGGAGGGAGGTGGGGGGCAGTCCCCGCCCGGCCAGCTGCCCCATCCCGGAGGGAGGTGGGGGGCAGCCCCCGCCCGGCCAGCCGCCCTGTCTGGGAGGGAGGTGGGGGGCGCCTCCGTCCGGCCGCCGCCCCGTCCGGGAGGTGGGGGGCACCTCTGCCTGGCCACCCCTTCTGAGAAGTAAGGAGCCCCTCTGCCCGGCTGCCACCCCGTCTGGGAGGTGTACCCAACAGCTCATTGAGAACGGGCCATGATGATGATGGTGGTTTTCTCCAATAGAAAAGGGGGAAATGTGGGGAAAAGATAGAGAAATCAGATTGTTACTGTGTCTGTGTAGAAAGAAGTAGACATAGGAGACTCCATTTTGTTCTGTACTAAGAAAAATTCTTCTGCCTTGGGATGCTGTTGATCTATGACCTTACCCCCAACCCGGTGCTCTCTGAAACATGTGCTGTGTCCACTCAGGGTTAAATGGATTAAGGGCGGTGCAAGATGGGCTTTGTTAAACAGATGCTTGAAGGCAGCATGCTTGTTAAGAGTCATCACCACTCCCTAATCTCAAGTACCCAGGGACACAAACACTCTGCCTAGGAAAACCAGAGACCTTTGTTCACTTGTTTATCTGCTGACCTTCCCTCCACTGTTGTCCTATGACCCTGCCAAATCCCCCTATGTGAGAAACACCCAAGAATGATCAATAAAAAAAAAAAAAAAAGAAAAAGAAAAAAATAAAGGAAGAAGATACAATAAAAAAAAAACAAAAAACAAAAAACAATCAAAATCAGCCTGCAGTTCACACCACAAAGCATGAGTGAGACTGGGCTGGAAGTTGGTGAGGGGCATTTTGCTTTTGAATATTAAAGACAGACAAATTGAGAAGTAAAAAAAAAAAAAAAAAAAAATACAAAAATTAGCCGGGTGAGGTGGTGCATGCCTGTAATCCCAGCTACTCAGGAGGCTAAGGCAGGAGAATTGCTTGAACCCTGGCAGTGGAGGTTGCAGTGAGCTGAGATGTGGCCACTTCACACCAGCCTGGGTGACAGAGTGAGACTCTGTCTCAAAAAGAAAAAAAGAAAAAGAGATCCAAAAAATCAGCAGTATGGTGGTCTGAGGTAAAAGCAGTTTTACGTCTCTTAAATTAAATGGCCTCTGATTTCCAGTGTCAAATGTATACTCAACAAAATCCCCCTTGTAGATTGCAGAATTGTGTATACACATGAAAAAATGAGTAAACTCTATGAAGAGTACAGCAATGGGGGAGACCACGGGCGTGAAGAATGATCCCCTAGCTGAGTAGGTAGAGATCGGTTTGTGAAAAAAGAGCCAGGCCAGAGGGGATGGCTCATGCCTGTAATCCCAACACTTTGGGAAGTGGAGGTGGGTGGATCATGAGGTCAGGAGTTCAAGACCAGCCTGACTAGCATGCTGAAACCCCATCTCTACTAAAAAAATACAAAACGTTAGCTGGGCATGGTGGCACGTGCCCATCATCCCAGATGCTTGGGAGGCTGAGGCAGGAGAACTGCTTGAACCTGGAAGTTGGAGGTTGCAGTGAGCCGAGATTGCACCACTGCACTACAACCTGGGTGACAGAGTGAGACTCTGTCTCAAAAAACAAAACAAAACAAAACAGACCCAGATGGAGATTGTTGCCTACATATGTGATTGGTCAAATTAGTGAAGAAAAACAATAATGCGCTAACTAAAATGTTTGCATGTGAAAATTAGAGGATAAGGCCAGGCTCGGTGGCTCAAGCCTGTAATCCTAGCATTTTGGGAGGTCAAGGCAGGTAGATCACAAGATCAGTAGTTCAAGACCAGACTGGCCAAGATGGTGAAACCCCGTCTTACTAAAAATATAAAAATTAGCCAGGCATGGTGGCAGGCACCTATAATCCCAGCTACTTGGGAGGCTGAGGCAGGAGAATCACTTGAACCTGGGGGACAGAGGTTGCAGTGAGCTGAGATTGCACCATTGCACTCCAGCCTGGGTGACAGAGCGAGACTTCATCTCAAAAAAAAAAAAAAAAAAAGGAAAAAGAAAAAAAAACTTGAGGGTAAATCTTGTTTCTTATGTAAAAACAAGGGTGTCTCTTTTCCTGGTTCCTACATTATTTGAAGTCATATCCCTGGACTTTTAAACACAATCTCTGGAATAAATGAGACATGAAAAGTGAAGGTGACAGACTAGCAAATGCCAGGCCCTCATATCCTCATGGAGACACCAGCTCAACAAAAATGTTTCATCAAAAATATCTTTGTAGGCCAGGCATGGCTCACGCCTGTAATCCCAGTACTTTGGGAGACCAAGGTGGGTGTATCACCTGAGGTAAAGAGTTCAAGACCAGCCTGGCCAACATAGTGAAACCCTGTCTCTACTAAAAATACAAAAATTAAGCCAAGTGTGGTGGTACATGCCTGTAATCCCAGCTACTCGGGAGGCTGAGGCCGGAGAATCACTTGAACCCAGGAGGCAGAGGTTGCAGTGAGCTGAGATCACACAACTGCCTCCACCCTGGGTGACAGAGCAAGACTCCATCTCAAAAAAAAAAGAAATGAACACTAAAATATGGGGATTTCATTCAACCTCACAAGCTCCCTTAATAAGATTGATGAAAACCATATCTGTTACAGGGTTGATTCTACAACACATTGAACAAAGGTTTTCTTGTTAAAAATGAACAGTGACACATATTGGTATGAAAAATGTGAAATGAACAACAGTTCAATCAAGAGCCTCATATGAGGCTGTGAGCCCAAATGACATCCTCAGTAGGAGGAATTTTAACACCACTGACTGCTGCTTAGAGAAGATGATCATTAGTTTATGGGATGAACATTGCCACAGTGCCACTGAGAGAAACTTTTATGATGCTCCTCAAAAACCAGAATGGCTCAGGCATGGTGGCTCATGCCTGTAATCCCAGCACTTTGGGAAGCCAAGGTGGGTGGATCACCTGCGGTCAGGAGTTCAAGACCAGCTTGGGCACCAAGGTGAAACTCCGACTCTACTAAAAATACAAAAACTGGCCAGGTGTGGTGGAGCATGCTTATAATCCCTGCTACAAGGGAGGCTCAGGCAGGAGAATTGCTTGAACCCAGAAGGTGGAGGTTGCAATGAGCACAGATTGCACCACTGCACTCCAGCATGGGTGACAAAAAGAGACTGTATCTCAAAAAAATAAATAAATAAATAAAAGAAAGCATGACAGCTGGAAACACTTATCAGTCAGTGTGATGCTTTCTATCTCATATCCTGGTCCACGCTGACAATTCTGCTCAGGGTTTCCAGGGCGCCTCTGCCTAGAGCAGATGATGTTCAATCATAATAGTCAAAGTGTTCTTCATGAATTTTCTGTTTTTATGCAAACTCACTCCATAGGGGAGTGCCTAACAAGCTATCCATGACTGATAAGAGGGTCATCACTGCAGAAAACAATGACACGTACATCAAAAGCATGTATGGGGGCTGGGCACAGTGGCTCACACCGGTAAGCCCAGCACTTTGAGAGGCTGAGACGGGTGGATCACCTGAGGTTGGGGTTCGAGAACAGACTGACCAACATGGAGAAGTCCTGTCACTACTAAAAATACAAAATTAGCCAGGCGTGGTGGCACATGCTGGTAATCCCAGCTACTTGGGAGGCTGAGGGAGGAGAATTGCTTGAACCTTGGAGACAGAGGTTGTGGTAAGAAGAGATCACACCACTGCACTCCACCCTGGACAACAAGAGGGAAACTGTCTCAAAAACAAACAAACAAGAAAGCAGGCATGGGGCAAAATCACAAAAGAGAACACATAACCAGGAAGAGCCAAGATAGACAAGAGCAGATTTCTCATGTTTGCAGGGACATATTCATCACCCACAGACTCTAGGTACCTGTAGCTCTCCCACATCACTTGCCTGTATAAAGCCCTCTGCACAGGGTTCAGGCATTTCCACTCCTCCAAAGAGAATTCTATAGCCACATCCCTGAAAGTAAAAAGTCCCTAAAATGAAACACACATTTCCACAAAACATTATGGAGGAGTCAGTTATCACCTTCCCACAAAATGAGAAAAGAGAAAATAAGTACTAGTTTGATCAAAGACTGTGTTCTGACAAACCCACGTTAAGGTATTTTTGCACATTTTTTCTCCACAGTTGTGTTTTATTGTACTTTTCCACGAAAGATTTTAAGATCCCTTAAGTCACTGTGGAAGTCTCGGTTTTATGGACAATGTAAAAAATATACAAATAAAAAGGAAACACAGGGCTTGGCGTGGTGGCTCATGCCTGTAATCAAAACACTTTGGGAGGCCAAGCCGGGCAGATCATTTGAGGTCAAGAGTTGGAAACCAGCCTGGCCAACATGGTAAAACCTCTTCTCTACTAAAAATATAAAAAGTAGCCAGGCATGGTGGCAGGCACCTGTAATCCCAGCTACACAGGAAGCTGAGGTAGGAGAATCACGAGCCCAGGAGACAGAGGCTGCAGTGAGTTGAGATCACACCACTGCACTCCAGCCTGGGTGACAGACTGTCTCAAAAAAAAAAAAAAAAAAAGCAAACAAACACAGAGTTTTCTCTACAGAGAGTATGTTCAACATAACAGGTGATATTCATTACCTAGATGAGCTGAAATACAAGTGGTGTCTAGAGAGGACAAAGTCCAATGAATTTGATAGAAAAGAAAAGAGAGTAAAGTCCGAAACTGAAAACTGTCGTGATCACAGCAATAGCCATGACTAACATTTTTGAATGCTTCCCATGTGCTATACACTGTTCTAAGTGCTTCCCATGTCTTAAGCCATGAAATAACATACTGTCCCATGAAGAAAGGTCTGTACTTGGAGACAAGTGCATCACACACACTCTAGGAAACTTGCCACAAATCAAATACCTAAAAATGTCAACACAAGCACCTGAAACCAGATGTCTGGGATTCAGATTTGAATATAACCACCTAAGTAACAGATACAGCTTCAAAACTAAACTGACACAGGTTTATCTAATGGAGAGAACATGAAATAGGTTCAAGGGTAAGAACATGGAGCATCCTACAAGGTCATTGAATGGACACACAGGGCATGAATATAATACTGTACAATCCTTCTTACTATTTTTCCTTTTAAGACAGAGTCTCACTCTGTCAACCAGCCTGAAGTGCAGTGGCACAATCTCAGCTCACTGCAACCTCGTTTGCCCAGGTCTAAGCAATTCTCCTGCCTCAGCCTCCCAAGTAGCTGGGATTACAGGTACCTGCCACCACACCCAGCTAATTTTTGTATTTTTAGTAGAGACGAGGTTTCACCATCTTGGCCAGGCTGGTATTGAATTCCCGACCTCATGATTCACCCTCTTCAGCCTCCCAAAGTGCTGGGATTACAGGCATGAGCCACCGTGCCTGGCCTGTTTTTACTATTAACTCATTATTGTGATAGTTGACAACAATGAAAAATACTTAAAATTATTAAAATTATAAAAAAAAAACTTATTGCAAATGATGTGTTTTCTACGTAACCATGGACTTATCCATCCATGTATTCTCCCAAGATGGGAGGATCCCTAGAGGTCAGTAGATCAAGGCTATAGTGAGCTATGATTGCACCACTGCACTTCACCCTGGACAGAATAAAAATACAATATAAAAAATAATTCCGGAAGTGGTGGCTCATGCCTGAAATCCCAACACTTTGGGAGGCTGAGGTGGGCAGATCACAAGGTCAGGAGTTCAAGACCAGCCTGGCCAACATGGTGAAACCCCATCTCTACTAAAAACACAAAAATTACCCAGGCATGGCAGTGCATACCTGTAGGAGGCTGAGGCAGAATTGCTTGAACCCAGGAGTCAGAGGTTGCACTGAGCTGAGATTGCACCACTGCTCTCCAGCCTAGGCAACAAAGCGAGACTCCATCTCAAAAAACAAGAAAAAGAAAAAGAAAAGACGTAGCTATGTATGGTGACACATGCCTATTCTTCCAGCTCTTTGGGAGGCTAAAGTGGGGATCACTTGAGCCCAGAAGTTCAAGGCTGCTGTAAACTAGAATTTTGCCATTGTACTCCAGACCTGGGCCACAGAGCGACACCTTCTCTCTCTCTCTCTCTCTTTTTTTTTCTAGATGGAGTCTCTCTCTGTTGCCCAGGCTGGAGTACAGTGGCACCATCTCGGATTACTGCAACCTCCACCTTCCGGGTTCAAGTGATTCTCCTGCCTCAGCCTTTTGAGTAGCTGAGATTATAGGCATGTGCCACCACACCCAGCTAATTTTTGTATTTTTAGTAGAGATGAGGTTTCACCATGTTGGCCAGGCTGCTCTCAAACTCCTGACTTCAAGTGATCCACCCGCCTTGGCCTCCCAAAGTGCTGGGATTACAGGGGTGAGCCACCACACCCAGCCCCACATTTACATTATGGTATCTTGACTTGATCCTCAGCTCCTCAGCTGCCCTGTGACTGTGTGTGTGTGTGTGTGTGTGTGTGTGTGTGTGTGTATGCTCACGTGCTGTGACAGGCAAGGAAAAGCCAGTAGAGCATCATCGCCACTGGCCTGGCAGGAGGAGGTGGCCCTTGGGCTGCAGTTCACTGTGCTGTTTGCACTCTGATCCTTGGAAGAATCTTTCCTGAAGTCACGGAGCCTCCAGCTCCTCCAGAACAGAACTAGTTGTGTAGGAATGTGTCCTTCATGTCCCTCAGGTCCCTGACCTTCTCCCCACCCTTCCTGAAGGGAATCCAGGACCCTCACTCTGAGCGCATCACCTGCTGGTGGCAAAGTCCCTGCCCATAATGGCCAAACTGGGTCCTGGTGATGTGCAGAGCATGGAAGACCTGGGAGCTGGAGTGAGGCAGTTGACACAGATGACAAAAACGGAGATGCCTCAGGACTGGCTGAAGACACAGGGTCTGGTCTGTAGGGCTTTTCTGACCTTAGTGAGGCCTTCTCCTCTTATTTTGACTACAACAAATTGCCACAGGAAGTTTAGATCAATTAGAGTTGAAATTTCCAGAAGAAATGTGGGAACATCCTCACATTTGCCCCAGCCCCTCAGTCTTCCCTGAGGACACCTCAGCATCTAAACTGCAACCCCAGAGTAGGTGCTGCTGTTGTCCTGTGGCCAAGATGGTAATTGTGCATCCTTCAAGTAAGGGAGACACAACACACAAAGTAATCCATGCAGAAGGGTGTTTCTGGGCAGGCACAGTGACTCCCGTCTGTAATTCCAGTACACCGGGAGACCAAGGCAGGTGGATCACCTGAGGTCACGAGTTTCAGATTAGCCATGCCAACATGGTGAAACCCTGTCTCTACTAAAAATACAAAAATTGAGCTGGGTGCAGGGCTCATGCCTGTAATCCTAGCACTCTGGGAGGCTGAGGCTGGTGGATCACTTGAGGTTAGGAGTTTGAGACCAGCCTGGCCAACATTGTGAAACTGCATCTCTACTAAAAACATAAAAAGTAGCCTGGCTTGGTGGGCATCTGTAATCCCAGCTACTCGGGAGGCTGAGGCAGGAGAATTGCTTGAACTCTGGTGGTGGAGGTTGTAGTGAGGCGAGATCACACCACTACACTCCAGCCTGGGTGACAGAGTGAGACTCAAAAATAAAATATAATAAAATAAAAATAAAAATACAAAAATTAACCAGGTGTGGTGGCACACACCTGTAATCCCAGCTACTTGGGAGGCTGAGGCACAAAAATCACTTGAAGCTAGGAGACAAAGATTGCGGTGAACCAAGATCACAAGAGTGCACTCATAGTTTGGACAATAGAGTGAGACTCTATCTAAAAAAAAAAAGAAAGAAAGAAAGAAAAAGCACTTCTGATATGATTGATGCAGAGATAATAAAACCTGAGTAACGTGATAGAGACTGACGGGCAGAGGGAACTTCAGATGGGGGTGGGAGGGCATGGGAGACAGCTCTGAGCCTAGAACTGAAGGAGGAGAAAGGGACAATGCAGTGATCATTTAGGGACATAGGGTAAGAGCAGGGACAATGACCTGAGACAGAAAAGGTTTTGGTGTTTGGGAAAAAAAAAATGTGACTGGGGCAGAGGGAGACATGAGATGAGGGCAAGCTCCCAGGAGGAGGCTGGACACTGGCAGGGGCCCTGGACACAGGGCTGTGGAGCCACAGTGAGGAGTGGGACTTTTGTCCTGGGGAACACGGGAAGCCAGTGGAGGGTTCCCTGCCAGGCAATGACATGACCTGCTTTAGATTTGGCTGTGATGTCCTCATACAGAGAAAGGCCCCGAAGATGGTCTCTGTGTCTGAGTCTACAACTCTGTTTCTTCCATTCTTCTGCTTTTCTTCATTTTTGGGGTACTGCATCCCATTTAAAATTCTAGTTACAACTGGGCACTCCCCTCTCACAGAAGAAAAGCCACACCCAGACACACACTATTTTGCCAATCATTTCAGTGGCCAGGGTCACTCGGGTTGAGCTTTTCTGGTCTAGCACCTCATCTCCAAGTTTCAGGGATGCTCACTGGGCTCAGAGCAGGGACATTTTCACCAAGTTACCCTGAGAAGATCTGAGATGAGTGAGAAGGCGTGTCTGAATTCCTACATGGGGGCCTGGAAGGGCTAACGGGAAGGGTTGGTCTTTATCACCCCATCCTTGAAAATTACAGAAGCATCTTTCACATACCTGGGCTAAAGAAACTTCCTTTACAAAGTTCTGATGCCACTGATTCCTGACATTTAATTCTTCCTTAAAAAAAATCACAGTAACATTCATAAAATGCAGAAGTGTGAACACACAGTTATTGACCTTGAAAACAGGGAAAGAAAGTCAGCTGTAGAACTAAGACATAAGCGAATTGTTTCAATCAAGAATATATGGGTGGTCAGGCACGGTGGCTCATGCCTGTAATCCCAGCATATTGGGAGGTCGACGTGGGTGGATCACCTGAGGTCAGGAGCTCGAGACCAGCCTGGCAAACATGGTGAAACTTCGTCTCTACTAAAAATACAAAAAATGAGCCAGGCATGGTGGCAGGCAACTGTAATCCCAGCTACTCAGGAGGCTGAAGCAGGAGAATCACTTAAATCCTGGAGGCAAATGTTTCTGCAAGCTGAGATGACACCATTGCACTTCCAGCCTGGGGAACAAGAGTGTAACTGTCAAAAAAAAAAAAAAAAAATACAGGAGTGCTTCTGGAACAGCATTCCATGCCAAGCCAACCCATCTTTCAACATTTGTCCAAACGCACCAGAGGGCCTTGAGGGAAACATGCACTTAATAGCTCTCAGCTCAACATTTTAACAAATGACATAAGGAAAGAAAACTGAAAAATAGACTAACTGGTTAAACTACATTTTGATGTTAAGGTAAAAGGTCACTGACCTCTTTACCAGGTACACATTGAAACAATCAAACTTCTGTATGAGGTACCAAAGGTTTCCAATAAATAGTAAAAACTAGAAAGCATGCAGACCTCGATCTGAACTGGATGCAACTAATTTCAAACTGAAACTATTTTTAAATTGTTTTAAAAAAAAATCTAACAAACTCTGAGGTCAACGGGAACATAACTGGAACATATACATGTACAGAAAGGAATGATGTGAGCTGGTTATAGGATGCCACAAAGGCATCTTTCAGAAGTGATTATGTATTTAAAAAGATACTCTTAAAACTAAGATTTTTCTCAAACTCCAACTGCAAAAAAATTACATATATATATATAAATAAATGAGAAACCAGAAAGAAAAAAAAAAAGAAATCTATTACACAACAAGAACAAAAGCACTTTTGATATCCCTTTTATTTTTTATTTTTGTTTGTTTTTCTGAGATGGAGACTCGCTATGCCACCCAGGCTGCAGTGCAGTGACATGATTTCAGCTCACTGCAACCTCTACCTCCCAGGTTCAAGTGATTCTGTACTTCATCCTCCTGGGCAGCTGGAACTATAGGTGCACGCCACCATGCCTGGCTAAGTCTTGTATTTTTCATAGAGACGGCGCTTCACCATGTTGGCCAGGCTGCTCTTGAACTCCTGACCTTAGGTGATTCTCTCACCTTGGTCTCCCAAAGTGCTGGGATTACAGGCATGAGATACCACACCTGGCTTTGATGTCCATTTTAGAAAGTACTATGGGCTGGGTGCAGTGGCTCACACCTGTAATCCCAGCACTTTGGGAGGTCGAGGTGAGCAGATCACCTGAGGTCAGGAGTTTGAGAACAGCCTGTCTAACATGGAGAAACCCTGTCTCTACTAAAAATACAAAATTGGCCCAGAGTGGTGGCGCATGCCTGTAATCCCAACTACTCAGGAGGCTAAGGCAGGAGAATTGCTTGAACCCAGGAAGCAGAGGTTGCCGTAAGCTGAGATTGCAACATTGCCCTCCAGCCTGAGCAACAAGAGTAAAACTCCATCTCAAAAAAAAAAAAAAAAAAAGTACTATGTAGGCCAGGCGCAGTGCCTCAACCCTGTAATCCCAGTACTTTGGGAGGTCAAAGCAGGAGGATCCTTTGAGCCCAGGATTTTGAGACCAGCTTGGGAATTTAAAACCCCATTTTAAAATTATATATCTAGATATATAAATTATATATATATAAATTATAATTTACATAGATATATAAATTATATATATAAATTATAATTTATATAGATATATATACATTATAATTTATACAGATATATATAAATTATAATTTATATAGATATATAAATTATATATATAAATTATAATTTATATATAAATTATAATTTATGTAGATATATAAATTATAATTTATGTAGATATATAAATTATAATTTATGTAGATATATAAATTATAATTTATGTAGATATATAAATTATATATATATTATAATTTATGTAGATACATAAATTATATATACAAATTATAATTTATATAGATATATGAATTATATATATAAATTATAATTTATATAGATATATAAATTATAATTTATATAGATATATAAATTATAATTTATATAGATATATAAATTATAATTTATATAGATATATAAATTATAATTTATATAGATATATAAATTATAATTTATATAGATATATAAATTATAATTTATATAGATATATAAATTATAATTTATATAGATATATAAATTATATATACAAATTATAATTTATATAGATATATAAATTATATATATAAATTATATATAATATAGATATATAATTTATATATCTATATTATATATAATTTATATATATATAATTTATATATCTATATTATATATAATTTATATATATATATAATATATATCTATATTATATATAATTTATATATATATAATATATATCTATATTATATATAATTTATATATATATATATAATATAGATATATAACTAGCCGGGCTTGGTGGCTCATGCCTGAGGTCCCAACTACTCAGGAGGCTGAGGTAGGAGGATCACTTGACCCCAGGGGGCCAAGGCTGCAGTTAGAGGAGATCACGCCACTGCACTCCAGCCCGAGTGATAGAGCCAGACCCTGTCTCAAAATATTAATTAATTAAATTAAAAGTATTGTGTAATAACAGAAAGTGATTTTTGTCGCACTTCACTGCCCCACGTCCTACCCCACCCTGGGAAAAGGGAAGAGAGTAAGTTCCAACTCAATAAGTCACTGCCCTCTGGCTGAATAATGATTCCAAGTGGAAGCTAACCTCTGATGCCAAGATTTACAGAATGTACATGTCTCATAGACAGGAATTTTAAAATTCTCAATCTCATCTTTATAATTTAATCAAGTTTTAAGTTATTAGATTATATACACAGAAGTCAACATGTCACAACTAATCATAGCCAATAAACTCACCTACTCATCTGATCCCAAAGTCCCCCCGCCCCTTCTTTTCTTTGGAAACAGAGTCTCACTCTGTTGACCAGGCTGCAGTGCAGTGGCATGATCTTGGCTCACTGCAGCCTGGACCTCCTGAGCTCAAGTGATCCTCCTCCCTCGGCCTCCAGAGTAGCTGGGATTACAGGTGTGCACCATCATATCCGATTAATTTTTTTTTTTTTTTGGCAGAGATAAGGATCTCACTATGTTGTGCAGGCTGGTCTAGAACTCCTGGACGCAAGCAATCCCCCTGCCTCAGTCTTCTAAAGTTCTGGGATTACAGGCATGAACCACTGCACCCAGCCTCTCTTTCTTCATTACTTTGCTTCCTTCCCTGATTCTGTACGTATCTCTCATTCTCCCCTTCTCTCTCTAGCTCTTGTTTTATTTTCCCCCGGGGTTCTGCTCTTCATTTTGTACCTCTCTCCTCTCCTGCTGTTTATCCCCTTCTTCACTCTATTCCTTCTCTTCCACCTCTTCTGCTCCATCCTTGTAACTTATTTAACATCTTGCTGCTCTTCTCCCCAATCTTTTGATCATCCTCTATCTCTATATGGACAGAAATTTAAAAATAATAAGTACGGCATTTATTCACTCCAAGAAAAGTAAAAGCTAAGGCCCACAATGTGGCAAGGCAAGGTTTAAAAATAAAAAGAAAAGAACAAGTTTTCCTCTGCCTGTCAAGCTCACATCAAGAACGGTTACAGGATAACGCTGTCCGAATAGCCAAGTCTAAATGAATGGGCTCCAGACACCCCCACCTTTCAGAGCAAGGTTGAAGGAAAAAAAAAAAAAAAAAAGAGAGATTATTTTACTGTTACTCTTTTTCCAGGCTTCTTAAGCATTATTATGTTTTACAAATGTCTGTATTTAGTCAGTTCTTGGTTTTCCTTTGATGCAGCTACAAGGCCACCGGCTACGCAAGGTCACAAGATATGTTATGCTATAGATTACATGACCTGTCACTGTATAATTAACTGCTTTTGTTTTGCTTTTGTAAGGCCACTTATAAAGACCCCGCTCTGTCTTTGTTCAATGCTCAGCTTTTTGGATATGAATCCACTGAGCCAGTGTGTACCTAGAATAAACAATTCTGTTTCTCTCATATTGGTCTCTCCTTTCTTCAGTTTACCCTAGCACAAATATTTCCGCCTCTTCTCCCATCTCAGTGCCTCCTCTGCTCTCCCTGTTACATTCTCTCTTCCCTGTTATACCCTCTTCCCCACTCTCTAGCACTCCAGATCCCCAGGTGTCCTCCCTGCTGTGCTTCTCCCTCTGTTCTCCTTGCCACCAGCACCACTCTGCTCTGCCTGCCCTGGCTCCAAACCCCTCCTCCTCTCCCTCACCCTGATGAGCCTCCCTCTTTGCTGCCCCTCTCCCTACCTTGCTGTCCTTCCTCTCTCTGTACATCAAGCTTTTCTCTACATTTCTCCAGTTGCTTTTCTCCTCCTGCTTTCTTTTTTTTTTTCTTTCACTTTTGTTGTCTCTTGGCAAATCCCTCACCCATCCTCTACTTTGCCATCTGTTATGGCTCTTTCTCATTCTTCTTTTCTCTGTCTCAGGTTTTCTACTGCTGTCCGTCTCCTGATCCCTTTGGCCCACACAGTCACAGGAGGGTTTGGAGTAAGACGCCTGCATCCCGGAGGAGCGTATTTTCCAGGGGCTGGAACTGGGCAGGCAAGAACACCCCGTGTCACAGGACAGGCCTCGGGCACCTCCCCAACGCGGACTCAGGAGAAGCGGTGACTGCGGAGGAGAGACCTGGGGAGCAGCAGGGCCCGGCACGAGGACGGAGGTGGGGGGCGACGGCGCCTGAGGACAAGGGTGGGGTCTGCAGGATCCCAGGACAAGGCAGAGGACACGGCCTCCCCGGGACAGGGGCCGCGGCGCTGCGCTTCAGAGGCCGACAAGGGCAAGGCTGGGAGGTGCCCAGGGCGGGAATCCACTTCGCGGGTGAGGACGTTAAAAAGCGCGGGGCAGGAGGAGTCTGAAAATGATTTTGAAAAAAAAAAAAAAAAAAACTACGCGATAGGAAGTGTATATATTGCCCTATAGCAGAAAGACAGGGGATGGGACCAACCTCAGGGCGACTTTAGACCCAAAAGGAAGGGACTTCCGGACTCTCACGGGGATGTCTCTATTTGCTGCGGGTGAAGACGGGAGAGAATTTCCAGATCTGTGGGGACCCTACGTCCCAGGGACAGAAACGCTGAGGACCTGGGAAGTGCAGACTTAATACAAAACAGCGAAACTCACCGCCGCGGTGTGACCGTCACTCCACGCGATCCGCTTCCAGATTTGCGAGAATCTGCGCGCGCAGGACAGAAGCCAGGCCTCGGCGGGCCCGCGAGGTGGTGGGCGGGGCCTGGGCCGGGTAGCGGCCGGGCGCGAAGCAGAGAGACTTTGCGGTTTAGAACCGGCAGAGGGCGGGGCCGTGGCGGGACCTGTGTGTCTCACATCCTGGCTCCCAGCGCCTCTGTTTTTCGGGTTTGGGAGGCGAGAGTGGCCAGGAAGGCTGAGGCATGATTCAAAAGCCCTGGGATTTTCTGGAACGGGGATGCAAACTAGAATGTGAAATGCAAAGCCCTGCCTGGGCGGAACATAGGATTTCATGCTGATGGCCCACAGAACAGAACAGAAATCCTCTCCCTTTCTATTCTCCATTCACACGGGAGGGAGGGTCCGCCCTGTGCTCAGCTTCAGAGACTTCCCTAAAGCCACTGCCTGGGGTGCGGGACGGAGTGCTCAGGCCAGGGAGGAGTGAGGTCACCACCTGCTGCTTAAACACAGCAGGGGTGCAGGCGCGAAGGCGGGAGCCTGAGGTCCCAGCTACTCAGGAAGTAGGAGCAGGAAGATCGCTGAGCCCTGGGGTCCAGGCCAGCCTGGGCGACAAAGTAATACCCCCTCCCGCAAGGCCACCTTCCTTGTCTCCCTCTCTCTCCGTCTCTCTCTCTCTCTCGTTTTTTAAACTTTTTTAAATAAAATTTTTGATGGTGTGACATAGGGATCCAACATTATTCTGTTCCGTGTGGATATCCAGTTAGTTGTCCCAGCACATTTGTGGAAGAAATCTATTACTTTTTTTTCACGTTTTTCTTTTCTTTTTCTTTGAGGGAGTCTCCCTCTGTCGCCCAGGCTGGCGTGAAGGGGCGTGATCTCTGCTCACTGCGACCGCTGCCTCCTGGGTTGAAGCGATTCTCCTGCCTCAGCCTCCGGAGTATTACAGTATTACTGGTATTAGAGGCACGCGCGACCATGCCCGGCTAATTTTTGTATTTTTGATAGAGGCGGGCTTTCACCATGTTGGCCAGGCTGGTCTCAAACTCCGAACTTCAAGTAATCTACCTGCCTCGGCCTCCTAAAGTGCTGGGATTACAGGCGTGGGCTACCTTGCATAGCGTAAGGAATACTCTTTACTATTTAAATGTTGAGAAAATATAATTGAAAACAAAAAAAAACTTCCCCAAATGGGTAATTATCTCCATGACAACAGAGAAATAAATAAAAACCATTTTATTAATAAAGAACCTTAGACTCAAATGTGATGGGAAATAGAGGCAAACAGCTATGAGGTTGAAAAGAGAAAGAAACGTCACTGTTCTATACAACCCATTAAGCACATGTTTTCAAGATAAACACTAATCAGTCCTCAGGGAAGAGGACTTGACAACCCCTTGGGTCACACGTACTTCATCCTGGCTTTACTTGGTAATGGAGGTGACCATCTGTGTCAGCTAATTAGCTTCATCCCGAGGGAGGGGGAAAAACCCTAACCCATGTCTTTTTGACAAGTTTAAGTTTTACAACATGGCGACAGGTGCCCTCTCTGGTGAGGCTCCTACAATACGACAGACACTGATGTCAGAGGTAAATAATAAAATTTAGAATATATGATTAAGTGCAGAGTTTGAACACAAAGCTTGGAAATAGCCACCTGGAAACATCAACTTCAAATGAATGGGATCAGCGTTCTCAGGTGGAGACGTTAAGATTTTACACCCATAGGAAAAGACAGAGAAGCTTTACCAGAATCACATTTTCCATTCAAGACCAGTGCATAGGCTGCAGCAACTTGACTGGTGATGGATTGATACACTTCAAGGAAGGTTACTTTATCACTCCATAAGAAGGGACAATGATGCCGAAAGGTCTTAACTCTGGGGCTGCTTAGTCTTCCTAATTATTTACAGAACCACCTTTTTTTTTTTTAGTTGTTTGTTTGTTGTTGCTGTTGTTTTTTCAGACAGCGTCTAGCTCTGTCACCCAGGCTGGAGTGTACTGGCGCTATCTCGGCTCACTGCAACCTCCACCTCCCGGGTTCAAGCAGTTCTCCTGCTCCTGCCCCAGTCAGCCAGGTAGCTGCGATTACAGGCCAGTGTGACCACGCCTGGCTAATTGTTTTCTATTTTTAGTAGAGACTGGGTTTCACCATGTTGGGCTTCTCCATTAATCTCTGCTGCACACTTCAGACCACATCCACACACACTTATATCAACTTCAGTTCAGAGATGATAAGCAAAAACCTAGAGAGGACACATCCACAGTTACTCACCAGGCTGAGGTGGGAGGATCACTTGACCCTGGAGAGCAGAGGTTGAAGTGACTCAAGATCGCACCACTTCCCTCCAGCCTGGGGGACATAGTGAGACCCCCTTACCCGCATCCACCAAAAAGTTGGAAATGCATTGAAATAAGAGACAGCTTCAAGAAACTATAAAAGCAATGCATGAAGAAAATTCAAAGGTCAACCAACATACAGAAATTATGAAGAACTACACAGAAACTCTTGGGCTAAAAATAGAGTAACTAAATGAAAAAACTCAATACATGGGTTCAAAATCAGAATTCATTATGTAAATTAAAAATTAGTGAAGAGGGGATGGGTGAGGTGGCTCACACCAGGACTTTGGGAGGACGAGATGGGTGGATCACTTGAGCTCAGGAGTTTGGAGACCAACCTGGCCAATGTGGTGAAACCTTGTCTCTACTAAAAATACAAAGATTAACAGGGTGTGGTGGTGGGCTCCTGTAGTCCCAGCTACTCTAGAGGCTGATACAGGAGAAGCACTTGAACATGGGAGGCACAGGTTGCAGTGAGCCGAGATCACCCCACTGCCCTCCAGCCTGGGCGACAAAGCAAGACTGTGTCAAAAAAAAAATAATAATAATAATAAAATAGGCCAGGCCTGGTGGCTTATGCTTGTAATCCCACTACAAAAAAAACAAAAAAACAAAAAAACAAAAAATTAGCCAGGCATGGTGGTGGGCACCTGTAGTCTCAGCTACTCAGGAGGCTGAGGCAGGAGAATGGCATGAACGTGGGAGGTGGAGCTTGCAGTGAGCTGAGATCATGCCACTGCACTCCAGCCTGGGCGACAGAGCAAGACTCCGTCTCAAAAAAAAAAAAAAAAGAAATTTATCCTTACTACTTACTGTCTACACATAGATAATCAAAGGCAAGTAGTTAAAGACATAGTTAAAAATATGACAAAACTGGCCGGGCATGGTGGCTCAAGCCTGTAATCCCAGCACTTTGGGAGACAGAGGTGGGTGGATCACAAGGTCAGGAGATCGAGACCATCCTGGCTAACACGGTGAATCCCCGTCTCTACTAAAAACACAAAAAATTAGCATGGTGTGGTGGTGGATGCCTGTAGTCCCAGCTACTCCAGAGCCTGAGGCAGGAGAATGGTGTGAACCTGGAAGGTGGAGCTTGCAGTGAGCCGAGATCACGCCACTGTACTCCAGCCTGGGCGACAGAGCAAGACTTCGTCTCAAAAAAAAAAAAAAAAAAAAAAGACAAAACTGACACATGTGCCCGTACAAGTGTAACATGGATTCAACCCTGATGCCATGTTTAGAAAGTAGTTTCCAGCACTAGGAGGATTTAAAACTCTTATAATAGGAGTTATAATAGTAATAGAAACCTGCCTACTGCTCTCTTGTTTGCTACCTGTACTTCTTCAAACGATAAAAAGCTTCATCGCTATTTTAGTTAACCAAAGTGCTTCAGCACAAGTGTACTATATGAATCACTATCAATCTGTTGCACAAAAAGACATAAGTAGCAAAAATAAGAGTGAGAATTCCCACTAATAAAAAGTGAGACTCTCAAAGGGGGGAAATGAGGGAAGAGAGAGACCCTCTCATATTGTTTTATATTGTTTTATACTCAGTACCTGTTTTAAGAAAAAAACAAGGAAGTGAAACCAAAGGCAGGCATCCCGGTGCCAGGCACCAGACCTAAAACCAGACCTGAAACCAGGCGTCTGCCTGCCTGGCCTAAACCTAGTAATTAAAATTCCACCCCTGACCTAGCAACTGATGTTATCTATAGATCCCAGACATTGTATGGAAGGACATTGTGAAACCTCCTGTTCTATTCTGTTTCACTCTGACCACCAGCGCATGCACCTCCTGTCACATACCCCCTGCTTGCTCAAATCAATCACTACCCTTTAATGTGAAATCTTTAGTGTTGTGAGCCCTTAAAAGGGACAGAAATTGTTCACTCAGAGAGCTCCGATTTTAAGACAGTAGCTTGCCAATGCTCCCAGCTGAATAAAGCCCTTCCTTCTACAACTCGGTGTCTGAGAAGTTTTGTCTGTGGCTCATCCTGCTACAACCTGAGGGCAGGAGTTCAAGACCAGCTGGGCCAAAATGGTGAAACCCCATCTCTACTACAAATACAAAAAAAATTAGTTGGGGGTGGTGGCACTGGACTATAATCTCCAACTTCTTGGGAGGCTAAAACAGGAGAATTGCCTTGGAGGCAGAGTTTGCAGTGATCTGAGATCATGCCACTGAACTCCAGCCTGGGTAACAGAGATTTTGTCTCAAAAAAAAAAAAAAAGACCAGAAGAGGTGGCTCATGCCTGTAATCCCAGCACTTTAAAACGCTGAGGCGGACGGATCACGAGGTTATGAAATCCAGACCATCATGACTAACAAGGTGAAATTCCATCTCTACTGAAAATACCAAAAAATTATTCGGGCGTGGTGGCACTCACGTGTAGTCCCACATACTTGGGAGCCTGAGGTAGGAGAATCACTTGAACCCAGGAGGCAGAGTTTGCAGTGAGCCGAGATCACGCCACAGCACTCCAGCCTGGCTACCGAGTGAGACTCCATCTCAAAAAAAAAAAAAAAAATTAACTGGCCATGGTGGAACTCACCTGTGGTCCCAGCTACCTGGGAGGCTGAGGTTGGGAAATGGCTTGAGCCTGAAGGAGGTTGCAGTGAGCTAAGATCACGCCATTGCTCTCCAGCCTAAGCGACACAGCAAGACCTTCTCTCAAAATAAAATCAAATATATGAAAACAGAATAACTCAAAGTACAAAAATCCATTTTGTTGATATAGGTCCACAAAATAATAAAACAGAGACTCGCAAGAAACTACATGCTAATAAAAAAAGTTGTCATTTTCCCCAGATCTTATTTTGTTTCTTCCTTTTTTTTTTTTTAGACAGGGTCTCGTTCTGTCGCCCAGGCTGCAGTGCAGTAATACAATCTTGGTTCACTGCAACCTCTGCCTTCTGGGTTCAAGTGGTTCTCCTGCCTCAGCCACAGAGTGGCTGGGATTACTTGTGCCTGCCACCATGCCCAGATAACTTTTGTATTTTTAGTAAAGATGGGGTTTCACCATGTTGGCCAGGCTTGTCTTGAACTCCTGACCTCAGGTGATCCACCCACCTCAGCTTCCCAAAGTGCTAGGATTACAGACATGAGTCACCACACCCAGCAAATTTTCAAAATATATACATATATGTGTGTAAATGTCTACGTGTATGTATGTGTGTGTGTGTGTGTGTGTGTGTGTGTATATATATATATATAAAGATTTTTAAAATATAAAAAGTAGCAAGTTTTGTTTAACTGAAGAGGAATCTCATCTTGCTGGAAAAGGACACTTTGATAGTTGGGGGCAGGGAGGAATCTTGTCAGATCTAAGAAAACAGGAAATGTCCCCTCCTAGAGGAAGCAATCACCCTTTCAACTGCCTGACATGGAGGAATCTTTAGATATCTGTAGGAATGCAGGCATGCTCAGACGCAGCCACTATGGCACTCTTTATACAGAGAAAAATTGCAAAGGACCCGCATACTGTCATTCAGCCAATTTCCAATGCAGATGTCAAAGAGCAAGCTAGCCATGTTTACTAACATAACGACATGTAAATTTTCACAACTAGCAGGATGAAATGTCAAAGTAAAATATTTACTAAAACACAAAACAATAGACACTGGGGTATACGTGAGGGTGGAGAGGGGGAGGAAGGAGAGGAGCAGAAAAAATAGCTAACGGGGCTGGGCACAGTGGCTCACACCTGTAATCCCAGCACTTTGCTAGGGCAAGGGGGTTGGATCACCTGAGGTCAGGAGTTCAAGATCAGCCTGGCCAACATGGTGAAACCCTGTCTCTACTAAAAGTACAAACATTAACCAGGCATGGAGGCATGTGCTTGTAATCCCAGCTACTCAGGAGGCTGAGGCAGGAGAGTTGCTTGAACCCAGGAGGCAGAGGTTGCAGTGAGCCGAGATCATGCCATCATACTCCAGACTCAAAAAACAAGAGCAAAACTCAGTGTCAAAAAAAAAGAAAAGAAAAAAAGCTACTGGGTACTGGGCTTGATACCGGTGTGATAAAATAATCTGTACAACAAACTCCAATGACATGAGTTTGCCTATGTAACAAACCATCACATGTAGCCCCAATCCTAAAGTAAAAACATAACTATAAAACAGTTTATTTTTTTAATTTACTACGAAATTATTTTTAAAGTCTCATAATGATGCAGAAATATAGGTGTACAAGACTTGCTCTGACACTTGGCACAGAACTGACAGTAGCGGCTCCCCAGTGAGGTTGGAAGGAGGGTGGAGGATGTGACAGGGAAAGGAGATGCTTTGTGGCAAAGGGTCTGCAACTTTGCTCGGAGTTTTACTAGAAAACAAATATATCCATCATGTGATGTTTAAATATCAAAATATATATTTAATAAACATTGGTAGAGCTGAGCACGGTGGCTCGTGCCTGTAATCCCAGCACTCTGGGAGGCTGAGGTGGGTGGATAACCTGAGGTCAGAACTTTGAGGCCACCCTGGCCAACATGGTGAAACCCCATCTCTACTAAAAATACAAAAAAATTAGCCGGGTGTGGTGGCACACGCCTATAACCCCAGCCACTTGGGAGGCTGAGGCAGGAGAATCACTTGAACCCAGGAGACGGAGGTTGCAGTAAACTGAGATCATGTCACTGCACTCCAGCTTGGGTGGCAGAGGCTGACTCCATCTCAAAAAATAAATTGTAACCATTTTTACCAAAAACACCTGTTTCACAAGCCTCTCCACAGTAACCCCACAGTCTCCATGAGCTTAATGTGCTAAGAGTGGTTTAATGAATCTCCTGCTATTATTCAGGTTGATTTCCTATTCTTAAAATAATGATGGAATAAAACACCTTCTATCATTCATGTCTGTGTATGAACTTTCCACTCTAATTAGTTCAATTTTTGGAGCCAGAAACACAATAACTCACTCAATTACCTAAAAATGTAGTATGAAAGTGAAGGGGTGGGTTGCCCCTCCACACCTGTGGGTGTTTCTCGTTAGGTGGAACGAGAGACTTGGAAAAGAAAGACACAGAGACAAAGTATAGAGAAAGAAATAAGGGGGCCCAGGGGACCAGCGTTCAGCATATGGAGGATCCCGCCAGCCTCTGAGTTCCCTTCATATTTATTGATCATTTTTGGGTGTTTCTCAGAGAGGGGGATGTGGCAGGGTCATAGGATAATAGTGGAGAGAAGGTCAGCAGGTAAACACGTGAACAAAGGTCTCTGCATCATAGACAAGGTAAAGAATCAAGTGCTGTGCTTTAGATATGCATACACATAAACATCTCAATGCCTTACAGAGCAGTATTGCTGCCCGCATGTCCCACCTCCAGCCCTAAGGCGGTTTTCCCTGATCTCAGTAGATGGAACATACAATCGGGTTTTATACCAAGACATTCCATTGCCCAGGGACAGGCAGGAGATGGATGCCTTCCTCTTGCCTCCGCTGCAAAGAGGCATTCCTTCCTCTTATACTAATCCTCCTCAGCACAGACCCTTTACGGGTGTTGGGCTGGGGGACGGTCAGGTCTTTCCCTTCCCACGAGGCCATATTTCAGACTATCACATGGGGAGAAACCTTGGACAATACCTGGCTTTCCAAGGCAGAGGTCCCTGTGGCCTTCCGCAGTGTTTGTGTCCCTGGGTACTTGAGATTAGGGAGTGGTGATAACTCTTAAGGAGCATGCTGCGTTCAAGCATCTGTTTAACAAAGCACATCTTGCACCGCCCTTAATCCATTTAACCCTGAGTGGGCACAGCACATGTTTCAGAGAGCATGGGGTTGGGGGTAAGGTTATAGATTAACAGCATCTCAAGGCAGAAGAATTTGTCTTAGTACAGAACAAAATGGAGTCTCCTATGTCTACTTCTTTCTACACAGACACAGTAACAATCTGATCTCTCTTTCTTTTCCCCACATGAAAGCAGGGAGAAAAGATTTTCACTTATTGATTTCCTTTTCTAGAATTTACCACGTGCTTTGTGCACATTAATACGTGACTTCCATTGGCAGCTGCTCTAATCCTGCTCCACAGAGAGCTGACAGAGCATCCACATGTGGCCCCTGAACAATCCCTGCTGCCCAACAGCACTGACACCACGGGACCCTCACCCTGTCTCCATCCATGTCTGGGTGTGAGCCCTTCCCAGGCCCATGCCCAGTGCAGCCTCTTTCCAACTTCATGTCACTCGGTCACCAGAGATGGAATCTAAGCGAGATGAAAGGGACTGAGGGAAGGCATGGGTGAGTGTGAGTAAACGTATCAGGCAGGAAGCTTCAGACTCAGAGAAGATTCCCAACTCCAAGGCCCAGGGTTTCTGAAAGGAAGGAGACAGAACAATCCACCGAGAATATCATCTCACCTGAGGAAGAGCCATCCCTGACTCCTTTGCTTTCCTCTTCCTCTTCCGGGTTTCTTCCTCATGTACCAAGAGTCTTTAGAAGTCAATCCTGAATGTTAAAAATATGTTGTTTGTTGCTCAGAATCAACACATCCCCTCCCTGGAACACAACCACACATGCGAAGTGTCACGCGCGTCTGTGGGAAGAGGCCACCAAACATGCTTTGTGTGAGCAACGAGGCTGTTTATTTCACCTGGGAGCAGCCGGGCTGAGTGTGAAAAGAGAGTCAGCAAAGTGTGGTGGGATTATCATTAGTTCTTACAGGTTTTGGGATAGGCGGTGGAGTTAGGAGCAATGTTTTGTGGGCAGGGGGTGGATCTCACAAAGTACATTCTCAAGGGTGGGGAGAATTACACAGCCTTCTTAAGGGTGGGGGAGATTGCAAATCACATTGATCA
Organism: Gorilla gorilla gorilla; assembly: GCF_029281585.2. Classification (NCBI taxonomy): domain Eukaryota; kingdom Metazoa; phylum Chordata; class Mammalia; order Primates; family Hominidae; genus Gorilla; species Gorilla gorilla. Next base: position 64,669,002 of record NC_073244.2, read on the forward strand.
GTCAGGGTAGGGCAGAAACAAATCACAATATTGGAATGTCATCAGTTAAAGATATTTTCACAGTTGCTTCAGGCTATCTGGATGTATACGTGCAGGTCACAGGGGATATGATGGCTTAGCTTGGGCTCAGAGGCCTAACTAAAGACCTCACCCTGAGAAAATACAGTACCCCCTGCTGCCCTCCTCACCATGGACGATAAACTCCTACAGGGAACCTCCCACTCCCCTTCTGGAGGAGTCCACACACAAGCTGCAGCAGTGGGGAGCTGGGCTGGAATGAGTTCCCCTTCAGGGCACAGACCCAGCCCTGACCAAACCCCACGCAGAGGCTGGGTGCGGTGGCTCATGCCTGTCATCCCAGCACTCTAGGAAGCTATGGCAGGTAGATCGCTTGAACTCAGGAGTTTGAGAACAGCCTGGGCAACATGGTGAAACCCCATCTCTACCAAAAATACAAAACTTAGCCAGGTATGATGGTGCATGTCTGTGCGTCTGTGGTCACAGATACTTAGGAGGCTGAGGTGGGAGGATCACTTGACCTGAGGAGTTTGAGACCAGCCTGGCCAACAAGGTGAAACCCTGTATCTACTAAAAATACAAAAATGGGCCGGGCGTGGTGGGTCATCCTGTAATACTAGCACTCTGGAAGGCCGAGGTGTGCTGATTACTTGAGGTCAGATCGAGACCAGCCTGGCCAACATGGTGAAACACTGTCTCTACTAAATACACAAAAAGTAGCCGGGCTTGGTAAGCATCTGTAATCTCCGCTATTCGGGAGACTGAGGTAGGAGAATTGCTTGAACCCGGGAGATGGAGGTCGCAGTGAGCCAAAATGGCGCCACTACACTCCAGTCTTGGTGACAGACAGACTCAAAAATAATATAAAATGGAAGTTAAAATACAAAAATTAGCCAGGTGTGGTGGCAGACACCTGTAATCTCAGCTACTTGGGAGGCTGAGGCACAAGAATTGCTTGAACCCAGCAGACAGAGGTTGCAGTGAGCCAAGATCAAGAGGCTGCACTCATAGGCTGAAAGATAGAGTGACTGTCTCAAAAAAAAAAAAAAAAAGCATTTCTGATGTGATTGATGCAGAGACAATGAATCCTGAGTAACGTGATACAGACTGATGGACAAGGGAACTACAGACAGGGGTGGGAGGGCATGGGCGACAGCTCTGATCCTAGACCTGAAGGAGGAGAAAGTGACAGGGTACATAGGGTAAAACCAGGGATGACGACCTGAGACAGGAAGGGTTTTGATGTTTGGGAAAAGAGAAAAGCAAATATGACTAGGGCGGAGAGAGTCATGAGATGAGGGCAAGCTGCCAGGAGGAGGCTGGACACTGGCAGGGGCCCTGGACACAGGGCTGTGGAGCCACAGTGAGGAGTGGGGCTTTTGTCCTGGGGAACACGGGAAGCCAGTGGAGGGTTCTGTCAGGGACTGACATGACCTGCTTTAGATTTGGCTGTGATGTCCTCATACAGAGAAAGGCCCCAAAGATGGTCTCTGTGTCTGAGTCTACCTCTGTTTCTTCTATTCTTCTGCTTTTTTTCATTTTTAGGGCACTGCATCCCATTGAAAATTCTAATCACAACTGGGCACTCCTCTCCTCAAAAAAATTTAAAAAAAGCCACACCCAGACACGCACTCCATTTTGTCAATCATTTCAGGGGTCAAAGTCACTAGGGTTGAGCTTTTCTGGTGTAGCCCCTCATCGCCAAGTTCCAAGGAGGCTCACTGGGGCTCAGATTGGAAGATATTTTCACCAAGTTGCCCTGAGAAGGTCTGAGATGAGTGAGAAGGTGTCTAAAGTCTTACATGGGGTCCTGAAGGGGCTAATGGGAAGGGTTGATCTTATCACCCCCATCCTGGAAAATTAGAGAAGGCTCTTTCACAAAACTGAGCTAAAGAAACTTCTTTTGCCGGGCACGTGGCTCAAGCCTGTAATCCTAGCACTTTGGGAGGCTGAGGCGGGTGGATCACCTGAGGTCAGGAGTTTGAAGCCAGCCTGACCAACATGGAGAAACCCCGTCTCTACTAAAAATACAAAATTAGCTGGGAGTGGTAGCGCATGCCTCTAATCCCAGGTACTTGGGAGGCTAAGGCATGAGAATCACTTGAACCCGGGAGACAGAGGTTGCAGTGAGCCGAGATCATGCCACTGCACTCAAGCCTGGGGGACAAGAGCGAAACTCCGTCTCCAAAAAAAAAAAAAAAAAAAAAAGAAAAGAAAAAAAGAAACAAACTTCTTTTGCAAGGTTCTGAGGCCATTGACTCCTGACAGTTTGTTCTTCCTTACAAGAAAATCACAGTAACATTTATAAAATGCAGAGTTGTGAACACACAGCTATTGACCTTGGAAACAGGGAAAGAAGGTCAGGTGTAGAACTAAGACATAAGCAAATTGTTTCAATCAAGAATACATGAGTGGTCAGGCACGGTGGCTCACGCCTGTAATCCCAGCACTTTGGGAGGTCGAGGTGGGCAGATCACCAGAAGTCAGGAGTTCGAGACCAGCCTGACCAACATGGTGAAAGCCTGTCTCTACTGACAATGCAAAAACCTATCCAGGAGTGGTGGAGGGCACCCATAATCCCAACTACTCGGTAGGCTGAGGCAGGAGAATCACTTGAACCCAGGAGGCAGACATTGTAGTGACACCAGATCGCACCATTGCACTCCAGCCTGAGCAACAAGAGCAAAACTCCATCTCAAAACAAAAACAAAAACAAAAACAAAAACAAAAACAAAAAACCGAGGCTGGCAGCGGTGGCTCACACCTGTAATCTCATCACATTGGGAGGCCAAGTCGGGTGGATCACAAGGTCAGGATTTGAGACCAGCCTGACAAACGTGATGAAACCCCGTCTCTACTAGAAGTACAAAAATTAGCCAGGCATGCTGGTGGGTGCCTGTAATTCCAGCTACTCAGGAGACTGAGGCAGGAGAATCACTTGATCCCGGGAGGCAGAGGTTGCAGTGAGCTGAGATTGCACCACTGCCCTCCATCCAAGGCGACAGAGCAAGACTCCATTTCAAAAAAAAAAAAAAAAAAAGAAAAGAAAAGAAAAGAAAAGAAAAGAATACACGGGTGCTTTTGGAGGAGCGTTCTATGCCAATCCAGCCCATGTTTCCACATTTTTCCAGAATGGGCCAGAGGGCCTTGAGGGAAACACGCAATAAATAGCTCCCAGATCAAGATTTTAACAAAGGACACATGGAAAGGAAACTGAAAAACAGACTAATTGGTTAAAGTACATTTTGATGTTTAGTTAAAAGGCCACTGACATCTTTACTAAGTACACACTGAAACAATTAAACTTAAGTTTAGGTACCAAAGGTTTTCAATAAATAACAAAGACTAGAAAGCATGCAGACATTGATATGAACCGGATGCAACTAATTTAAAACAGCAACTATTTTGAAATCGTTTTTTAAAAAAATCTAATGAATTCTGGGGTCAACCGGAAAATAACTGGAAAATATACAAGTACAGAAATGAATGATGTGAGCTGATTATAGGATGCTGCAAAGGCATCTTTCAGAAGTCATTATGTATTAAGAAATAAAACTTTTATAACTAAGATTTATCTCAAACTCAAACTGCAAAATAAATAAATAAGTAAATAAAAAATAAAGAGAGAAATGAAGAGGAACCAGAAAGAAAAAAAAAGGAAGTCTATTATACGAGAAGAAAAACATTTTTGAGGCCTTTTTTTGTTATTTTTTGTTTGTTTGTTTGAGATGGAGACTCACTCTGCCATCCAGGCTGCAGCATAGTGGCACAATTTTGGTTCACTGCAACTTCTACCTCCCAGGTTTAAGCAATCCTCATGCCTCAGCCTCCCAAGTAGCTGGAACTAAAGGTGCACAACAACACCCCCGGCTAACTTTTGTATTTTTAGTAGAGATGGGGTTTCACCATGTTAGGGTGCTTTTGAAATTGTGACCTTAGGTGACCAGTTCACATGGGTCTACCAAAGTACTCTGATTGCAGGGATGAGCCACCACGTACTGAGGCTTTGATATCCTTTTTTTTTTTTTTTTTTTTTGAGACAAACTCTCACTCTGTCACCCAGGCTGGAGCGCAGTGATGCAATCTCGACTCCCTGCAAGCTCCGCCTCCCAGGTTCATGCCATTCTCCTGCCTCAGCATCTGGAGTAGCTGGGACTACAGGCACCAGCCACCATGCCCAGCTAATTTTTTGTATTTTTAGTACAGACGGGGATTCACCCTGTTAGCCAGGAAAGTCTCCATCTCCTGACCCCGTGATCTGCCTGCCTCGGCCTCCCAAAGTGCTGGGATTACAGGCATGAGCCTCCGTGCCTGGCCTCATATCCCTTTTAAAAATTACTATGATATATCCCTTTTAAAAAGTACTAACTGAAAAAAGTACTATCTCTTTAAAAAGTACTGGCTCAAAAAAAATAATAGAAAATAAGAAACAAAAAACAGGCTGAGAAAAGTGGCTCACATCTGTTGGCCATGCTGGTTTCAAACTCCTGACCTCAAGTGACCTATGTGCCTTGGCCTCCCAATGTGCTGGGATTACAGGTGTGAGCCACTGCACCTGGCCCCATCCTCTTAACATAAACACTTCAATGTCAATAAAGGCTTGAACTCAATGTTAAGTCAACACAAACTCAAGTCAATGCTGAATTGACTCCAATGTCAATTAATGCTTGATGGTTTGCTATACTCATTTCATTGGGAACAGTTATCTCAAAAATGAATTTTCTGATGTTCTGGATGGAGTGATCTTGGACTGAAGACCTTGCCACACTGATGACATTTGTAAGATTTCTGTCCAGTATAGATTCTCTGATGTCTAATGTGTGAACGTGAAGCAAAGGCTTTGCCACAATCGTCACACTTGTGAGGTTTCTCTCCTGTATAAATTCTCCTATGTTTTGCATAGGATGAAGCTTGACTGAAGACCTTGCCTCAATCATGACATTTGTAAGGTTTCTCTCCAGTATGAGTTCACCGATGACCTGCAATATGTGAACGATCTCTGAAAAATTTGCCACATTTATTACACTTGTAAGATCTCTCTTCATTATGGATTCTCCAATGATTTGCAATGGTTGTAGCGTTACTGAAGACTTGTGACAATCATTACATTAGTCAAGTTTCCCTACACCATGAACTGCCTGATGGTGAATAAGTGTTGACTGCTTGCTAAAGGCTTTGCCACACTCATTACACTTGTAAGGTTTCTCTCCAGTGTGAATTCCAGTATGTTGTTCCAGGTGTGAATCACTCCCAAGTCTTGTCAGAAACCTTACATTTGTAAGCTTTCTCTCCAGTATAAATTCTCCTATGTCTTTATGGTGTGATTTCCAACTGGAAACTTTGTCACATGCTTCACATTTCTAAGGTTTCTCTCCAGTATGAATTCTATGATGACGTGAAAGGTGTGATTGTTGATTAAAAGCCTTCCCACATTCATTACACTTGTAAGGTTTCTCTGCAGTGTGAATTCTGGTATGTCTTGACAGGAGTGAATTACGCACGAAAGCCTTGTCACAAACTGTACATTTGTAAGATTTCTCTCCAGTATGAAGTCTACGATGGTATATAAGGGATGAGCAGTGACGGAAGGTATTGCCACACTCATTACACTTGTAAGGTTTCTCGCCACTATGAAGTCTACGATGGCAATGAAGGGATGACCTGCGACTGAAGGTCTTGCTGCACTCATTACACTTGTAAGGTTTCTCACCACTATGAACTCTATGATGGCATACAAGGTATGACCTGTGACTGAAGGTCTTGCTGCACTCATTACACTTGTAAGGTTTCTCTCCACTATGAATTCTAGTATGTTTTGCCAGATAGGAATGACACGCAAAAGCCTTGTCACAAACCTTACATTTATATGGTTTCTCTCCAGTATGACTTATCTTATGTGTCTCAAGGCTTGATTTACGACTGAAAACCTTTTCACATTCATCACATTTGTAAGGTTGCTCTCCAGTATGAATTGACTTATGAATTAAAAGATCTGAATTTTGACAAAAGGTCTTCCCACATTCATTACACTTGTAAGGTTTTTCTCCACAGTCAATTCTAGTATGTTTTGCCAGTTGTGAACTCCACACGAAAGCCTTGTCACAAACCTTACATTTGTAAGATTTCTCTCCACCATGAAGTCTATGATGGCATACAAGGGATGACTTGTGACTGAAGGTCTTGCCACACTCATTACACTTGTAAGTTTTCTTTCCAGTATGAATTCTTCTATGTCGAGCCAGCTGTGAATGCCACGTGAAAGCTGTGTCACAAACCTTACATCTGTATGGTTTCTCTCCAGTATGAATTCTCTTATGTGTCTCAAGGGTTGATTTCCGACTGAAAACTTTGTCACATTCTTCACATTTGTAAGGTTTCTCTCCAGTATGAATTCTATGATGTGAAAGTTGTGATTGTTGATTAAAAGCCTTGTCACATTCATTACACTTGTAAGGATTTTCTCCAGTATCAATTGCCTTATCAATTAGAAGGGCTGAATTTTGACCAAAGATCTTGCCACACTCATTACAACTGTAACGTTTTACTCCAGTGTGAAGTCTATGATGGCATGTAAGGGATGACTCCTGACTGAAGGTCTTGCCACACTCTTTACACTTGTAAGGTTTCTCACCAGTGTGACATCTATCATGGCATGCAAGGTATTGCTTGTGATTAAAGAGCTTGCCACATACATCACATTTATATTGTTTGTCTCCTAAATGGATTATCTGGTGTTTCCTTAAGAGTGAGCTAAAATTAAAGGCTTTGCCACGCTCATTACATTGGAAAGATTTTTCTCTCACGTGTACTTCCTGTTTTTGTGGGAGTAATGAAGAATTCAGGGGATTATTCCCATAGTTATTAGAAATCTGGGTTTGGGGCCTACAAGAAATTCTTTGGGATGTTGAAACTGAGGGAGCATCAATGGTAGACTTCTCAAGTTGATTACCAATTTCACCTTTGATCTGAAATATGTGGAGTTCAGGCAGATGTGAGTAAAAGCTTGATCCAAGCTGATCTTTAATAGGCTTGTTTCCAGCATGCCTGTGATCATGTTGGTCTGTGCTACCAGTCAACTTTTTTATTTTTGTCATGGGTGCTTCAAGGCCATTTCTTTCATCTTCTTGACACTGAAACTCAATGTCATGAATTTCTTTCTTAATTTCCTGGAAGCAAAAATCTCCAATGTGATGACTTTCATGTCTTTGCAATGTCCCTGTGTGGATCACTTCTCTATTGCCTTGCCCTGTTGACAAGACTTCCTTCATCATGCGTTTGGAAGAGATATCTACAAAATATAAACACCAATACGTTTCCAATTAAGTACAGATGGTAAATCACACTGAAGTGCGTAAATATGCACAGAAAATGATACTTATTTTGAACTTCCCAAACATCATCTTCAAAGTTTAGGAAAACGAAAGGAGCAATATTCTTTAGTAAATAAAGGGCGATTACATGTCCTTCAAGACAATTCTATGAAAGCCTATTTCCTATGTCATGACAAAACACTGACAGGGCACAAACATGTGTAAGCCTAAAGTAAGGAGTATTTTTCCACTGTGACCCTGAACTGTATCACAATTTGCAAAAAGCATATCACCGTCACATCAGTGAAGAGAAAAATATATACTCTTCATATTTAAGCATATTTACTCTATACAAATAAATGCTAAAAAATAAAAAAACTCCCCACACAACATAATATATTGGTAAATAATCCACAACAAGCTCATGTAAGGATAACCAAAAGCAATGGAAATTCTGTATTGTCAAACAATTATAGCACTGAGAAGATAAGAAAAGATTACAAAAATTAGCCAGGTGTGGTGGCCCATGCCTGTAGTCACAGCTATTCGGGAGGCTGAAGCACAAGAATCACTTAAACCTGGGAGGTAGAGGTTGCAGTGAGCCAGGATCACACCACTGCACTCCAGCCTGGGTGACAAAGTGAGACTCTACCTAAAAAAAAAAAAAAAAAAAGTTAATAGAATATTTTTCTGAATAAATGTCATAAAATTACCTATAAGAACAGGCACTTTGTGACTTTTCAAAAATTTTTTGTATTTTTATTTTTTTGAGATGGAGTCTCGCACTCCAGCTTGGAGTGCCATGGTGCCATCTCAGCTCACTGCAGCCTCTGCCTCCTGGGTTGAAGTGATTCTCCTGCCTCAGCCCCCTGAGTACCTGGGATTACAGGCATGCACCACTATGCCTGGCTAATTTTTGTGTTTTTAGTAAAGATGGGGACCATGTTGGCCAGGCTGGTCTCAAACTCCTGACCTCAAGTAATCCACCCGCCTCGGCCTCCCAAAGTTCTGGGATTACAGGTGTGAGCCACTGCACCTGGTGGCACTTTGTGACATTAACGAGTAGTGTATGTCAGTTATATTGCATACCACATACCAAAAAGCCATATGCAAAGTTATAAAAATTAATTAATAAAATATTGTAACCCAAGATAAAACCAGCAAGCAAATAAGTACATTTATACAGCCTGCAGAATTCTAAACAACTCCCTCTTAAGAAAAAAGCCACAACTTCTACTCAACCACCAGCACACAATATAAGAACTGAAATACATGTTAAGATCACTACCTTCTGATATGTGAGGCCAAGAAAATACACAGCATTAGGCCAGGCGCGTTGGCTCAAGCCTGTAATCCCACCACTTTGGGAGGCCGAGTCAGATGGATCACGAGGTCATGAGATTGAGACCATCCTGGCTAACACGGTGAAACCCCATCTCTACTAAAAAAATACAAAAACATTAGCCGGGCATGATGGCTGGTGCCTGTAGTCCAAGCTACTCTGGAAGCTGAGGCAGGAGAATGGCATGAACCTGGAAGATGGAGATTGCAGTGAGCCCAGATCGCGCCACTGCACTCCAGCCTGGGTGACAGAGCGAGACTCTGTCTCAAAAATGAAATAAAATAAAGAAAATACAAAGCATCTTAAGAAATAAGAATTGGCTAATGGCTGGGCATGGTGGCTCACACCTGTAATCCCAGTACTTTGGCAGGCCAAGACATGTGGATCATGAGGTCAGGAGTTTGAGAACAGCCTGACCAACATGGGGAAACCCCACCCTACGAAGAATACAAAAAAATCAGCTGGGCCTGGTGGAGGATGCCTATAATCTCAGCTACTTTGGAGGCTGAGGCAAAAGAATCGTTTGAACTCAGGAGGTGGAGGTTGCAGTGAGCTGAGATCGCACCATTGCACTCCAGCCTGGGTGACAGGGCAAGACTCCGTCTCAAAAAAAAAATAAACAAAGGAAGAAAGAATTGACTAATAGTGTAGAAAAGTGTAATTATGATGTCACAACTACACTTATGTAACAGCCAGGCAATACAGCAATTTTATATATATGCATTCCCCATAGTTATATAGTTCACGATGCATAAAATATAAAACATAGAATGTGTACTGGGAAAATTTATTAACTGAGATCAGAGAAAACATTGCATAAAACAAATTGCACAATAAGAACAAAAAATATGATGTATGTTCCCTGGCCCGAATGTTCGTATTGGCTAAAAGCCACTATCAGATTTCTTATTCTCCAAAAGGATGTTCCTGCAGTTGGGGTCTTTTAGAGAGTTTTGTCATGGGTGTTGACTAATTATGAATAGCACTAGGGCTTTTAATTGTATTTTTTCTTTCTTTTTTTCTCTCTTTACTATTTACTTTTATTTATTTTTTTTTTGAGAGGGAGTATCACTGCGTAGCCCAGGCTGGAGTGCGGTGGTGCAATCTTGGCTCACTGCAACCTCTGCCTCCCGGGTTCAAGCGATTCTCCTGCCTCAGCCTTCAGAGTAGCTAGGACTACAGGCATGCACCACCATGCCCAGATAATTTTTATATTTTTAGTAGAGAAGGGGTTTCACCATGTTGGCCAGGATGGTCTCAATCTTTTGACCTCATGATCCGCCCTCCTCGCCTCCGAAAGTGCTGGGATTACAGGCGTGAGCCACCACGCCCGGCCTCTTTATTTATTTTTGAGACAGAATTTCGCTCTTGTTGCCCAGGCTGGAGTGCAATAGCGTGATTTAGGATCACCACAACCACTGCCTCGCAGGTTCAAGTGATTCTCCTGCCTCAGCCACCCGAGTAGCTGGGATTACAGGCATGTGCCACCACTCCCAGCTAATTTTGTAGTTTTAGTAGAGATGTGGTTTCTCCATGTCGGTCAGGCTGGTCTCAAACTCCCGGCCTCATGTGATTTGGCCGTCTCAGCCTCCCAAAGTGCTGGGATTGCAGGCGTGAGCCACCACGCCCGGCAAAGACAAGTGCTTTTATAAAAAGAGACAGTAAAGAGCTGATTGTCTGCTCCTCTTTACACCACGTCAGGACATGGCAGGAAGGTGGCTGGGCTAAACCATGAAGAAGGCTCTCACCAGGAGCCAATCTAGCTGACATCTTGTTCTTGGATTTCCCACTTTCCAGATTCATGAGAAATAAACTTCTATGTCTTAAGCTTTCCAGTTTCAGCTATTTCTTCTTTTGTCTGTTTTTGAGACCGAGTCATGCTTCATCACCCAGGCTGGAGTGCAGTGGCATGATTCTCCTACCTAAAGAGAGTCTCGTGCCTCATCCTCTTGAGTAGCAGGGAGTACAGACGCATGCCACCATGCCTGGCTAATTTTTTTTTTTTTTTTTTTTTTGGGAAACAGAATCTAACTCTGTCACCCGGGATGGAGTAAGTGGTGCAATCATGGCTCACTGCAACATCCAACTTCAAGGTTCAAGTGATTCTCATGTCTCAGCCTCACGAGAAGCTGGGATTACAGGTTCATACAAACACACCCAGCTAACTTTTGTATTTTTACTAGAGATGCGGTTTCACCATGTTGGCCAGGCTGGTCTAGAACTTCTGACCTCAAGTGATCCAGCCGTCTCAGCCTCCCAAAATATTGGGATAATAGGTGTAAGCCATCATGCCCATCCAATTTTTTTTAATTTAGTAGGGTCAAGTTTTCATTATGTTTGCCTGACTGGTCTCAAACTCCTGACCTCAAGCCATCTACCCACCTCATCCTTTCAAAGTGCTGGAATTAGAGGCGAAAGCCACTGGGGCTGGCCAGTCTAAGCTATTTCTAACAGAACAGTGAAAAGAGTGAGACAGGAAAGGGGGCATCTCATCCTCAAGATTACTGAGGGCTGACAAATCTTATTAAACAAAGGAAGTTGAGTGTGTACTATAAAACTTATATGAAGCCATCTAATAGTATTCATTTGTTTTAAAAACCAGGTGGATGAATCACTAGTAGAAACTCCATCTCTGCTAAAAATACGGAAATTAGCCAGGCTCGTGCCAGGCATAATCCCAGCTACTTGGGACCCTGAGGCAGGACAATCACTTGAACCCAAGAAGTGGAGGTTGCAGTGAGCCGAGACTGCACCACTGCACTCCACCCTGGGCAACAAGAGGGAAACTCCATTTAAAAAAAAAAAAAAGGCCAGGCACAGTGGCTCATGCCTGTAATCCCAGTACTTTCGGAGGCTGAGGCAGGTAGATCACTTGAGGTCAGGAGTTTGAGACCAGCCTGGCCAACATGGTGAAACCCCCATCTCTACTAAAAATACAAAATTAGCCAGGCGTGGTGGCACATGCCTGTAATCCCAGCTTCTCAGGAGGCTGAGGCAGGAGAATCGTTTGAATCCGGGAGGTGGAGGTTGCAGTGAACTGAGATTGTGCCATTGCACTTCAGCCTGGGAAACAGAAGCAAAACTCTTTCTCAAACAAAACAAAACAAAACAAAAAACAAAAAACAAAACCAACCCTGGAGGCAAATTAACATTATTTCTCAAATAATGACAGCAGGCCCACAGTGTTCATGTACATGACCCCAGTTTGCACGTACGGTAAGTGAGGGACAAGACTTGATCCTGGGCATGAAGGATCCCACGACATGTTCTTAGGCACAATAGTCAGCCCAGGCAGTACAGAAAATGACCAGACCAGAAAATACAAGGAGAACAGAAAGAAGTACATCAAGGGGGATACAAGGGCTGAGCTAGGACACAAGGACTGAGCTGTGCTGCTGACAGTGGTTCTAAAGCCATCCCTCATGGATCATGTGCTGAGTCATCATGCCCTGCACATGTTGATTTAGGCAGCCTCCTATAATTTTGTCCAGTGGATGAATAAGGTCTTGACTTACTCAGGGAGAGTGGTGTTGGAGGGGAGGGGCTCACGGGGAAATTAGGGTGTTCAGCATTGTGAAATCAATAGGCTAGAAAGAAACAGTATTTGCATCCAGATCAATGTATCATGTGAGGCAAGGCCAGGAAAGGAAGGGCAAGTGTGGACGGCAGGAAGTAATGGACATGTAGGAGTGAACTTTGTGCATGCACATCTGTGGGAATATAATTCCACCAAGATAGACCAAATCTTGAGCTTAGAGGAAAGTGGAACTAATTTAGCAAATGGTAAAATACTGACCCAAGTTTAAATATGCAAATTACAATATGGGCAAGGGACAAGAATGAAAGAGATCCAACAACGCAGCAGTACGGTGACCTGAGGTGAAAGCAGTTTTACATCTCTTAAATTGAATGCCTCTGACTTCCAGTTTCAGGCATGTACTCAACAAAATCCTCTGTGTAGATTCCAGAAATGCATACAAACACACACACAAAAAAACAACTAAACTCTATGAAGAGTACAGTAGAGCAATGTAGGAGACCATGGGGGTGAACAAGGATCCCCTGGCTGAGTAGGTACAGACGTGTTTGTGAAAACAGAGCCAGGCTGAGTGCAGTGGCTTACTTCTGTAATCCCAGCTCATTAGGAGGACGGGTGGGTGGATCATGTTGTCAGGAGTTCAAGACCAGCCTGGCCAGCATGCATGGTGAAACACTGTCTCTACTAAAAAAAAAAAAAAAAAAAAAAAAAAATTGGCTGGGCATGGTGGTGCACATCTATAATCCCAGCTACTTAGGAGGCTGAGGTAGCAGATTGCTTGAACCCAGGAGGCAGAGGTTGCAGTGAGCTGAGATTGCACCACTGCACTCCAGCATGGGTGACAGAGCAATACTCCATCTAAAAAAAAAAAAAGAAAGAAAGAAACTGTACCTTTAATAGACATATGGTTTTGCCACATTGTCTAGGCTGGTCTCGAATTCCTGACCTCAGGTGATTCACCCACCCACTTCCAAAGTGCTGGGATTACTGGCATGTGTGACTTCACCCAGCTGACATTATTTATAATAGTAAAGAGAAGAAACCAACCCAGATGTCCATCGACAGATAAATATATCAACAACACGTGGTACACACATACAGAGGAATATTATTCAGCCTTAAAAACAAACTTGGATGGAGCCAGGGGCTGTGGCTCATGCCTGTAATCCCAGCACTTTGGGAATCCAAGGCAACTGAATCACGTCAGGCCAGGCTATCAAAATCAGCCTGGCCAACATGGCAAAACCGCCATCTGTAATAGAACTACCAAAAATTAGTCGGGTGTGGTGACACATGCCTGTAATCCCAGCCACTCAAGAGGCTGAGGCAGGAGAGTCACTTGAACCCAAAAGGTGGAGGTTGCAGTGAGCCAAGATCATGCCACTGCACTCAAGCCTGGGCAACAGAGTGAGACTCTGACTCAAAACAAACAAACAAAAAAACAACAACATAGAAATGAACAAGTTGAAAGACACTGTGTCTTAAGGAAATGACAGTAGAACTAAACAATGGAAACCACATTCAACCTCAAAAGCTTCCTCAATAAGATTGAAGAAAATCATATCTGTTATAGGGTTGATCCCACAACAAACTGAACATAGGTTCTCTTGTTAAAAATGAACAATGACACACATTGGTGTGAAAAATCTGAAATGAACAAGAGTTCAGTCAAGAGCCTCATACATATGAGGCTGTGAGCCTGAATGGTGTCCTCGCTAGGAGGAATTTCAACACCACTGACTGCTGCTTAGAGAAGATGATCATTAGTTTATGGGATGAACATTGTCACAGTGCCAGGGAGAGACGCTTCTGTGATGCTCCTCAAAAACCAGAATGAGCTGGGCATGGTGGCTCAAGCCTGTAATCCCAGCACTTTGGGAGGCCGAGGTGGGTGGATCACCTGAGGTCGGGAGTTAGAGATGAGCCTGATCAACATGGAGAAACCTCATCTCTACAAAAAATACAAAATTAGCTGGGTTTGGTCTCGCATGCCTATAATAACTGCTACTCAGGAGGCTGAGGCAGGAGAATGGCTTGATCCTGAGGGGCGGAGGTTATGGTGAGCCAAGATCATACCATTGCACTCCAGCCTGGGCAATAGGAGCGAAACACCATCTCAAAAACAAAAAAACAAAAAAACAAAAAGCAAAACCCATGTATGGGGCAAAATCACAAAAGAGGATACAAAGCCAGGAAGAGCCAAGATAGACAAGAGCAGACTCCTCATGTCTGAGGGACATCATTTTCCTCACCCACAGACTCCAGGTTCCTGTAGTTCTCCAACATCACTTCCCTGTACAAAGCCCTCTGTGCAGGGTTCAGGAATTTCCACTCTGCCAATGAGAATTCTATAGCCACATCCCTGAAAGTCAAGCGTCCCTAAAATGAAACACACATTTCAACAAAACATTATGGAGTAGTGAGTTATCACCTTCACAGGAAATGAGAAATGAGAAAATAAGTATTTCTTTGATCAAAGATTATGTTCTGACAAAAGGATGTTAAGGTATTTTTGAATATTTTTTCCCTATAGTTGCGTTTTATTGTACTTTTCTTTGAAAGACTTTAAGATCCCATAAGTCACTACGGAAATCTCGATTTTATGGACAATATAAAAACTATAAAAATAAAAAGGAAACACAAGGCCAGGCATGGCTGTTCATGCTTGTAATCCCAACACTTCAGGAGGCCAAGGCAGGCAGATTATTTGCGGTCAAGAGTTCGAGACCAGCCTGGCCAACATGGTGAAAACCTGTCTCTACTAAAAATATAGAAATCAGCTGGGCATGGTGGCAGGCACCTGTAATCCCAGCTACTCAGGAGGCTGAGGCAGGAGAATCACCTGAACCCGGGAGATGGAGGCTGCAGTGAGCCAAGACTGCACCACTGCACACCATCCTGGGCAACAGACTGACACTCCATCTCAAAAAAAAAAAAACGCAATCCCGGACGGTGGCTCTCGCCTGTAATCCCAGCACTTTGGGAGACCAAGACGGGCAGATAATGTTGTCAAGAGATCGAGACCATCCTGGCTAACATGGTGAAACCACGTCTCTACTAAAAATACAAATATTAGCTGGGTGTTGTGGTGCAGGCCTGTACTCCCAGGTACTCAAGAGGCTGAGGCAGGAGGATCACTTGAATCCAGAAGGCGGAGGTTGCAGTCAGCCAAGATCGCGCCACTGCACTTTAGCCTGGCAACAGAGCAAGACTCCATCTCACACACACAAAAAAGCAAATACAGGGTTTTCTCTATAGACATGCCAGATATTATGTTCAACATACTGGGTGATATTAAGTCTCTAGATGAGCTAAGATACAAGTGGTGCTTCAGACAGGACAAAGTCCAATGGCTTTCAAAGAAAAGTCCAAATCTAAAAACTGGCACAGTGGCTCATGCCTGTAATCCCAGCACTTTGGGAGGCTGAGGTGGGCGGATCACAAGGTCAGGAGTTCGACACCAGCCTGGGAACATGCTGAAACCCCTTCTCTACTAAAAATACAAAAATTAGCTGGGCGTGGTGGTAGGTGCCTGTAATCCCCAATACTCAGGAGGCTGAGGCTGGAGAATTGCTTGAAACCAGGAGGCAGAGGTTGCAGTGAGCTGATATCATGCCAGATACAAAATATCTCTCCTTATTAGTCTCCTTTTCCAGAATTAACCACACATCTGTGCACATTAACATATGTATTTCATATGTAGTTTCTCTGAGCTGACATCCAGATGTGGCCCGTGAACATCCCAGGCTGCCCAGCAGCACTGACATCAACGGGCTCACACCCCATATTTATCCATGTCAGGGTGTGAGCCCTTCCCAGGATCATGCCCAGGGGAGCCTCTTCCCAAGTTCATGTCACTGGGTCACAGGAGATGGAATCTCAGAGCAGCTGAGAGGAACTGAGGGCAGGCATGGGTGAGTGTGAGTGAACGTGTCAGGCAAAATGCTTCAGACTCAGAAAAGACTGGCTGCTACAATACCTGGCATTTCAGAAAGGAAAGAGACAGATTAATCCACAGAGGAATATCACTTCACCTGAGGAAGAGCCATGCCTGGCTCCTTTCCTTTCCTCTTCTGAGCTGCTTCCTCATGTAACATGAGTCTTTAGAATCAATCCTGTATGTGAAAAAAAATGAGACTTCATGTTAGAAATGACTCACTCCCTTCCTGTGACAAAAACACACGAACACGGGAGATGTCACCCTGTAGAAAGAAGTCCCCCACCACCCACTGCACCAGAGATCATGCAGACATAAGAAAGTCCCACAGGAAGACCTACAAGTGTATATTTGACCCCAGTCTTCAGATCTCACCCCTCTCCTGGAGAAACCACCACACATGAGGCAGCAGTGGGGAGCTGGGCTGGACTGATCTCCCCTTCAGGGCACAGACTCATCCTTCATCAATCCCCATCCAGAGGACAGCCCCTCACCTCTCTGTGGATCACAGGCTGAGCTCAGCCCTCAGAAATGGAGGACTCAGAGCTTCCATGCTCAATGCTGCACACAGATGACAAGCACCTGCGCCACTGCAGGTATTACTGAGGGTGGGTTCCATCCCATCAGAATAAGAATCCCTGCTAAAGCGGCACAAAAGCTCTATTTGCAAAATGCTCTAGACTCTAATGTGAAGCCAGGGCTGAGCTCCACTCAGAGGGGGCGAGCCCAGCACAGCCCCACGTTCTGGCTCTGCCCTCCCCTTGGGGCCTTGTTCTCACCAGGATCCAGACAGTAGATGACCAAGGCACAAAAGTAATCACACAGAATAGGCAATGTGGAGAAGGGGTAGGGTGAGGGTTGGGCTGTGTGTAAGGAAAATAAATCTTGGGGCCCCAAATCACTAAGCAAAAGGGAAAAGTCAAGCTGGGAACTGCAGGGGAACCAGACTCCCCTTCTATTCAAAGTCATCCCTCTGCTCCCTGACACAGATGCATATCTGAGTGCCTCCTTCAAAAGACTAATTAGAAACTCAATAGAAGGACCCAGCACAGTGGCTCAGGACTGTAATCCCAGCACTGTGGGAGGCCAAGGCAGGCAGACCACTTGGGGTGAAGAGGTAGGGACTAGCCCAGGCAACATGGTGAAACCACATCTCTACTAAAAATACAAAACTGATCTGGGCATCTACTTGGGAAGCTGAGGCAGGAGAATCACTTGAACCCAGGAGGCAGAGGTTGCAGTGAGCCGAGATTGTGCCACTGCACTCCAGCCTGGGGGACAAAACGAGACTTCATCTCAAAAAAAAAAAAGGAAACTCAAAAGATTGCAACCATTTGTGCCTCAGTTCTCTGTGAACTAAAAGCCCCTTCCCTGCTTCAAGTCTTCCTGCCTTTGTTTAAAGTTGTCCCACTTTCCCAGACCAAACCAATGTACTTCTTACATATGTTGATTGATGTCTCATGTCTCCATAAAATGTATAAAATTAAGCTCTGCCCCGAATATCTTGGGCAAAATAAATTTCTAAATTAACTCAGATCTGTGTGAGATTTTCTGGTTTTACAGTGGCAATGTCAAATGGGAGATCACAAAGAAAACCCGGAGAAGATGATACCAGAACAAGGACCTAGAAAAGAAAGGCTGCTTGTCAGTTGCAGCTGAGGGGAAGAGAGTCCTAGGCAGAGGGACAGCTCAAGTGAAGGCCCTGAGACAGGACCAACCTCAGCCCCAGGAATAGGAAAGCAGCCCGTGTGGCTGGAACAGTGGAAGAGAGGAGGGCACAAGTAGGAGATGAGGAGAAAAATGTTCAAAATATACACAACTGTGCACACACAGCAATAGGTGTTTAAAACACTGAAAAAGAGGCAGCTGTAGAAATGGGATCTGAGCAAATGCTTTTCTCATGAACACATGGGCTCTGCTAAACCAAGGTTCCAAGTCAATCCAGCCCATCCTTCAACATCTGTAGAGAATATTATGGACCAGAGGGACTTGAGGGGGACACTTACTTAGAAGCTCACAGATCACCATTTTTTCAGATGATATGAGGAAAGAAAATGGAATAGGCTACTTCAACTAAATTTTCATGTTAGGGTAAGGAACAAAGGTCCTTGATATCTTTATCAAGTACACACTGAAGCAACCTAAAATTATGTATCACGTAGTAGAAAATGTTTTCGATATATGATAAAGACTAGAAAGCAGAGAGGCCTCAATGTAAACTGAACACAATTTCATAGAGAAACAATTTTAAAATGGTTAAAAAATATAGACCTAATGAAATCTTGGGTCAAAGGAGAAATATTTGAAAATATATCATACTTTGAAAACAATAAGGCCAGGCATGGTGACTCACGCCTATAATCCCAGCACTTTGGGAGGCCAGGGCATGATCACAAGGTTAGGAGTTCAAGACCAGCCTGGCCAACATGGAGAAACCATGTCTCTACTAAAAATACAAAAATTAGCAGGAAATGGTTGTGCACACCTGTCGCCCCAGCTACTCTGGAGGCTGAGGCAGGAGAATCCCTTAACCCCAGGAGATGAAGGTTGCAGTGAGACGAGATCATGCCACTGCACACCAGCCTGGGTGACAGAGTCTCAATAAATAAAAATATATATCTAAACATTAGCCAGGCCTGGTGGGGTGTGCCTGTGGTCCCAGGGACTCCAGAGGCTGAGGTGGGAAAATCACTTGAGCCCAGGAGGTTGCCGCTGCACTGAGCTGTGATCCTGCCACTGCATTCCAGCCTGGGAAACATTAAGAGTGTCTCAAAAAAACAGAAATTAAAGACCCGGCAGCTGCTCATGCCTGTAACCCCAGCACCTTGGGAGGCTGAGGAGGGAGGATCACCTGAGGTCAGGAATTCAAGACCAGCCTTAACAAGATGGAGAAACCCCATCCCTACTAAAAATACAAAATTAGCCGGCCATGGTGGTGCGTGCCTATAATCATAACTACTCAGGAGGCTGAGGCAGGAGAATCACTTGAACTCCAGAGTTGAACTTTGCAGTGAACCAAGATCATGCCATTGCACTACAGCCTGGGCAACAAGAGCAAAACTCAGTCAAAAAACAAACAAACAAAAAAACACAAAAAACCCGACAACAACAAAAATAAGTAAATTAAAAGTAAACTTAAAAAATGAAAAGCAACTAATGAGGCAAAGCATGGTGGCTCACACCTGTAATCCCAGCACTTTGGGAGGCCAAGGCGGATGGATCACGGGGTCATGAGTTCAAGACCAGTCTGGCCAAGATGGTGAACCCCTGTCTCTGCTAAAAATAAAAAGTCAGACAGGTGTGGTGGCAGCTGCCTGTAATCCCAGCTGCTTGGGAGGCTGAGGCAGAGCATTGCTTGAACCCGGGAGGCGGAGGTTGCAGTGAGTCAAGATCACTCCAGTGCACTCCAGCCTGCGTGACAGAGAAAGACTCCATCTCAAAAAGAAAAAAAAAAATAAAAACACACAAAAAAACCAACCACACGAATGAAATGAAGAGGAACTAGAAAAAAGGAAACCAATTACAAAAAGAGAACAAAAGCACTTTTAATATTCCTTTCATCACATTCCATGTAGTAACAGAGACTCAGTCACTTCTTACCCTACTTCTCTCCCCCACTCCCCACCCCATCCATGAAAAGAGAAGAGGGTGATCCACAACTAACGAGTCAAGTCACTGTCCTCTGGCTGAAGAGGGGTTGCAGAGGGAAGCTGCCTCTGACGCCGTAATTGTAAAATGCACCACAGTTAGACACAGGAGTTTGGCAACTCTCATTCTCATCTGTATAATTTAAACTAATTTTAAATTTGTTACCTTATAAACAGAGAAAGCAACATGTCATCACTTCATCATCGCATCCAATCAGCTCACCGCTCATCTGCACCCAGGGTCCCCCTTCATCTTCATTACTGCTTCCCTCCATCATTCTATACGTAGCTCTTTCTCACCTTCTCTCTCCGTCTGTTTCTTTTCTGCATTTCCCCCTGGACTTCTGCTCAGATTATGCCCCTCTCCTGTTTTGCTTCATTCTTTTTTGTTTTGTTTTGTTTTGTTTTTTAGTATTTATTGATCATTCTTGGGTGTTTCTCGGAGAGGGGGATGTGGCAGGGTCATAGGACAATAGTGGAGGGAAGGTCAGCAGATAAACATGTGAACAAGGGTCTCTGGTTTTCCTAGGCAGAGGACCCTGCGGCCTTCCGCAGTGTTTGTGTCCCTGGGTACTTGAGATTAGGGAGTGGTGATGACTCTTAAGGAGCATGCTGCCTTCAAGCATCTGTTTAACAAAGCACATCTTGCACCGCCCTTAATCCATTTAACCCTGAGTTGACACAGCACATGTTTCAGAGAGCACCGGGTTGGGGGTAGGGTTACACATTAACAGCATCTCAAGGCAGAAGAATTTTTCTTAGTACAGAACAAAATACAGTCTCCTATGTCTACTTCTTTCTACACAGACACAGTAACAATCTGATCTCTCTTGCTTTTCTCCACATTTCCCCCTTTTCTTTTAGACAAAACTGCCATTGTCATCATGGCCAGTTCTCAATAAGCTGTTGGGTACACCTGCAGAAAGGCTGTCACTTCACACTTGGAAGATTGCACAGCGGCCGGGCAGAGGCGACCCCCACCTCCCTGACGGGGCGGCCGGGCAGAGGTGCTCCCCACCTCCCAGACGGGGCGGCCGGGCAGAGGCGCTCCTCACTTCCCAGACGGGGTGGCTGGGCAGAGGCGCTCCTCACTTCCCAGATGGGGCGGCCGGGCAGAGGCGCTCCTCACATCCCAGATGGGGCAACTGCTGGGCAGAGGCACTCCCCACCTCCCAGATGGGGCGGCCGGGCAGAGGCACTCCTCACATCCCAGGCGGGGTGGCCAGGCAGAGGTGCTCCCCACTTCCCCAACAGGGTGGCGGCCGGGCAGAGGTGCTCCTCACTTCCCAGATGGGGCGGCCGGGCAGAGATGCTCCTCACTTCTCAGATGGGGTGGCCAGGAAGAGGCGTTCCTCACCTCCCAGATGGGGTCGCAGTCAGGCAGAGGCACTCCTCACATCCCAGACAGGGCAGCCGGGCAGAGGCACTCCTCACCTCCCAGACGGGGTGGCCGGGCAGCGGTGCTCCTCACTTCCCAGACGGGGCAGCCAGGCAGAGGCGCTCCTCACTTCCCAGACAGGACAGCCGAGCAGAGGGGCTCCTCTCTTCCTAGACGGGGTGGCCAGGAAGAGACTCTCCTCACATCCCAGACAGGGTGGTGGCTGGGCAGAGGTGCTCCTCACTTCCCAAACGGGGTGGCGGCCGGGCAGAGGCACTCCTCACTTCCTAGATGGGGTGGCGGCTGGGCAGAGATGCTCCTCACCTCCCAGACGGGGCGGCCGGGCAGAGGCACTCCTCACATCCCAGACGGGGCAGCTGGGCAGAGGTGCTCCTCACTTCCCAGATAGGGCGGCCGGGCAGAGGCGCTCCTCACATACCAGATGGGGCGGCCAGGCAGAGGTGCTCCCCACATCCCAGACGATGGGCAGCCAGGCAGAGATGCTCCTCACTTCCTAGATGGGATGGCGGCCGGGAAGAGGTGCTCCTCACTTCCCAGACTGGGCAGCCGGGCAGAGGGGCTCCTCACATCCCAGACAATGGGTGGCCAGGCAGAGACACTCCTCACTTCCTAGATGGGGTGGTGGCCGGGAAGAGGCTATAATCTCAGCACTTTGGGAGGCCAAGGCAGGTGGCTGGGAGGTGGAGGTTGTAGCGAGCCAAGATCACACCACTGCACTCCAGCCTGGGCAACATTGAGCACTGAGTGAGCGAGACTCCGTCTGCAATCCTGGTACCTTGGGAGGCCAAGGCGGGCAGATCACTCGAGGTCAGGAGTTGGAGACCAGCCCAGCCAATGAAACCCCGTCTCCACCAAAAATACAAAAACTATTCAGGCGTGGCAGTGCATGCCTGCAATCCCAGGCACTCGGCAGGTTGAGGCAGCAGAATCAGGCAGGGAGGTTGCAGCAAGCCGAGATCATGGCAGTACAGTCCAGCCTCAGCAACAGAGGGAGACTGTGGAAAGTGAGAGGGGAGAGGGAGAGAGGGAGGGAAGAGGGAGAGGCAGAGGCAGAGGCAGAGGGAGAGGGAGAGGGAGAGGGAAAGGGAGAGGGAGAGAGAGAGGGAGAGGGAGAGCTTTTTTTTGTTTTTTGAGACGGAGTTTCGCTCTTGTTGCCCACGCTGAAGTGCAATGGTGCGATCTCAGCTCACCACAACCTCTACCTCCTGGGTTCAAGTGACTCTTCTGCCTTGGCCTCCTAATCCAAAATTAGCAGGGCATGGTGGCCCATGCCTGTAATCCCAACTACTCAGGGGGAGTATCACAGGAGAACCACTTCAACCCTAAAGGCAGAGATACTCATTAGCCAAGATCATGCCATTGCACTCCAGCCTGGGCAACAAGAGCAAAACTCCACCTCAAAATAATAATAATAATTAGTATGTAGGCCAGGTGCGGTGGCTCATCCATATAATCCCAGTACATTGCAAGGCCAAGACAGGAGGAACTTTTGAGCCCAGGATTTTCAGTCCAGCCTGGGAAACATACTGAAACTGTTTCTACAAAAAAAAAAAAAAAATAAATTAAAAAATAAATAAATAACTAGCCGGGCTTGGTGTCTCACAGCTGTGGTCTCAGCTACTCTGGAGACTGAGGGAGGAGGATCACTTGAGCCTAAGAGGTCAAGGCTGCAGTTAGAGTAGATAACGCCATTGTACTCCAGCCTGGGCGATAGGGCCAGACCCTGTCTCAAAATATTAATTAATTAATTAATTAAAAGTATTATGTAATAACAGAAAGTTGTTTTTTTCTTTTTCCCCACATCACTGCCCCACTTCCTACCCCACCCTGGGAAAAGGGAAGAGAGTGACTCACAATTGAATGTCACTGCCCTCGGGCTGAATAGGGATTCCAAGTGGAAGCTAACTTCTGACACCAAGATTTATAGAATGTACATGACTCAGATAGGACTTTTAAAATTCTCAAACTCATCTGTATAATTTAAACAAGTTATTAGATTATATACACAGAAGTCAACATGTCACAACTAATCATATCCAATGAACTCACACACTCATCTGTATCCAAAGTCCCCCACCCTTTTTTTCTTTTAAGACCGGGTCTTACTCTTTTGACCAGGCTGGAGTACGGTGGCATGATCTCTGCTCACAGCAGCCTGGACCTTCTGGGCTCCAGTGATCCTCCAGCCTCTGCCTACAGAGTAGCTGAAATTACAGGTGCAGATTATCATGCCTGGTTTTTGCTTTCGTTTTTTTTTTTTTTTGACAGAGATGGGGGCAATGACTATTTTGCCCAGGCTGGTCTTGAACTCCTGGACTCAAGCAATCCCTCTGCCCCAGTCTCCTAAAGTGCTGGGATTACAGGCACGAGCCACTGCGCCCAGCCCCTCTTTCTTCATTACTGTGCTTCCCTCCCTAATTCTGTGCATATCTCTCATTCTCCCCTTCTCTCTCTAGCTCTTGTTTTCTTGTCTTTTTCCCTGGGATTGTGCTCCTCATTTTGTGCCCCTCTCCTCTTCTGCTGTTTATCCCCTTCTTCCCTCTATTCCTTCTCTTCCACCTCTTCTGCTCCATCCTCACAACTTATTTAACCTTTTTTTTTTTTTTTTTGAGACGGAGTTTCCATCTTGTTGCCCAGGCTGGAGTGCAATGGTGCGATCTTGGCTCACTGCAACCTCCGCCTCCCAGGTTCAAGCGATTCTCCTTCCTCAGACTTCCTAGTAGCTGGCATTACAGGCATGTGCAACCGTACCTGACTAATTTTGTATTTTTAGTAGAGACGGGGTTTCTCCATGTTGGTCAGGCTGGTCTCAAACTCTGGACCTCAGGTGATCCGCCCACCTCAGCCTCCCAAAGTGCTGGGATTATAGGCATGAGCCACAGAGTCTGGTCCTTATTGAAGGGGGCCAGCCCCTCCACACCTGTGGGTATTTCTCATCAGGTGGGATGAGAGACTGAGAAAAGAAATAAGACAGAGAGACAAAGTATAGAGAAAGAACAGTGGGCCCAGAGGACCAGCACTCAGCATACGGAGGATCCGCGCCAGCCCAGGTCTCTGAGTTCCCTCAGTATTTATTGATCACTATCTCTACCATCTCGGAGAGGGGGATGTGGAAGGACTGTAGGGTAATGGTGGGGAGAGGGTCAGCAGGAAATCATGTAAGCAAAGCTCTCTGTGTCATAAATAAGTTTAAGGAAAGATGCTGTACCTCGATGTGCATGTAGGGTAGATTTATGTTTGACTTTACACAAACATCTCAGTGCAGTAAACAGCAGTATTGCCACCAGCATGTCTCACCTACAGCCGTAAGGCAGTTTTCTCCTATCTCTGTAAACAGAATGTACGATTGGGTTTTACACCAAGACATTCCATTCCCAGGGATGAGCAGGAGAAAGAGGCCTTCCTCTTATCTCAACTGCAAAGAGGGCTATCTCTTTCACTAATCCTCCTCAGCACAGACCCTTTATGGGTGTCTGGCTGGGGGACGGTCAGGTCTTTCCCTTCCCATGAGGCCATATCTCAGGCTGTCTCAGTGGAGAGAAACCTTGGACAATACCCAGGCTTTCTAGGGCAGAGGTCCCTGCGGCCTTCCACAGTGTATTTTGTCCCCGGGTACTCGAGACTGGAGAATGGCGATGACTTTTACCAAGCATACTGCCTGCAAACACATTTTAACAAAGCACAGCCTGCACACCCCTAAATCCATTAAACCTTGGGTCAACACAGCACATGTTTCTGTGAGCACAGGGTTGGGGCTAGGGTTACAGATTAACAGCATCTCAAAGCAGACTAATTTCTCTTAGTACAGACCAAAATAGGGTTTCTTATGTCTACTTCTTTCTACATAGACACAGTAACAGTCTGATCTCTCTTTTCTTCCCCAAACCTTATTTAACCTCTTGTTGCTCCTTCTCCCCAATCTTTCAATCGTCCTCAATCTCCATCTATTTCTGCCTCTTCTCCCATCTCTGCGCCTCCTCTGCTCTCCCTGTTAAACTCCCTCTTCCCCAGTATTCTCCCCTGTCCCCACTCTGTGTCACCCCAGATCCCCAGGTGTCCTCCCTGCTGTGGTTCTCCCTCTGTTCTCCTTGACACAAGCACCACTCTGCTCTGTCTGCCCTGGCTCCAAATCTCTCCTCCTCTCCCTCACTCTGATGAGCCTCCCTCTTTGCTGCCACTCCCCCTACCTTGTGATCCTTCATCTCTGTACATCTAGCCTTTCTCTACATTTCTCCAGTTGCTTTTCTCCTGCTTTCTTAGGTTGTTTTTTTTTTTTTTCACTTCTGCCATCTCTTGGCATATCCGTCACCAATCCTCTATTTTGCCATCTGTTATGGGCCTTTCTTATTCTTCTTTTCTCTGCCTCAGGTTTTCTACTGCTCTCTGTCTCCTGATTCCTTTGGCCCACACAATCGCAACACCGTTTGGAGTAAGACGCCTGCATCCCAGAGGAGCGCATTTTCCAGGCCTGGAGCTCCGCAGGCAAGAACACCCCGTGCCACAGGACAGGCCCCTGGGACCTCCCCAGTGCAGGTTCAATGAAAGCAGTGACTGCGGAGGGGAGACCTGGGGAGCAGCAGGCCCCGGCATGAGGAGGGAGGTGCGAGGGTGGGGAGCACGACGGCGCCTTAGGACCAGGATGGGGTCTGCAGGATCCCAGGACCTGGCAGAGGACTCGGCCTCCCCGGGACTGGGGCTGCGGCGCGGCGCTCCCGGGGCCGAGGAGCGGGAGGCTGGGAGGCGCCCTGGGCAAGAATCCACATCGCGGGTGAAGACTTTAAAAAGCGCGGGGCGGGAGGAGTCAGAACAAGGTTTTCAGCAGGAAAACTACGCAATAGAAAGTGTATACATTGACCTATAGCAGAAAGACCAGGGACGAGACCAGCCTCAGGACGACTTTAAACCCAAAAGGAAGCGACCCTCGGGCTCTCACGGGGATGTCTCAATTTGCTCTGGGCAAAGAAAGACGCCGGAGAATTTCCAGGTCTGTGGGGACCCCACGTCCCAGGGACAGAAGCCCTGGGAACCTGGTTAGCGCAGACTTAACACAACACAGAGCAAAACTCACCGCGGCGATATGACCTACACTCCACCCGATCCGCTTCCGGGTTTGCGTTAATCTGCGCGCGCAGGACAAAAGCCAGGCCTGGGCGGGAAGTGGGAGGTAGGCGGGGCCTGGGCGAGGTAGGGGCGGGGCGCGAGGCGGAGAGACCTTGTCTTTTAGAACCGGCAGAGGGCAGGGCCGGGGCGGGATCTGCGCGTCTCTCAGCCTAGCTCCCAGCGTCTCTGTTTTCAGGTTTTGGAGGCGAGAGCGCCAGGAAGTCTGAGGCATGATACAAAAGCCCTGCTGAGAGAAGAGAGAGACCCTCTGACATTGTTTTATATTGTTTTATAGTCAGTAAAAACAACAGGACGTAAAACCAAAGACAGGCAGCCCCGCGCCAGGCCCGAAACCAGGCCTGGATCCGCCTGGCCTAAACCCAGTAGTTAAAAATCAACTTATGATTTAGAAGCTGATGTTAGGCATAGATTCCAGACATTGTATAGAAGAACATTGTGAAACTCCCTGCCCTGTTCTCTTTCTCCCTGACCACCGGTGCATGCAGCCCCTGTCACGTATCCCTTGCTTGCTCAAATCAGTCACTATCCTTTCATCTGAAATCTTTAGTGCTGTGAGCCCTTAAAAGGGACAGAAATTGTGCACTCGGGGAGCTTGGATTTTAAGGCAGTAGCTTGCCAGTGCTCCCAGCTGAATAAAGCCCTTCCTTCTGCAACTCGGTGTCTGAGAGGTTGTGTTTGCGGCTCGTCCTGCTACACTGTAATTGTCTGGAACAGGGATACAAACTAGAATGTGAAATGCAAAGCCCTGCCTGGGCGGTATGTACCATGTCATGCTGAGGGCCCACAGAACAGACTAGATATCCTCTCCCTTTCCATTGTCCATTCACTCGGGAAGGAGACTCCACCCTGTGCTCAGCTTCAGAGACTTCCCTAAAGCCACCACCTGGAATGCCGGACGGAGTGCTCAGGCCGAGAAGGAGTGAGGTCACCACCTGCTGCTTAAAGACAGCAGAGGCGCGGGGGCGGGGGCCTGAGGTCCCAGCTACTCAGGAAGCAGCGGCAGGAGAATCGCTGAGCCTCGGGTTCCAAGCCAGCCTGAGCGACAAAATAACACCCACTGCTGCGGTCTCCCTTCCTTGTCTCTCTCTGTTTTTAAAAAAAAAAAACTTTCGCAAATAAAATTTTTGATTGTGTGACATAGGGATCCAACATTATTCTTTTCCATGTGGATATCCAGATAGTTGTCCTAGCACATTTATGGAAGAGATCTATTACTTTCTTGTATTATTATTATTATTATTATTATTATTGAGACAGAGTATTTCTCTGTTGCCCAGGCTGGAGTGCAGTGGCGAGATCTCGACTAAATGCATCCTCTGCCTCCTGGGTTCAAGCGATTCTCCTGCCTCAGCCTTGGGAGCAGCTGGCATTACAGGCGTGCGCCACCACGCCAGGCTAATTTTTGTATTTTTGGTAGAGATGGGGTTGACCATGTTGACCAGGCCGGTATCGGACTCCTCACTCCAAGTTATTTGCCTGCCTCAGCCTCCTAAAGTGCTGGGGTTATGGCGTGAGCCAACATGCCTGGCTAATTTTTTGTATTTTTAGTAGAGATGCGATTTCATCGAGTTAGCCAGGACGGTCTCTCTCCTGACCTTGTGATCCCCCCGCGTTGGCCTCCCAAAGTGCTGGGATTACAGGCATGAGCCACCGCGCCTGGACAGAAATATTCTTTTTTTTTTTTTTTTTTTGAGACGGAGTCTCACTCTGTCGCCCAGGCTGGAGTGCAGTGGCGCGATCTCGACTCACTGCAAGCTCCGCCTCCCGGGTTCACGCCATTCTCCTGCCTCAGCCTCCCGAGTAGCTGGGACCACAGGCTCCCGCTACCAAGCCTGGCTAATTTTTTGGGGGTTTTTTTTTGTATTTTTTTTAATAGAGACGGGGTTTCACCATGTTGGCCAGGATGGTCTCGATCTCTAGACCTCGTGATCCACCCGCCTCCGCCTCCCAAACTGCTGAGATTACAGGCGTGAGCCACCGTGCCATGCCGCAGAAATATTCTTTGCTTCGCTTTTTAAATGTTGACAAAATATAATTGAAAACTAAAAAGTCTTCTCCCAAATGAGAAATCATCTCCACGACGATAACAGAGAAAGAAATAAAAACCATTTTATTAATAAATAAACCTTAGACCAGAATGCGATGGGAAATAGAGGCAAACAGCTAAAAGATTGAAAAGAGAGAAAGAAACTTCACTGTTCTATGCAACCCATTAAGGACATATTTTCAAGATAAACACTAATCAGTCCTCAAGGAAGAGGACTTGAAAAGCCCTTGGTCACACATAGTTCATCCTGGCTCTACTTGGTAATGGAGGTGACCATCTGTGTCAGCTAACTAGCGTCATCCTGAGGGAGGGGAAGAAACCGTAACCCATGTCTTTTTGGCAAGTGTGAGTTTTACAACATGGCGACAGGTGCCCTCTCTGGTGAGGCTCCTACCATACGACAGAAACTGATGTCAGCAGTAAATAATAAAATTTAAAGTATATGATTAAGTACAGAGTTAATGTGAACACAGAGCTTGAAGAAAGCCACCTGGAAACATCAACTCCATATAAATGGGATCAGCGTTCCCAAGTAGAGACGTTAAGGTTTCACACACAGGGAAAGACAGAGAAGCTTTAGCAGAATCACCACGTTTTCCATTCAAGACCAGTGCATAGGCTGCAGCAATTTGACTGGTGATGGATTCATACTCTTCAAGGAAAGTTACTTTATCATTACATAAGAAGGGACAATACTCTGAGGAGGTCTTATCACTGGGGCTCTGTAGTCTTCCTAATTTTTTTATTGTTATTGTTATTTATTTAGTTATTTTGAGATGGAGTCTCGCTCTGTCGCCAGGCTGGAGTGCAGTGGTGAAATCTCGGCTCACTGCAACCTCCGACTCCCTGGTTAAAGTAATTCTCGTGGCTCAGCCTCCCAAATAGATGGTACTACAGGCAAGCACCAACATGCCCAGCTAATTTTTGTATTTTTTTAGGGCCGGGATTTCACCATGTTGGCCAGTATAATCTCTATCTCTTGACCTCGTGATCTGCCAGAATCAGTCTCCCAAAGTGCTGGGATGACAGGCATGACCCACTGTTCACGGCCAGTTTTCCAAATTATTTACAGAAAAACTCCTAGAAGTTGCGCCTGCATTCCTCTGAACTCAGGTTGCATGACCACATTCCTCTCAAGGCTCAGAATTATTTAAAAGTCCCTAGCTTTAAATTGGAGTCACTTGATATTTGAATTACTTAATTTCCTACTGAGACACAAGTGTTTGCCTTTCAGAGAGAGCTCCCAAGTCCTTCGGAAATACATTCCTGGGTCATTAAGCTAAAAAACGGTTTAGTTAGTTTCTAAAAAAATTCCATTTCTGTCCGAGCGCGGTGGCTCACGCCTGTAATCCCAGCACTTTAGTAGGCAGAGGCGGGCGGATCGCCTGAGGTCGTAGTTTGGGGCCAGCCTGACCAACATGGAAAAAACCCTTCTGTACTAAAAATATGAAATTAACTGGGCGTGGTGGCACATGCCTGCAATCCCAGCTACTCGGGAGTCTGAGGCAGGAGAATCTCTTGAACCTGGGAGACGGAGGATGCAGCGAGTGAAGATCACGCCATTCCACTCCAGCGTGGGCTACAAGAGCGAAACTCCATCTCAAAAAAAACACTGTTTCAGAAGACAGAGAAAATTCATTTACACATTTTCTAAATAAATGTCCTAAGAAAAGAGACTACAGGAAAGAAAATCTCTTACTTTATTTTTGAAGGAGGAATTATGCCTCTCACTTATTTGCTTGTTTGTTTGAGACAGGGTCCAGCTCTGTCATCCAGGTTAGAGTGTGCTAGTGAGATCAGGGATCAGTGCAGGGTCCAACTCCCTGGCTCAAGTGATGTTTCAATCTCAGTGCCCGAAGCCGCTGAGAACATAGGTGTGCACCACCACACCTGGCTGAGCTTTTTTATTTTTAGTAGAGACGAGGTCTCACTATGTTGCTCAGGCTGATCACACACTCCTGGGCTCAAGCAATCCTCCGGCCTTGGCCTCTGAAAGTGCTGGGATGACAGGTGTGACCCACCGCTCGGAGTTCTGGCTTTATTTCCATGAAATAAGAAATTTTCCTCCACCTCCTGTGTATAATAGGCAGTTTTATATGTCACCTTTCTACTTTCATTATCCGCTCAAACAACCCAGGACCTTGCTTAGTTTACTAAGCCATTCTAATTGTCAGTCCCCTTTGTAAGCAGCGCCCCACTCCACCCCTTTACCGAGGTACCTGCCCCTGTACTCCATCCTGTCCCAGCCTGAGGGGAGCTTGCCCCGCCTGCAGGACGCGCGACTCCACCTGCTCAAAAAAGGCACTTTGCCTTAAAACCATTTTCAACTTCGGAGAAAAAACGATTCAGCATTCAGTACAAAATGGCCCACTACCAAATGTTTTACCTTCGATTGTTTGAAATGTTAACTTAAAACGGGCAGGAAGCCTCCCTGTGATATTAGGGGTAATATGACGGCACATCAGAAACAATCCACCAATCAGAACCCGGGGGATCGAGTGCTGGAGATCAAGAGGATGACAGCAGGCCACATCATGGACCCAGCTGAGGAAAGAGCCCCGACGCATCGCTGCCAGGCCCCGCCCTTAAGAACAACACCCCATTTCAGGCCCCGCCCCCAAGACCAGGATAAACCTCTGGCCCCCCAGCACCGACCCGCTGTCCAGCCTGGCCTCCAGGCAGCCTCCTCCCTCTTGACTCACCCCGGGCCCCGCCCCCACCTTCTAACCAGGCCCCGCCCCCAAATTGTGGCTTCAAATGCATTACTAAATCAGATACAAAATATCTCCCCTTATTGGTCTCTTTTTCAGAATTTACCGGTTATCTGTGCACATTAACATATATATTTCACATGTTGTTTCTCTGATCTGGTCCACAAAGAGCTGACATCCAGATGTGGCCCCTGAACCATCCAGGCTGCCCAGCAGCACTGACACCATGGTGCCCACACCCCGTGTCCATCCATGTCTGGGTGTGAGCCCCTCCCAGGACCATGCCCAGTGGAGCTTCTTAAGAAGCTCTTGTCACTGGGTCACAGGAGATGGAATCTCAGAGCAGATGAGAGGAACTGAGAAAAGGCATGGGTGAGTGCGAGTGAGCCTGTCAGGCAGGACGCTTCAGACTCAGAAAAGACTGGCTACTACAATACCTGGCATTTCAGAAAGGAAAGAGACAGATTAATCCACCGAGGAGTATCACTTCACTTGAGGAAGAGCCAGCCCTGGCTCCTTTCCTTTCCTCTTCTGAGCTGCTTCCTCATGTAACATTAGTCTTTAGAATAATCGATCCTGAATGTGAAAAATGAAAGGGGCCTGCCACTCCACACCTGTGGATATTTCTCGTCAGGTGGAGACGAGAGACTGAGAAAACAAATAAGACACAAAGACAAAGTATAGAGAAAGAACAGTGGGCCCAAAGGACAGGCACACTCAGCATGCGAAGACTCGCACCGGCGCTGGTCTCTGAGTTCCCTCAGTATTTATTGATGACTATTTTTACTGTCTTGGCAAGGGGAGTGCGGCAGGGCAACAGGGTGATGGTGGGGAGAAGGTCAGCAGGGAAACGTGAGCAAAGGAATCTGTATCATGAATAAGCTTAAGGAAATGTACTGTGCCTGGATTGTAGGGAAAAGAAAGAGAGATCAGATTGATACTGTGTCTATGTAGAAAAGAGAACTCGATTTTGATCTGTACTAAGAAAAATTGTTTCTGCTTTGAGATGCTGTTAACCTGTAACTTTAGCTCCAACCCTGTGCTCACAGAAACATGTGCTGTATTGAATCAAGGTTTAATGGATTTAGGGCTGTGCAGGATGTGCCTTGATTTGTTTTGTTTTTCGGAGGTGGAGTCTCATTTTGTCGTGCTGGCTGCAGTGCAGTGGCATGATCTCGGCTCACTGCAACCTCTGCCACCTGGGTCAAGCGATTCTCCTGCCTCAGCCTCCCGAGTAGCCGGGATTACAGGCACCGGCCACTACGCCCGGTTAATTTTTGTATTTTTAGTAGAGATGGGTTTTCAACATGTTGGTCAGGCTGGTCTCGAACTCCTGACCTTGTGATCCACCCGCCTCGGCCTCCCAAAGTGCTGGGATTACAGGCGTGAGCCACCATGCCCAGCCAGGATATGCCTTGTTAACCATGTTTGCAGGTAGTATGCTTGGTAAAAGTCATCGCCATTCGCCATTCTCAATTAACCAGGGAGAAAATGCACTGTGGAAAGCCGCAGGGACCTCTGCCCAAGAAACCCTGGGTTTTGTCCAAGGTTTCCACCCACTGAGACAGCCTGAGATACGGCCTCATGGGATAGGAAAGACCTTACCATCCGCCAGCCCAACACCCATAAAGGGTCTGTGCTGAGGAGGAGTAGTGAAAGAGGAAGGCCTCTTTGCAGTTGAGATAAGAGGAAGGCTTCTGTCTCCTGCTCATCCCTGGGAATGGAATGTCTCAGTATAAAGCCGACCATTCCCATTAGTTCTATTCTGAGATAGGAGAAAACCACCCTGTGGGCAGGGGTGAGATATGCGGGCAGCAATACTGCTCTGTTACTCTTTCCTACACGGAGATGTTTGGATGAAGAGAAACATAAATCTAGCCTATGTGAACATCGGGGCACAGTTCCTTTCCTCGAACTTATTCATGATACAGATTCCTTTGCTCACATGTTTCCCTGCTGACCTTCTCCCCACCTGTTGCCCTGCTACACTCCCCTCACTAAGATAGTAAAAATAATGATCAATAAACACTGAGGAAACTCAGAGACTGTGCGGGTCCTCCGTATGCTGAGCGCTGGTCCCCTGGGCCCACTGTACTTTCTCTATACTTTGTCTCTGTGTCTGATTTCTTTTCTCTGTCTCTCGTCCCACCTGATGAGAAATACTCACAGGTGTGGAGGGGCTGGCGCCCTTCACTGGATATGCACGTAGGCCAGATTTATGTTTCACTTTACACAAACATTTCAGTGTAGCAAAGAGTCACAAAGCAGTATTGCTGCCAGCATATCTCACCTCCAGCCACAGGGCAGTTTTCTCCTATCTCAGAATACAAAGAATGGTCAGCTTTACACCTAGACATTCCATTCCCAGGATGAGCAGGAGATAGATGCCTTCCTCTTATCTCAACTGCAAAGAGGCCTCCCTCTTTCACTACTCCTCCTCAGCACAGACCCTTCACTGGTGTTGGGCTGGGGGGTGTAAGGTCTTTCCTTTCCCACAAGACTATATCTCAGTCTGTCTCAGTGGGTGGAAACCTTGGACAATACCCAGGCTTACTTGGGCAGAGGTCCCTGTGGCTTTCCGCAGTGCATTGTGTCCCTGGTTAATAGAGAATGGAGAATGGCATGACTTTTACAAAGCATACTGCATGCAAAAATATTGTTAACAAGGCACACCATGCACAGCCCTAAATCCATTAAACCTTGATTCAATACAGCACATGTTTCCGTGAGCACAGGGTTGGGGCTAAAGTTACAGATTTATAGTATCTCAAAGCAGAACAGTTTTGCTTCGTACAGATCAAAATGGAGTTTCTTATGTCTTCCTTTTCTATATAGACACAGTAACAATCTGATCTCTCTTTCTTCTCCCCATAAAAAAAAATATGAGACTCCATGTTAGCAATGACTCATTCCCTTCCTGGGGCAAAAACCCACAGACAGGAGAGATCTCATCCGTAGAAAGATGGTCCTCTGCTTCCCACTGCACCAGAGATCATGCAGAGATAAGAAAGTCCCACAGGAAGACCTACAAGTGTATATTTGACCCAGGTCTTCAGATCTCACTCCCCTCCTAGAAAACACCCACAGACAAGGTAACGGGGGGGGGGGGGGGTGCTGGGCTGGATTGATCTCCCCTCAGGGCACAGACTCGTCCCTCATCCCTCATCAATCCCCATCTGGAGGACAGCCCCTCACCTCTCTGTGGATCACAGGCTGAGCTCAGCCCTCAGAAATGGAGGACTCAGAGCTTCGATGCTCAATGCTGCACACAGATGACAAGCACCTGCGCCACTGCAGGTATTACTGAGGGTGGGTTCCATCCCGTCAGAATAAGAATCCCTGCTAAAGCAGCACAAAAGCTCTATTTGCAAAATGCTCTGCACTCTAATGTGAAGGCAGGGTTGAGCTCCACTCAGACGGGGTGAGCCCAGCACAGCCCCAAGTTCTTGCTCCGCCCTCCCCTTGGGGCCTTGTGCTCACTAGGATCCAGACAGTGGATGACAAAGGCACAAAAGTAATCACACAGAACAGGCAAGATAGACCAGAGGTGGTGTGAGGGTTGGGCTGTGTGAAAGGAAAATAAATTTGGGGACCCCAAATCACTAAGTAAAAGGGAAAAGTCAAGCTAGGTACTGCTTAGAAAACCAGACTCGCCTTCTATTCAAAGTCACCGCTCTGCTCCCTGACATACATGCATATCTGAGTGCCTCCTTTGGCAACGCTAATCAGAAACTCAAAAGAAGGACCCGGCACAGTGTCTCAGGACTGTAATCCCAGCACTTTGGGAGGCCAAGGCAGGCAGATCACTTGGGGTGAAGGGTTCAAGACTAGCCCGGCCAACATGGTGAAACAACATCTCTACTAAAAATACCAAAGTTATCTGAGCGTGGTGGCATGCACCTGTAGTCCCAGCTACTTGGGAAGCTGAGGCAGGAGAATCACTTGAATGCAGGAGGCAGAGGTTGGAGTGAGCCAAGATCCTGCCATTGCACTCCAGCCTGGGCCACATAGCAAGACTTCATCTCAGAAAAAAAGAACCTCAAAAGATCGCAACCATTTGTGCCTCACTTATCTGTGACCTGGAAGCCCCCTCCCTGCTTCAAGTTCAAGTCTCCCTGGCTTTGTTTAAAGTTGTCCTGCCTTTCCAGACCAAACCAACGTACTTGTTACTATATTGACTGATGTCTCCCTAAAGTGTAGAAAATTAAGCTGTGCCCTGTCCACCTTGGGCACATGTCATCAGGAATTCCTGAGGCTGTGCCACGGGTGCGTCCTCAACCTTGGTGAAATAAACTTTCTAAATTAACTGAGATCTGTCTGAGAAGTCCTGGGCTCACAGCTGCAGTGTCACATGCGGATCTGCGTGAGATCACAAAGGTTTCCATACAGAAGGTGATACCAGAACAAACGCCTAGGGAAGAAATGATGCTTGTCACTTGCAGCTGAGGGGACAGAGAGTCCTAGGCAGAGGGACAGCTCAAGCGAAGGCCCTGAGACAGGAGCAATCTCAGCCCCAGGAAGGGGAGAGTGGCCCGTGTGGGCTGGAGCAGTGGAAGAAAGGAGGGCACAGGTAGATGAGGTCAGAGAGGTCCTGGGGGCACAGATCCATAGGGACAAGGTCTTCAAACATTTTTCTCCCACAACCCAAAAGAATATTGAAAGCCAACTCTGATCCCAGCTATTTGAGAGGCTGAGGCAGGAAAATCA
This sequence comes from Gorilla gorilla gorilla, assembly GCF_029281585.2. Taxonomy (NCBI): domain Eukaryota; kingdom Metazoa; phylum Chordata; class Mammalia; order Primates; family Hominidae; genus Gorilla; species Gorilla gorilla. Next base: position 64,704,779 of record NC_073244.2, read on the forward strand.
CTTGAACCCGGGAGGTGGAGGTTGCAGTGAGCCGAGATCGCACCACTGCACTCCAGCCTGGGCCACAGGGCGAGACTCAGTCTCAAAAACAAACAAACAAACAAACAAACTGAGCACTAACCTCTCGAGAAGAAAAGCCACACACTGTACTTTGCCAGTCATTTCAGGGGTCACTGTCACTGTGACTGAGCTTTTCCGATCTTATTCCTCACCTCTATGTTAAGTGGGGGCTCACTGAGGCTCACAACGGGAGACATTTCACCAAGTTATCCTGAGAAGCTCTGAGGTGAGTAGAAAAGAGATGTGGCTGATTCCCACGAGATGGCCTGGGAGGGCCAATAGGCTGCCTTGGTCTTCCTCCTCTGGAAAATTGCAAGATCAGACGGGAGTCGTGGCCCAGCTGGGTAATCCCAGCATTTTGGGAAGTTGAGGCAGGCAGGTCATTTGAGCCCAGAAGTTAGAGACCAACATGGGCAACATGGGAGTCTGGTTTAATAACTATATTTCCTACAACTAGCATATAAGGGGCTTTCCACAACTTTGCAAAGGAACTGTTAGACTGGAATTTAGGTCGACAGTATAAAATGGCTTACGATCTCTTGTTTCTATAGCTTGATTTCCAGACCAAATTTTAATGCGGTATGAGGCCACAGTAAGCCTCTATAATTTTGGATGTTCAGGACCAGAAACAGAACTTATTATCTTTGTTCTTGGAGTAGAGATTTTTTTTTCTCCCCATTCCCAAGGGTAGAAAGACTGCAATTTTTTGTGCTTATGTTTGTCTAAACTTTTTGTTAAGTCACTGTTAACAGCTGGACTCACTTCTGCACTTGGACACGACTGAGTTTGTCCTGTGCAATTGTAGTAGAATTGACCTCGAGGTGCCCAACCTATAATAGTTCCAAATTTATCATTTTGTAATATCACCGCACTATTGGCCACACATTCTTCCCAAACTAAAACTTTTGTGTCTTTTGATCCTTTGGGATTTTTTGGGGGTAAGGCTTTCCTTTAGGCCTAAATTTTAATGATCTTTGATAAGAAAAGTCCTGTAAATAATTTACCTGTGGCCTGAGTGACATTCCACTTACCGCGTGATAAGTGAATCTACTGATGGGACTGACAGTAGGTACTTCTACCAACCAATTTTTGACTGCAGGCATTAAACATCCTGGTGCTCTCCTGAGGCAAATAGGAGGATAACGATACCCAGTGGAAATATTTATCATCATTCCTTCTTCCTCAGGTTTGGCAGGGCAACGATCATCTGTGGGGCCAGGTACCCATACACTATTATTAACATATACTTCAATAGGATTATCCATCCATGAGGCTGCCCGAATTAAGGGTGGGAAAGGCACATAGGCCCAGTAGGTATAATTAGTTGCAGCTGCTCCTGCAGGCTTGGGGAGACTTACCACTGCTGATACAATCATCAAAGCTGCAAGCAGCATGTTCTCTGGAGTTTGTGTCACCTTTGTGTTCTCTAGGCTTTTTTAAGCTAACTGTGTGAGCTTTTAAGTTGTGCCCAAGTTGGCGGCTCCGCCTTCGTGGTGGATGGCAACTTTATCTGTTTTTTTGACATCACCATTTTGTTTATCTTGTGGGTCAATGGTGCTCGATTGCGGTGTTTCCGTCTCTGTGGAAGCGCTTTTCTTTTTTCTTTACATCTCTAATGGGTTTATTGTAGAACTTTAAATGTCTAGTGGGTATCTAAACAAGAAGCTGATTTTCTCCTGGTGAAACCCAAGCAAAACCTCTCCCCCATGTTACCACCTTCCCTATTTCTCATGTCTTATTTTTGTTGTCTTTTTATCAAATCAGTTTTCCTTCATGTGGGCTGTTCTTTTTACCAGTAAGATGTTGTTTTGCAGAGGTAGTAGTCTGATTTCTATAAATGTTTAAAATATTTAAAGTATAGAGTGCTAGATTAAGTTGCATCTGAGGAGTGGTACACTCCTTACTGTCTCCCCCTTCTCTTTAACTAATTGAGTTTTGAGTGTTCTATTAGTTTTTTTAACTATGGCCTGTCCTTGGGAATTATAGGGAATTCCTGTTGTGTGTGTAATTTTCTACTGATTTCAGAATTTTTGGAAAGCTTTACTATAGTATCCAGGCCCATTGTCAGTTTTAATTTTTTTTGGAACTCCCATGACAACAAAACAAGATAATAAATGTTTTTTAACATGGGAAGTACTTTCTCCTGTCTGGCAAGTTGCCCATATGAAATGTGAATAAGTACCAACTGTTACACGGACACATCATAATCTTTTAAATGAAGGTACATGTGTGACATCCATTTGCCATAATGCATTAGGACATAGACCTCTGGGATTAACTCCTGCCTCTTGAGTGGGCAGGTGTAGGACTTGACACTGGGTGCAATGTTGTACAATATCTTTTGCCTGTTTCCATGTGACATCGTTTGTTTTTTAATCCTGCTGCATTTACATGAGTCAAAGCATGAAGTTCTTGTGCTTTTATGAATGCAGATGGTACCAGTAAGTCAGCTTGTTTATTTGCTTTAGCTAAAGGCCCTGGTAAATTAGTGTGTGCTAAAATATGAGTAATATAAAATGGGAAAATTTTTTTTCAGTTTGTTGTAATAAACTGAACAGCTCGTTTAACTGATCATCTATGCTATATTTAATTAGAGCTATTTCAACATCCTTTGTAGCCTGCACTACATATGCAGAATCTGATACAATATTAATAGGTTGATCAAAGTCTTATAATACTGTAATGACTGCAACCAACTCTGCTCTTTGAGCTGATTGATATTGAGTTTTGATGACTCGCTGTTTTGGCCCTGTGAAAGCTGCTTTTCTATTGCTGGAACCATCAGTAAACACTGTCAGAGCATTTTCTAAAGGTTTATGTCTGGTAATTTTAGGTAAAATCCAAGTAGTCAATTTGAAAAACTGGAAGATTTTTGTTTTTGGGTAATGATTATCAATAATTCCCACAAAATTAGTAAGACCAATCTGCCATGCACCAGAATTGATAAGGGCTTGTCTAACCTGTTCCTTGTTTAAAGGAACAACTATTTTGTCTGGGTCATTTCCACACAATTTTATTATTTGTAATCTTGCCTGACCAATTAATGTAGCTATTTGATCCAAGTACAATGTAAAAGTCTTAATTGTACTGTGAGGAAGGAATGACCACTCCACAAGATCAGTATTTTGAACAATGATGTCTGTCAGAGAATGTGCAGTAGCAAAAATCAAAAGTTGGAGTGGGGCTAAGGGACCTATTCTATTTATTTGTGCTGACTGAATTTTTTTTTTACTAACTTAATTTTTTTTGTTGCCTCTGGGGTTAATATTCTTTTACTATTTAAGTCTGGGTCTCCTCTTAAGATAGAGAACAAATTTGACATGGCATAAGTAGGAATGCCTAGAGTTGGCTGAATGTAATTAATATCTCCTAGCAAGTTTTGAAAGTCATTTAATGTTTTTAATGTGTCTTTTCTTATTTCTATTTTTTGTGGCTTAATCTTTCTATTTTCTATCTGCATCTCTAAATAATGAAAAGAAGTAGAGGTTTGAATCTTATCAGACGCTATTGCCAGTCTTACATTGGCAACCTCTGCTTGCAGAAATGTGTAACAGTCAGTTAATTTGTCTCTTGTTTCTGCAGGACACAAAATATCATCAACATAATGAATGATATAACAGTCTGAAAACTTATCTCTAACTGGTTGAAGAGCTTGACCTACAAAAGTCTGACAAATAGTTGGACTATTAAGCATTCCCTGAGGTAACACTTTCCACTGAAACCTGGTGGCTGGTTCCTTATTATTTATGGCTGGTATAGTAAAGGCAAATTTTTCAAAATCTTTCTCCACCAGAAGAATGGTAAAAAAAAAATCCTTTAGATCAATTATAATTAAAGGCCAGTCTTTTGGGATCATGGCCAGAGAGGGCAACCCGGGTTGGAGAGGCCCCATGGGTTGAATTATGGCATTTACGGCTCTTAAGTCAGTTAACATACACCATCTGCCAGATTTTTTCTGAATTACAAACACAGGAGAATTCTAAGGAGAGAAAGTGGGTGAAACGTGTCCCTTTTTAAGTAGTTTTTTAACTATTTTATGTAGCGCCCCCAAATTTTCCTTAGGGAGCGGCCACTGTTTGACCCAGACAGGATGCTGCAAGGCGAGTCTGAATTGCTCCTTCACCATAGTGAACTGTAAGTTGGGCAATAATGGGCACAGCGAGCCAAGCTGCAGTGAGCCTAGTTTCAGGCTCCCTCCCCCAGCACTCACTCGGCTGAGGAGGAGGTGGCCATCGTGGTTTTAGCCCCTATGGCCCCGATGGTTCTGGACCTTTTTCTTTTAACTTCAATGTTTCAGAATATATTACCTCCTGTAATTGATTGTAGTCAACATTTTGCTTTGACCGACGCATTACAGACTCTGCTACATATTTACAATGTGAACTTTCCGTTCCTTTCTGGGATTCTGTCTGTCTCTTCTTCACAATCCATTACATAGCTTTTAGGGCTATCAGAAACTGAAACGCTGTCTTCTCCTGTTTGAAACGGTTTTAAAGCTGCTTTAATAATGGCCCAATCATTCCATACCATAAGTGGGATGATTTTACCCTCCCTACTTACCTGTTTTAATTCTTTGCCAATTTTTTCCCAATCTTTTAGATCTAAAGTTCCCTGTTCTGGAAACCATGGGCAGAATTGTTCTATTGTTTGAAATAGCTTGATTAGATTTTCTGTAGAGACTCTAACTCCCCCTTTTCTTCAAAGAATTTTAATAAAGCTGAGATAAGAGGCATATTTACTTTTAGCTTGTCCCATTGTTACCCTGGCTTTTTTCGAGCCCACGAGCTTACCGCAAGGCTGACCGTAGAAGTACTTGGGAATCTCTCGTTGACTTGTCCTCAATGACCATGCTCAAGCATACGTTTACCCTAGAGAAAAGCCCCACATTAGACACCAGGTGAAGGTGGCCAGCCCCTCTACACCTGTGAGTCTTTTTTGTCAGGTGGGATGAGAGACTGAGAAAAGAAATAAGACACAGAGACAAAGTATAGAGAAAGAACAGTGGGCCCAGAGGACTGGGGCTCAGCATATGGAGGTCCCGCACCGGCACTGGTCTCTGAGTTTCCTCACTATCTATTGATCATTATCTCTACCATCCCAGAGAGGGAGATGTGGCAGGACAATAGGGTAATAGTGGGGAGAGGGTCAGCAGGAAAACATGTGAACAAAGATCTCTGTGTTGTGAATAAGTTTAAGGAAAGGTGCTGTGTTTTGATGTGTACATACACAAACATTTCAGTGCATTAAACGGTAGTATTGCTGCCAGCATGTTTTACCTCTAGCCCTAAGGTGGTTTTCTCTTATCTCAGTAAACAGAATATACAATCGGGTTTTACACCAAGACATTTTATTTTTAGGGAGGAGCAGGAGACAGATGCCTTCCTCTTATCTTAACTGCAGAGGCCTTCCTCTTTTATTAATCCTCTTCAACACAGACCATTTATGGGAGTCAGGCTGGGGGACAGTCAGGTCTTTCGCTTCCCACGAGACAATATCTCAGGCTATCACATGGGGAGAAACCTTGGACAATACCTGGTTTTCTGAGGCAGAGGTCCCTGCGGCCTTCCGCAGTGTATTGTGTCCTTGGGTAGTTGAGATTAGAGAATGGGGATGACTTTTACCAAGCATACTGCCTTTAAGCACTTTTTAAACAAAGCACATCCTGCACAGCCCTAAATCCATTAAACCTTGAGTTGACACAGCACATGTCTCTGCAAGCACAGGGTTGGAGCTAGGGTTACAGATTCACAGCATCTCAAGACAGAAGAATTTCTATTAGTACAGAACAAAATGGAGTCTCTTATGTCTACTTCTTTCTACATAGACACAGTAACAGTCTGATCTCTCCTTCTTTTCCCCACACTTCTTATCTTTTCTACCATCTGACCATTTTGTTCAGATCTGCTGAACATAGTGTGACCGTAACACATAGACTGAGAGGTGCAATTCAAGCTAAATATCCCTTAGGGGACCAGTCAATAATGATTCCATAGGAATCATTGTGCGGCACCTCTGCCTGTTCTGCAATGCAATCTTGCTAAACAAATACGTTCATTTTTTCTAACTGGGTCCAATCCTGTTTACAAATAGGTTTTTGAGGGTTGTATGCATCAATTATAGGAGCAGATTTATTATGGTAAATACTGAGATCAGAAAGCATGTGTAACTGTGTCATACAGTGATTTACATCCAGGCATTATTACCAGCTAAGATTGATAAATATGCCTAATAAGTACAATTGTTCTCTGTGTCAGCCTTTGTTGAAGGAATACTCACAGAAATGGTGATCACTGCCATCACAGCTACCATTAAATTATTCATTGTGAGTGGTTGTCCTGCTTTCCTCAGGTTTTCTTCCTGGATCTGTGACAGCTTCTTGATCTGTCTCCAGGAGGGTGGCTGTATTCGATGGGTGTTGCTCGTGACAGTTGGGGTCCTCCTCAGCACCAGCCTTGACATGGCTGCAACCGGGGGGTCCTCAGGATCCTCCCGGAATCTCTTCCTTGGCATCTGGCCCATGACAAGATTTCAGGTGTCTTGATGGTATCCAAACTGACTGTTGATTTTGGCCTGGAGAAACACAAGCATAACCTCTACCCCAAGTTATTATTTTACCTATTTCCCAAATTTTTGTTATTGGATCTCTCTGCCAAATCATTGTTCTGCTTCTGTCTTTGCAGCTGGTTTCTGTAGATGCTGTTCAGCTGCTGATAACATCTGGCCTTTGGGCAGGCTCAAAAAATTTAAAGTTAATAATGCCAGATTCAGTTGCTTCTGTGGTGTTCCATATTCTCTGTCTCCCCCTTTCTGCTTTTGCAACTGCTGTTTTAGGGAGAGATTCATTCTTTCCACTATGGCTTGTCCTTGAGAATTGTATGGGATACCTGTAATGTGTTTAATATTCCTCATAGAGAAAAATGTAGCTAGAGCTTGGCTAGGATAGCCTGGGGCATTATTGTTTTAATAGAAGCTGGAATGCCCATCACCACAAAACACTGCAAAAGATGACATTTAACATAGGCAGAAGACTCTCCTGTTTGGCATGTAGCCCAGACAAAGTGAGAAAAGGTGTCCACACATACATGTATATAAGCTAGTCTCCCAAACGAGGGAACATGTATGACATCCATTTGCCAAAGAGAGTTCGGTTCCAATCCTTGAAGATTAACTCCTCCTGTAAAAGATAAGGAATGTACCATTTGGCAAGTTGGGCATCACTGGATAATATTTTTAGCTTATTTCCAGGTAATGCTGTATCTGCATTTGAGACCAGAGGCATTAACATGGGTTAAATGGTGAAAGTGTCTAGCATTAGGTATTGCATTAGCAACTAAGCGATCAGCCACTTGATTCCCTTCAGTCAAAGGTCCTAGAAGAGGTGTATGAGCCCAAATGTGAGTGAGGCAAAAATGGTGCATTCTACTTCTAACTGCTATTTGCAACTGGGTAAATAAAGTCATCAGTTGTTCATCTGTATGAAATTGTAATTGAGCATTTTCAATTAACTGTGTGGAATGAACCACGTATGATGAATCAGAAATCACATTAACAGGCATATCAAAAGCAGTCAATAACTCAATTACAGCTACTCAGCTTTTTGAGCTGAAGTATAGGGTGTCTGAAAACTTTATTTTTGAGCCAAACTAAAAAGCTTTACCATTACTAGACACATCTGTGAAACAATGAAAATGCTTAGCAGGCTGCAGGTTGTTTACTGCAGGAATTGTAAATGCAAACCGTTCAGTCTTGTTCAGCAAAGGGGCTAGTAAAGAAACAGTCTTTTAAATCTATGACTATTAAAGGCCAATTTTTGGAATTTTAGTAGGAGAAAGCAATCCTTGCTGTAATGCTCCCATAGGTTATATAGTTGAATTGATAGCTCTTAAGTCAGTTAACATTCTCCATTTACCTGATTTTTTGTTAATTATGAAAACTGGAGAATTCCAAGGGGAAACTGTTGGAGCAATATGCCCATTTTCTACCTGTTCAGTAACTAATTTCTCTAAAGCCTCCAGTTTCTCTTTACTTAGTGGCCATTGTTCTATCCAAATTGGCTTATCTGTGAACCATTTTAAAGGTATAGGTTCTGGAGGCTTAACAATGGCCGCCATCAAAAATGGTATCCTAATCTTTGGCGGGAACTTTTTAAACCTTGCAAATTTTTTTCTAGTCCCATACCAGGGACATACCCCATTTCATGCATCATATGTTGACTTTGAGGGCTATATAATTGTTCTGGAATTAGAACTTGGGCTCTGCATTGTTGTAATAAATCTCTTCCCCATAAATTTATACATACAGAAGTTATAATTGGTTGAATAGTCTCGGGTTGTCCATCGGGCCCTTCACAATGCAAAACAGAACTACTCTGATATACTTCAGGGGCTTCGCCAACTCCAACTATGTTAAATTGAGTGGGTTGAATTGGCCACGTGGACGGCCAGTGCTGTAGAGAAATGATTGAAATGTCCGCTCCTGTATCTACCAAACCTTTACATTTCTTTCCCTGAATAGCTATTTCACAGGTAGGACATTTATCAGTAATTTGATTGACCCAATAAGCTGCTTTGCCTTGTTTATTTGTGCTTCCAAATCCTCCTGTTTGTTTAATTTCACTTTTTCCCATTTCCACATATGGCACAATCAGGAGCTGTGCTATGCACTCTCCTGGCTCTGCTTTCCAGGAGACATAAGTAGGTATAACAATTTGAATTTCCCCATTGTAATCTGAATCAATGACTCCTGTATGTATTTGTACCCCTTTTAAACCTAAACTAGACTTTCCTAAAAGTAATCCGAATGTACCCGCTGGCAAGGGTCCACAGACTCCTGTTGGGACCTTTTGCGGGGGTTCCCCAGGTAGAAGTCTCACAGCTTTTATGCAGCATAAATCTACTGTGGCACTACCGGCTATGGCGGGGGACAGACGTTGTACAGGGGTGAGGGAATGGTCTGAGCTGGAAATGCCCCAGTTTAGAATGGGGCCCAGGACAGGCCCCTCATGGCATTTCCCGAAATCATATTCCCATCTTTATCAAACTTAGAGGGACACTGATTAGCCCAATGTTTTCCTTTTTTACATTTTGGACATATTTCAGGATCAGCAGTTTTCTTTTTTCCCCTATCTGGTGGCCTGATTCGCTGATTTTTTCTACATTCGTTTTTAGTATGACCATGCTTCCCACAGTTAAAACAAGCGCCAGGAAATGGAGTATTTCCTTTGTCCACTCTCAGTCCTGCCATTGCCTGTGGCAACAAGGCAGCTTTATGCAGATTACCTCCGATACCATCACAGGCCTTGATATAATTAACTAAATGTGCTTTCCTTCTAATAGGTCACAGAGCAGCGTGGCAATTGGGATTACAGAGTGAGACTCCATCTCAAAAAAAGAAAAAAAAAAAAGCATTGTCAAAACCTAATAACTGCAACACTATATCCTGAGCAGCTGAATCTGCAATCATCTTTTTAAGAGACTTCTGTAACCAAGCTACAAAATCAACGTATGCTTCTCTTGGTCCCTGTTTCATAGCACTAAAGGAAGGGTATTGTTCTCCACATGAAGTGATTTTTTCCCCAGCTCTAATGCACACTCCTCTAAGCTGTTCTGTGGCATCATCCTGCATGACCACTTGTGCACCTAAGCCAGCCCAGCCACCAACCCCCAAAAGTTGGTCTGCAGTTATATTAATTTGAGGTTGGGCCTGGGTATTGGGAGCAGCCTGAATGGAAGCTTCATCTGCCCACCAAGTTTTAAATTGTAAGAACTGAGCAGGAGTTAGATAAGCTCAAGTAAGACAGTCCCAGTCAGTAGGAATCATCCGACTGGAAACAGCAACATTCTTTAACAGTCCCATTACAGAAGGAGAACCTGGTCCATACTGATGTATAACTTGTTTAAATTCTTTGAGTAAGTTAAAAAGAAAAGGCTCAAATGTAGCTGTAATATTTCCCTGTTGATCTGGGTGGTGTATTCTAACAGGGAACTGCCAAGTCTCTAAATCACCCTCTCTTCTAGCTTGCTGAATTCCTGCCTGAATAGAACTAAGAGCAATTGCTTGAGGCACTGCTCAAACAGTCACTGGGGCAACTCCTTTTCACCCAGTGTTCTCCAGAAAAGAAAGATCTGGAAGGTCATTTTCTTCAAAATAATAATGGGGGGCTGCAGAAGGGTAGGGACAAACCTCTTCCTCTTTTGCCGCTTTAGCTTTAGCTGGCAAATACACCTGCTCTGTAACCTCTTCTGTCACTTCCTCCTCATCATAACTGTGAATAAGTTCCAAGGTGGAACGAACCAGACCCCACACCTGTCCCACTGTTACCCTGAGGCTTCCGAGCTCCTCTTGTTACTCACCACAGGGATTGCTTTAAGAGTACTTGGGTGTCCTCCAGCTAGTTTTCCATTCCAACTGTCACTCCGGTGACCCTTCAACCTGGATTCGAGCCCCCACAAAGTTACGCCCCTTGCCGAGACCAGCTCAGTCAGGGAGACCCTAACCCAGTGGTGCTACAGGAATGAAAGACACACACACAGAAATATAGAGGTGTGAAGTAGGAAATCAGGGGTCTCACAGCCTTCAGAGCTGAGAGCCCTGAACAGAGATTTACCCACGCATTTATTAACAGCAAACCAGTCATTAGCATTCTTTCTATAGATATTAAATTAACTAAAAGTATTCCTTATGGGAAACGAAGGGATGGGCCAAATTAAGGGAATAGGTTGGGCTACTTAACTGCAGCAGGAGCATGTCCTTAAGGCACAGATCTCTCATGCTATTGTTTGTGGCTTAAGAATGGCTTTAAGTGGTTTTCCACCCTGGGCTGGCCAGGTGTTCCTTGCCCTCATTCCCGTAAACCCTCAACCTTCCAGCATGGGCGTTAGGACCATTATGAACATGTTACAGTGCTGCAGAGATTTTGTTTTTGGGGGGCTTGCTCCCAACAAGTTGGCCTTCCCACCTCTATACAGTCTGATAACGGACCAGCCTTTATTAGGCAAATCACCCAAGCAGTTTCTCAGGCTCTTGGTATTCAGAGGAACCTTCATACTCTTTACCGTCCTCAATCTTCAGAAAAGGCAGAATGGACTAATGGTCTTTTAAAAACACACCTTACCAAGCTCAGCCACCAACTTAAAAAGGACTGGACAATACTTTTACCACTTGCCCGCCTCAGAATTAGGGCCTGTCCTTGAAATGCTACGGGGTACAGCCCATTTGAACTCCTGTGTGAATGCTCCTTTTTATTAGGCCCCAGTATCATTCCAGACACCAGAGCAACTTGGAATGTGCCCTAAAAAACTTGTCATCCCTATCTTCTGTCTAGTCATACTCCTATTCACCCTTCTCAACTACTCATAAATGCCCTGCTCTTCTTTACACTGCCAGTTTACACTGTTTCTCCAAGCCATCACAGCTGGTATCTCCTGGTGCTATCCCCAAACCACCACTCTTAACTCTTAAAGTAAATAAATAATCTTTGCCGGCAAGGCTATGCTAAACCTCCTTAGGCACTCTCTAATTGGATGTCCTGGGTCCTCCCAATTCTTAGTCTTTTAATACCTGTTTTTCTCCTTCTCTTATTCTGTTTAGTTTTTCAGTTCATACAAAACCATATCCAGGCCATCACCAATAATTCTAAATGACAAATGTTTCTTCTACCAACCCCACAATATCACCCCTTACCACAAAATCTTCCTTCAGCTTAGTCTCTCCCACTCTAGGTTCCCACGCCACCCCTAATCCCTCTCGAAGCAGCCCTGAGAAACATCACCCATTCTCTCTCCATACCACCCCCAAAAATTTTCGCCGCCCCAAGACTTCAACACTATTTTGTTTTATTATTTAATATAAGAAGACAGGAATGTCAGGCCTCTGAGCCCAAGTTAAGCCATCATATCGCCTGTGACATGCAGGTACACATCCAGATGGTCTGAAGTAACTGAAGAATCACAAAAGGAGTGAAAATGGCCTGTTCCTGCCTTAACTGATGACATTACTTTGTGAAATTCCTTCTCCTGGCTCAGCCTGGCTCAAAAGCTCCCCCACTGAGCACCTTGTGACCCCCGGCCCTGCCCTCAAGAGAACACCCCCCTTTGACTGTAATTTTCCTTTATGTACCCAAATCCTATAAAACAGCCCCACCCCTATCACTCTTTGCTGATTCTGTTTTTGGACTCAGCCTGCCTGCACCCAGGTGAAATAAACAGCCTTGTTGATCACACAAAGCCTGTTTGGTGGTCTCTTCTCACAGACGGGAGTGAAATTTACTGCAGAATATTTCCCAAAGTCTCATAACGATGCAGAAATACACGTGTACAAGACTTGTTCTGACACCTGGCACAGAACTGACAGTAGTGGCTCCCCAGGGAGGCTGGAAGGAGGGTGGAGGATGTGACAGGGAAAGGAGATGCTTTATGGACAAGGGCCTAAGCTGCAGCTTTGCTTGGAGCGTTACCACAAAACGAATATATACATCATGTGATGTTTAAATATCACAATATATATTTAATAATAATTGGTGGGGCTGAGCACTGTGGCTCATGCCTGTAATCTCAGCACTCTATGAGGCTGAGGCAGGCAGATCACCTGAGGACAGGAGTTCAAGACCAGCCTGGAATCCCAGCACTCTGAAAGGCCAAGGCAGGTGGATCACGAGGTTAGGAAATCCAGACCGTCCTGGCTAACAAGGTGAAATTCCGTCTCTACTGAAAATACCAAAAAATTATCCGGGCGTGGTGGCACTCAACTGTAGTCTCACATACTTGGGAGCCTGAGGTAGGAGAATTGCTTGAACCTGGGAGGCAGAGGTTGCAGTGAGTCGAGATCACGCCACTGCACTCCAGCCTGGCTACAGAGCAAGACTCCATCTCAAAAAAAAAAAAAATTAACCGGCCATGGTGGAACGCACCTGTGGTCCCAGCTACTTGGGAGGCTGAGGCTGGGGGATGGCTTGAGCCTGAAGGAGGTTGCAGTGAGCTAAGATCATGCCACTGCGCTCCAGCCTAAGTGGCAGAGCGAGACCTTCTCTCAAAATAAAATCAAATATATGAAAACAGAATAACTCAAAGTACGAAAATCCATTTTGTTTATATAGGTCCGCAAAATAATAAAACCTACACAGACTCACAAGAAACTAGATGTTAACAAAAAAAGTTGTCATTTTCCCCAGATTTTCTTTTCTTTCTTTTTTTTTTTTTAGACAGGGCCTCGTTCTGTCGCCCAGGCTGCAGTGCAGTAATGCAATCTTGGCTCACTGCAACCTCTGCCTTCTGGGTTCAAGTGGTTCTCCTGCCTCAGCCACAGAGTAGCTGGGATTACCGGTGCCCCCCACCATGCCCGGCTAACTTTTGTATTTTTAGTAAAGATGGGGTTTCACCATGTTGGCCAGGCTTGTTGTGAACTCCTGACCTCAGGTGATCCACCCACCTCGGCCTCCCAAAGTGATAGGATTACAGACATGAGCCACCACACCCAGCAGATTTTCAAAATATATACATATATGTGTGTAAATATGCATGTATATGTATGTGCATGTGTATATGTGTGTGTATATATATATATATATATAAAGATTTTAAAAATATAAAAAGTAGCAAGATTTGTTTAACTGAAGAGGAATCTCATCTTGCTAGAAAATGACACTTTGGCAGTTGGGGTAGGGGGGAATCTTGTCAGATCTAAGAAAACAGGAAATGCCCCATGCTAGAAGAAGCAATCACCCTTTCAACTGCCTGACCTGGAGGAAGCTTCAGATATCTGTAGGAATGCAGGCATGTGCAGAGGCAGCCACTATGGCACTCCTTATACAAGGAAAAATCACAAAGGACCCACATGTTGTCATTCAGCCAATTTCCAAAGCAGATGTCAAAGAGCAAGCTAGCCATGTTTACTAACTTCACAACATGTAAATTTTTGCAACTAGCAGGATCAAATATCAAAGTAAAATATTTACTAAAACACAAAGAAGAAAACAAGAGACGCTGGGGTCTACTTGAGGGTAGAGAGTGGGAGGAAGGAGAGAAGACGAGAAAAAATAGCTATTAGGGGCTGGGCACAGTGGCTTACACCTGTAATCCCAGCACTTTGAGAGGCTGAGAGGCTTCGATCATCTGACATAAGGAGTTAAACATCAGCCTGGCCAACATGGTGAAACCCTGCCTCTACTAAAAATACAAAAATTAGCCAGGTGTGGTGGTGGCATGTGTTTGTAATGCCAGCTACTCGGGAGGCTGAGGCAGGAGACTTGCTTGAACCCAGGAGGCTGAGGTTGCAGTGAGCCGAGATCATGCCATCATACTTGAGCCTGAATAAACAAGTGCAAAACTTAGTGTCAAAAAAAGAAAAAAGAAAAAAAAACTATTTGGTACTGGGCTTGATACTGGAGTGATAGAATAATCTGTACAACAAACCTCAATGACATGAGTTTACCTATGTAACAAACCTTCATGTGTAGCCCAAATCCTAAAGTAAAAACATAAATATAAAACATTTTTTTTTAAATTTACTACAGAATTATTTTTAAAGTCTCATAATGATGCAGAAATACACGAGTATGAGACTTGCTTTGACACCTAACACAGAATTGCCAGTAGCGGCTCCCCAGTGAGGTTGGAAGGAGGGTGGAGGACGTGACAGGGAAAGGAGATGCTTTGCGGCAAAGGGTCTGCAGCTTTGCTCGGGGTTTTACTAGAAAACAAATATATCCATCATGTGATGTTTAAATATCAAAATATATATTTAATAATAATTGGTGGGGCTGAGCACAGTGGCTTGTGCCTGTAATCCCAGCACTCTGGGAGGCTGAGGTGGGTGGATAACCTGAGGTCAGGAGTTTGAGGCCACCCTGGCCAACATGATGAAACCCCACCTCTACTAAAAATACAAAAAATTAACTGGGCCTGGAGGCACATACCTGTAACCCCAGCTACTTGGGAGGCTGAGGCAGGAGAATCACTTGAACCCGGGAGGCGCAGGTTGCAGTAAACTGAGATCATGCCACTGCACTCCAGCCTGGGTGACAGAGGCTGACTCCATCTCAAAAAATAAATTGTAACCATTTTTACCGAAAACACCTGTTTCACAAGCCTCTCCACAGTAACCCCACAGTCTCCATGAGCTTAATGTGCTAAGAATGGTTGAATGAATCTCCTGCTATTGTTCAGGTTGATTTCCTATTCTTAAATTAATGATGGAATAACACACCTTCTATCATTCATGTCTGTGTATGAACTTTCCATTCTAATTAGTACAATTTTTGGAGTCAGAAACACAGTAACTCACTTAATTACCTAAAAATGTAGTAAAAAATCAGGGAAAAAAGATTTTTTCTTATTGGTTTCCTTTTCTAGAATTTAGACGTACTTTGTGCACATTAATACGTGACTTCCATTGGCAGCTGCTCTAATCCTGGTCCACGGAGAGCTGACAGAGCGTCCAGATGTGGCCCCTGAACAATCCCTGCTGCCCAACAGCACTGACACCACAGGACCCTCATCCCATCTCCATCCATGTCTGGGTGTGAGCCCTTCCCAGGACCATGCCCAGTGCAGCCTCTCCCATGTTCATGTCACTGGATCATGAAAGATAAAATCTAGGCGAGATGAGAGGGACTGAGGGAAGGCATGGGTGAGTGTGAGCAAACCTGTCAGGAAGGATGCTTCAGACTCAGAGAAGATTCCCAACTCCAAGGCCCAGCATTTCTCAAAGGAAGGAGACAGAACAATCCACCGAGAATATCATCTCACCTGAGGAAGAGCCATCCCTGACTCCTTTGCTTTCCTCTTCCTCTTCCAGGTTTCTTCCTCACGTAACAAAAGTCTTTAGAAGTCAATCCTGAATGTTAAAAATGTTATTTATTGCTCAGAATCAACACATCCCCTCCCTGTAACACAATCACACATACAAAGTGTAATGCATGTCCGTGTGAAGAGACCACCAAACACGCTTTGTGTAAATAATGAGGCTGTTTATTTCACCTGGGTGCAGCCGGGCTGAGTCTGGAAAGAGAGTCAGCAAAGTGTGGTGGGACTATCATTAGTTCTCATAGGTTTTGGGATAGGCAGTGGAGTTAGGAGCAATGTTTTGCGGGCAGGGTGTGGATCTCACAAAGTACATTCTCAAGGGTGGGGAGAATTACAAAGAACCTTCTGAAGGGTGGGGGAAATTACAAAGAACCTTTTTAAGAGTGAGGGAGATTACAAAGTACTTTGATCAGTCAGGGTGGGGCAGAAACAAATCACAATGGTGGAATGTCATCAGTTAAGGCCATTTTCACTTCTTTTGTGGATCTTCAGTTGCTTCAGGCCATCTGGATATATACGTGCAGGTCACAGGGGATATGATGGCTTAGCTTGGGCTCAGAGCTCGGACACAAAGGAGACCTCACCCTGAGCAAATACAGTCCCCCCGCTGCCCTCCTCACCATGGACGATAAACTCGTACAAGGAAACTCCCGCTTCCCTTCTGGAGGAGTCCACACACAAGCTGCAGCAGTGGAGAGCTGGGCTGGAATGAACTCCCCTTCAGGGCACAGACCCAGCCCTGACCAAACCCCACGCAGAGGCTGGGTGCGGTGGCTCATGCCTGTCATCCCAGCACTCTAGGAGGCCAAGGCGGGTAGATCGCTTGAGCTCAGGAGTTTGAGACCAGCCTGGGCAACATGGTGAAACCCCATCTCTACCAAAAATACAAAACTTAGCCAGGTATGGTGGTGCACGTCTGTGTGTCTGTGGTCGCAGCTACTTAGAAGGCTGAGGTGGGAGGATCACTTGACCTGAGGAGTTTGAGACCAGCCTGGCCAACATGGTGAAACCCTGTATCTACTAAAAATACAAAAATGGGCCGGGCGTGGTGGGTCATCCGGTAATCCTAGCACTCTGGAAGGCCGAGGTGTGCTGATTACTTGAGGTCAGGAGATCGAGACCAGCCTGGCCAACATGGTGAAACCCTGTCTCTACTAAATACACAAAAAGTAGCCGGGCTTGGTAAGTGTCTGTAATCCTCACTACTTGGGAGACAGAGGTAGGAGAATCGCTTGAACCCGGGAGGTGGAGGTTGCAGTGAGCTGAGATTTCACCACTACAGTCCAGTCTTGGTGACAGACTA
The DNA here is from genome assembly GCF_029281585.2 of Gorilla gorilla gorilla. Taxonomy (NCBI): domain Eukaryota; kingdom Metazoa; phylum Chordata; class Mammalia; order Primates; family Hominidae; genus Gorilla; species Gorilla gorilla. The sequence continues at coordinate 64,721,942 of NC_073244.2, forward strand.
AGACTCAAAAATAAAAGAAAATAAAAGTAAAAATACAAAAATTAGCCAGATGTGGTGGCAGACACCTGTAATCTCAGCTACTTGGGAGGCTGAGGCACAAGAATTGCTTGAACCTAGGAGACAGAGGTTGCAGTGATCCAAGATCACGAGACTGCACTCACAGCCTGGATGATAGAGTGACTCAGTCTCAGAAAAAAAAAAACAAAAAAAAACCGCATTTCTGATGTGATTGATGCAGAGATAATAAAACCTGAGTAACATGATACAGACTGACGGGCAGAGGGAACTTCAGACGGGGGTGGGAGGGCATGGGAGACAGCTCTGAGCCTAGATCTGAAGGAGGAGAAATGGACAGCGTACATAGGGTAAGAGCAGGGACAATGACAGGAAGGGTTTTGATGTTTGGGAAAAGAGAAAAGCAAATGTGACTGGGGCAGAGGGATTCATGAGATGAGGGCAAGCTCCCAGGAGGAGGCTGGACACTGGCAGGGGCCCTGGGCACAGGGCTGTGGAGCCACAGTGAGGAGTTGGGCTTTTGTCCTGGGGAACACAGGAAGCTGGTGGAGGGTTCCCTGCCAGGGATTGACATGACCTGCTTTAGATTTGGCTGTGATGTCCTCATCCAGAGAAAGGCCCCGAAGATGGTCTCTGTGTCTGAGTCTACACCTCTGTTTCTTCCATTCTTCTGCTTTTGTTTTTCATTTTGAGGGCACTGCATCCCATTGAAAATTCTAATCACAACTGGGCATTCCTCAAAAAAAAAAAAAGCCACACCCAGACACGCATTCCATTTTGCAAATCATTTCAGGGGCCAGGGTCACTCGGGTTGAGCTTTTCTGGTCTAGCCCCTCATCGCCAAGTTGCAGGGAGGCTCACTGAGGCTCAGATCACAAGACATTTTCACCAAGTTACCCTAAGAATGTCTGAGAGGAGTGAGAAGGTTTGCCTGAATTCTTACATGGGGGCCTGGAGGGGCTAATAGGAAGGGTTGGTCTTATCATCCTTATCCTGGAAAATTAGAGAAGCCTCTTTCACAAACCTGGGCTAAAGAAACTTCTTTTGCAAGGTTGTGATGCCATTGATTCCTGACAGTTAATTCTTCCTTACGGGAAAATCACAGGAACATTTATAAAATGCAGAAGTGTGAACACACAGCTATTGACCTTGAAAACAGGGAAAGGTCAACTGTAGAACTAAGAAATAAGCAAACTGTTTCGATCAAGAATACATGAGTGGTCAGGCACAATGGCTCACGCCTGTAATCCTAGCACTTTTGGGAGGTCGAGGTGGGCAGATCACCTGAAGTCAGGAGTTCGAGACCAGCCTGGCCAACATGATGAAACCCTGTCTCTACTAAAAATGCAAAAAATTAGCCAGGAGTGGTGGAGGGCACCTGTAATCCCAACTACTTACTTGGTATGCTGAGGCAGGAGAATCGCTTGAACCCGGGAGGCAGACGCTGTAGTGACACGAGATCGCACACCATTGCAGTCCAGCCTGAGCAACAAGAGCAAAACTCCATCTCAAAAAAAAAAAAAGAAAAAGAAAAAAAAAAAAAAAAAAACAGAGGCCAGGCAGGGTAGCACATTGGGAGGCTGAGTCGGGCAGATCACAAGGTCAAGAGTTAGAGACCAGCCTGACAAACATGGTGAAACCCTGTCTCTACTAAAAATACAAAAATTAGCCAGGCATGTTGGTGGGTGCCTGTAATTCTAGCTACTCAGGAGACTGAGGCAGGAGAATCACTTGATCCCGGGATGCAGAAGTTGCAGTAAGCTGAGATCGCACCACTGCACTCCATCCAAGGTGACAGAGTGAGACTCCATTTCGGGAAAAAGAAAAAGAATACATGGGTGCTTTTGGAGCAGCGCTCCATGCCACTCCAGCCCATGTTTCAACATTTTTCCAGAATGGACCAGAGGGCCTTGAGGGAAACACACAATAAATAGCTCCCAGCTCAAGATTTTAACAAATGACATAAGGAAAGAAAACTGAAAAACAGACTAACTGGTTAAACTACATTTTGATGTTTAGTTAAAAGGTCACTGACATCTATACCAAGTACACACTGAAACAATCAAACTTAAGCATTGGGTATGAAACGCTTCCAATTAATAACAAAGACTAGAAAGCATGCAGACTTCGATCTGAACTGGATGCAACTAATTTCAAACAGCAACTATTTTGAAATTGTATATTTTTTTTAATCTAATGAATTCTGGGGTCAACTGGAAAATAACAGGAAAATATACAAGTACAGAAATGAATGATGTGAGCTGATTATACGATGCTGCAAAGGCATCTTTCAGATGTGATTATATACTATGAAAGAAATAAAATTTTTAAAACTAAGATTTATCTCAAACTCAAACTGCAAAAAAAAAAGAGAAATGAAGAGGAATCAGAAAGGAAAAAAAAGGAAGTCTATTGAACAATGAGAACAAAAGCATTTTTAATGTTTTTTTTTTTTATATTTTTTGTTTGCTGGTTTTTCTGAGATGGAGACTGACTCTACTGCCCAGGCTGAGGGCTGTGCACAATTTTGCCTCACGGCAACCTCCACCTCCCAGGTTTAAGCGACTCTTGTGCCTCAGCCTCTCAAGTAGCTGGAACTAAAGGTGCACACCACCACCCCCGGCTAACTTTTGTATTTTTAGTAGAGATGGGGTTTCACCATGTTAGCCAGGGTGCTCTTGAACTTCTGACCTTAGGTGATCCACTCACATCAGTCTACCAAAGTGTTGTGATTGCAGGGATGAGCCACCATCCAGCTTTGATATCCTTTTTTTTTTTTTTTGAGACAGACCCTGTCGCCCAGGCTGGAGTGCAGTGGCACGATGTTGGCTCCCTGCAAGCTGCGTCTCCAGGATTCACACCATTCTCCTGCCTCAGCCTCCCAAGCAGCTAGGACTACAGGCACCTGCCACCACGCCTGGCTAATATTTTGTATTTTTAGTAGAGATGGGGTTTCACCGTGTTAGCCAGGACGGTCTCCATCTCCTGACCTTGTCATGGGCCCGTCTCGGCCTCCCAAAGTGCTGGGATTACTTACATGAGCCTCCGTGCCTGGCCTGATCTCCCTTTTATAAAGTACTATATCAAAAAAGTACTATCTCTTTAAAAAGTACTATCTCAAAAAAGAAAAATAGAAAATAAGAATCAAAAAACAGGCTGGGAAAAGTGGCTGACATCTGTTGGCCATGCTGGTTTCAATCTTCTGACCTCAAGTGACCTATGTGCCTTGGCCTCCCACCGTGCTGGGATTACAGGTGTGAGAAACCACACCTGGCACAATCCTCTTAACATAAACACTTGAATGTCAATTAAGGGTTGAATTCAATGTTAAGTCAACACAAACTCAAGTCAATGCTGGATTGACTCCAGTGTCAATTAATGCTTGATGGTTTGCTATACTCACTGCATTGGGAACAGTTATCTCAAAAATGAATTTTCTGATGTTCTGCAAGGAGTGACCTCAGACTAAAGACCTTGCCACACTTCCGACATTTGTAAGATTTCTGTCCAGTATGGATTCTCTGATGTCTAATGAGGTGTGAACATGAAGTAAAGTCTTTGCCACAATCATCACACTTGTGAGGTTTCTCTCCTGCATGAATTCTCCTATGTTTTGCATAGGATGAAGCTTGACTGAAGACCTTGCCTCAGTCATGACATTTGTAACGTTTCTCTCCAGTATGAGTGTGTCAATGAACTGCAATGTATGAATGATGTCTGAAAAATTTGCCACATATATTACACTTGTTAGATCTTTATTCATTATAGAGTCTCCAATGATTTGCAATGGTTGTAGCGTTACTGAAGACTTGTGACAATCATTACATTAGTCAAGTTTCCCTACACCATGAACTGCCTGATGGTGAATAAGTGTTGACTGCTTGCTAAAGGCTTTGCCACACTCATTACACTTGTAAGGTTTCTCTCCAGTGTGAATTCCAGTATGTTGTTTCAGGTGTGAATCACTCCCAAAAGTCTTGTCACAAACCTTACATTTGTATGGTTTCTTTCCAGGATGAATTCTCCTATGTCTTTTAAGGTGTGATTTGCGACTGAAAACTTTGTCACATGTTTCACATTTGTAAAGTTTCTCTCCAGCATGAATTCTATGATGAAGTGAAAGGTGTGATTGTTGATTAAAAGCCTTCCCACATTCATTACACTTGTAAGGTTTCTCTGCAGTGTGAATTCTGGTATGTCTTGCCAGGTATGAATTACGCACGAAAGCCTTGTCACAAACCGTACATTTGTAAGATTTCTCTCCAGTATGAAGTCTACGATGGTATACAAGGGATGGCTTGTGACTGAAGGTCTTGCCACACTCATTACACTTGTAAGGTTTCTCACCACTATGAAGTCTACGATGGCAATGAAGGTATGACCTCTGACTGAAGGTCTTGCTGCACTCATTACACTTGTAAGGTTTCTCACCACTATGAACTCTGCGATGGCTTGCAAGGTATGACCTCAGACGGAAGGTCTTGCTGCACTCATTACACTTGTAAGGTTTCTCTCCACTATGAATTCTAGTATGTTTTGCCAGATAGGAATGACACGCGAAAGCCTTGTCACAAACCTTACATTTGTATGGTTTCTCTCCGGTGTGAATTATCTTATGTGTCTCAAGGCTGGATTCACAACTGAAAACCTTTTCACATTCTTCATATTTGTAAGGTTGCTCTCCAGTATGAATTGACTTATGAATTAAAAGATCTGAATTTTGACCAAAGGTCTTCCCACATTCATTACACTTGTAAGGTTTTCCTCCACTATGAATTCTAGTATGTCTTACCAGGTGTGAATTCCACGCGAAAGCCTTGTCACAAACCTTACATTTGTAAGATTTCTCTCCACCATGAAGCCTATGATGGCATACAAGGGATGACTTGTGACTGAAGGTCTTGCCACACTCATTACACTTGTAAGTTTTCTCTCCAGTGTGAATTCTTTTATGTCTTGCCAGCTGAGAATTCCACGTGAAAGCTGTGTCACAAACCTTACATCTGTATGGTTTCTCTCCAGTATGAATTCTCTTATGTGACTCAAGGGTTGATTTCCGACTGAAAACTTTGTCACATTCTTCACATTTGTAAGGTTTCTCTCCAGTATGAATTCTATGATGACGTGCAAGGTTTGATTGCTGATTAAAAGCCTTGTCACATTCATTACACTTGTAAGGTTTTTCTCCAGTATGAATTGCCTTATGAATTACAAGGGCTGAATTTTGACCAAAGATCTTGCCACACTCATTACACTTGTGAGATTTTACTCCAGTGTGAAGTCTACGATGGCATGTAAGGGATGATACCTGACTGAAGGACTTTCCACACTCATTACACTTGTAAGGTTTCTCTCCAGTGTGACATCTACGATGGCATGTAAGGTATTGCTTGTGATTAAAGAGCTTGCCACATACATCACATTTATATTGTTTGTCTCCTAAATGGGGTATCTGGTGTTTCCTTAAGCGTGAGCTACAATTAAAGGCTTTGCCACTCTCATTACATTGGAAAGATTTTTCTCTCATGTGTACTTCCTGTTTTTGTGGGAGTAATGAAGAATTCGGGGAATTATTCCCATAGTTATTAGAAATATGGATTTGGGGCCTGCGAGAAATTCTTTGGGATGTTGAAACCGAGGGAGCATCATTGGTAGACTTCTCAAATTGATTACCAATTTTACCTTTGATCTGAATTATACGGAGTTCAGGCAGATGTGAGTAAAAGCTTGATCCAAGCTGATCTTTAATACGCTTGTTTCCAGCATGCCTGTGATCATGTTGGTCTGTGCTACCAGTCAACTTTTTTATTTTTGTCATGGGTGCTTCATGGCCATTTCTTTCATCTTCTTGACACTGAAACTCAATATCATGAATTTCCTTCTGAATTTCCTGGAAGCAAAAATCTCCAATGTGATAACTTTGATGTCTTTGCAATGTCCCTGTGTGGATCACTTCTGTATTGCCTTGCCCTGTTGACAAGACTTCCTTCATCATGCGTTTGGAAGAGATATCTACAAAATATAAACAACAATAGGTTTCCAATTAAGTACAGATGGTAAATCATACTGAAGTGTGTAAATATGACACAAAAAACCATACTTATTTTGAACTTCCCAAACATCATCTTCAAAGTTTAGGAACACAAAAGGAGTAAGATTCTTTAATAAACAAGGGGCAATTTCACGTCCTTCAAATCAATTCTATGAAAGTCTATTTCCTATGTCATCACAAAACACTGACAGGGCACAAACGTGTAAGCCTAAAGTAAGGAGTATTTTTCCACTGTGACCCTAAAGTGTATCACAATTTGCAAAAAACATATCGCTGTCACATCGATGAAGAGAAAAATATATATTCTTCATATTTAAACCATATTTACTGTGTACAAATGCTAAAAAAAAAAAACACAAAGAAACCCACACAATATACTATATTGGTAAATAATCCACAAACTCATGTAAGGATAACCAAAATCAATGGAAATTCTGTATTGTCAAACAACTATAGCACCGAGAAGAGAAGATTACAAAAATTAACCAGGTGTGCTGGCCCGTGCCTGATAGTCACAGCAACTTGGGAGGCTGAGGCATAAGAATCACCTGAACCTGGGAGGCAGAGGTTGCGGTGAGGCAAGATTGCACCACTGCACTCCAGCCTGGGTGACAAAGTGAAACTCCACCTCAAAAAAAAAAAAGGAAAAAAAATGTTAATACAATATTTTTCTGAATAAATGTCATAAAATTACCTATATCCACACAGGACAGGCACTTAATGACTTTTCAAAAAATTTTTGTATTTTTATTTTTTTGAGATGGAGTCTTGCACTCCAGCTTGGAGTGCCATGGCATGATCTCAGCTCACTGCAACCTCTGCCTCCTGGGTTGAAGTGATCCTCCTGCCTCAGCCTCCTGGGTACCTGGGGTTACAGGCATGCACCACTATGCCTGGGTAATTTTTGTGTTTTTAGTAGAGATGTGTGGGCAGCAAGCCACCTAGGTGCCAAGGCAAGAGTTCGAGGGCACGAGCTGTTCCAGTATAATAAAATATATAAAATAACAAGAGTTATACTAGATCTAGATCATAGACATGATTATATATGAATGTCATTAATCATTAGTTGGTAGCAATTACTCTTTATTCCAATATTATAATAATCCTTGCTCTATAATCATAACCTAAGAAAAGCCAGGCCATACAGAGATAGGAGCTGAGGGGACACAGTGAGAAGTGACCAGAAGACAAGAGTGCGAGCCTTCTGTTATGCCCAGACAGGGCCACCAGAGGACTCCTTGGTCTGGCAGTGATGCCAGCGTCTGGGAAGATGCCCGTTGCCAAGCGGACCATGGTCTAGCGGTAGCATCAGTGCCAAGGAACAACACCCGCTACTTAGCAGACCGGGAAAGGGAGTCTCCCTTTCCCTGGGGGGAGTTTAGAGAACACTCTCCTCCACCACCTCTTGTGGAGGGCCTGACATCAGTCAGACCCACCTGCAGTTATCCGGAGGCCTAACCGTCTCCCTGTGATGCTGTGCTTCAGTGGTCACGCTCCTAGTCCACCTTCATGTTCCGTCCTGTACACCTGGCTCTGCCTTCTAGATAACAGTAGCAAAATAAGTGAAAGTACTAAAAGCGTCTGATATGCAGAAAAAATGGCGCAAGCTATCTCTCTCTCTCCCTCTCTCTGCCTCAGCTGCCAGGAAGGGAAGGGCCCCCTGTCTAGTGGACAGGTGACCCACGTGACCTTACCTATCATTGGAGATGGCTCACACTCCTTACCCTGCCCCTTTGTCTTGTATCCAATAAATATCAGCGCAGCCTGGCATTCAGGGCCACTACCCATCTCTGCATCTTGCTGGCAGTGGTCCCCCGGGCCCAGCTGTCTTTTCTTTTATCTCTTTGTCTTGTGTATTTATTTCTACAGTCTCTCGTCTCCGCATACAGAGAGCAAAACCCACTGACCCTGTGGGGCTGGTCCCTACAGAGATGGGGTTTCACCAGGTTGACCAGGCTGGTCTCAAACTCCTGACCTCAAGTAATCTTCCCGCCTCAGCCTCCCAAAGTTCTGGGATTACAGGTGTGAGCCACTGTACCTGGTAGCACTTTGTGACATTAATGAATGGAGTGTGTCAGTTATATTGCATACCACATACCAAAAAGCCATATGCAAAATTATAAAAATTAATTAATAAAATATTGTAACCCATGATAAAACCAGCAAGCAAATAAGTACATTTATACAGCCTGCAGAATTCTAAACAATTCCCTCTTAAGAAAAAAGCCACAACATCTACTTAACCACCAGCACACAATATAAGAACTGAAATACATGTTAAGATCACAACCTTCTCATGTATGAGGTCAAGAAAATACACAGCATTTTAAGAAATAAGAATTGACTAATGGCTGGTAACGGTGGCTGACACCTGTAATCCCAGTACTTTGGGAGGTGGAGACATGTGGAGCACGAGGTCAGGAGTTCGAGAACAGCCTGGCCAACATGGGGAAACCCCATCTCTACTAAGAATACAAAAAAAACAGCTGGGTGTGGTGGCAGACGCCTGTAATCTCAGCTACTCTGGAGGCTGAAGCAAAAGAATCATTTGAACCCAGGAGGCAAAGGTTATAGTGAGCCGAGATTGTACCATTGCACACCAGCCTGGGTGACAGGGCAAGACTCCATCTCAAATAAATAAATAAATAATTGACTAATAGTGTAGAAAAGTGCAATTATGATGTCACAACTACACTTATGTAACAGCCAGGCAATACAGCAATTTTACATTTGTGCATTCCCCATAGTTATCTAGTTCACTATGCGTAAGATATAAAACATAGAATGTGTACTGGGAAAATTTATAAACTGAGATCAGAGAAAATATTGTATAAAACAAATTGCACAATAAGAACAAAAAATATGATGTATGTTCCCTGGCCCGAATGTTCACCTTGGCTAAAAGTCATTATCAGATTTCTTATTCTCTAATAGGATGTTCCTGCTGATGGGGCCTTTTAGAGAATTTGGTCATGGGTGTTGACTAATTGTGAATAGGACTAGGGCTTTTAATTGTATTTTTTCTTTCTTTATCTACTTTTGAGACAGAGTTTCACTCTTGTTGCCCAGGCTGGAGTGCAATAGCGTGATCTAGGTTCACCACAGTCTCTACCTCCCAGGTTCAAGCGATTCTCCTGCCTCAGCCACCCGAGTAGCTGGGATTACAGGCATGTGCAATCATGCCTGGCTAATTTTGTATTTTTAGTAGAGACGTGGTCTCTCCATGTTGGTCAGGCTCGTTTCAATCTCCCGACCTCATGTGATTTGGCCGTCTTAGCCTCCCAAACTGCTGGGATTACAGGCATAAGCCACCACGACCGGCCAGGACTACTGCTTTTATAAAAAGAGACAGTAAAGAGCTGGTTGCCTGCTCCTCTTTCCCCCATGTCAGGACACTGCAGGAAGGTGGCTGGGCTAAACCACGAAGAAGGCTCTCACCAGGAGCCAATCTAGCTGACATCTTGTTCTTGGATTTCCCATTTTCCAGATTCATGAGAAATACATTTCTATGTCTTAAGCTTTCAAGTTTCAGCTATTTCTTTTTTTTGTCTGTTTTTGAGACCGAGTCATGCTTCATCACCCAGGCTGGAGTGCAGTGGCATGATTCTCCTACCTAAAGAGATTCTCATGCCTCAGCCTCTTGAGTAGCTGGGACTACAGATACATGCCACCATGCCTGGCTAATTTTTTTTTTGGAAACAGAGTCTCACTCTGTCACCCGGGCTGGAGTGCAGTGGCGCAATCATGGCTCACTGCAACATCCATCTCCCAGGTTCAAATGATTCTCCTATAGGTCTCAGCCTCACAAGAAGCTGGGATTACAGGTGCATACCAACACACCCAGCTAACTTTTGTATTTTTACCAGAGACGGGGTTTCACCATGTTGGCCAGGCTGGTCTTGAAATTCTGACCTCAGGTGATCCACCCGTCTTTGCCTCCCAAATTTTTGGGATTATAGGCGTGAGCCATCACGCTTGTCCAATTTTTTTTAATTTAGTAGATTCAAGGTTTCATTATGTTTGCCTGACTGGCCTCAAACTCCTGACCTCAAGCCATCTACCCACCTCAGCCTTTCAAAGTGCTGGAATTAGAGGCCTAAGCCACTGAAGCTGGCCAGTCTAAGCTATTTCTGACAGAACAGTGAAAAGAGTGAGATAGGAAAAGAGGCATCTCATCATCAACATCACTGAAGGCTGACAAATCTTATTAAACAAAGGAAGTTGAGTGTGTACTATAAAACTTATATGAAGCCATCTAATAGTATTCACTTGTTTTAAAAAGCAGGTGGACGAATCACCTGAGGTTGGGAGTTCGAGACCAGCCTGACCAATATGGAGAAACCCCATGTCTACTAAAATTACAAAAATTAGCCAGACTTGCACCAGGCATAATCCCAGCTACTTGGGACCCTGAGGCTGGACAATCACTTGAACCCAGGAAGTGGAGGTTGCGGTAAGCTGAGATTGAACCAATGTACTCCAGCCTGGGCAAGAAGAGAGAAACTCCATTAAAAAAAAAAAAAAGGCCAGACACAGTGGCTCAGGCCTATAATCCCAGCTCTTTGGGAGGCTCAGGCAGGTACATCACTTGAGGTCAGGAGTTCGAGACCAGCCTGGCCAACATGGTGAAACCCCATCTCTACTAAAAATACAAAATTAGCCAGGCGTGGTGGTGCATGCCTGTAATCCCAGCTACTTGGGAGGCTGCAGAAGGAGAATCCCTTGAACCCGGGAGGTGGAGGTTGTGGTGAACTGAGATTGTGCCACTGCACTTAAGCCTGGGCAACAGGAGCAAAACTCCATCTCAAAAAACAAACAAACAAAAACCAAAAACCAACCCTGGAGGCAAATTAACATTATTTCTCAAATAACAAAAGCAGGCCCGCGGTGTTCATGGACATGACCCCGGTTTGCACGTACGGTAAGTGAGGGACAAGACTTGATCCTGGGCATGAAGGATCCCACGACATGTTCTTAGGCACAATAGTCAGCCCAGGCAGGACAGGAAATGACCAGACACAGAAAATACAAGGAGAACAGAAAGAAGTACATCAAGGGGGATACAAGGGCTGAGCTGGGACACAACGGCTGAGCTGCGCTGCTGACAGTGGTTCTAAAGCCATCCCTCATGGATCATGTGCTGAGTCATCATGCCCTACACACACTGACTTAGGCAGCCTCCAGTAATTTTGTCCAGTGGATGAATAAGGTCTTGACTTACTCAGTGAGAGTAGTGTTGGAGGGGAGGGGCTCATGGGGAAATTGAGGTGTTCACTATTACAAAGTCAATAGGCTGGTATTTGCATGCAGATCAATGCATCATGTGAGGCAAGGCCAGGAAAGGAAGGGCAAGGGTGGAGAGCAGGAAGTAATGGGCATGTAGGAGTGAATTTTGTGCATGCATGTCTGTGGGAATATAATTCCACTAGGATAGACCAAATCTTGAGCTTGGAAGAAAGTGGAACTAATTTAGCAAATGGTAAAATATTGACCCAAGGTTAAATATTCAAATTACAATATGGGCAAGGGACAAGAATGAAAGAGATCCAAAAAAGCAGCAGTATGGTGGCCTGAGGTGAAAGCAATTTTACATCTCTTAAATTAAATGCCTCTGATTTCTAGTTTCAAGCATATACTCAACAATAATCCCCTGTGTAGATTCCAGAAATGTGTACACACAAAAAAATAAGTAAACCCTATGAAGAGTACAGTAGAGCAATGTAGGAGACCATGGGGGTGAAGAAGGATGCCCTGGCTGAGTAGGTAGAGATGTGTTTGTGAAAACAGAGCCAGGCTGAGTGCAGTGGCTCACGTCTGTAATCTCAGCTCATTAGGAGGATGGATGGGTGGATCACAAGGTCAGGAGTTCGAGACCAGCCAGGCCAGCATGGTGAAACACTGTCTCTACTGAAAAAATATAAAATATTAGCCCGGCATGGTGGTGCATGTCTGTAATCCCAGCTACTCAGAAGGCTGAGGTAGGAGATTGCTTGAACCTGGGAGGTGGAGGTTGCAGTGAGCTGAGATTGCACCACTGCACTCCAGCCTGGGTGACAGAGCAATACTCCATCTTAAAAAAAAAAGAAGAAACTATAACTTTAATAGAGATGTGGTTTCACCATGTTGGCCAGGCTGGTCTTGAACTCCTGACCTCAGGTGATTCACCCACCTCAGCCTTCCAAAGTGCTGGGATTACAGGCGTGTGCCACTGCACCCAGCCTGGCAGTATTATTTACAACAGTAAAGAGAAGAAACCAACCCAGATGTCCATCAACAGATAAATGTATGAACAAAATGTGGTATACACATACAATGGAATATTATTCAGCCTTAAAAACAAACTTGGATGGGTCCAGGGGCTGTGGCTCATGCCTGTAATCCCAGCACTTTGGGAATCCAAGACAACTGAATCACATCAGGCCAGGCTATCAAAATCAGCCTGGCCAACATGGCAAAACCACCTTCTGTAATAGAACTACCAAAAATTACTCAGGTGTGGTGACACATGCCTGTAATCCCAGCCACTCAAGAGGCTGAGGCAGGAGAGTCACTTGAACCCAAAAGGTGGAGGTTGCAGTGAGCCAAGATCACGCCACTGCACTCAAGCCTGGGCAACAGAGTGAGACTCTGACTCAAAATAAACACACAAACAAACAAACAAACAAACAAAAAACAGAACGTAGGAACGAACAAGTTGAAAGCCACTCTGTCTTAAGGAAATGACAGTAGAACTAAACAATGGAAACCTCATTCAACCTCACAAGCTCCCTCAATAATTTTGATGAAAACCATATCTCTTACAGGGTTGATCCTACAACAAACTGAACATTAAGTTTTCCTGTTAAAAATGAACAATGACACATATTGGTGTGAAAAATGTGAAATGAACAAGAGTTCAGTCAAGAGCCTCATACATATGAGGCTGTGAGCCCGAATGACATCCTCACTGGGAGGAATTTCAACACCTCTGACTGCTGCTTAGAGAAGAGGATCATTAGTTTATGGGATGAACATTGTCACAGTGCCAGTGAGAGATGCTTCTGTGATGCTCCTCAAAAACCAGAATGAGCTGGGCATGGTGGCTCATGCCTGTAATCCCAGCAATTTGGGAGGCCGAGGTGGGTGGATCACGTAAGGTGAGGAGTGAGAGACGAGTCTGACCAACATAGAGAAACCCCATCTCTACTGAAAATACAAAATTAGCTGGGTGTGGTGGCACATGCCTGTAATCCCAGCTACCCAGGAGGCTGAGGCAGGAGAATTGCTTGAACCTGGGAGGCAGAGGTTATGGTGAGCCAAGATCATACCATTGCTCTCCAGCCTGGGCAACAAGAGCGAAGATCCATCTCAAACAAAAAAACAAAACAAAAAAACAACCAAAAAAAAAAACAAAAAAACCACGTATGGGGCAAAATCACAAAAGAGAACACAAAACCAGGAAGAGCCAAGATAGACAAGAGCAGACTCCTCATGTCTGCAGGGACATTTTCCTCACCCACAGCCTCCAGGTTCCTGTAGTTCTCCAACATCACTTCCCTGTACAAAGCCCTCTGCGCAGGGTTCAGGCATTTCCACTCTGCCAATGAGAATTCTATAGCCACATCCCTGAAAGTCAAGCGTCCCTAAAATGAAACACACATTTCAACAAAACATTATGGAGGATTGAGTTATCACCTTCACAGGAAATGAGAAAAGAGAAAATAAGTATTTGATCAAAGACTGTGTTCTGACAAAATGTTAAGGTATTTTGAATATTTTTTCCCTATAGTTGCATTGTATTGTACTTTTCTTTGAAAGATTTTAAGATGCCATAAGTCACTATGGAAGTCTCAATTTCATAGACAACATAAAAAGTATAAAAATAAAAAGGAAACACAGGGCCAGGCATGGTGGTTCACACCTGTAATCCTAACACTTCAGGAGGCCAAGGCGGGCAGATTATTTGATGTCAAGAGTTCGAGATCAGCCTGGCCAACATGGTGAAAACCTGTCTCTACTAAAAATATAAAAATTTGTCGGGCATGGTGGCAGGCACCTGTAATCCCAGCTACACAGGAGGCTGAGGCAGGAGAATCACTTGAACCTGGGAGATGGAGGCTACAGTGAGCCAAGACGGCACCACTGCACTCCATCCTGGGCAACAGACTGACACTCCATCTCAAAAAACAAAACAAAACAAAACAAAAAAAGCAATGCCGGGCAGTGACTGTCACCTGTAATCCCAGCACTTTGGGAGACCAAGGCAGGCAGATAATGTGGTCAAGAGATTGAGACCATCCTGGTCAACATGGCAAAACCACGTCTCTACTAAAAATACAAAAATTAGCTGGGTGTCATGGTGCAGGCCTGTACTCCCAGCTACTCAAGACGCTGAGGCAGGAGGATCGCATGAATCCGAGAGGTGGAGCTTGCAGTGAGCCAAGATCACACCACTGCACTTTAGCCTGGCAACAGAGCAAGACTCCATCTCAAAAACAAACAAACAAACAAACACAGGGTTTTTTCTACAGACATGTCAGATATTATGTTCAACATACCAGGTGATATTAAGTCTCTAGATGAGCTAAGATACAAGTGGTGTTTCAGAGAGGACAAAATCCAACGGCTTTGAATGAAAAGTCTGAATCTAAAAACTGTCATGATTGCTCAGGCACAGTGGCTCATGCCTGTAATTCCAGCATTTTGAGAGGTCGAGGCAGGTGGATCACGAGGTCAGGAGTTCGAGACCAGCTTGGGAACATGCTGAAACCCCTTCTCTACTAAAAATACAAAAATTAGCTGGGTGTGGTGATGGGTGCCTGTAATCCCCAATACTTGGGAGGCTGAGGCTGGAGAATTGCTTGAAACCGGGAGGTGGAGGATGCAGTGTGCCAGTATCATGCCACTGCACTTCAGCCTGGGTGACAGAGCAATACTCTGTCTCCAAAAAAAACCAAAAACCAAAAACTGTCATGATCACAGCAATAGCCATGACTAACATTTTTGAATGCTTCCCATGTGCTATACACTGTTCTAAGTGCTTCCCATGTCTTATGCCATAAAATAACATACTGTCCCATGAAGAAAGATCTGTACTTGGAGACAAGTGCATCACACACTCTAGGAAACTTGCCACAAATCAAATACCTAAAAAATGTCAACACAAGCACTGAATCCAGATGTCTGGGATTCACATTTGAATATAAATGCTGAAGTAACAGATACAGCTTTAAACTAAACTGACACGGGTTTATCTAGCGCAGAGAATGTGATAAAGGTCCAAGGGTAAGAACATGGAGCATCCTACAAGGTCGCTGAATGGACACACACAGGCATACATATAATCCTTCCCAATACTTCTAACTTTTTTTTTTTTTTGAGATGGAGTCTCACTCTATTGCACAGGCTGGAGTGCAGTGGCACAATCTCAGCTCACTGCAACCTCGGTCACCCAGGTTCAAGCAATTCTCTTGCCTCAGCCTCCCCAGGAGCTGGGATTTGAGGGACGTGCCACTGCATCCATCTAATTTTTGTATATTTAGCAGAGACAGGGTTTCACCATCTTAGCCAGGCTGGTCTTGAACTCCTGACATCGTGATCTACCTGCCTCAGCATTCCAAATGAAAAATAGTTAAAATCATTACAATAATTATAAAAAATAAAACTTATTGCAAATGAAAAATACTTAAAATAATTACAATTATTATAAAAAATAACTTATTGCAAATGTTGTGTTTTCTACATAAACCATGGGCTTATCCACCCACGTATTCATGCACACACATCACATCATGCCGTTACACGCGTGGTGGCCCACCTCTAATCCCAGCTACTGGAGAGGCCGAGGCAACAGAATCACTGTAATCCGGGAGTCAGAGGCTACAGTAAAACAAAATCGCACCACTGCACTCCTGCCTGGACAAGACAGACTCAACTCAAAACAAATTAAAAAATAAAGTAAAATCAATGATGTAAGAAAGCATCCTGTACCACTGATGCCTATCTCCACTTTCCACTCCATCCCAAGTCATTAAAAGTGCAGAGTTTGGCTAAGCGTGGTGGCTCAGGCCTGTAATCCCAGCACTTTGGGAGGCTGAGGTGGATGAATCACAAGGTCAGGAGTTCGACCAGCCTGACCAATATGGTGAAACCCCATCTCTACTAAAAATACAAAAAATTAAACAGGCGTGACAGCGAATGCCTGTAATCCCAGATACTCGGGAGGCTGAGGCAAAAGAATTGCTTGAAGCCAGAAGGCAGAGGGGCAGGGAGCTGAGATCCCACCACTGCAATCCAACCTGGGCAACGGAGCGAGACTCCATCTCTAAAAAGTGCAGAGTCCAGCTGGGCTGGCTGTCTCCCATCTGGAATGCCAGCACTTTGGGAGGCCAAGGTGGGAGGATCACTGGAGGCCAGGATATCAAGGCTATAGTGAGCTATGATTGCACCACTGCACTCCAGCCTGGACAACAAAATAAAAATACAATATAAAAAATAAGGCTGGACACAGTGGTGCACACCTTTAATCCCAGCACTTTGGGAGTCCAAGACAGGCAGACCATGAGGTCAGGAGTTCGAGACCAGCCTAACCAACATGGTGAAACCCCATCTCAACTAAAAATACAAAAATTAGCTGGGTGTGGTGGTGCGTCCTGTAGTCCCAGCAACTCAGGAGGCTGAGGCAGAAGAATTGCTTGAAACTGGGAGAGGGAGGTTGCAGTGAGCCGAGCTCATTCCATTGCACTCCACATTTGGGGACTGAGCGAGACTCCATCTTAAAATAAGTAAATAAATAGACAGATAGATACATATATACATACATACGGTGACCCGTGCCTATCATTCAGGCTCTTTGGGAGGCTAAAGCAGGGATTAGTTGAGCCCAGGAGTTTGAGGCTGCTGTAAACTCTGAATTATACCATTGTACTCCAGAACTAAGCCACAGAGCGACACCTTCTCTCTCTCTCTTTTCTTTTGAGACAGAGTCTCACTCTGTCTCCCAGGCTGGAGTGCAGTGGCACAATTTCGGCATACAGTAACCTCCATGTCCTGGGTTTAAGTGATTCTCCTGCCTCAGCCTCCTGAGTAGATGAGATTACAGGCATGCACCACCACCCCAAGCTAATTTCTGTACTTTTAGTAGAGGTGGGGTTTCACCATGTTGGCCAGGCTGGTCTCGAACTCTTGACCTCAAGTAGTCTTCCTGCCTCGGCCTCGCAAATTGCTGGTATTACAGGTTTGAGCACCTGGACCAACATCCTGTCTCTTAAAAAAAAAAAAAAGTTTGGCATCACAGACATCTGGATCTACTAGTGTGGCTTCAATTGCATTACCAAATCAGATACAAAATACCTCCCCTTATTAGTCTCCTTTTCCAGAATTTACTAGATATCTGTGTACACTAACATGTGTATTTCATATGTAGTTTCTCTGATCTGGTCCAAAAAGAGCTGACATCCAGATGTGGCCCCTGAACAATCCAGCCTGCCCAGCAGCACTGACATCAATGGGCCCACACCCCATGTTTATCCATGTCTGGGTGTGAGCCCTTCCCAGGATCATGCCCAGAGGAGCTTCTTCCCAAGTTCACGTCACTGGGTCACAGGAGATGGAATCTCAGAGCAGCTGAGAGGAACTGAGGGCAGGCATGGCTGAGTGTGAGTGAACGTGTCAGGCAAAATGCTTCAGACTCAGAAAAGACTGGCTGCTACAATACCTGGCATTTCAGAAACGAAAGACACAGATTAATCCACAGAGGAATATCACTTCACCTGAGGAAGAGCCATGCCTGGCTCCTTTCCTTTCCTCTTCTGAGTTGCTTCCTCATGTAACATGAGTCTTTAGAATCAATCCTGTACGTGAAAAAAATAAGACTTCATGTTAGAAATGACTCACTCCCTTCCTGTGACAAAACCACATGAACCGGGAGATGTCACCTTGTAGAAAGAAGTCCCCCACTGCCCACTGCACCAGAGATCATGCAGAGATAAGAAAGTCCCACAGGAAGACCTATAAGTGTGTTTGACCACGGTCTTCAGATCTCACCCCTCTCCTGGAGAAGCCGCCACACACGAGGCAGCAGTGGGGAGCTGGGCTGGACTGATCTCCCCTTCAGGGCACAGACCCATCCCTGATCAATCCCCATCCAGAGGACAGCCCCTCACCTCTCTGTGGATCACAGGCTGAGCTCAGCCATCAGAAATGGAGGACTCAGAGCTTCCATGCTCAATGCTGCACACAGATGACAAGCACCTGCGCCACTGCAGGTATTACTGAGGGTGGGTTCCATCCCATCAGAATAAGAATCCCTGCTAAAGTGGCACAAAAGCTCTATTTGCAAAATGCCTCTAGACTCTAATGTGAAGCAGGGGTTGAGCTCCACTCAGAGGGGGTGAGCCCAGCACAGCCCCATGTTCTGGCTCTGCCCTCCCCTTGGGGCCTTGTTCTCACCAGGATCCAGACAGTGGATGACAAAGGCACAAAAATAATCACACAGAACAGTCAATATGGACCAGGTGTGGGGTGAAGGTTGGGCTGTGTGTAAGGAAAATGAATTTGGGGCCCCAAATCACTAAGCAAAAGGGAAAAGTCAAGCTGGGAACTGCTTAGGGAGCCAGAATCCCCTTCTATTCAAAGTCACCCCTCTGCTCCCTGACATAGATGCCTATCTGAGTGCCTCCTTTGAAAGGCTAATCAGAAACTCAAAAGAAGGACCCAGCACAGTGGCTCAGGACTGTAATCCCAGCACTGTGGGAGGCCGAGGCAGGCAGATCAGTTGGGGTCAAGAGGTGGACACCAGCCAGCCAACATGGTGAAACCACATCTCTACTAAAAACACAAAACTGATCCGGGCATCTACTTGGGAAGCTGAGGCAGGAGAATCACTTGAACCCAGGAGGCAGAGGTTGCGGTTAGCCAAGACTGTGCCACTGCACTCCAGCCTGGGTGACAAAAGGAGACTTCATCTCAAAAAAAAGGAAACTCAAAAGATTGCAACCATTTGTGCCACATTTCTCTGTGACCTGGAAGCCCGCTCCGTGCTTCAAGTCTTCCTGCCTTTGTTTAAAGTTCTCCCATCTTCCCAGACCAAACCAATGTACTTCTTACATATATTGATTGATGTCTCATGTCTCCATAAAATGTATAAAATTAAACTCTGCGCCGACCACCCTGGGCAAAATAAACTTTCTAAATTAACTGAGATCTCTGTAAGATTTTCTGGTTTCACAGCCGCAGTGTCAAATGGGGGCTGCGGGAGATCACAAAGGAAACCCGGAGAAGATGATATCAGAACAAGGACCTAGGAAAGAAAGCCTGCTTGTCACTTGCAGCTGAGGGGAAGAGCATCCTACAGAGAGGGACAGCTCAAGTGAAGGCGCTGAGACAGGAGCAACCTCAGCCCCAGGAAAAGGAAAGCGGCCCGCATGGCTGGAGCAGTGGAAGAGAGGAGGGCACAGGTAGGAGATGAGGTCAGAGAGGTCCCGGGGGCACAGACCCACAGGAACATGGTCTTCAAACATGTTTCTCCCACAACCTTAAAGCATTTTGAAAGTCGACTGTGATCCCAGCTACTCGGGAGTGTGAGGAAGGAGAATCCCTTGATCCCAGGAGTCAGAGGTTGCAGTGAGCTAATATCATGGCATTGCACTCCAGCCTGGGCCACAAGAGTGAAAATTCCTCTCGAAAAAACAAACAAGCAAACAAAAATTGGAAGTGATGTATCTTCTCACTCTTTTCATGTATACGTGTAAGTTTCTCTTTATATTATAAATTACAACACTTACAAATAAAGTAATTTATTTCCCAAATTTAAAATACATGCTGTCAAGTTTGGCTAAGTTTCCGGAAGTACACAGTCACTCTCATCTGAGATGTGCAGACTGCAAGAGAATGTGTTTAGGGATTTAGGAAGTCACTTATGGACACCTGAAGGTGCGGATGCCTGTTTGATGTCCCAGGAGAGAGCTGAGGAGACAACTGGACACAGGATTGTAGAGCTCAGGGGCGAGGCCTGCAGGGGACATGGAGTCGTGTAGGTGGGTGAAAGCTGTGAGATGATAAGGTTCAAGGTGACTTGAGTCTAATCCCCTGTTTTTGCTCATCTTGTGCTTTTTTTTTTTTTTTTTTAATATTTGGAGAACTGGAATTCATTTAAAATTCGAGTTAAAACTGAGCACTACCCTCTCCCAGAAGAAAAGCCACACACTGTATGTTGTCAGTCATTTCAGGGGTCAGTGCCACTGACTGAGCTTTTCCGATCTTATTCCTCACCTCTATGTTACAGGTGGGCTCACTGAGGCTCACAGTGGGAGACATTTCACCAAGTTATCCTGAGATGCTCTGAGGTGAGGAGGAAGGACGTGTGGCTGATTCCCATGTGATGGCCTGGAAGGCCCAATAGGCTGCCTTGGTCTTCCTCCTCTAGAAAATTCCAAGACCAGCCAGGATTGGTGACTCACCCTTGTAATCCCAGCACTTTGGGTAGTTGAGGCAGGCCGATCACTGGAGCCGAGAAGTTTGAGACCAACATGGGCAACATATAAACCCTATCTCTACCAAAAACACAAAAAATTAGCCAGGCATCACGGCATGCATCTGTGGTCCCAGCTACCTGGGAGGCTGACGCAAGATCACTTGAGCCTGGGAGGCAGAGGTTGCAGTGATCCAAGATTGTTCCACTGCATTCCAGCCTAGGTGATAGGGTGACACTCTATCTTAAAAAAAAAAACAGCGGTCAGGCAAGGTGGCTCACACCTGTAATCCCAACACTTTGGGAGGCCGAAGTGGGTGGATCACAAGGCCAGGAGCTCGAGACCATCCTGGCCAATATGGCGACATCCTGTCTCTACTAAAAATACACAAATTAGCCAGGCGTAGCGGTGTATGCCTGTAGTCCCTGCTACTCAGGAGGCTGATGCAAAATAATTGCTTGAACCCACGAGGCGGCGGTTGCAGTGAGCTGAGATCATGCCACTGCACTCCAGCCTGGGCGACAGAGTGAGACTCCATCTCAAAGAAAAACAAACAAACAAACAAAAAATTTCAGGACTGTCCTTTATGTACCTGAGCAAAGGAAACATCATTCAGGTTGTAAGGTTTTGATGGCATCAATCCCAAACACAGAATTACTCACTCCCAGAAAAATGTTCAAAATATACACAACTGTGCACACATAGCAATAGGTGTTTAAAACACTGAAAAAGAGGCAGCTGTAGAAATGAGATCCGAGCAAATGCTTTTCTCATGAACACATGGGCTCTGCTAACCCAAGGTTCCAAGTCAATCCAGCCCATCCTTCAACATCTGCAGAGAATATTATGGACCAGAGGGACTTGAGGGGACACTTACTTAGAAGCTCACAGATCACCATTTTTTCAGATGACATAAGAAAAGAAAATGGAATAGGCTACTTCAACTAAATTTTCATGTTAGGATAAAGAAAAAAGGTCCTTGATATCATTATCAAGTACACACTGAAACAACCTAAAGTCATATACGACGTAGTAGAAAATGTTTTCGATATATGATAAAGACTAGAAAGCACAGAGGCCTCAATGTAAACTGAACACAATTTCATAGAGAAACAATTTTAAAATGGTGAAAAAATATAGGTGTAATGAAATCTTGGGTCAAAGGAGAAATATTTGAAAATATATCATACTTTGAAAACAATAAGGCCAGGCATGGTGACTCACGCCTATAATCCCAGCACTTTGGGAGGCCGGGGGCAGGAAGACCACAATGTTAGGAGTTCGAGACCAGCCTGGCCAACATGGAGAAACCATGTCTCTACTAAAAATACAAAAATTAGCAGGGCATAGTGGTGCACACCTGTAACCCCAGCTACTCAGGAGGCTGAGGCAGGAGAATCGCTTGACCCCAGGAGGTGGGGGATGCAGTGAGACGAGATCGTGCCACTGCACTCCAGCCTGGGTGACAATGAGAATCTCAATAAATAAATAAATATATATATATCTAAACATTAGGCAGGCCTGGTGGGGCGTGCCTGTGGTCCCAGCTACTCCGGAGGCTGAGGTGGGAAAATCACTTCAGCCCAGGAGGTTGCCGCTGCACTGAGCTGTGATCCTGCCACTGCACTCCAGACTGGACAGCAGTAAGAGTATCTCAAAAAAATAAAAATTAAAGGCCGGACGCAGCGGCTCATGCCTGTAATCCCAGCACCTTGGGAAGCTGAGGCGGGAGGATCACCTGAGGTCAGGAGTTCAAGACCAGCCTGACCAAGATGGAGAAACCCCGTTTCTACTGAAAATACAAAATTAGCCGGCCATGGTGGTGCGTGCCTGTAATCATAACTACTCAGGAGGCTGAGGCAGGAGAATCACTTGAACCCCAGAGGCGAAGTTTGTGGTGAGCCAAGATCACGCCATTGCACTTCAGCCTGGGCAACAAGAGCAAAACTGCATCCAAAAAAAAAAAAAAAAAACCGACAACAGCAAAAATAAGTAAATTTAAAGTAAAATTAAAAAATAAAAAACAACTAATGAGGCCCAGTGTGATGGCTCACGCCTGTAATCCCAACACTTTGGGAGGCCGAGGCGGGTGGATTACGAGGTCATGAATTCAAGACCAGCCTGGCCAAGATGGTGAAACCCTGTCTCTACCAAAAAATACAAAAATCAACAGGTGTGGTGGCGGCTGGCTGTAATCCCAGCTGCTCGGGAGGCTGAGGCAGAGCATTGCTTGAACCCGAGAGTCGGAGGTTGCAGTGAGTAAAGATCGCTCCACTGCACTCCAGCCTGAGTGACAGAGAAAGACTCCATCTCAAAAATAAAAAATAAATAAATAAATAATCACACAAAAAAACAAATAAACTAATGAAGAGAGGAACTAGAAAAAAAAATTACAAAAAGAGAACAAAAGCACTTTTAATATTCCTTTTATCACGTTCCATATAGTAACAGAGACTCAGTCACTTCTTACCCTACTTCTCTCCCCCACTCCCGACCCCAGCCATGAAAAGGGAAGAGGGTGATCCACAAGGAATGAGTCAAGTCACTGTCCTCTGGCTGAAGAGGGGTTGCAGAGGGAAGCTGGCCTCTGAGGCCATAATTATAAAATGCACCACACTTAGACACAGGAGTTTGGCAACTCTCATTCTCATCTGTATAATTTAAACTAATTTTAAATTTGTTACATTATAAACAGAGAAAGCAACATGTCATCACTTCATCATCACATCCAATCAACCCACCGCTCATCTGCACTCAGGGTCTCCCTTCGTCTTCATTACTGTTCCCCTCCATCATTCCTTTTTTTGTTTGTTTTGAGACCGAGTCTTGCTCTGTCGCCCAGGCTGGAGTGCAGTGGCAGGATCTCGGCTCACTGCAAGCTCCGCCTCCCGGGTTCATGTCATTGTCCTGCCTCAGCCTCCGGAGCAGCCGGGACTACAGGCGCCCGCCACCAAGCCCAGCTAATTTTTAGTTTTTTTAGTAGAGACAGGGTTTCACCGTGTTAGCCAGGACGGTCTCAATCTCCTGACCTAGTGATCCGCCTGCCTCGGCCTCCCAAAATGCTGGGATTACAAGCGTGAGCCACTGCACCCGGCCTCCCTTCGTCATTCTATACATAGCCCTTTCTCACCTTCTCTCTCCATCTGTTTCTTTTCTGCATTTCCCCCTGGACTTCTGCTCATTTTATGCCCCTCTCCTGTTTTGCTCCATTCTTTTTTGTTTTTTGTTTGTTTGTTTGTTTTTTTAGACGGAGTTTCGCTCTTGTTGCCCACGCTGAAGTACAATGGTGCGATCTCAGCTCACCACAACCTCTGCCTCCCGGGTTCAAGTGATTCTTCTGCCTCAGCCTCCTAATCCAAAATTAGCAGGGTGTGGTGGCACATGCCAGTAATCCTAGCTACTCAGGGGAAGTATCACAAGAGAATCGCTTCAACCCTAAAGGCAGAGATAGTCATTAGCCAAGATCGTGCCAGTGCACTCCAGCTTGTGCAAAAAGAGCAAAACTCCACCTCAAAAAAAAAAAAAAAATAATAATTAGTATGTAGGCCCGGCGTGGCGGCTCATCCCTGTAATCCCAGTACTTTGCAAGGCCAAGACAGGAGGAAACTTTGAGCCCAGGATCTTGAGACCAGCCTGGGAAACATACTGAAACCCTGTTTCTACAAAAAAACAAACAAACAAAGAAAAAAACAACTAGCTGGGCTTGGTGTCTCACACCTGTGGTCTCAGCTACTGGAGAGACTGAGGGAGGAGGATCGCTTGAGCCTAGGAGGTGGAGGCTGCAGTTAGAGTAGATAACGCTATTGTAATCCAGCCTGGGTGACAGAGCCAGACCCTGTCTCAAAATATAAACTAATTAATAAATTAAAAGTATTATGTAATAAGAGAAAGTGATTTTTTTTTCCCCACATCACTGTCCCACTTCCTACCCCACCCTGGGAAAAGGGAAGAGACTGACTCACAACTGAACAACTGGGATTCAAAGTGGAAGCTAACCTCTGACACCAAGATTTATAGAATGTACACGTCTCATAGACAGGAGTTTTAAAATTCTAAATCTCATCTGTATAATTTAAACAAGGTATTAGATGATATACACAGAAGTCAACAAGTCACAACTAATCATATCCAATGAACTCACCCACTTATCTATACCCAAAGTCCCCCACCCTTTTTTTCTTTTGAGACAGGGTCTTGCTCTTTTGACCAGGCTGGAGTACAGTGGCATGATCTCTGCTCACAGCAGCCTGGACCTCCTGGGCTCAAGTGATCCTCCCGCTTCGGCCTAGAGAAGCTGAAACTACATGTGCACACTATCACACCCGGTTAAATTTTTTTTTTCTTTTTTTGACAGAGATGGGTGGCCTCATTATTTTGCCCAGGCTGGTCTTGAACTCCTGGACTCAAGCAATCCCTCTGCCTCAGTCTCCTAAAGTGCTGGGATTACAGGCATGAGCCACTGCGCCCAGCCCCTCTGTCTTCATTACTGTGCTTCCCTCGCTAAATCTGTACATATCTCTCATTCTCCCCTTCTCTCTCTAGCTCTTGTTTTCTTGTCTTTTTCCCTGGGATTCTGCTCCTCATTTTGTGCCCCTCTCCTCTCCTGCTGTTTATCCCCTTCTTCCCTCTATTACTCCTCTTCCACCTCTTCTGCTCCATCCTCACAACTTATTTAACCTCTTTTTTTTTTTTTTTTGAGACGGAGTTTTGCTCTTGTTGCGCAGGCTGGAGTGCACCGGTACGATCTTGGCTCTCACCGCAACCTCCGCCTCCCAGGTTCAAAGGATTCTCCTGCCTCAGCCTCCCTAGTAGCTGGGATTACAGGCATGTGCAACCGCTCCCAGCTAATTTTATATTTTTAATAGAGACGGGGTTTCTCCCTGTTGATCAGGCTGGTCTCGAACTCCGGACCTCAAGTGATCCGCCCGCCTCGGCCTCCCAAAATGCTGGGATTACAGGCATGACCCACAGCGCCCGGTCCTTATTTAACCTCTTGTTGTTCCTTCTCCCCAATCTTTCAATCGTCCTCAATGTCTATATATTACAGCCCCTTATCTCTCCGTCTCCTCTGCTCTCCCTATTAAATTCTCTCTTCCCTGTTACACCCCTCTGTCCCCAGTCTCCAGCACCCCAGATCCCCAGGTGTCCTCCCTGCTGTGCTTCTCCCTCTGTTCTTGCCACCAGCGCCACTCTGCTCTGTCTGCCCTGGCTCCAAATCCCTCCTCCTCTCCCTCACTCTGGTGAGCCTCCCTCTTTGCTGCCCCCCTCCCTATCTTGCTGTCCTTCATCTCTCTGTACATCTAGCTTTTCTCTACATTTCTCCAGTTGCTTTTCTCCTCCTGCTTTCTTAGTTTTTTTTCTTTCACTTTTGCTGTCTCTTGGCAAATCCCTAACCCATCCTCTACTTTGCCGTCTGTTATGGGCCTTTCTCATTCTTCTTTTCTCTGTCTCTGCTTTTCTACTGCTCTCTCAGTCCCTCTCTCTATCTCCTGATCCCTTTGGCCCAGGCGGGTTTGGAGTAAGACGCCTGCATCCCGTAGAAGCGCATTTTCCAGGGGGTGGAGCTGGACAGGAAAGAACACCTGGTATCATAGGACAAGCCCCTGCGACCCCCCCAACGCTGGCTCAGGGGAAGCGAAGACTTGGGGAGCAGCAGGGCCCGGCACCAGGAGGGACGTGGTGGGCGACGGCACCCTAAGACAAAGGTGGGACCTGCAGGATCTCAGGACCAGGCAAAGGACGCAGCCTCCCCGGGGCTGGGGCCGGGGCGCTGCGCTCCAGGTGCCAACTGGGGCGAGGCTGGGAGGCGCCCAGGGCGGGAATCCACCTCGCGGGTGAGGACTTTAAAAAGCACGGGGCGGGAATAGTCAGAAAAATGTTTTGAGCAGGAAAAATAACGCGATAAGAAGTGTATCTGCCCTATAGCAGAAAGACCGGGGACTGGACCAGCCTCCGAGCGACTTCAAACCCAAAAGGAAGCAACTTCCGGACTCTTACCAGGACGTCTCAATTTGCTCTGGGTGAAGGAAGACAGGCGAGAATTTCCAGGTCCGTGGGGATCCCACGTCCCAGGGGCAGAAGCGCCGGGGACCTGGGAAGTGCAGACTTAATACAAGGCAGAGCGAAACTCACGCGCCGTGGTAGGACCTTAACTCCACGCAATCCGCTTCCGGGTTTGTGCGCGCAGGACAGAAGGCAGGCCCGGGCAGGTTGGCTGGACTTGGGTGGGGTAGAGGCGGGGCGCAAGGCGGAGAGACCTTGCCCTTTAGAACCGGCAGAGGGCGGGGCCGGGGCGGGACCTGTGCTTCTCCGCCTCGCACTCAGCGCCTCTGTTTTTCGAGTTTTTGGAGGCGACAGCGGCGAGGAAGGCTGAGGCATGATTGAAAAGCCTTGGAATTGTCTGGAAGGGGATGCAAACTAGAATGTGAAATGCAAAGCCCTGCCAGGGCGGAACATACGATTTCATGCTGACGGCCCACAGAACAGAATAGAAATCCTCCCCCTTTCTATTCTCCATTCACTCAGGAGGGAGAGTCCACCCCGTGCTCAGCTTCAAAGAGTTCCCTAGGGCCTCCGCCTGGGATGCGGGACTGAGTGCTCAGGCCAGGGAGGAGTGAGGTCACCACCTGCTGCTTAAACACAGCAGGAATGCGGGCACGGGGCGGAAGCCTGAGGTCCCAGCTACTCAGGAAGCAGCGGCGGGAGAATCCCTGAACCTGGGGGTCCAGGCCATCCTGGGCGACAAAGTAACACCCCCTAACTGCAGGGTCCTCTTCCTGATCTCTCTCTCGCTCTTTTTCCTTTTTTTTTTTTTTTTTTTTTTTTTTGAGACGGAGTCTCGCTGTGTCGCCCAGGCTGGAGTGCAGTGGCACAATTTTGGCTCACTGCAAGCTCAGCCTCCTGGGTTCACGCCCTTCTCCTGCCTCAGCCTTTGGAGTAACTGGAACTACCGGAGCCCGCCTAACCCAAACAAAAACAAGACCGGGCGCGCTGGCTTACACCTGTAATCTCAGCACTTTGGGAGGCTGAGGCGGGCAGATCATGAGGTCAGGAGATCGAGACCATCCTGGCTAACACAGTGAAACCCCATCTCTACTAAAAAATACAAAAAAATTAGCCAAGCGTGGTGGTGGGTGCCTGTAATCCCAGCTACTAGGGAGGCTGAGACAGGAGAATGGAGTGAACCCAGGAGGCGGAGCGTGCAGTGAGCCAAGATCGTGCCGCTGCACTCCAGCCTGGGCGACAGAGCGAGGCTACGTCTCAAAAAAAAAAGAAAAAGAAAAAGAAATATCTCCCCTAGTTTGTCTCCTTTTCCAGAATTTACCAGATACCAGTACACAGATACTAGTGCATACATTAATGTATGACTTTCATATATAGATTCTCTGATCTGATCCACAAAGAGCTAAATGTGCATCCAGATGTGGCCCCTGAACAATCCCTGCTGCCCAGCATCACTGACACCTTGGGGTCCACACCCCATCTCCATCCATCTCTGGTGTGAGCCCTTCCCAGGACCATGCCCAGTGGAGCCTCTTCCCAAGCTCATATCACTAGGTTATAGAAGATGGAATTTAAGTGAAGATGACAAGGACTGAGAAAAGGCATGGGTGAGTGTGAGCAAACGTGTGAGGCAGGATGCTTCAGACTCACAGGAGACTGGCTACTAAAATACCTGGCATTTCAGAAAGGAAAGAGACAGAAGAATCCACCGAGGAATATTACTCCACCTGAGGAAGAGCCATCCCTGGCTCCTTTTCTTTGCTCTTCTTGGTGTCTTCCTCACGTAACATGAGTCTTTGGAAAATCAATCCTGTATGTAAAAAAAAATACGAGATTTAATTTTTAGAAATCACTCCCTCCTTTCCTGTGACAAAACACACACACAGGGGAGACCTCACCAGGGAGAAAGATGGTTCTCTGCTGCCCACTGCACCAGAGATTAAGCGGAGATAAGAAGGTGCCACAGGAAGACCTACAAGGGCAATTTTGACCTGTTTTGAGGTCTTGCTCCCTCCTGGAAAAGTCCACACACACGCTGCAGCAGGACACAGATCTTCAGGGCACAGATCTGGCCCTAACCAAACCCCATGCAGAGCACAGCCCCCTCACCTCCCTGTGGATCACAGGCTGATCTCAGCTCTCAACATGGAGGAAACTGCCTTGATGCTCACTGCTGGAGACAGATGAGAATCACCTGCACCATTGTAGGTATTATTGAGGGTGGGTCCCATACCGTGATAATAGCAATCTCTGATAAAACAGCATAGAAGCTATATTTGCAAAATGCCTGAAAACCCTAATGTGAAGCCAAGTTTGAGCTCCACTCAGGGCGCCAGGCCAGCAGAGCCCCACCTTCTGGCTCTGCTCTCCGCTTGGGGACTTGTTCCCACCAGGATCCAGTGAACAGCGAAGGAGCAAAAAGGATCACACAGAACAGGCAACATGGACCAGAGGTGGGGGTGAAGGTGGGGCTGTCATGTCAAATGGGGGGCTGTGGGAGAACACGAAAGTTTTCATAGGAAAAGTGATGTCAGAACAAAGACTTAGGGAAGAAAGGCTGCTTGTCACTTGCAGCTGAGTGGCCAGAGAGTCCTAGGCAGAGGGACAGCCCAGGTGAAGGCCCTGAGAAAGGAGCAACCTGAGTCCCAGAAAAAGAAAAGAAGCCTGCATGGCTACAGTAGAGGTAGGGAGGAGGACACAGGCAGGAGTTGATGTCACAGAGCTCCTGGGACTCAGATATCTAGGGATGAGGTCTTGAAACATTTTTCTCTCACATCTCAACTCAAAAGAATTTTGGAAATGTATTTTCTCACTCATTTTATGTATACATGTAACTTTCTCTTCTATACTTTGTCTCTGTGTCTCTTTCTTTTCAAAGTCTCTCGTTCCACCTGATGAGAAATGCCCACAGGTGTGCAGGGGCAACCCACCTCTTCACCAATGCAATCCATCCTGGGCGATGGAGCGAGACTCTATCACAAAAAAGTGCAGAGTCCAGCCAGGGAGGCTGTCTCACACCTGGAATGCCAGCAATTTGGGAGGCCAACATGGGAGGATCCCTTGAGGCCAGGAGATCAAGGCTATGGTGAGGTATGATTGCAGCACTGTACTCCAGCCTGGACAACAAAATAAAATAAAATATGAAAAATACGGCCGTACACTTTAATGCGCATTCGTGTAAAGAGACCACCAAACAGGTTTGTGTGAGCAACATGGCTGTTTATTTCACCTGGGTGCAGGCGGGCTGAGTCCAAAAAGAGAGTCAGTGAAGGGAGATAGGGGTGGGGCCATTTTATAAGATTTGGGTAGGTAAAGGAAAACTACAGTCAAAGGGGGTTTGTTCTCTGGTGGGCAGGAGTGGGGGTCACAAGGTGCTCAGTGGGGGAGCTTTTTGAGCCAGGATGAGCCAGGAGAAGGAATTTCACAAGGTAATGTCATCACTTAAGGCAAGGACCGGCCATTTACACTTCTTTTGTGGTGGAATGTCATCAGTTAAGGTGGGGCAGGGCACATTCGCTTCTTTTGTGATTCTTCAGTTACTTCAGGCCATCCGGGCGTATACCTGCAAGTCACAGGGGATGCGATGGCTTGGCTTGGGCTCAGAGGCCTGACATACACGTGGCCCACACCTTTAATTCCAGCACTTTAGGAGGCCAAGAAGGGCAGATCATGAGGTCAGGAGTTTGAGAACAGCCTGGCCAACATGGTGAAACCCTGTCTCTACTAAAAATACAAAAATTTTGCAGGTGTGGTGCTGCACACCTTTAGTCCCAGCTACTTGGATGGCTGAGGCAGAAGAATCGCTTGAACCCAGGAGGCAGAGGTTGCAGTGAGTTGAGATTGCATCACTGCACTTCAGCTTGGGCAACAGAGTGAGACTCCATTTCAAAATAAATAAATAAAACAATTACCCACATGTAGTGACCCATGCCTATCGTTCAAGCTCTTTGGGAGTCTAAAGTCGGAATTACTTGAAACTAGGAGTTTCAGGCTGCTGTAAACTCTAAATTGTGCCTTTGTACTCTAAAACTAAGCCACAGAGCAACATTCTCTCTCTCTCTCCTTTTTTTTTGAGATGGAGTCTTGCTCTGTTGCCCAGGCTGGAGTGCAGTGGCACAATCTCGGCTTACTGTAACCTCGACTTCCCGGATTCAAGTGACTCTCCTGCCTCAGCCTCCTGAGTAGCTGAGATTACAGGCATGCACCATCACCCCCAACTCATATTTTTAGTAGAGATGAGGTTTCACCATGTGGGCCAGGCTGGTCTCAAACCCCTGGCCTCAAGTGATCCACCCACCTTGGACTCCCAAAATGCTGGGATTACAAGTGTGAGCCACCACGCCCAGACCAACATGCTGTCTCTTAAAAAAAAAAAGTTTGAAGTCAGAGACATGCTGATCTACTAGTGTGACTTCAAATGCACTACCAAATCAGATACAAACTATCTCCCCTTATAGGTCTCCTTTTCCAGAATTTACCAGATATCTGTGCATATTAAAGTATATGTTTCATATGTGGTTTCTCTGATCTCATCCACAAAGAGCTGACATCCAGACATGGCCTCTGAACAATGCAGGCTGCCCAGCAGCACTGACACCATGGGGCCCACACCCCATGTCCATCCATGTCTGGGTGTGAGCCCTTCCCAGGACCATGCCCAGTGGAGCCTCTTCCCAAGTTCACATCACTGGCTCACAGGAGATGGAATCTCAGAGCAGCTGAGAGGAACTGAGGGCAGGCATGGGTGAGTGTGAGTGAATGTGTCAGACAAGATGCTTCAGACTCAGAAAAGACTCGCTGCTACAATACCTAGCATTTCAGAAATGAGACAGATTAATCCAAAGAGGAATATCACTTCACCTGAGGAAGAGCCAGCCCTGGCTCCTTTCCTTTCCTCTTCTGAGCGGCTTCCTCATGCAACATGAGTCTTTAGGAATCAATCCTGTACGTGAAAAAGATATGAAACTTCATGTCAGAAATGACTCACTCCCTTCCTGTGACAAAAACACACAAACAAGGGAGACGTCACCCTCTGGAAAGATGGTCCTCTGCTGCCCACTGCACCAGAGATCATGCAGACATAAGAAAGTCCCACAGGAAGACCTACAAGTGTATGTTTGACCCTGGTCTTCAGATCTCGCCCCCCTCCTGGAGAAGCCTCCCCCATGAGGCAGCAGTGGGGAGCTGGGCTGGACTGATCTCCCCTTCAGGGCACAGACCCATCCCTGATCAATCCCCATCCAGAGGACAGCCCCTCACCTCTCTGTGGATCACAGGCTGAGCTCAGCCCTCAGAAATGCAGGACAAAGATGCTCAACGCTGCACACAGATGACAAGCACCTGCGCCACTGCAGGTATTACTGAGGGTGGGTTCCATCCCGTCAGAATAAGAATCCCTGCTAAAGTGGCACAAAAGCTCTATTTGCAAAATGCCTCTAGACTCTAATGTGAAGCCAGGGTTGAGCTCCACTCAGAGGGGGCGAGCCCAGCACAGCCCCACGTTCTGGCTCTGCCCTCCCCTTGGGGCCTTGTTCTCACCAGGATCCAGACAGTGGATGGCAAAGGCGCAAAAATAATCACACAGAACAGGCAACGTGGACCAGAGGTAGGGTGAGCGTTGGGCTGTGTGAAAGGAAATAAATCTTCGAGCCCCAAATCACTAAGCAAAAAGGAAAAGTCAAGCTGGGAACTGCTTAGGGAACCAGACTCCCCTTCTATTCAAAGTCACCACTCTGCTCCCTGACATAGATGCATGTCTGAGTGCCTCCTCCGAAAGACTAATCAGAAACTCAAAAGAAGGACCCAGCACAGTGGCTCGTGCCTGTAATCCCAGCACTGTGGGAGGCTGATGCAGTGAGCTGAGATCGTGCCCCTGCACTCCAGCCTGGGCGACAAAATGAGACTTCATCTCAAAAAATACAAAAAAGAAACTCAAAAGATTGCAACCATTTGTGCCTCATTTATCTGTGACCTGGTAGCACCCTCACTGCTTCAAGTCTTTCTGGCTTTGTTTAAAGTTGTCCCGCCTTTCCAGAACAAACCAATGTATGTGAGCCACCATGCCCGGCTCAATCCTCTTTTTATTTATTTATTTATTTATTTTATTTTTGAGACGGAGTTTCGCACTGTTGCCCAGGCTGGAGTGCAGTGTTACGATCTCGGCTCACTGCAAGCTCCGCCTCCCAGCTTCATGCCATTCTCCTGCCTCAGCCTCCCCGAGTAGCTGGGACTACAGGTGCCCACCACCATGCCCAACTAATTTTTTTTTCGTATTGTTAGTACAGACAGGGTTTCACCATGTTTGCCAGGATGGTCTCAATCTCCTGACCTCGTGATCCACCCACCTCGGCCTCCCAAAGTGCTGGGATTATAGGCGTGAGCCACTGCACCTGGCCCGGCCCAATCCTCTTAAACACTTTAATGTCAATTAATGCTCAAACTCAATGTTAAATCAACTCATCCTCAGGTCAATGCTGATTTGACTGTAATGTATGCCTTGATGGTTTGCTATACTCATTGCATTTTGAACTATTACCTCAAAACATACTTCTTATGTATACTGATTGATGTCTCACGTCTCCATGTAATGTATAAAATTAAGCTGTGCCCCATCCACCTTGGGCACATGTCATCAGGACTTCCAGAGGCTGTGTCACAGATGCGTCCTCAACCTTCACAAAATACACTTTCTAAATTAACTGAGATCTGTCTGAGATTTTCTGAGTTCAAAGCTGCAATGTCACATGGGACAGAAAGGCTGCTTATCACTTGCAGCTGAGGGGCTAGAGAGTCCTAGGCAGAGGGACAGCTCAAGTGAAGGCCCTGGGACAGGAGCAACATCACCCTCCCAACAAAGGAAAGCAGCCCGAGTGGCTGGAGCAGTGGGAGAGAGAAGGGCACAGGTAGGAGATGAGGTCAGACAGGTCCTGGGGACAGAGATCCATAGGGTTAAGGACTTCAAACATTTTTCTCCCACAACCCAAAAGCATTTTGAAAGTCCACTGTGATCCCAGCTACTCGGGGGGCAGAGGCAGGAGCATCGCTTGAACCCGGAAGAAGGAGGTTGCAGTGAATCAAGATTGAGCCACTGAACTCCAGCCTGGGTGAGAAGAGCCAAACTCTGCCACACACACACACACACACACACACACACACACACACACACACACAAAAGTGATGTATCTTCTCAGTCATTTCATGTATACATGCAACTTTCTCTTTATATTATAAATTACAACATTTACAAATAAAGTAATTTATCTCCCATATTTCAAATACATGCTGTCAAGTTTGGCTAAGCTTCCAGAAATACACTGTCACCCTCATCTGAGACATGTAGAACTGTAAGGGAATGTGTTTGGGGGTTTAGGAAGTCACTTATGGACACGTGAAGGTGGAGATGCCTGTTTGATGTCCCAGCAGAGAGCTGAGGAGACAACTGGACACAGGATTGTAGAGCTCAGTGGAGAGGCCTGCAGGGGACATGGGTAGGTGGGTTAAAGCTGTGAGATGAGATAAGGAAAAGCAGTGGGTGTGGACAGAGACAAAAATAGGTTCAAGACGATTTGAGTCTAATCCCTTGTTTTTCCATTCCGGTATTTGTGGGTTTTTTTACATTTTTCAAGGACAGGAATCCATTTAAAATTCAAATCACACCTGAGCATCACCCTCTCCTACAGGAAAAGCCACACACTTATTTGGCAAAGTATTTCAGGGGTCAGTGTCATTCTGACTGAGCTTTTCTGGTCTTATTCCTCACCTGTACATTACTGGTTGAGTCACTGTTGTTACGAGCAGGAGACACTTCACCAAGTCATCCTGAGAAGCTCCAAGTTGAGTCGGAAGGAGGTGTGGCTGATTCCCACGTGATGGTCTGGAAGCGCCAATAGGCTGTGTTGGTCTTCCTTCTCTAGAAAATTCCAGGATGGGCTGGGCATGGCGGCTCACCCTGTAATCCCAGCACTTTGGGAGGCTGAAGTGGGTAGACCATTGAGCCCAGGAATTTGAAACCAACCTGGGAGACGTGGTGAAACCGCGTCTCTACCAAAAGTATAAAAAATTAGCCAGTCTGGTGGTGTGCATCTGTGGTCTCAGCTATTTGGGAGGCGGACTGGGGTGGATCATTGGGCCTGGGAGATGGAGGTTGCAGTGAGCCAAGATCGTGTCCCTGCACTCAAGTATGGGTGACAGAGTGACACTCTTGTCTCAAAAAAGGAAGAAAAAAGTTTCAGGACCATTCTATATACCTGAGCAAATGAAATGTCTCTTTCAATGTCTAAGGTTTTGATGGCATGAATCCTAAACATAATTATTTTCTGAGAAAAATGATTGTAATACATTCAAAATAAACACAATTTTGAACACATAGGTGTAAGTGGTTAAAACATTGAAAAAGAAGCAGCGGTACAAATGAGATCTGAGCAAATGTTTTCTTCATGAACATATGGGCTTTGCTGGAACAAGGTTCCAGGTCAATCCAGCCCATCCTTCAACATCTGCAAAGGATATTTTGGACCAGAGGAACTTGAAGGGAACATTTACTTAAAAGCTCACAGCTCACTATTTAGTCAGATGACATAAAGAAAATGGAATAATAGGCTACGTAAACTAAATTTTGATGTTAGCATAAAGAAAAAGTTCCTTGATATCTTTATCAAGTACATATTGAAACAAACTAAAATCATTTATCAGGTACCAGAAAATGTTTCCAATATTTCTATATATATACTAGAAAGTATGCAGTCCTCAATGTAAACTAAACACAATAAATTTCAGAGAAAAACAATTTACAGTGGTTAAAAATATATATATATAATAAAATGTGGGGTCAAAGAAGAAATTTTTCAATACATATCATAGTTGGAAAACAATGATGTGACTTCGTAAGATTATACCAAAGCTTATTTGAGAAGCGGTTATTTATTTTATTTTAATTTTATTTTGTTGAGATGGAGTCTCACTCTGTAGCCCAGCTGGAGTGTAGGTGCGCCATCTCAGCTCATTGCAATGTCCACCTCCTGGATTCAAGCGATCCTCCTGCCTCAGCCTCCTGAGTAGCTGGGATTACAGGCACTTGCCACCAAACCAAGCTAATTTCTATATTTTAGTCAAGACGAGGATTCACCATGTTAGCCATGCTGTTCTCAAATACCTTACCTCTGGTGATCCGCCTGTCGTGGCCTCCCAAAGTGCTGGGATTACAGGTGTGAGCCACAGCACCTGGCTTTTTTTTTTTTTAATTAAGAAACAAGCCGGGCTTGGTGGCTCATGACTGTAATCCCAGCACTTTGGGAGGCCGATGCAGCTGGATCGCCTCAGCCCTGGAGTTCGAGACCAGCTTGGGCAACATGATGAAAGCCCATCTCTACTAGGAACACAAAAATTTGCCTGGTGCAACGGCGCACGGCTGTGGTCCCAGCGACTTTGGAGGCTGAAGTGGGAGGATCCCTTGAACCCAGGAGGTTGAAGCTGCAGTGAGCTCTGATGCTGTCACTGCTTTCATGCCTGGGCAACAGAATGAGACCCATCTCCAATAAAAATGACGAAAGAGGAAACACATACGTCCTGGGTCTGGGGACAGGGGGAATCTAAGGCCAATTAACACGAACCTCAGGAGGTCCTGACGACGTGTGCCCAAGGTGTTGAGGCTGCAGTTTACTTTTACACATTTTATGGATACGAGACAGCAATCAATACATAAAACATATACATTGGTCCGGTCTGGAAAGGTGGAATAACTGGAACTGGGGGGCTTCCGGGTCACAGGTAGATAACAAATGATCACATTCTTTGAGTCTTTGATCAGCCTTTCACTAAATGCACAATTTATATGTGAGAGCGGGAGGAGGAATAGTCACTTACGTCTTGGACAGTGGAGTACAGTGGCATGATCACGGCTCCCTGCAGCCTCTATCTACCTCCCAGGCTCAAGCCATCCTCCCACTGCAGACTCCACAGAAGCTGAACCAGCAGACATGTGCCACCATGCCCAGCTAATTTTTGTATTTTTTGTAGAGACAGGGAGACAGGGGTTTCACCATTCTGTCCAGGCTGGTCTTGAATACCGGGGCTCACATGACCCAGCTGTCTCAACCTCTGAAAGTGCTGGTATTACAGGCCTGAGCCACTGCATCTGGTCTCATTGTAAATTTGGTATTTCTTCTTGTTTCGATTTTAGCAGAATTTACATTGCTTTGATTGAGTCTCTTTTCAAACTGATTTTACCCTTCTTAGTGCCTCAAACTAGACCCTGTTCAGACATAACAGATTTGTACCATTTTATTTTGGTGCAAAAAATGTGACATAATGCACAATTTTCTCATAATATGTATTTTTTCATGAACTTCGTGAAGACCCCTTGTACTAGCAAACTGTATTCAAGAGGATATAAAAAGGATTGTAGATATGCAAGTGCCACTTATTTCTGGGATGCAAGGATGGTTCAACATATTCAAGCAAATCAATGTGATATACCACTTGAACATAATGAAAGATGAAAACCACATCATCTCAATACATGTAGAAAAAGCATTTCACAAAATTCAACATCATCATGGAAATCCTACCCAAAATAGTTAGAGAAGGAAATTTACCTCAACAATACAAAGACAATGTGAAACGACCACAGTGGAAATAAACAATCAGGGAAAATGGAATGCTTTTCCTGTAGGATCTCACATGATGCAAGAATGCTCTCACCCTTTCTATTCAATCAATGCTGGCTGTCCCAGCCAGAAAAATGAAATAGCAAAAGAAATCGAACTCATCCAAATCAGAAAGAAAGAAGTCAAATTTTATTTGTTTGTAGATTACATGATCTGTGAAGAAAATCACAGTCAACCAAAATACAACTGGAACTAATAAACATATTCAGTGTATTTGCAGAATAGAATAATAGCACCAAAAATTAGTTGAATTTCCATACATTAACATTAAATAATTTTAAAATAAAATTAAAAACCACTTCCACTTGCTAAAGAGCTTAAAGTAAGAAATATTTAGGAATAAACATATAAAGGTGAGAAGTTTGTACCTTGAAATCTACAAACATTGATCAAAATGATTAAAAACATATAAATACACATACAATCCATATTGATTGGAAAAATTAGTATTGCTCGATTATATAACCAAATGTGATTTAGATTCAACACAATACTCATAGAAATCCCCATAACTTTTTGTTAAAGAAACAAAAAACAGGCCAGTCGCGGTGGCTCACACCCATAATCTCAGCACTTCGGGAGGTGGAGGTGGGTGAATCATAAGATCAGAAAATCGAGACCATCCAGGCTAACACGGTGAAACCCAGTCTCTACTAAAAATACAAAAAATTATCCAGGTGTGGTGCACGCACCTGTAGTCCCAGCTACTCGGGAGACTGAGGCAGGAGGATCGCTTGAACCTGGGAGGCGGAGGTTGTAGTGAGCCGAGATCATGCCACTGCACTCCAACCTGGATGACAGAGCAAGAGACTCCATCTCAAAAACCAAAACAAAAAAAAAGAAAAAAGAAAGAAAGAATAGAAATGAAAACACAGGCTGGGAAAAGTGGCTCCCGTCTGTTGGCCAGGCTGTTCTCAAACTCTTAACCTCCAGTGACCTACCAGTCTTGGCCTCTCAAAGTGCTGGCATTACAGGCGTGAGCCACAGTGCCCAGCCCAGTCCTCTTAACATAAACAGTTTAATGTCAATTAATGCTTAAACTCAATGTTAAGTCAACTCAAACTCAGGTCAGTGCTCATTTGACTGTAATGTCAATTAATGCTTGATGGCTTGCTATACTAATGGCATTTGAAACAACTGTCTCCAAAAGGAATTGTCTGATGGTCTGCAAGGAGTGATCTCAGACTGAAGACCTTACCACACTGATGACATTTGCAAGATTTCTGTCCAGCATGGATTCTCTGATGTCTACTGAGGTGTGAATATGAAGCAAAGGCTTTGCCACAATCATCACACTTGTGAGTTTCTCTCCTGTATGAATCCTCCTATGTTTTGCATAGGATGAAACTTGACTGAAGACCTTGCCACAATCATGACATTTATAAGGTTTCTCTCCAGCATGAGTTTGATGATGAATAGCAATATATGAACGATATCTGAAAAATTTGTCACATTTATTACATTTGTAAGATCTCTCATTATGGATTCTCCAATGATTTGCAATGGTTGTAGCATTACTGAAAACTTTGTGACAACCATTACATTAGTCAAGTTTCCCTATACTATGGATTGCTTGATAGTGAATAAGTGGTGACTGCCCACTAAAGACTTTGCCACACTCATTGCACTTGTAAGGTTTCTCTCCAGTGTGAATTCTAGTATGGTGTGCCACATGTGAATCACTCCCAAAAGCCTTGTTACAAACCTTACGTTTGTATGGTTTTTCTCCAGTACGAATTCTCCAGTCTTTCAAGCTGTGATTTGTGACTGACAACTTTGTCACAGTCTTCACATTTGTAAGATTTCTCTGCAGTATGAAGACTATGATGACTTGCAAGGTGTGACTGTTGATTAAAAACTATGCCACATTCATTACACTTGTAAGGTTTCTCTCCAGTACGAATTGCCTTTTGAATTACAAGGTGTGAATTTTGACCAAAGGTGTTGCCACACTCATCACATTTGTAAGGTTTCTCTCCAGTTTGAATTCTAATATGTTTTGCCAGGTATGAATTATATTCAAAAATCTTGTCATAAACCTTATATCTGTGTGGTTTCTCTTCAGTATGCATTTTCTTATGTGTTTCAAGGTTTGATTTGCAACCAAAAACTTTGTCACATTCTTCCTATTTGTAAAGTTTCTCTGCAGTATGAATTCTATGACTTACAAGGGTTGAATTGTGATGGAAGGTGTTGCCACACTCATTACACTTTTAAGGTTTCTCTCCACTATGAAGTCTATGATGGTATACAAGGTTTGACATCTGACTGAAGGTCTTGCCACACTCATTACACTTGTAAGGTTTCTCTCCAGTATGAACTCTCTGATGCTGTGCAAGGTGTGCTTGTTGATTAAAAACCTTGCCACATTCATTACACTTGTAAGGTTTCTCTCCACTATGAAGCCTATGATGGTATACGAGGGATGACATCTGACTGAAGGTCTTGCCACACTCATTACACTTGTAAGGTTTCTCTCCAGTGTGAAGCCTACGATGGATTATAAGCGATGATGTCTGACGGAAGGTCTTGCCACACTCATTACACTTGTAAGGTTTCTCTCCAGTATGAACTCTCTGATGTTGTGCCAGGTGTGAATCCCTCCGAAAAGCCTTGTCACAAACCTTACATTTGTACGGTTTCTCTCCAGTATGAATCCTCCTATGTCTTTCCATGTGTGATTTGCGACTGAAAACTTTCTCACATTCTTCACATTTGTACGGTTTCTCTGCAGTATGAAGTTTATGATGACACGCAAGGTTTGCTTTTGTACTAAAAACCTTGCCACATTCATTACACATGTATGGTTTCTCTCCAGTATGAACTCTCTGATGTTCTGTAAGGCATGAATCACTCCGGAAAGCCTTGTCACAAACCTTACATTTGTATGGTTTCTCTCCAGTATGAATCCTCCTATGTCTTTCAAGGTGTGATTTGCACCTGAAAACTTTGTCACATTCTTCACATTTGTACGGTTTCTCTGCAGTATGAAGTCTATGATGGCGTGCAAGAGTTGATTGTTGATTAAAAACCTTGCCACACTCATTACACTTGTAAGGTTTCTCTCCAGTGTGAATTATACTATGTTTTGCCAGGTATGAATTATATGCAAAAGCCTTGTCACAAACCTTACATTTGTATGGTTTCTCTCCAGTATGAATCCTCTTATGTCTTTCAAGATGTGATTTGCGACTGAAAACTTTTTCACATTCTTCACATTCATAAGGTTTCTCTCCAGTATGAAGCCTACAATGGCGTGCAAGGGTTGACAGTCGATTAAAAACCTTGCCACATTCATTACACTTGTAAGGTTTCTCTCCAGTGTGAATTATAGTATGTTTTGCTAGGTATGAATTACATGTGAAAGCTTTGTCACAAACCTTACATTTGTATGGTTTCC
This sequence comes from Gorilla gorilla gorilla, assembly GCF_029281585.2. Lineage (NCBI taxonomy): Eukaryota > Metazoa > Chordata > Mammalia > Primates > Hominidae > Gorilla > Gorilla gorilla. Next base: position 64,762,526 of record NC_073244.2, read on the forward strand.
CTCCAGTATAAATTATCTTATGTGTTTCAACGTGTGATTTGCGACTGAAAACTTTGTCACATTCTTCACATTCATAAGGTTTGTCTGCAGTATGAAGCGCCTTGTGAAGGAAGAGGGATGTATTGTGACCAAAGATCTTGCCACACTCATTACACTTGTAAGGTTTCTCATCAATGTGAGATCTACGATGGCATGCAAGGTATCGCTTCTGATTAAATACCTTGCCATATACATCACATTTACATTGTTTCTCTTCTAAGTGGGTTATCTGATGTTTTTTTAAAAGTGAGCTACAATTAAAGGATTTGCCACTCTCAATACATTGGAAAGATTTTTCTCTCATGTGTACATTCCGTTTTTGTGTGAGTAATGAAGAATGCAGGGAATTATTTCCATACTTATTAGAAATATGGGTTTTGGGCCTACAACAAATTCTTTGGGATGCTGAAACTGAGGAAGCACTGTTGATAGACTTCTCAACTTGATTACCAATTTTCCCTTCAGGCTGAAATATGTGGAGTTCAGGCAGATGCGAATGAAAGCTTGATCCAAGCTGATCTTTAATACGCTTGTTTCCAGCATGCCTTTGATCATGTCGGTCTGTACTACCAGTCAACTCTTTGATTTCTGTCATGGGTGCTGCATGGCCATTTGTTTCATCTTCTTTCCACTGAAACTGGAAGCCATGAATGTCTTTCTCAATTTTCTGGAAGCAAAAATCTCCAATGTGATGACTTGCTTGTCTTTGCAATGTCCCTGTGTGGAACACTTCTGTATTGCCTTGCCCTGTTGAGAAGAATGTCTTCATCATGCATTTGGAAGAGATATCTACAAAATATAAACACCAATAGGTTTCCAATTAAGTACAGATGGTGTATAATACTGAAACGTGTAAATATGACACAAAAAACAATATTTATTTTAAACTTCCCAAACATGATCTTCAAAGTTTAGGAACACAAAAGGAGTAAGATTCTTTAATAAATAAAGGGCGATTATATGTCTTTCAAATCAATTCCATGAAAGTCTATTTCGTATATCATGACAAAACACTGACAGGGCACAAACATGTGTGAGCCTAAAGTAAGGAGTGTTTTTCCACTGTGACCCTAAAGTGTATCACACTTTGCAAAAAACACATCACTATCACATCAAAAAAAGAAAAATATATATTCTTCATATTTACAGCATATTTAGTGTATACAAATAAATGCTAAAGAACCACACAATATACTATATTGGTAAATAATCCACAACAAGCTGTTGTAAGGATAACCAAAATCAATGGAAATTCTGTATTGTCAAACAATCATAGCACCGACAAGATAACAAAAGATTATAAAAATTAGCCAGGTATGGTGGCCCGTGCCTGTACTCACAGCTACTCTGAAGGCTGTGTCACAAGAATTGCGTTAAGCCAAAGGCAAAGGTTGCTGTAAGCCAATATTACACCACTGCACTCCAGCCCAGGTGACAAAATGAGCCTCCATCTCAAAAAAAAAAAAAAAAAAAAAAAGGCAGGGCATGGTGGCTCATGCCTGTAATCCCAGTACTTCTAGAGGGCAAGGTAGGCAGATCACCTCACGTCAGGAGTTTGACCAGCCTGGCCAGTGTGGCAAAACCCCATCTGTACTGAAAATACAAAAAGTAGCCGGCATGGTCACAGGTGCCTGTAATCCCAGCTACTTGGGAGGCTGAGGCAGGATAATCGCTTGAACTTGGGAGGCAAAGATTGTGGTGAGTTGAGATTGCACCACTGCACTCCACCCTGGATGACAGAGTGAGACTCCATCTCAAAAAAAAAGAAAATGTTAATACCATATTTTTCTGAATAACTGTTACAAAATTACCTATATCCATGTGCAACAGGCACATTGTGACTTTTTTTTTTTTTTTTTTGGCGACGAAATCTCGCTCTGTCGCCCAGGCTGGAGTGCAGTGGCATGATCTCGGCTCACTGCAAGCTCCACCTCCTGGGTTCACGCCATTCTCCTGCCTCAGCTTCCCCAGCAGCTTGGACTACAGGCACACACCACCATGTCCAGCTAACTTTTTTGTATTTTTAGTAGAGACAGGGTTTCACTGTGTTAGCCAGGATGGTCTCGATCTCCTGACCTTGTGATCCCCCTGTCTCAGCCTCCCAAAGTGCTGGGATTACAGGCATGAGCCACCACACCCAGCTGACTTTTTAAAAACATTTTATGTATTTTTATTTTTTTGAGATACAGTCTCACTCTGTCACTCAGGCTGGAGTGCAATCTTGGCTCAATGCAACCTCTGCCTTGGGGTTCATGTGAGTCTCTTCCTTAGGTTCTGAGCACCTGGGTCTGCAGGCACATGCCACTGTGCCCGGCTAATTTTTGTATTTTTAGTAGAGATGGGGTTTGGTGAAACCTGTTGGCCAGGCTGGTCTCGAACTCCTGACCTCAGGTGATCCACACATCTCAGCCTCCCAAGACCTGGGATTACAGGCATGAGCCACTGCACCCTGTGGCACTTTGTGACATTATCTAGGGGAGTGTCAGTTATATTGCATACCACATACCGAAAACTCACATATAAAGTCATAAAAATCAATTAATCAAATATTGCAACCCATGATAAAACAAGCAAGAAAATAACAAGTAGATTTATACAGACTGAAGAATTCTAAACAATTCCCTCTTAAGAAAAAAGCCAAAACTTGTACTTACCACCAGCACACAACATAAGAACTGAAATAGATGTTAAGATCACTACCTTCTGATATATGAGGTCAAGAAAGTATACAGCATTATAAAGAATGAGAATTGACTAACAGCCAGGCACAGTGGCACATGCCTGTAATCCCAGCACTTTGGTAGGCTGAGGCAGGTAAATCAGGCGTTCGAGACCAGCCTGGACAATATGGTGAAACCCCATCTTTACTAAAAATACAAAAAAATTCGCTAGGTGTGGTGGAGGGTGCCTGTAATCCCAGGTACTTGGTAGTCTGAGGCAGAAAACATTTGAACCCAGGAGGTGAAGGTTGCAGTGAGCTGAGATCATGCCACTGCGTTCCAGCCTGGGCAACAGGATGAGATTCCATCTCAAAAAAATAAGATAAATAACTACTTCTCAAATAAGCTTTGGTAGATGTGGTATTCTCTAATAGGATGTTCCTGCAGATGCAGACCTTGAGAGAATTTAGTCATGGGTGTCAACTACTCATGGATAGGACTAGTGCATTTATAGAGACACTAAAGAGCATGTTGCCTGTTCCTCTTTCCACTGTATTAGGACACAGCAGGAAGATGGCTGGGCTAAACCATGAAGAAGGCTGTCACCAGGAACCAATTTGGCTGGCACCTTGCTCTTCGATTTCCCACTTTCCAAACTCATGAGAAATCAATGTCTTTGTCTTAAGCCTCCCAGTTTAAGCTATTTCCTTTTTTGTTTGTTTTTGAGATGGAGTCGCGCTCTATCACCCATGCTGGAGTGTAGTGGCATGATTCTCCTACCTCAAGTGATTCTCCCTCCTCAGCCCAGTCTTACTCTGTCTCCCGGTCTGGAGTAGAGTAGCGTGATCTTGGCGCACTGCAACCTCCACCTCCTGGGTTCCAGTGATTCTCCTGCCTCAACCTCCCAAGTATCTGGGATTACAGGCGCACACCACCATACACAGCTAATTTTTGCATTTTTAGTAGAGACGGGGTTTCACCATATTGGCCAGGCTTGTCTCAAACTCCTGACCTCAAGTGATCAACCCATCACAGCCTCCCAAAGTGCCAGGATTACAGGTGTGAGCCACTGCACCTGGCCTATTTTTGGCATTTAGTACATTCGAGGTTTCACCATGTTGGCCAGACTGGTCTCAAACTCCTAACCTCAAGCGATCTACCCACCTTGGTCTCTGAAATTGCTGGGATTAGAAAAGTGAGACACCGCAGCTGGCCAGTCTAAGCTATTTCTAACAGGACAGTGAAATGACAGAGACAGGAGAAAGAGCATCTCATCATCAACATCACCAAGGGCTGACAAATCTTATTAAACAAAGGAAGTTAAGAGTCTGTACTGTAAAACTTGCAATACTTGAAGCCATCTACTAGCACTAACATGTTTTAAAAAACTTGAGACAGGCCAGGTGCGGTGGCGTATGCCAGTAATCCCAGCATTTTGGGAGGCTGAGATGGGAGGATCACGAGGTCAGGAGATTGAGACCATCCTGGCTAACAAGCTGAAATTCTGTCTCTACTAAAAAAAATACAAAGAATTAGCCTGCGGTGTTGACACTCACCTGTAGTCCCAGCTACTTGGAAGGCTGAGGCAGGAGAATTGCTTGAACCTGGGAAGTGGAGGTTGCAGTGAGCTGAGGTGACACCACTGCACTTTAGCCTGGGTGACAGACCGAAACTCTGTCTCAAAGAAAAAAAAAAAAAAAATGAAAGAAGGCTAAAGAGTAACTCCAGCCCACAAGCCTATATAAAGTTCTCCAGACAGGGTGTGGTGGTTCACACCAGTAATCCCCAGCACTTTGGGAGGCTGAGGCTGGCAGATCACCAGGTCAGGAGATCGAGACCATCCTGGCCAACCAACATGGTGGAACCCCATCTCTACTAAAAATACAAAACTTAGCTGGGTGTAGTGGTGCACACTTGTAGTTGCAGCTACTCGGGAGGCTGAGGAAGGAGAACTGCTTGAACCCAGAAGGTGGAGGTTGCAGTGAGCAGAGATCACACCACTGCACTCCAGCCTGGGTGACAGAATGAGACTCCATCTCAAAAATAATAATAATAAAAATAAATAAATAAATAAATAAATAAATAAAGTTCTCCAGTAAAGGTACATAAAAAAACAGATAGGCCAGGCATGGTGGTTCATGCCTGTAATCCCAACACTTTGGGAGGACGAGCCAGGCAGATCACCTGAGGTTGGGAGTTCGAGTCCAGCCTGGCCAACAAAAAGAAACAGTCTCTACTAAAAATACAAAATTAGATGGGTGTGGTGGCACATATCTGTAATCCCAGCTTCTCAGGGGCCTGAGGCAGGAGAGTCGGTTGTACCCGAGAGGCAGAGGTTGCAGTGAGCTGAAATCGCAGCATTGTACTTCAGCCTGGGTGACAAGAGCAAAACTCTGTCTCATAAATACATAAAGTAATTAATTAACAAAAGGACAGATACAGAAACTGGCATATGTATACCTTTTCTTCATAACTAAACTTTTTTTCATATTATTTAAAATAAAAGGCATGAAAAATACTGTACATATATGTTAACAAAAATGCAACATACACAGAAATAATTCCGACATAAATAAAAAAATGTTCTAGTGGAGAAGAAGTCATTTTTGCAGGTTATGGTATTTTATTTTTCTTCTTTTGAAACAGAGTTTCACTCTGTCTCCCATGCTGGAGTGCAATGGTGCGATCTCGGCTCACTGCAACCTCTGCCTTCCAGATTCAAGTGGCTATCCTGCCTCAGCCTCCTGAGTAGCTTGGATTACAGCCACCCACCACCGCACCTGGCTAATTTTTGTAATTTTAGTAGAGACGAAGTTTCAACATGTTAGCCAGGCTGTTTTGAACTCCTGACTTCAGGTGATCTGCCCACCTCAGCCTCCCAAAGTGCTGGGATTACAGGTGTCAGCCACTGCACACGTCCAGGTTATGGTAATTTTAAGTTTCTTTATTATGCTATAACTTTAATATGTTTAACATACCTGCAACAATAACCTCTACCCAAATATCTAAAGAACTACAAGACAAAACTATTTAAAATAATAACAACGGTTAGGCATGGCAGCTCATGCCTGCAGTCCCAGTGTTTTGGGAATCTGAGGCAGGTGGATCACTTGAGATCAGAAGTTTGAAACCAGCCTGGCCAACATGGTGAAACACCATCTCTACTAAAAACACAAAAATTAGCTGGGCATGGTGGTGTGCGCCTGCAGTTCCAGCTACTCAGGAATCTGGGGCACAAGAATCCTTTGAGCCCAGGAGGCAGAGGCTGCAGTTAGCCAAGATCGTACCAGTGCACTGCAGCCTGGGCAACAGAGTGAGACTCTGCCATAAAAAAAGAGAGAAAGAAAGAATAGAAAGAAAGAGCAGAGAGATAAGCAGGGGCAAAAAAAGATGTCCTTTCAGAGATGTGAGGATTGAAACTTTTCTTTTGCCACAGAATTCTCCCACTTGCAGAGAGTTTCCCCACACACTATTTGAAGGTGGAGCTTCCACTCTGCCCATCTGAGCTCTTACCTGCGTTTACACCTATAATACACTCCCACCCATCCGGATTTTTTTGCTATTTTCACTTCACTCTCCACAGTCCAGGGCTCTTTCCCTTGCTCCAACATGGAGACAGCAGGTCAGAAAGAGACTCCTGCTTATAAAAAGAAAGGACCATCACATGCTGGAGCTTTTCTAGACTCCCAGCCCTATGTTTCTGTAGGAAAGAAGACATTACAGATGAATCTAGGACAATATTTCTCGAATTCCTCCACTGACTGCCTCATTCTGAATGCTTGGGGAGCACTGTAATATGTAGTATGTGGACATTGAGCTCTCTTCCAAGAACTACAGAATCGAAAGCACAGGAGAAGGAAACAGGGAACTGGATATCTTTAAAGTCTGCCATAAGGTTTGTTTTTGTCTTTGTTTTTTGAGACAGAGTCTTGCTCTGTGTGCAGTGGTGTGTTCTCAGCTCACTGCAAACCTTGGCCTCCTGGGTTCAAGTAATTCTCTTTCCTCAGCCTCTCTAGGAGCTGGGATTACACATATGCACCACCACACCTGGCTAATTTTTGTATTTTTAGTACGGACAGGGTTTCTCCATGTTGGCCATGCTGGTTTTGAACTCCTCACCCATAGTGATCCACACGCCTTGGCCTCCCAAGGTGCTGGGATAACAGGCGTGAGCCACCACGACCAGGCTGCCATAAGGTTTTATGCCTACTTTACTTCTGGAAGCTCCACTGAGCTATCATGAAGAATGCAGAACCTCTAAACAATGGGACAGTGAAAGTCCAGATGCTGCATCATGAAGCTTTTCATTTCAAAATCAGTACGGCTTCCATTTTAGTCAAGTAAGGATGTGGCTCCCAAGAGGCAACAAGGGAAAATACAAAGATACACGAGGGCACATCCCCAGGAGGGAAGTTATCCTCACCCAGGGAGACCAGGTTCCTATAATTCTCCAACATCACATCCCTGTATAGAGTCCTCTGAGCAGGGTCCAGGCATTTCCACTCCTCCTGAGAGAATTCTATGGCCACGTCACTGAATGTCAATAGACCCTGAAATGAAAACACATTTTAAGCAAATGGTTATGGGAGGAGTTCTTATCTTTACAGAAAATGACAAGAGAGGGGAAAGCATGGATTTAGTTGTAGTGAGTGTTCTCACAAATCCGAGTGAGGGATTTTTCACCACATGATGTTTTTATTATACTTTTTGAAGAGATCAAGACACACTTTCAGTATGAAATTCTTAAGTTTGTGAAAAATTCAAGAAATAAACAAATAAAAAATCAGTGTAGGGTTCCTGTTATAAAAATGTTTGAAACTTTTATAGACACAGCAAGTGACATTCATTATCTAGATGAGAGAGAGCATGACTGATGTCTTAAAAGATGACAACGTCCACAGTAAGAGACAGGCTGGGCACAGTGACACATGTCTGTAATCCCAGCTATGCAGGAGGCTGAGGCAGAATTGCTTGATCCTGGGAGGCAGAGGTTGCAGTGATCCCAGATTGCGTCACTGCACTCCAGCCTGGTCAACAGAAACTCCATCTCAAAAAAAAAAAAAAATAATAAAAAAAAAACACAAAACATTAGCTGGACCTGGTGGCAGGCACCTGTGGTCCCAGCTACTTGGAAGGCTAAGGAGGGAGGATGGCTTGACCCTGAGGGTGGAGGTTGCAGTGAGCTGTGATCCCACGAGGGTACTCAAGCCTGGGCAACAAACCGAGACCCCATCTCAAAATAAAATAAAATACATGAAAACAAAATTACTCAAAGTACAAAAATCAATTGTGTTTCTATATTTTCACAAAATAATAAAACCTAGAGACTCACAAAACACTAGATGTGAATACAAAGGGTTGTCATTTGTCCCAGATTTTCAAAATATAAAAGATTTTCAAAATATATACATATGTGTGTATATATGCATCTGTATGTATATGTGTGTGCATGTGTGTGGGGATATGTATGTACATATATGAAGTTTTTAAAAATATAAAAAGTAGCAAGTTTTGTTTAACGAAAGAGGAATCTCATCTTGCTGGAAAAGGACACTTGGGCAGTTGGGTGCAGGGGGAATCTTGTCAGATCTAAGAAAATGGAAATGCCCCATCCTAGAAGAAACAATCACCCTTTCAACTGCCTGACCTGGAGGAATCTTCAGATATCTGTAGTAATGCGGATGTGCACAGAGGCAGCCACTATGGCACTCTTTATACAGGGAAAAATTGCAAAGGACACACGTGTTGTCATTCAGCCAATTTCCAATGCAGATGTCAAAAAGCAAGCTAGCCATGTTTACTAACATGACAACATGTAAATTCACTACTAGCAGGATGAAATATCAAACTAAAATATTTACTGGAACACAAAGAAGAAAACAATAGACACTGGCGTCTACTTGAGGGTGGAGGGTGGGAGGAAGGAGAAGAGCAGAAAAAATAACTATTATGGGCCTGGCGCGGTGGCTCACGCCTGTAATCCCAGCACTTTAAGAGGTCAAGGCGGGTGAATAACCAGGTCAAGAGTTCAAGACCAGCATGGCCAAGATAATGAAAGCCCCTCTCTACCAAAAATACAAAAATAGCCAGACGTGGTGTTGGCTGCCTGTAATCTCAGCTACTCGAGAGGCTGAGGCAGCAAAATGCTTTAACCCGGGAGGAGGAGGTTGCAGTGAGCTGAGATCATGCCACTTCACTGCAGCCTGGGCGACAGAGCGAAAAAAAGGAGCCCAGTCTGAGCAGTGGTGGCAGTAGCACTGGGCCTGCGGGCGGTCCGGGCTCCGGGCTCCGGGCCGGGGCGGCGGCGCCATCTTGTGCCCGGGGCCGGTGGGGAGGCCGGGGAGGTTGCACCGAGGGGCGCAGAGGACGATGGGAACGGCCTGGAATCTGAGGAACTGGAGCCTGAGGAGCTGCTGTTGGAGCCGGAGACGGATGAGGAGCCGCTCCAGCCCCGCGCCCCCATGCCTGGGAGCTCCAGGACCTGGGCCTCGTTCAGGAGCCACCGGCAGCCAAGAGGAGGGGGAGGAGCCGGGACTGGTCGAGGGTGACCCGGGGGGCGGTGCCATTGAGGACCCGGTGCTGGAAGCTATCAAAGCTGGAGTCAGGGAGGTGGAGGAAGAAGCTGAGAAGCTAAAGGAGCTACAGAACGACGTAGAGAAGCAGATGAATATGAGTCTACCTCCAGGCAATGCTGGCCCAGTGATCACGTCCATTGAGGAGAAGATGGAGGCTGATGCCCGTTCCATCAATGCTGGCAATGTGGACTGCGGTGCAACAGCAGAAGAGCTGGAAGCTCACTTTCATGGCTGTGGTTCAGTCAACCATGTTACCATACTCTGTGACAAATTTAGTGGCCATTCCAAAGGGTTTGCATATATAGAGTTCTCAAAGAGTCAATGAGGACTTCCCTGGCCTTGGATGAGTCCCTATTTAGAGGAAGGCAAATCAAGATGATCCCAAAACGAACCAACAGACCAGGCATCAGCACAACAGACCGGGGTCTTCCACGAGCCCGCTACCGCGCCCCGACCACCAACGACAGCAGTTCCCGCTCTCCATTCTACAGTGGTTTTAACAGCAGGCCCTGGGGTCGCGTCTACAGGGGCCGGGCTAGAGCGACATCACGGTATTCCCCTTACTAAAAAAAAAAAAATGTGTATTAGGAGAGAGAGGAAAAAAAGAGGAAAGAAGGGGGAAAAAAAAGAATAAAAAAAAAACAAAAACAGAAGATGACCTTGATGGAAAAAAATATATATATATTTATTTTAAAAAAGATATACTGTGGAAAGACAGAGAATCCCATAACAAACTGCTGAGGAGGGACCTGTTTTGGGGAGCAGGGGAAGGCCCAGGGAGTGGAGCAGGGGGCGGCTTATTCACTCTGGGGATTCGCCATGGACACGTCTCAACAGTGCAAGCTGCTCCCCATGTTTCCCTGCCCCACTTCGCCCCCGTAGGGGCTGCTCAAGGGTAGGTGGGCGTGGATGGTAGGTTTTTTTTTTTTACCCGGGGCTCTGGAAGGACACCAAACAGTTCTGCTTGTTACCTTCCCTCTGTCTTCTCCTCGCCTTTCACAGTCCCCTCCTGCCTGCTCCTGTCCCTCCAGGTCTACCACCCACCCCACCCCTCTTCTCCGGCTCCCTGCCTCTCCAGATTGCCTGGTGGTCTATTTTGTTTCCTTTTGTGTTTCTTTTTCTGTGTTGAGTGTCTTTGTTTGCAGGTTTCTGCAGCCAGAAGATCTCCGTTCCGCTCCCAGCAGCTCCACTGTAAATTCCCCTTCCCCATGGGGAAATGCACTACCTTGTTTTGGGGGGTTTAGGGGTGTTTGTGTTTTTCAGTTTTTTGTTTTGTTTTGTTTTCCTTTGCCTTTTTTCCCTTTTATTTGGAGGGAATAGGAGGAAGTGGGAACAGGGAGGTGGGAGATGGACTTTGTTTATTTTTTTAAGCTCATTTCCAGGGGTAGGAATTTTTTTAATATGTGTCATGAATAAAGTTGTTTTTGAAAATAAAAATTGTTTGGACTTTAAAAAAGAAGAAAAACATCTTTTTAAGTTACTACAGAATTTCTTCTAAAGCCTCATAACGATGCAGAAATACACGTGTACAAGACTTGTTCTGACACCTGGCACAGAACTGACAGTAGCGGCTCCCCAAGGAGGCTGGAAGGAGGGTGGAGGACGTGACAGGGAAAGGAGATGCTTTATGGACAAGGGCCTAAGCTGCAGCTTTGCTTGGAGCGTTACCACTAAACAAACATACACATCGTGTGATGTTTAAATATAACAATATATATTTAATAACAATTGGTGGGGCTGGGCATGATGGCTCGTGTCTGTAATCCCAGCATTCTGTGAGGCTGAAGCAGGCAGATCACCTGAGGTCAGGAGTTCAAGACCAGCATGGCCAAAATGGTGAAACACCGTCTCTCCTAAAAATACAAAAATAATTAGCCACGGGTGATGGCACGTGACTATAATCCCAGCTACCTGGGAGGCTAAAACAGGAGAATCACTTGAACCTGGGAGGCAGAGGCTGCAGTGATCCGAGACCACACCACTGCATTCCAGCCTGGGCAACCGAGACTTTGTCTCAAAAAGAAAAAAAAAGCTGGGCGAGGTGGCTCACGCCTGTGATTTCAAAACTTTGGGAGGCTGAGGTGGGCAGATCACGAGGTTAGGAAATGGAAACCATCCTGGCTAAAAAGGTGAAACCCCATCGCTACTGAAAATACCAAAAAATTATCTGGGCATGGTGGCACTCGCTTGTATTCCCAGCTACTCAGGAGCCTGAGGCAGGAGAATCGCTTAAACCGGGAAGGCAGAGGCTGCAGTGAGCCAAGATCACACCACTGCACTACAGCCTGGGCTGCAGAGCAAGATTCTGTCTCAAAAAAAAAAAAAATAATTAACCAGGCATGGTGGTACACATCTGTGGTCCCAGCTACCTGACAGGCAGAGGCCGGGGGATGGCTTGAGCCTGAGGGTGGAGGTTGCAGTGAGCTAAGATCACGCCACTGCGCTCCAGCCTGGGCAACAGAGCCAGACCTTGTCTCAAAATAAAATAAATATATGAAAACAGAATTACTCAAAGTACGAAAATGTTTTTTTCATATATATGCCCAAAAAATAATAAAACCTTCAAAGACTCACAAGAAATTAGATGTTAATAACAAAGTTGTCATTTTCCCCAGACTTTCAAAGTATACGTGTGTATATATGTCTATGTATAGATATGTGTGTATGTATGTGTATATATATATTTATATATATAAAGTTTTTTAAAATATAAAAAGTAGCAAGATTTGTTTAACTGAAGACGAATCTCGCCTTGGTGGAAAGGATACTTCGGCAGTGGGAGGAAGGAGAGGAACAGAAAAAATAACTATTGGGCCTGGGCACAGTGGCTCACACCTGTAATCTCAGCACTTTGGGAGGCTGAGGCTGGTGGATCACCTGAAGACAGGAGTTCAACATCAGCCAGGCCAACATGGTGAAACTCTTGTCTCTATTAAAAATACAAAAATTAGCCAGGTATAGTGGCAAGCACCTGTAGTCCCAGCTACTCGAGAGTCTGAGGCAGGAGACACACTTGAACCCGGGAGGCGGAGGTTGCAGTGAGCCGAGATCATGCCATAATACTCCAGTCTGGGCAACAAGATCATAACTCAGTCTCCAAAAAAAAAATTAAAAAAAAAATGTCTGGGTGCGGTGGCTCACGCCTGTAATCCCAGCACTTTGGGAGGCCGAGGCAGGTGAATCACGAGGTCAGGAGATCGAGACCATCCTGGCTAACACAGTGAAACTCCACTCTACTAAAAATACAAAAAAATTAGCTGGGCGTGGTGGCGGGTGCCTGTAGTCCCGGCTACTCGGGAGGCTGAGGCAGGAGAATGGTGTGAACCCAGGAGGTGGAGGTTGCAGTGAGCCGAGATTGCACCACTGCACTCCAGCCTGGGTGACAGAGTGAGGCTCCATCTCAAAAAAAATAAAATAAAATAACTATTGTGTACTGGCCTTGATACTGGTGTGATGAAATAATTGGTACAACAAACTCCAATGACATGAGTTTACCTCTGTAAAAAATCTTCACATGTAGCCCCAAACGTAAAGTAAAAAAAAAAAAAAAAAAACATAAAAATTTTTCTTTAATTTACAACAGATTTTTTTTTAAAGTCTCATAACGATGCAGAAATACACGTGTACGAGACTTGCTCTGACAGCTAACACAGAACTGATAGTAGCAGCTCCCCAGTGAGGCTGGAAGGAGGGTGGAGGATGTGACAGGGAAAGGAGATGCCTTATGGCCAAGGGTCTAAGCTGCAGCTTTGCTTGGAGTTTTACCACAAAATATGTACATCATGTGATGGTGAAATATAACCATTTATATTTAATAATAATTGGTGGGGCTGGGCATGGTGGCTTGCGCCTGTAATCCCAACACACTGGGGGGCCGAGGCGGGCAGACCACCTGAGGTTAGGAGTTCGAGGCCAGCCTGGCCAGCATGCTGAAACGCTGTTTCTACTAAAAATACAGAACAAATAGCCAGGCGAGCCAGGCGCGGTGGCTCACGCTTGTAATCCCAGCACTTTAGGAAGCCAAAGTAGGCGGATCGCCTGAGGTCGGGAGTTTGAGACCAGCCTGATCAACATGGAGAAACCTCGTCTCTATTAAAAATACAAAATTAGCTGAGCATGGTGGCGCATGCTTGTAATGCCAGCTACTCGGGAGGCTGAGGCAGGAGAATCGCTTGAACCCAGGAGGCGGAGGTTGCGGTGAGCTGAGATCACGCCATTGCACTCCAGCCTGGGTAACAAGAGTGAAACTCCGCTTCAAAAAAAATAATAATAATGAAGGAATCATTAATGTATTATTCATCTATGTATGAACTTTCCATTCTAATTAGTAAGATTTTTGGAGTCAGAAACACAGTAACTCACTCAATTACCTAAAAATGTGGTATAAAATCAGGGAGAAAAGATTTTCCCTTATTGGTCTCCTTTTCTAGAATTTGCCATGTACTTTGTGCACATGAATACATGACTCCCATTGGCAGCTGCTCCCACACAGAGCTGACAGTGCATCCAGATGTGGCCCCTGAACAAACCCTGCTGCCCAACAGCATTGACACCACGGGACCCTCACCCCATCTCCATCCATGTCTGGGTGTGAGCCCTTCCCAGGACCATGCCCAGTGTAGCCTCTTCCCAAGTTCATGTCACTGGGTCACAAGAGACGGAATCTAAGCGAGATGAGATGAACTGACGGAAGGCATGGGTGAGTGTGAGTAAACATATCAGGCAGGACACTTCAGACTCAGAGAAGACTCCCAACTCCAAGGCCCAGCGTTTCTGAAAGGAAGGAGACAGAACAATCTACCGAGAATATCATCTCACCTGAGGAAGAGCCATCCCTGACTCCTTTGCTTTCCTCTTCCTCTTCTGGGTTTCTTCCTCACGTTCCAAGAGTCTTTAGAAGTCAATCCTGAATGTTAAAAATATGTTGTTTATTGCTCAGAATCAACACATCCCCTCCCTGTAACACAACAACACATACAAAGGAGACTTCACCTTGAGGAAATATGGTCCCCTATGCTGCCTACCGCACCACGAACAAAAAATTCCTACAGGAAAACTACCACTCTCCTCCTGGAGGAGCCCACACACACACTGCAGCAGTGGGGAGCTGGGCTGGGATGAGCTCTCCTTGAGGAGATCTCTACCATAAATACAAAAACTTAGCCAGATATGGTGGTACGCATCTGTGTGTCTGTGGTCCCAGCTACTTAGGAAGCTGAGGTGGAAGGATCACTTGAGCTCAGAAGTTCGAGACCAGCCTAGCCAACATGGAGAAACCCTCTCTCTACTAAAAATACAAAAATTGGGCTAGGCTCAGTGGCTCATGCCTGTAATACCAACACTCTGAAAGGCCGAGGTGGGTGGATTACTTGAGGTCAGGAGTTCAAGAGCAGCCTGGCCAATATGGTGACACCCTGTCTCTACTAAAAATACAAAAAGTAGCCGGGCTTGATGGGCATCTGTAATCCCAGCTACTCAGGAGGCTGAGGTAGAATTGCTTGAACCTGGAAGGTGGAGGTTGCAGTGACCCAAGATCACGCCACTGCACTCCTGCCTGGGTGACAGAGTAAGACTCAAAAATAAAATAAAATACAAATACAAATACAAAATTAGCAGGCTGTGGTGGCACACACCTGTAATCTTAGCTACTTGGGAGGCTGAGGCACAAGAATTGCTTGAACCCAGGAGATACAGGTTGCAGTGAGCGAAGGTCACAGGACTGCACTCATAGCCTGGAGGACAGAATGAGAGTCTGTTTGGGGGGGGGGAAAAGTGCATTTCTGATGGGATTGACACAGAGATAAGAAGACTTGAGTAATGTGATAGACACTGATGGGCAGACGGAACTTCAGATGGGGGTGGGAGGGCATGGGAGACAGCTCTGAGCCTAGACCTGAAGGAGAAAGGGACAGTGCCATCTTCATTTAGAAACATTGAATAAGAGCAGGGACAACAACCTGAGACAGGAAGGATTTTGATGTTTGAAAAAAGAGAAAAGCAAATGTGACTGTGGCAGAGGGAGTCAGATGAGGGTAAGCTCCCAGGAGGAGGCTGGACACTGGCAGGGACCCTGAACACAGGGCTGTGGAGCCAAAGTGAAGAGTTGGGCTTTTGTCCTGGGGAACACGGGAAGCAGGTGGAGGGTTCCCTGTCAGGCACCGATATGACCTGCTTTAGATGTAGCTGTGATATTCTAATACAGACAAAGGCCTCTGAAGATCCTCTCTGTTTCTGAGTCTACCGCTCTGTTTCTTCCATTCTTCTGCTTTTTTTTTTCATTTTTGGGGTACTGCATCCCACTGAAAATTCTAATTACAACTGGGCACTCCCCTCTCCCAGAAAAAAAGCCACACCCAGACACCGCCTCTATTTTGCCAATCATTTCAGGGGTCAGGATCACTCAGGTTGAGCTTTTCTGGTCTAGCCCCTCATCTTCAAGTTGCAGGGAGGCTCACTGGGGCTCAGAGCTGGAAACATTTTCACCAAGTTACCCTGAGAAGGTCTGAGATGAGTGAGAAAGTGTGCCTGAATTCTTACATGGGGGCCTGCAGGGCTAATGGGATGGGTTGGTCTTATCATCCCATCCTTAAAATTAGAGAAGCATCTTTCACATGCCTGGGTTAAAGAAAATTCTTTTGAAAGGTTCTGATGAAATTGACTCCCAACATTGAATTCTTCCTTACAAGAAAATCCCAGTAACATTTATAAAATGCAGAAGTGTAAACACACAGCTCTTGACCTTGAAAACAGGGAAACAGGGTCAGCTGTAGAACTAAGACATAAGCAAATTTTTTCAATCAAGAATACATGGGTGGACAGCTGCGGTGGTTCACACCTGTAATTCCAGCACTTTGGGAGGTGGAGGTGGGTGGATTACCTGAGGTCAGGAGTTTGAGACCAACCTGGCCAACATGGTGAAACCCTATCTCTACTAAAAATACAAAAATTAGCTGGGCTCCATCCTTGCAATTTATTTAACCTCTTGTTGCTCCTTCTCCCCAATCTTTAGATCGTCCTCAATCTCCATAGATTTCGGCCTCTTCTCCCATCTATGCGCCTCCTCTGCTCTGTTAAATTCTCTCTTCTCTGTTATAACCCCCTGGACCCAATCTGGCACCCCAGACCCCCAGGTGTCCTCCCTGCTGTGCTTCTCCCTCTGTTCTCCTTGCCACCAGCACCACTCTGCTCTGTCTGCCCTGGCTCTAAATCCCTCCTCCTCTCCCTCACTCTGATGAGCCTCCACATTTCTGCCCCTCTCCCTACCTTGCTGTCTGTCCTTCATCTCTCTGTACATCTAGCTTTTCTCTACATTTCTCCAGTTGCTTTTCTCCACCTGCTTTCTTATCTTTTATCACTTTTGCTGTCTCTTGGCAAATCCCTCACCATCCTCTACTTTGCCATCTGTTATGGGTCTTTCTCATTCTTCTTTTCTCTGTCTCAGGTTTTCCACTGCTCTCTCAGTCCCTCTCTCTGTCTCCTGATCCCTTTGGCCCACACGATCACACGAGGGTTTGGAGTAAGACTCCTGCATCTCGGAGAAGCACATTTTCCCAGAGCTGGAGATGGGCGGGCAAGAACACCCCGCGTCACAGGACAGGCCCCGGGCACCTCTCCAATGCAGGCTCAGGGGAAGCGGTGACTGCGGAGGGGAGATCTGGGGAGCAGCAGGGCCCAGCAAGAGGAGGAGGGAGGTGGGGAGCGACGCCGCCTTCGGACAAGGGTGGGATCCGCAGGATCCCAGGACCACAGAACGCGACCTCCCTGTGACTGGGGTCGCGGCGCTGTGCTCCAGGAACCCAGGAGGATGAGGCTGGGAGGCGCACAGGGTGGAGATACACCTCTAGGGTGAGGACTTTAGAAAGAGCAGTGCGGAAGGAGTCAAAAAAAGGTTTTGAGCAGGCAAACTACGAGATAGGAAGTGTATACATTGCCCTGTAGCAGAAAGACCGAGGACGGGACCAGCCTCAGGGCGACTTTAAACCTAAAAAGAAGGGGCTTCCGGACTCCCAGTAGAACATCTCCATTTGCTCTGAGTGAAGGAAGAAAGCGGAGAACTTCCAGGTCTATGGGGACCCCACATCCCATGTACAGAAGTGCTGGGGACCTGGGAAGCGCAGACTTAACACCACACAGAGCAAAACTCACCGCCCGCCGCGGCGTGACCGTCATTCCACGGGATCCGCTTCCTGGTCTGCGCGAATCTGCGCGCGCAGGACAGAAACCAGGCCTGGGTGGAGCCAACGAGGAGGTGAGCGGGGCCTGGGTGAGGTGTGGGCGGGGCGCGCAGCGGCGAGACCTTGCCCTTTAGAACCCGCAGAGGGCGGGGCCGGAGCGGGACCTGTGAGTCTCAGCCTCCTCCCAGGCCATGTTCTCAGGCTTTTGAACCCGGGAGATACAGCTTGCAGTGGGCCGAGATCGAGCTACTGCACTCCAACCTGGGCAACAGAGCCAGACTCCGTCTCTAAAAAAAAAAAAAAAAAAAAAAAAAAAATTTGCTTGTGCGAGACAGGGATACAACATTACTCTTTTCCATGTGGATATCCAGTTAGTTGTCCCAGCACATTTGTAAAAGAGATCTGTTACTTTCTCCTTTTTATTTACATTTTTTCTTTTCTTTTCTTTTTCCCTTTTTTTTTTTTTTTTTTTGTTTGAGGCTATTTCTCTGTTGCCCAGGCTGGAGTGCAGTGGCGAGATCTTGACTCACTGCAGCCTCTGCCTCCTGGGTTGAAGCGATTCTTCTGCCTCAGCCTCCGGAGTAGCTGGCATTACAGGCACACGCCACCATGCCCGGCTAATTTTTGTATTTTGTGTAGAGACAGGATTTCGCCATGTTGGACAGGCTGGTCTCGAACTCCTGACTTCAAGTGATCCGCCTGCCTTGGCCTCCCAAAGTGCTGGGATTACAGGCGTGAGCCACTGTGCCTGGCCCAGGAAATACTCTTTACTTTGCTTTTTAAATGTTGAGAAAATACAACTGAAAACTAAAAAATCTTCCCCAAAATGAGAAATCATCTTCATGACAAAACAGGAAGAAATAAGAACCATTTTATTAATAAATAAGCCTTAGACCAGAATGTGTTGGGAAATAGAGGCAAACAGCTAAGAGGTTGAAAAGAGTGAAAGAAACTTCATTGTTCTATGCAACCCGTTAAGTACATGTTTTCAAGATAAACACTAATCAGTCCTCAGGTAAGATTAGTTGACAACAGCTTTGGTCGCACATAGTTCATCCTGGCTGTATTTGGTAATGGAGGTGACCATCTGTGTCAGCTAGTTAGCTTCATGCAGAGAGAGGGGAATTACTTTAACCCACGTCTTTTTGACAAGTGTGAGTTTTACAACATGGCGGCAGGTGCCCTCTCTAGTGAGGCTCCTACAGTCCGACAGAAACTGATGTCAACAGTAAATAATAAAATTGAGAATACATAATTAATTATAGAGTTTATTGGAACGCAAAGCTTGAGGATAGCCACCTGGAAACGTCAACTCCAAATGAAGGGGGCCCGTGTTCCCAAGTAGAGACGTTAAGGTTTCACACACAGGGAAAGACAGAGAAGCTTTAGCAGAATCACATTTTCCATTCAAGACCAGTGCATAGGCTGCAGCAAGTTGATTGGTGATGGAGTGATACACTTCAAGGAAGGTTACTTTATCACTCCGTAAGAAGGGACAATGATGCCAACAGGTTAGTCTTCCTAATTATTTACAGGTAAACTTTTTTTTTTAAATTTATATTAGGAAACTAAATTTTATCGCACTTTTTTTTTTGTTTTGTGTTTTTTTTTGTTTGTTTTTTGGTATGCAGTCTTGCTCTGTTGCCCAGGCTGGAGTGCAGTGGTGCAATCTTGGCTCACTGTGACCTCCATCTCCCGGGTTCAAGCAGTTCTCCTGCCTCAGCCTCCTGAGTAGCTGGGATTACAGACACACGCCACCATGCCTGGCTAATGCTTTTGTATTTTCAGTAGAGACGGGGTTTCACCATGTTGCCCAGGCTGGTTTCTAATTCCTGACCTCAAGTGTTCCACCCACCTTAGCCTCCCAAAGTGCTGAGACTACAGGCGTGAGCCACCGCACCTGGCCAGTAAAACTCTTAGAACTTGCGCCTGCACACCACTGGACTCAGGTTGCGTGACCATGTTCCTCTCAAGGCTCAGAATTATTTAAATGTCCGTAGCTTTAAATTTGAAATATCTGATGTTTGAATTATTTAACTTCCTACTGAGATACAGGTACTATCTCCCTTGTAGTTTGCCTTACAAGGATCGCTCTCAAGACCTTCAGAAATACATCCTTGGGTCATTAAACTGAAAAAAGGTTTAGTTACTTTCTAAAAGATACCACTTCAGGCCAGGCGCGGTGGCTCAAGCCTGTAATCCCAGCGTTTTGGAAGGCCGAGGAGGACAGATGGCCTCAGGTCGGAAGTTGGAGACCGGCCTGACCAATATGGAGAAACCCCATCTCTCCCATAAATACAAAAATTAGCCTGGCCTGTTGGCATGCGCCTCTATTCCCAGCTACTCGGGAGGCTCAGGGAGGAGAATCGCTTGAGCCCAGGAGACATGGAGGTTGTGGTGAGCCAAGATCACGCCATTGCACTCCAGCCCAAGCAACAAGAGTGAAACTCCATCTCAAAAACAAAAAATAAATAATATTAATAATAATAATAAATATGGCCGGCGCAGTGGCTCATGCCTGAGCGAGACTCTGTCTCAAAACAAAATAAAATAAAACAAAACAAAACAAAAAGCAAAAAAAAAAACACACTACCAGTTACACAGTAGGGTGTCCTCAAAAACAAAGGGAATGCCTCCTCTTTAAGTTTTTCTTACATAGGCATCCAGGTAAAAACAAAGATATGTCTACCTGCCGGTTGGCTGACAGTCTAACACAACTTATTACTTTGTTGATTTAAAGCTATCCATGACTGGTCGCGGTGGCTCATGCCTGCAATCCCGGCACTTTGGGTGGCCGAGGTGGGCTGATCACCTGAGGTCAGGACTGTGAAACCAGCCTGGCCAACATGGTAAAACCCCATCTCTACTAAAGATACAAAAATTAGCGAGGTGTGGTGGTGCTCACCTGTAGTCCCGGATACTCAAGAGGCTGAGACAGAAGAATCAATTGAACCTGGGAGGCAGAGGTTGCGGTGAGCTGAGATTGTGCCACTGCACTCCAGCCTGGGTGACATAGAGAGACTCCATCTCAAAAAAAGAAATAACTAACTTTAAAGACGAAAATAAAGAAAAATCTGGAGAGGTCTCAGGAATCTCTAGCCAGTCTGATTGGAGAGTGTTCTTCCTCACTGAAGTCAGACACCAAAAACCGTGAAAGCTGGCTGATTTCTGAACTGCTGAAGTTCCAACAGAACATAACCAGATATACAAAGAGATAACATGGATGATCCCAAGAAATTATACACAAATTTATAAAACAGAGACTTAGAAATAACGGGACTAAAAATTCAAAATAAGCCTGGGCAACATGTTGAAACCATGTTTCTACCAAAAATACAAAAATTAGCTGGACATGGTGGTGCACACCTGTAGTCCCAGCTACTTGGGAGGCTGAGATGGGAGGATCGCTTGAGCCTGAAATGCAGAGGCTGCAGGGCACATGGTGCTCTCTCATGTTCTCAGAGAGGGCGCTTTTACACCTGGGGGTGGGGATGGAATCTTCCCAGATCTAAGAAATGAGGAAATGCCACGTCCTAGAAGAAGCAGTCAGTTTCTCAATAGCCCCTCCTGCAGGAACCCTCCAGATACATGTAGCAAAGTCAGCACACTCACAGGCAGCCAGTGTGGCATTCTTGGTAACAGTGAAAAACTGGGAAGGACTCATGTGTCTTCATTCAGAAAATGCTCCAAGGAGGATGAAAAACAGTAAGCTATCTTGTTTCCTACCTTGAAAACGTGGAATATTTTAACACTTGCAGGATAAAATACCAGAACAAAACATTTATCATGTTGAGCTCAGTGGCTCACGCATGTAATCCCAGTACTTGGGAGGCCGAGGAGGGAGGATCACTTGAGGCCAGGAGTCTAAGACCAGCCTGGCCAATATGGAGAAACTCCGTCTCTACTAAAAATATAACCATTAGCCAAGCATGATGGCACATACCTGTAATGCAGCTACTCAGTTGGCCGAGGCTAGAGAATCATTTGAACCCATGAAGCAGAGGTTGCAATGTGCTAGTAAGTTCCAGCCTGTTGACAGGGTCAGACACCTGTCTCACAAAACATACAAAACAAAAAACAAAACAACAACAAAAAAATCATTTGGCCGGGCACAGTGGCTCATGCCTGTAATCCCAGCACTTTGGGAGGCTGAGGAGGATGGATCACTAGAGGCCAGGAGTGCCAGACCACCCTGGCCAACATGGTGAAACTCCATCTCTACTAAAAATACAAAAAACTTATCCAGGCATAGCGGCACACACCTTTAGTCTCAGGTATTCAGGAGGCTGAGGCACAAGAATCACTTGAACCTGGAGGAAAGAGTCTGCAGTGAGGCAAGATTGCACCACTGCACTCCAGTCTGGGTGACAGGCACATTCATCCAAGAATTTTATCTAAAATCTCATAATGGTGTCTGAATACATTTCTGTAGGACTTACGCTGACTTGCCACAGTACTCTCAGCAGTGATTCCCCATTGAGCCAAGGGAACTGGTGGAAGGCTGGACAGGAAAGGGGATGCCTAAGTGAACTTTCTTTGTCCGGGAGTGGTTGCTCAACGCCTGTAATCCTAGCACTTTGGGAGGCCGATTTCCTGTTTTAAAAGCAATAATAGAACAAATTATCCTCTACCACTGATGTTACCTCCACTTTCCATTCCATTCTAAGTCATTAAAAGTGCAGAGTCAAAACTGGGAATTGTGGCAAATGCTTGTAAACCCAGCATTTTGGGAGTCCAAGGCGGGTGGATCACCTGAGTTCAGAGGTCTGAGACCAGCCTGACCAATGTGGTGAAACCGTGTTTCTACTAAAAGTACAAAACTTAGCTCTGGGTGGGCTGGCTCACACCTGTAATCCCAGCACTTTGGGAGGATGAGGTGGAAAGATCATGAGGTCAGGATTTTGAAAGCAGCCTGGCCAACAAGGCAAAACCCCATCTTTACTAAAAATACAAATATTAGCTGGGTGTGATGGTGCATGCCTGTAGTCCCAGCTACTCAGAAGGATGAGGTAGGAGAATTGCTTGAACCCGGGAGGCAGAAGTTGCAGTGAGCCGAGACCGTGCCAATGCACTCCAGCCTGGGTGACAGAATGAGACTCCATCTCAAAAAACAAACAAATAAACAAACAAACAAAAACTCAGCTGGGCCTGGTGGTGCGCACCTGTAGTCCCAGCTACTTGGGAGGCTGAGCCAGGAGAATTGCTTGAACCCAGGAGGTGGAGGGTATAGTGAGCCGACAGATATTGTGCCACTGCAATCCAGCCTGGTGACAGAGCAAGACTCCATTCTCACCCACCTAAAAAAGAAAAAAAAGTGCAGAGTCCAGCCAGGACTGGCTGTCTCATATCTGTTATCTCAGCAATTTGGGAGGCTGAAATGGGAGGCTGAAATGGGAAGATCACTTGAGGCCAGGAGCTCAAAGCTATAGTGAGCTTTGACTATACCACCGTACTCCTGCCTGGACAAAATAGCAAGACCCCATAGCCACATAATAAAAAATGAAAGACTTAGCCAGATATGGTGACACATGCCTGTCATCCTAGCTCCTTGGGAGGGTAATGTGTGGATCACTTGAGACCAGGAGTTTGAGGCTGCTATAAACTAGAATTGTACCATTGCACCCCAGACTGGGCCACAGAGCAAAACCCTGTCTTTAAAAAAAAAAAAAAAATTGACTTCAAATGCATTACAAAATCAGAAACAAAATATCTCCCTTTATTGGTCTCCTTTCCAGAATGTACAAGATATCAGTGCACATTAATGTATGACTTTCATATGTAGTTTCTGGGATCCAGTCCACAAAGAGCTAAACGTGCATCCAAATGTGGTGCCTGAACAATCCCAGCTGCCCAGCAGCACTGACACCATGGGACCCTTACCCCATCTCCATCCATGTCTGGTGTGAGCCCTTCCCAGGACCATGCCCAGTGCAGCCTCTATGGAAATTCATGTCACTGAGTTATAGAAGAGGGATTTTTTTTTTTTTTTTGAGATGGAGTCTTGCGGTGTCTGCTCACTGCAAGTTCCGCCTCCCGGGTTCATGCCATTCTTCTGCCTCAGCCTCCCGAGTAGCTGGGACTACAGGCACCTGCCACCACGCCCGGCTAATTTTTTTGTATTTTTAGTAGAGACAGGGTTTCACCATGTTAGCCAGGATGGTCTCCATCTCCTGACCTCATGATCCACCCGCCTCAGCCTCCCAAAGTGCTGGGATAACAGGCGTGAGCCCCGGCGCCCGGCCTAGAAGATGGAATTTAAGCGAAGATGAGAGGGACTGACAGAAGGCATGGGTGAGTGCGAACAAACATGTCAGGCAGGATGCTTCAGACTCAGAAAAGACCGGCTACTGTAATACCTGGCTTTTCAGAAAGAAAGGAGACAGGATAATCCACAAAGGAATATCAAGTATATCCATGCAAAACAGGCACTTTGTGATTTTTTTTGATTTTATGTATTTTTATTTTTTTGAGACAAAGTCTTGCTCTGTCACCCAGGCTGGAGTAAAATGGCGCGATCTCACCAAAATGCAACCTCCGCCTCCTGAGTTCCAGCAATTCTCCTGCCTCAGCCTCCTGAGTAGCTGGGATTACAGGCATGCTCCACCATGCATGGCTAATTATTGCATTTTTAGTAGAGATAAGGTTTCACCATGTAGGCCAGGCTGGTCTCGAACTCCTGACCTCAAGTGATCCACCCACCTCAACCCCCCAAAGTCCTAGGATTACAGGCATGAGGCACTGCACCCGGTGGCACTTTTTGACATTAACAAGTGGAGTGCCATTTGAACCCGGGAGGCAGAAGTTGCGCTGAGCCGAGATCATGCAATTGCACTCCAGCCTGGGTAACAGGGAGAGACTTTCTCTCAAAAAAGAAAAGAAGAAATGACTAACAGTGTCAGAGGGCTCAATTATGATATCACAACTACAGTTAAATAACAGCCAGGCCATACAGCAATTCTATATATACGCATTTCCCTTAGATATCTAGTTCACCATGCATAAGATATAAAACATAGAATGTGTACTGGGAAAATTGATAAACTGGGATCAGAGAAAACATTGTATAAAACAAATTGTACAATAAAAACATTTAAAAAATGATGCAGGCTCCCTGGTCTGGATGTTCATTTTGGCCAAAAGCCATGTTCAGAGTTCTTATTCTCCAATAGGATGTTCCTGCAGATGGGGCCTTTCAGATAATTTGATCATGGGTGTTGACTACTCATGAATAAGACCAGTGCCTTTATTTTTATTTTTATTTATTTATTTATTTTTTTGAGACGGGGTCTCCCCCTGTCACCCAGGCTGGAGTGTTGTGGCAGGATCTCGGCTGAATGCAAGCTCCACCTCCCAGGTTCACACCATTCTCCTGCCTCAGCCTCCCGAGTAGCTGGGAACACAGGCGCCTGCCACCACGCCTGGCTAATTTTGTTTCTGTATTTTTAGTAGAGATGGGGTTTCACCATGCCTGGCTAATTTTGTTTCTGTATTTTTAGTAGAGATGGGGTTTCACCATGCCAGCCAGGATGGTCTTCATCTCCTGACCTTGTGATCCACCCGCCTCGGCCTCCCAAAATGCTGGGATCACAGGCGTGAGCCACCTCGCTCAGCCTTATTTTTATTTTTTTCTTTTTTCTTTTATTTTATTTTATTATACTTTAAGTTTTAGGGTACATGTGCACAATGTGCAGGTTAGTTACATATGTATACATGTGCCATGCTGGTGCGCGGCACCCACTAACTCGTCATCTAGCATTAGGTATATCTCTCAATGCTATCCCTCCCCCCTCCCCCCTATTTTTTTCTTTATTTTTGAGAAAGAGTTTCACTCTTATTGCCCAGGCTAGAGTGCAATGGCCTGATCTTGGCTCACTGAAACCTCTGCCTCCTGGGTTCAAGTGAGTCTCCTGTCTCAGCCTCCTGTGTAGCTGGGATTTCAGGCATGTGCCACCACACCCAGCTAATTTTTGTATTTGTAGTAGAGATGGGGTTTTACCATGTTGGCCAGGCTGGTCTCGAACTCCTGACCTGAGGTGATCTGCCCGTCTCGGCCGCTCAAAGTACTGGGATTACAGGCTTGAGCCACCACACCCAGCCATCCATTTTTTTGTGTTCAGTAGATTCGAGGATTCACCATGTTGGACTGACTGGTCTCAAACTCCTCACCTCAAGCGATCTACCCACCTCAGCCTCCCAAAGTGCTGGGATTAGAGGTGTGAGCCACCGTGGCCAGCCAGTCTACGCTGTTTCTGACAGGACAGTGAAATGACGGAGACAGGAAAAGGAGCATGTCATCATCAACATCGCTGAAGGCTGACAACTCTTATTACACAAAGGCAGTTTACAGCCTGTCATATAAAAGCTGCAATGTGTGAGGCCATCTAATAGCACTAACTTGTTTAAAAACCTGCAGGCATCCAGGCGCGGTGGCTCACGCTTGTAATCCCAACACTTTGGAAGACCTAGGCAGGTGGATCACCTGAAGTTGGGAGTTCAAGAGCAGTCTGACTGACATGGAAAAACCCCATCTCTACTTCAAATACAAAATTAGCTGGGTGTGTTGGCACATGCCTGTAATCCCAGCTACTTTGGAGCCTCAGGCAGGAGAATAGCTTGAACCTGCGGGTGGAGGCTGCAGTGAGCTGAGATTGCACCACTGCAGTCCAGCCTGGGCAACAAGAGCGAAACTCCATCTCAAAAAACAAACAAACAAAAAATCTGGAGAAAAATTAACATTATTTCTCAAATAAGTTCTCATATAAGTACAGCAGGCCCCCAGTGTTCATGTACATGACTCCAATTTGCACATACAGTAAGTGAGGGACAAACTTGATCCTGGGCCTGAAGGATCCCACGACATGTTTCTAAGCACAATAGTCCACCAAGAAAGTACAGAAAACAACCAGTCACAAAAAATGCTGCAAGGAGAACAGAATGAAATATTACAAGGGGGATACAAGGGCTGAGCTGGGACACAAGGGCTGAGCTGTGCTGCTGACAGTGGTTCTAAAGCCATCCCTCATGGATCATGTGCTGAGTCATCATGCCCTGCACACAATGATTTAAGCAGCCTCCTAAAATTTTGTCCAGTGGATGAATAAGGTCTTGACTTACTCAGTGAGAGTAGTGTTGGAGGGGAGGGGCTCATGGGGAAATTGGGGTGTTCACTTTTAGAAAGTCATTAGGCTGGTATTTGCATCCAGATCAATGTAATATGTGAGGCAAGGCCAGGAAAGGAAGGGCAAGGGTGGAGGGCAGGAAGTAACGGACATGTAGGAGTGAACTTTGTATATGCACGTCTGTGGGAATATAATTCCACTAGGATAGACCAAATCTTGAGCTTGGAGGAAAGTGGAACTAATTTAGCAAATGGTAAAATATTGACCCAAGCTTAAATATGCAAATTACAATACAGGCAAGGGACAAGAATGAACGAGATCCAAAAAAGCAGCAGTATGGTGACCTGAGGTGAAAGCAGTTTTACGTCTCTTAAATTAAATGGCCTCTGATACCTAGTTTCAAGCATATACTCAACAATATGCCTTGTATAGATTCCAGAATTTCATACACACACAAAAAATGAGTAAAGTCTACGAGGAGTGCAGCAACGAAGGAGACCATGGATGTGAAGAATTCCCTGGCTGAGTAGGTAGAGACGTGTCTGTGGAAACAGAGACAGACTGAGCGCAGTGGCTCATGCCTGTAATAACAATCATAATAATAATGACAGGCTTTTTCTGTTTTCTCTTTTTTTGAGATGGAGTGTCACTCTATTGCTCAGGCTGGAGTGCAGTGGTGTGATCTCGGCTCACTGCAACCCCTGCCACCCAGGTTCAAGCAATTCTCTTGCCTCAGCCTCCCGAGTAGCTGGGATAACAGGCGCCTGCCACCAGGCCTGGCTAAAAGTTTGTATTTATTTATTTATTTATTTATTTTTTGAGACAGAGTCTTGGTCTGTCTCCCAGGCTGGAGTGCAGTGGTGCGATCTCGGCTCACTGCAAGCTCCACCTCCCAGATTCACGCCACTCTCCTGCCTCAGCCTCCCAAGTAGCTGGGACTACAGGTGCCCGCCACCACGCCCAGCTAATTTTTTTTTGTATTTTTATTAGAGATGGGGTTTCACCATGTTAGCCAGGATGGTCTCGATCTCCTGACCTCATGATCTGCCCACCTCGGCCTCCCAAAGTGCTGGGATTACAGGCGTGTGCCACTGCACCCATCCTAAATTTTGTATTTTTAGTAGATACAGGGTTTCACCATTTTGGTCAGGCTGGTCTTGAACTCCTGAGCACCTGACTCGGCCTCCCCAAGTGCTGGGATTACAGGCATAAGCCACCATGCCCAGCCCCTTCTTACTATTAACTCATTATTGTGATAGTTGACAACAATGAAAAATCTTAAAATCATTACAATTATTATAAAAAATAAAACTTAATGCAAATGTTGTGTTTTCTACATAAACCATGGGCTTACCCATCCACGTATTCATGCACACACATCACATCACAGTGTTACACGCATGGTGATGCACACCTCTACTCCCAGCTACTCCAGAGGCTCAGGCAAAAGAATCGCTGTAATCCAGGAAGCGGAGGCTACAGTGAGAAAATATCTCACTACTGCACTCCAGCCTGAGTGACAGATTGAAACTGAACTAACAAAAAAATAAGTAAAATCAACGATGTGATAAAGCGTCCTGTACCACTGATGTGTATCTTCACTTTCCATTCCATTCTGAGTCATTAAAACTGCAGAGACTGGCCGGGCACGGTGGCTCAGGCTTGTAATCCCAGCACTTTGGGAGGCTAAGGTGAAAAAACACAAGGTCAGGAGTTCCCGACCAGCCTGACCAATATGGTGAAATGCCATCTCTACTAAGAATACAAAAAAATTAGTCAGGCATGGTGGCACGTGCCTGTAATCCCAGCCACTCGGGAGGCTGAGGCAGGAGAATTACTTGAACCCGGGAGGCAGATGTTGCAGTCAGCTAAGATCCCATCACTGCACTCCAGCTTGAGCAACAGAGCGAGACTCCATCTCAAAATAAATAAATAAATAAAACAATTAGCCGCTTGTGGTGACACATGCCTATCATTCAAGCTCTTTGGGAGGCTGAAGTGGGGATTACCTGAGCCAAGGAGTTTCAGGCTGCTGTAAACTCTAAATTGTGCCATTGTACTCCAGAACTAAACTACAGAGCGACATTTTCTCTCTCTCTCTCCTTTTTTTTCTTTTGAGATGGAGTCTTGCCCTGTTGCCTAGGCTGGAGTGCAGTGGCACAATCTCGGCTTACTGTAACCTCCACCTCCCAGATTCAAGTGATTCTCCTGCCTCAGCCTCCTGAGTGGCTGAGATTACAGGCATGAGCCATGACTTCCAGCTAATTTTTGTATTTTTATTAGAGATGAGGTTTTACCACATGGGCCAGGCTGGTCTCAAACTCCTGACCTCAAGTGATCCACCTGCCTGGGCTCCCAAAGTGCTGGGATTACAGGCGTGAGCCACCACACCCAGACCAACATCCTATCTACTAGTGTGCCTTCAAATGCATTAAGAAATCGGATACAAAATGTCTCCCCTTATTGGTCTCCGTTTCCAGAATTTACCAGATATCTGTGCACATTAATGTATGTATTTCATATGTAGTTTCTCTGATCTGGTCCATGAAGAGCTGACATCCAGATGTGGCCCCTGAACAATGCAGGCTGCCCAGCAGCACTGACAGCATGGGGCCCACACCCCGTGTCCATCCATGTCTAGGTATGAGCCCTTCCCAGGACCATGCCCAGTGGAGCCTCTTCTCAAGTTCATGTCACTGGGTCACAGGAGATGGAATCTCAGAGTAGGTGAGAGGAACTGAGGGCAGGCATGGGTGAGTGCGAGCGAACGTGTCAGGCAAAATGCTTCAGACTCAGAAATGACTGGCTACTAAATACCTGGTGTTTCAGAAAGGAAAGACACAGATTAATCCACAGAGGAATATCACTTCACCTGAGGAAGAGCCATGCCTGGCTCCTTTCCTTTCCTCTTCTGAGCTGCTTCCTCATGTAACATGAGTCTTTAGAAATCAATCCTGTATGTGAAAAAAATATGAAACTTCATGTAGAAATGACTCACTCCCTTCCTGTGACAAAAACACACAAACAAGGGAGACGTCACCCTCTAGAAAGATGGTCCTCTGCTGCCCACTGCCCCAGAGATCATGCAGAGATAAGAAAGTCCCACAGGAAGACCTACAAGTAAGTGTATGTTTGACCCTGGTCTTCAGATCTCGCCCCCCTCCTGGAGAAGCCTCCCCCAAGAGGCAGCAGTGGGGAGCTGGGCTGGACTAATCTCCCCTTCAGCGCACAGACCCATCCCTGATCAATCCCCATCCAGAGGACAGCCCCTCACCTCTCTGTGGATCACAGGCTGAGCTCAGCCCTCAGAAATGGAGGACTCAGAGCTTCGATGCTCAATGCTGCACACAGATGACAAGCACCTGCGCCACTGCAGGTATTACTGAGGGTGGGTTCCATCCCGTCAGAATAAGAATCCCTGCTAAAGCGGCACAAAAGCTCTATTTGCAAAATGCCTCTAATGTGAAGCCAGGGTTGAGCTCCACTCAGAGGGGGCGAGCCCAGCACAGCCCCACGTTCTGGCTCTGCCCTCCCCTTGGGGCCTTGTTCTCACCAGGATCCAGACAGTGGATGGCAAAGGCGCAAAAATAATCACACAGAACAGGCAACGTGGACCAGAGGTGGGGTAAGGGTTGGGCTGTGTGAAAGGAAATAAATCTGTGAGCCCCTAAATCATTAAGCAAAAGGGAAAAGTCAAGCTGGGAACTGCTTAGGGAACCAAACTCCCCTTCTATTCAAAGTCACCCCTCTGCTCCCTGATATAGATGCACATCTGAGTGCCTCCTCCGAAAGGCTAATCAGAAACTCAAAAGAAGGGCCCAGCATGGTGGCTCATGCCTGTAATCCCAGCACTGTGGGAGGCTGATGCAGTGAGCTGAGATTGTGCCACTGCACTCCAGCCTGGGCGACAAAACGAGACTTCATCTCAAAAAAAAAAAAAACTCAAAAGATTGCAACCATCTGTGCCTCATTTATCTGTGACCTGGAAGTCACCTCCCTGCTTGAACCTGGGAGAAGGAGGTTGCAGTGAATTGAGATCTATAGGGTCCAGCCCTTTGGGGCTTAGTGGGTGTTCTCCCCATGTGCAGAGACAAGAGATTGTAATAAATAAAGACAGAAGACAAAGAGATAAAGAGAAAACAGCTGGGCCCGGGGGACCACTACCATCAAGATGTGGAGACCAGCAGTGGCCCCGAATGGCTGGGAGCGCCGATATTTATTGCATACAAGACAAGGGGGCAGGGTAAGGATGACTCTTCTAAGTGATTGACAAAGTGAAGCAAATCATGTGATCACAGGACAGGTGGCCCTTCCCTCTTAGGTAGCCGAAGCAGAGAGAGAAGGCAGCATACATCAGCATTTTCTTCTATGCACTTATAAGAAAGATCAAAGACTTTAAGACTTTCACTATTTCTTCTACCACTATCTACTATGAACTTCAAAGAGGAACCAGGAGTACGGGAGGAGCATGAAAGTGGACAAGGAGCGTGAGCACTGAAGCACAGCACCACAGGGAGGGGTTTAGGCCTCCGGATGACTGGGCAGGCCTGGATACTATCCAGCCTTCCACAAGAAGCTGGTGGAGCAGAGTGTTCCCTGACTCCTCCAAGGAAAGGAGACTCCCTTTCGCGGTCTGCTAAGTAACGGGTGCCTTCCCAGACACTGGCGTTACCGCTTGACCAAGGAGCCCTCAAGCGGCCCTGATGCGCGTGTGACAGAGGGCTCACCTCTTGCCTTCTAGGTCGCTTCTCACCATGTCCCTTCAGCACCTGACCCTATACCTGCCGGTTATTCCTAGGTTATATTAGTAATGCAACAAAGAGTAATATTAAAAGCTAATGATTAATGTTTATAATAATGATTGATAATTGTCCATGATCATCTCTATATCTAATTTGTATTATGACTATTCTTATTCTAACTATTTTCTCTATTATACTGAAACAGTTTGTGCCTTCAGTCTCTTGCCTCAGCAGCTGGGTGATCCTCCGCCCACAGAGATAAAGCCCTGCACTACAGCCTGGGCGAGAAGAGCCAAACTCCAACACACACACAAAAAAAGAATTTCAGAAGTGATGTATCTTCTCAGTCCTTTCATGTATACATGCAAATTTCTCTTTACATTACAAATTACAACACTTACAAATAATGTAATTTATTTCCCATATTTAAAATACATGCTGTCAAGTTCGGCTAAGTTTCCGGACGTACACAGTCACCCTCATCTGAGATGTGCAGGCTGCAAGGGAATGTGTTTGGGGGTTTAGGAAGTCACTTTTGGACACATGAAGGTGGAGATGCCTGTTTGATGTCCCAGCAGAGAGCTGAGGAGACAGCTGGACACAGGATTGTAGAGCTCAGTGGAGAGGCCTGCAGGGGACATGGGTAGGTGGGTTAAAGCTGTGAGATGAGATAAGGAAAAGCAGTGGGGGTGGACAGAGACAAGAATAGGTTCAAGACGATTTGAGTCTAATCTCTTGTTTTTTCCATTCCGGTATTTTTGTTTTTTACATTTTTGTAGGACAGGAATCTATTAAAAATTCAAATTACACCTGAGCATCACCCTCTCCTAAAGGAAATGCCACGAACTATTTGACAAAGTATTTCAGGGGTCAGACTCACTCTGACTGAGCTTTTCTGGTCTTATTCCTCACCTGTACATTACAGGTTGAGTCACTGTTGTTTCGAGCAGGAGATACTTCACCAAAAGTACAAAAAATTAGCCAGGCGTGGTGATGTGCATCTGTGGTCTCAGCCATTTAAGAACTGACTGGGGTGGATATTTGGGCCTGGGAGGCAGAGGTTGCAGTAAGCCAAGATCGTGTCACTGCATGCAAGTATGGGTGACTGAGTGACACTCTGTCTCAAAAAAAGAAAGAAAAAAAACATTCCAGGACAATTTTATACACCTGAGCAAATGAAATGTCTCTTTCAATGTCTAAGGTCCTGATGGCATGAATCCTAAACATGTAATTATTTTCTGAGAAAAATGATAGTAATACCTTCAAAATAAACACAATTGTGAACCCCTAGCTATAGGTGTTTAAAACACTGAAAGAGAAGCAGCGTTACAAATGAGATCTGAACAAATGTTTTCTTCATGAACACACAGGCTTTGCTGGAACAAGGTTCCAAGTCAATTCTGCCCACCCTTGAACATATGCAAAAAATATTATGGATCAGAGGAACTTGAGGGGAATGTTTACTTAGCAGCTCACAGCTCACCATTTTATCAGGTGACATAAAGAAAGAAAATGGAATAATAGGCTACTTCAACTAAATTTTAATGTTAGCATAAAGAAAAAGTTCCTTGATATCTTTATCAAGTACATATAGAAACAATCTAAAATCATTTATCAGGTACCAGAAAATGTTTCCAATGTATGATACAGACTAGAAAGCATGCAGTCCTCAATGTAAACTGAACACAATAAATTTCAGAGAAAAACAGTTTTAAAATGGTTAAAAAATATATCTAATGAAATGTGGGGTCATAGAAGAATATTTTGAACACATATTATAGTTGCAAAACAATGATATTACCTCATAAGATTATATCAAAGCTTTTTTGAGAAGCGGTATTTTATTTTTATTTTATTATTTTTATTTTTTTTATTTTATTTGAGACGGAGTCTTGCTGTGGCCCAGCTGGACTGCAGTTGTGTGATCTCGGCTCACTGCAACCTCTGCTTCTGAAATGAAAGCCATTCTTCTACCAGCCTCCCGAGTAGCTGTGTTACAGGCATTCACCACACCAAGCTAATTTCTACATTTTAGTCAACATTGTCTTGTCCCAACTTAAAATGACTTATGCATTTACAAAACAGTGATTTCTTTGGGGCATCGTCCCCATAACCTTTTCATAAAGCATTAATGATTTCATTGTTCCTCTACCCAAATTTCACCATATTCATTTTTTGAGACACTATCTGTCTCTGTCACCCATGCTGGAGTACAGTGGCATGATCACGGCTCCCTACAGCCTCAAACTCCCAGGCTCAAGCCATCCTCCCACTGCAGACTCCACAGAAGCTGAACCAGCAGGCATGTGCCACCATGCCTAGCTAATTTATGTATTTTTTGTAGAGAAGGGGGTTTCTGGTCTTGAATACCAGGGCTCACGTGACCCACCTGTCTCGGCCTCTGAAAGTGCTTGGATTACAGGCCTAAGCCACTGCATCTGCTCTCATCGTAAATTTGATGTTTCTTCTTGTTTAATTTTAGCAAAATTTACATTGCTTTGATTCTTTTTTCAAACTCATGTCTTCCCCTTTTGAGTGCCTCAAACTAGACCCTGTTCAGACATGTCACAGATTTGTGCCAGTTTATTTTGGTGCATAAAATGTGACATCATGCGCAATTTTCACATAATATGTATTTTTTTCATGAACTTCTTGAAGACCCCTTGTACTAGCAAACTGTACTCAAGAGGATATTAAAAGGATTGTAGATATGCAAGTGCCACTTATTTCTGGGATGCAAGGATGGTTCAACATAGTCAAGCAAATCAATGTGATTTACCACTTGAACAGAATGAAAGATGAAAACCACATCATCTCAATACATGGAGAAAAAGCATTTCACAAAATTCAACATCCAGTCATCATAGAAATCCCAAACAAAGCCGGGCGCGGTGGCTCACGCCTGTAATCCCAGCACTTTGGGAGGCCGAGGCGGGCGGATCACGAGGTCAGGAGATCGAGACCATCCTGGCTAACATGGTGAAACCCCATCTCTACTAAAAATACAAAAAATTAGCCGGGCGTGGTAGTGGGCGCCTGTAGTCCCAGCTACTCGGGAGGCTGAGGCAGGAGAATGGCGTGAACCCGGGAGGTGGACCTTGCAGTGAGCCGAGATCGCGCCACTGCACTCCAGCCTGGGCGACAAAGCAAGACTCCGTCTCAAAAAAAAAAAAAAAAAAAAAAAAAAAAAAGAAATCCCAAACAAAATAGATACAGAAGAAAATTTACCTCAGCAATACAAAGACCATCCATGAAATGACCACAGCAGAAATAACCAATCAGGGAAAATGGAATGCTTTTCCTGTAGGATCTCACATGATGCAAGAATGCTCTCACCCGTTCTATTCAATCAATACTGGCTGTCCCAGCCAGAACAATGAAATAGCAAAAGAAATCAAACTCATCCAAATCAGAAAGAAAGGAGTCAAATTTTATTTGTTTGTAGATGACATGACCTTCTGTGAAGAAAATCACAAAGAGTCAGCCAAAATGCAACTGGAACTAATACACACATTCAGTTTATTTGCAGAATAGAATAACAACACCAAAAATTAGTTGAATTTCCATACATTAACAATAAATAATTTTAAAAGAAAATTAAAAACCAATTCCATTTGCTAAAGAACTTAAAGTAAGAAATATTTAGGAATAAACATGAAAAGTGAGGTTTGTACCTTGAAATCTATAAACATTGATCAAAATGATTAAAAACATGTATAAATAGATATAAATCCCATACTGATTGGAACAAATGAATATCGCTCAATGATTATATACCCAATTGTGATTTAGATTCGGTACAATACTCATAGAAGTCCCTATAACTTTTTGTTAAAGAAACAAAAAACAGGCCAGGCACAGTGGCTCACTCCTGTAATCTCAGCACTTTGGGAGGTGGAGTCGGGTGGATCATAAAGTCAGAAGATAGAGACCATTCTGGCTAACATGGTGAAACCCAGTCTCTACTAAAAACACAAAAAATTACCCAGGTGTGGTCGCACACAACTGTAGTGTCAGCTACTTGGGAGACTGAGGCAGGAGAATTGCTTGAACCTGGGAGGAGGAGGTTGCAGTGAGCCGAGATCGTGCCACTGCACTCCAACCTGGGCGACAGAGCAAGACTCCATCTCAAAAAAAAAAAAAAAAAAAGAAAAAGAAAATAAAGGCTGGGAAAAGTGGCTCCCATCTGTTGGCTAGGCTGTTCTCAGACTCGTGAGCTCTAGTGACCTACCTGTCTTTGCCTCTCAAAGTGCTGGAATTACAGGCATGAGCCATGGCCCCCAGTGCAATCCTCTTAACATAAACAGTTTAATGGCAATTAATGCTTGAAATCAATGTTCAATCAACAAACTCAGGTCAAGGCTGATTTGACTCTAATGTCAATTAATGCTTGATGGTTTGCTATACTCACTGCATTTGAAACAACTGTCTCCAAAAGGAATTGTCTGATGGTCTGCAAGGAGTGACCTTGGACTGAAGACCCTTCCACACTGATGACATTTGTAAGATTTCTGTCCAGCATGGATTCTCTGATGTCTAATGAGGTGTGAATGTGAAGTAAACACTTTGCCACCATCATCACACTTGTGAGGTTTCTCTCCTGTATGAATTCTCCTATGTTTTGCATAGGATGAAGCTTGACTGAAGACCTTGCCTCAGTCATGACATTTATAAGGTTTCTCTCCAGCATGAGTTCACCAGTGAAATGCAAGACATGAACGATGTCTGAAAAATCTGTCACATTTATTACACTTGTAAGATCTCTCTTCACTGTGGATTCTCCAATGATGTGCAATGATTGTAGCATTACTGAAAACCTTGTGACAATCATTACATTAGTCAAGTTTCCCTATACCATGGATTGCTTGATGGTGAATAAGTGGTGACTGCCCACTAAAGGCTTTGCCACACTCATTGCACTTGTAAGGTTTCTCTCCAGTGTGAATTCTAGTATGGTGTGCCACGTGTGAATCATTCCCGAAAGCCTTGTCACAAACCTTACATTTGTATGGCTTTTCTCCAGTATGAATTCTCCTATGTATTTGAAGCTGGATTTGTGAATGAAAACTTTGTCACATTGTTCACGTTTGTAAGATTTCTATGCAGTATGAAGTCTATGATGACTTGCAAGGTGTGACTGTTGATTAAAAACCATGTCACATTCGTTACGCTTGTAAGGTTTCTCTCCACTATGAATTACAAGGTGTGAATTTTGACCAAAGATCTTGCCACACTCATTACACTTATAATGAGTTTCTCTCCAGTGTGAATTCTAGTATGTTTTGCCAGATATGCATTATATGCAAAAACCTTGTCACAAACCTTACCTCTGTATGGTTTCTCTTCAATGTGAATTTTCTTATGTGTTTTAAGGTTTGATTTACGACTGAAAACTTTTGTCACATTCCTCCCATTTGTAAGGTTTGTCTCCAGTATGAAGTCTATGGTGATGTGCAAGGGTTGCTTTTTGATTAAAAACCTTGCCACATTCATTATGCTTATAAGGTTTCTCTCCAGTATGAATTGCCTTATGACTTACAGTGTTGAATTGTGATGGAAGGTCTTGCCACACTCATTACACTATTAAGGTTTCTCTCCACTATGAAGCCTATGATGGTATACAAGGGATGACATCTGACTGAAGGTCTTGCCACACTCATTACACTTGTAAGGTTTCTCTCCAGTATGAAGCCTACGATGGATTATAAGCGATGATGTCTGACGGAAGGTCTTGCCACACTCATTACACTTGTAAGGTTTCTCTCCAGTATGAACTCTCTGATGTTGTGCCAGGTGTGAATCCCTCTGGAAAGCCTTGTCACAAACCTTACATTTGTACGGTTTCTCTCCAGTATGAATCCTCCTGTGTCTTTCCAGGTTTGATTTGCGACTGAAAACTTTGCAACATTCTTCACATTTGTAAGGTTTCTCTCCACTATGAATCCTCCTATGTCTTTCAAGGTGTGATTTGCGACTGAAAACTTTGTCACACTCTTCACATTTGTAAGGTTTCTCTCCAGTATGAAGTCTACGATGGCGTGCAAGGGTTGATAGTCGATTAAAAACCTTGCCACATTCATTACATGTGTAAGGTTTCTCTCCAGTGTGAAGTATAGTATGTTTTGCCAGATATGAATTACATGTGAAAGCCTCATCACAAACCTTACATTTGTATGGTTTCTCTCCAGTATGAATCCTCTTATGTCTTTCAAGATGTGATTTGCGACTGAAAACTTTGTCACATTCTTCACATTCATAAGGTTTCTCTCCAGTATGAAGCGCTTTGTGAATGAAGAGGGATGAATTGTGACCAAAGGTCTTGCCACACTCATTACACTTGTAAGGTTTCTCACCAGTGTGACATCTACGATGGCATGCAAGGTATCGCTTCTGATTAAAGACCTTGCCACATACATCACATTTATATTGTTTCTCTTCTAAGTGAATTATCTGATGTTTTTTTAAGAGTGAGCTGCAATTAAAGGATTTGAAGCTCTGTATACATTCAAAAGATTTTTCTCTCATGTGTACTTCCCATTTTTGTGTGAGTAATGAAGAATGGAGGGAATTATTTCCATACTTATTAGAAATATGGGTTTTGGGCCTACAACAAATTCTTTGGGATGTTGAAACTGAGGAAGCGTTGTTGATAGACTTCTCAACTTCATTACCAATTTTCCCCTCAGACTGAAATATGTGCAGTTCAGGCAGATGCGAATGAAAGCTTGATCCAAGCTGATCTTCAATAGGCTTGTTTCCGGCATGCCTTTGTTCATGTTGGCCTGTACTACCAGCCAACTCTTTGATTTCTGTCATGGGTGCCGCATAGCCATTTGTTTCATCTTCTTTCCACTGAAACTCGAAGCCACGAATGTCTTTCTCAATTTCATGGAAACAAAATTCTCCAGTGTGATGACTTGCTTGTCTGTGCAATGTCCCTGTGTGGAACACTTCTGTATTGTCTTGCCCTGTTGATGACAACGTCTTCAACATGCATTTGGAAGAGATATCTACAAAATTTAAACACCAATAGGTTTCCAATTAAGTACAGATGGTATATAATACTGAAATGTGTAAATATCACAGAAAAAACAATACTTATTTTCAACTTCCCAAACATGAGCTTCAAAGTTTAGGAACACAAAAGGAGTAAGATT
Organism: Gorilla gorilla gorilla; assembly: GCF_029281585.2. Taxonomy (NCBI): domain Eukaryota; kingdom Metazoa; phylum Chordata; class Mammalia; order Primates; family Hominidae; genus Gorilla; species Gorilla gorilla. The sequence continues at coordinate 64,800,992 of NC_073244.2, forward strand.
CTTTAATAAATAAAGGGCGATTACATGTGCTTCAAATCATTTCTATGGAAGCCTATTCCCAATATCATGACAAAACACTGACAGGGCACAAACACGTGTGAGTCTAAAGAAAGGAGTGTTTTTCCACTGTGACCCTAAAGTGTGTCACACTGCAAAATACATATCACTGTCACATCAGAGAAAAATATATATTCTCCATATTTACAGCGTATTTAGGATATACAAATAAATGCTAAAGAACCACACAATGTACTATATTGGTAAATAACCCACAACAAGCTTTTGTAAGAATAACCAAAATTAGTGGAAATTCTCTATTGTCAAACAATCACAGCACTGACAAGATAACAGAAGATTACAAAAATTAGCCAGGTGTGGTGGCCAGCACCTGTACTCCCAGCTCTCCCAGCTACTCCCGAGGCTGAGTCACAAGTATTGCATTAAGCTAAAAGGCAAAGGTTGCAGTTAGCTAAGATTGCACTACTCCACTCCAGCCTTGGTGCAAAATGAGACTCCATCTCAAAAAAAAAAAAAAAAAAAAAAAAAAAGGCATGGCATGGTGGCTTGTGACTCTAATCCCAGTAACTCCGGAGGCCGAGGAAGGTGGATCACCTCAGGTCAGGAGTTCAACCAGCCTGGCCAATGTGGTGAAACCCCATCTCTACTAAAGACACAAAAAGTAGCTGGTATGGTCACAGGCACCTGTAATCCCAGCTACTTGGGAGGCTGAGGTATGATAATCGCTTGAACTCGGGAGGCAAAGATTGTGGTAAGTTGAGATTGTGTCACTTTACTCCACCCTGGACAACAGAGTGAGACTCTGTCTCAAAAAAAAAAAAAAAAAAAAGAAAATGTTAATACCATATTTTTCTGAATAACTGTTACAAAATTACCTATATCCATGTGGAACAGTTATGTTGTGACTTTTTAAAAAATTTTTTGTATTTTTGTTTTTTTGAGATAGAGTCTCGCTCTGTCACCCAGGCTGGAATGCGATGGCACGATCTTGGCTCACTGCAACCTCCACCTCCTGGGTTCATGCTAGTCTCTTGCCTTAGGTCCTGAGCACCTGGGATTACAGGCATGTGCCACCATGCCCAGCTAATTTTTGTATTTTTAGTAGAAATCAGGTTTCACCATGTTGGCCAGGCTGGTCTCGAACTCCTGACCTCAGGTGATCCACATGTCTTGGCCTCCAAAAGTCCTGGGATTACAGGTGTGAGCCACTGCACCCTGTGGCACTTTCTGACATTAATGGGGGGAGTGTGTCCGTTATATTGCATACCACATACCGAAAACTCATATATAAATTCATAAAAATCAATTAATCAAATATTGCAACCCATGATAAAACAAGCAAGAAAATAATAAGTAGATTTATACAGACTGAAGAATTCTAAACAATTCCCTCTTAAGAAAAAAGCCAAAACTTGTACTTACCACCAGCACACAGTATAAGAACTGAAATACATGTTAAGATGACTACCTTCTGACATATGAGGTCAAGAAAATACACAGCTTTATCAGGAACAAGAATTGACTAGCGGCCGGGTGCAGGGGCACGTGTCTGTAATCCCAGCATTTTGGTAGGCTGAGGTGGGTGAATCATGAAGTCAGGAGTTGAAGACCAGCCTGGACAACATGGCGACACACCATCTCTACTAAAACTACAAAAAAATCAGCCAGGCATGGAGGAAGACGCCTGTAATCCCAGCTACTTGGGAATCTGAGGCAGGAAACATTTGAACCCAGGAGGCGGAGGTTGCAGTGAGACGAGATCATGCCACTGCACTCCAGCCTCAGTGACAGGATGAGACTTTGTCTCAAAAAAATAAAATAAGATAAATAACTACTTCTCAAATAAGCTTTGGTAGATGTGGTATTCTCTAAGAGGATGTTCCTGCAGATGCAGACTTTGAGAGAATATAGTCATGGGTGTTGACTACTCGTGAATAGGACTAGTGCATTTATAAAGGGACATTAAAGAGGTCATTGCCTGTTCCTCTTTCCACCATATTAGGACACAGCAGGAAGGTGGCTGGGCTAAACCATGAAGAATGCTCTCACCAGGAATCAATTTGGCTGGCACCTTGCTCTTGGATTTCCCACTTCCCAAATTCGTAAGAAATAAATTTCTGTCTCTTAAGCCTGCCAGTTTAAGCTACTTCCTTTTTTGTTTGTTTTTGAGATGGAGTCACGCTCTATCACCCAGGATGCAGTGTAGTGGCATGATTCTCCTACCTCAAGTGATTCTCCCTCCTCAGCCCAGGGTCTCACTCTGTTGCCAAGTCTGGAGTGCAGTGGCATGATCTTGGCTCACTGCAACCTCCACCTCCAGGGTTCAAGTGATTCTCCTGCTTCAACCTCCCAAGTAGCTGGGATTACAGGTGCACGCCACCAGGCACAGCTAATTTTTGCATTTTTAGTAGAGACGGGGTTTCACCATGTTGGCCACGCTTGTCTCGAACTCCTGAACTCAAGTGATCAACCTGTTGCAGCCTCCCAAAGTGCTGGGATTAGAGGGGTGAGCCACCGCGGCCGGCCAGTCTAAGCTATTTCTAACAGGACAGTGAAATGACAGAGACAGGAACAGGAGCATCTCATCATCAACATCACTGAAGGCTGACAAATCTTATTAAACAAAGGAAGTTAAGAGTCTGTACTGTAAAACTTGCAATATTTGAAGCCATCTACTAGCACTAACATGTTTTAAAAACCTTGAGACAGGCAAAGTGTGGTGGCTCATGCCAGTAATCCCAGCATTTTGAGAGGCTGAGGCGGGAGGATCACCAGGTCAGGAGATTGAGACCATCCTGGCTAACAAGCTGAAACTCCGTCTCTACTAAAAACATACAAAAAATTAGCCTGGCGTGTTGGCACTCACCTGTAGTCGCAGGTACTTGGAAGGCTGAGGCAGGAGAATTGCTTGAACCTGGGAAGTAGAGGTTGCAGTGAGCCGAGATGACACCACTGTACTTTAGCCGGGGTGACAGACCAAAACTCTGTCTCAGAGAAAAAAAAAAAAAGAAATGAAAGAAGGCTAAAGAGTAACTCCAGCCCACAAGCCTATATAAAGTTCTCCAGACAGGGTGTGGTGGCTCACGCCTGTAAACCCAGCACTTTGGCAGGCTGAGGCGGGCGGATCCCCAGGCCAGGAGATCGAGACCATCCTGGCAAACCAACACGGTGAAACCCCATCTCTACTAAAAATACAAAAATTAGCTGGGTATAGTGGTGCACGCCTGTAGTCGCAGCTACTGGAGAGGCTGAGGAAGGAGAATTGCTTGAACTCAGAAGGTGGAGGTTACAGTGAGCTGAGATCACACCACTGCACTCCAGCCTGGGCAAGAGAGTGAGACTCCGTCTCAAAAAACTAACTAACTAAATAAATTAATAAAGTTCTCCAGTAAAGGTAAATAAAAAAACAGTCTAGGTGTGGTCGTTCATTCCTGTAATCCCAGCACTTTGGGAGGATGAGTCAGGCAGATAACCTGAGGTTGGGAGTTCGAGATCAGCCTGGCCAACAAGGAGAAACCCTGTCTCTACTAAAACACAAAATTAGATGGGTGTGGTGGCACATGCCTGTAATCCCAGCTACTCGGGAGGCTGAGGCAGGAGAATCGGTTGTACCCGAGAGGGAGAGTTTGGAGTGAGCTGAGATCGCAGCATTGTACTTCAGCCTGGGTGACAAGAACAAAACTCTAAATCATAAATACATAAAGTAATTAATTAATAAAAGGACAGATACAAAAACTGGCATACGTATACCTTTTCTTCATAACTAAACTCTTTTCATATTATTTAAAATAAAAGGCATGAAAAACACTGTATATATATGTTAACGGAAATGCAAAATACACAGAAATAATTCTGACATAAATAAAAAAATTCTAGTGGAGAAGAAGTAGTTTTCGCAGGTTATGGATTTTTTTTTTTTCTGTCTCCCAGCCTGGAGTGTGATGGTGTGTTATCAGCTCACCACAACCTCCGCCTCCCGGATTCAAGTGACTATCCTGCCTCAGCCTCCTGAGTAGCTGGGATTACAGCCACCCACCACCGCACCTGGCTAATTTTTGTATTTTAGTAGAGTTGAAGTTTTCACATGTTAGCCAGGCTGGTTTTGAACTCCTGACCTCAGGTGATCTGCTCAACTCGGCCTCCGAAAGTGCTGGGATTACAGGTGTCAGCCACTGCACACGTTCAGGTTATGGAAATTTTAAGTTTCGTTATTATGCTATAAGTTTAAGATGTTTAACATACCTGCAACAATAACCTCTGCCCAAATATCTGTACAACACACTTCACTTCTACGTACTGAAAGGAATGGACACTAACGTTGTTATATTCACACTGGAATCATGCTTAAACCACTTATATGTTTACAAAGAACTAAAAGACCAAACTATTTAAAATAGTAACAATGGTTAGGCATGGCAGCTTACATCTGTAATCTCAGCACTTTGGGAATCCGAGGCAGGTGGATCACTTGAGATGAGGAGTTTGAGACCAGCCTGACCAACATGGTGAAACCCCCCTCTACTAAAAACACAAAAATTAGCTGGGCATGGTGGTGTGCGCCTGCAGTTCCAGCTACTCAGGAATCTGGGGAACAAGAATCCTTTGAGCCCAGGAGGCGGAGGCTGCAGTTAGCCAAGATCATATCACTGCACTGTAGCCTGGGTGACAGAGTGAGACTCTGTCATAAAAAAAAGAAAGAAAGAAAGAAAAGAAAGTAAGAGCAGAGAGATAAGTAGGTGCAAAGAAACTGTGGGGAAAAGAGAGATCAGACTGTTACTGTGTCTATGTAGAAAAGGAAGACATAAGAAACTCCATTTTGATCTATATTAAGAAAAATTGTTCTGCTTTGAGATGCTGTTAATCTGTAACTTTAGCCCCAACCCTGTGCTCACAGAAACATGAGCTGTATTGAATCAAGATTTAATGGATTTAGGGCTGTGCAGGATGTGCCGTGTTAACAATATGTTTGCAGGCAGTATGCTTGGTAAAAGTCATCACCATTCTCCATTCTCAGTTAACCAGGGACACAATGCACTGCAGAAAGCTGCAGGGACCTCTGCCCTAGAAAGCCTGGGTATTGTCCAAGTTTCCCCCCACTGAGACAGCCTGAGATATGGCCTCGTGGAAAAGGAAAGACCTTATATCCCCCAGCCTGACACCTGTAAAGAGCCTGTGCTGAGGAGGAGTAGTGAAAGAGGGAGGCCTCTTTGCAGTTGAGATAAAAGGAAGGCTTCTGTCTCCTGCTCGTCCCTGGGAATGGAATGCCTCGGTGTAAAGCCGACCATTCATTCTATTCTGAGATAGGAGGAAAACACCCCATGGCTGGAGGTGAGATATGCTGGCAGCAATACTGCTCTGTTGTCTTTTCTACACTGAGATGTTTGTGTGAAGAGAAACATAAATCTAGCCCACAGTACCTTTCCTTGAACTTATTCATGATACAAATTCCTTTGCTCACATGTTTCCCTGCTGACCTTCTCCCCACCTGTTGCCCTGCTACACTCCCCTCGCTAAGACAGTAAAAATAATGATCAATAAATACTGAGGGAACTCAAGAGACTGGCGCCGATGCAGGTCCTTGCATGCTGAGTGTGCTAGCCCCATGGGTCCACTGTTCTTTCTCTATACTTTGTCTCTGTGTCTTATTTCTTTTCTGAGTCTCTCATCCCACCTGACGAGAAATACCCACAGGTGTGGAGGGGCTGGCCCCCTTCAGAAAGATGTCCATTCAGAGATGTGAAAAATTAAACTTTCCTTTTCCCACAGAATTCTCCCACTTGCAGAGTTTCCTCGCACACTATTTGAAGGTGGAACTTCCACTCTGCCCATCTGAGCTCTTACCTGCATTTACACCTGTAATACATTCCCACCCATCTGGATTTTTTTTGCTATTTTCACTTCACTCTCCACAGTCCAGGGCTTTTCCTTTGCTCCAATATGGAGATAACAGGTCATAAAGAGACTCCTGCTTATAAAAAGCAAGGACCATAAAGTGCTGGAGCTTTCATAGAGTCCCAGCCCTAGGTTTCAGTAGGAAAGAAGACATTACCAAAGGATCTAGGAAAACAGTTCACAAATTGCTCCACCTACTGCCTCCTTCTGAATGCTGAGGGACCATTGTAATATGTAATATGTGGACATCGAGCTCTCTTCCAAGAATACCGAGTCAAAAGCATAGGAGAAGCGAACAGGAAACTGGATATCTTTAACGTGTGCCATAAGGTTTTGTTTTTGTTTTTTGAGATAGAGTCTTGCTCTGTCACCCAGGCTGGAGTGCAGCGGTGTGTTCTCCACTCACTGCAACCTTGGGCTCCTGGGTTCAAGTGATTCTCTTCACTCAGCCTCTCTAGGAGCTGGGATTACACCTATGTGCTACCACGCCCAGCTAATTTTTGTATTTTTAGTAGAGAAGGGGTTTCTCCATGTTGACCATGCTGGTCTCGAACTCCTCACCCATAGTGATCCACACGCTTTGGCCTCCCAAGGTACTGGGATGACAGGAGTGAGCCACCACGACCAGGCTGCCATAAGGTTTTATGCCTACTTTACTTCTGGAACCCCCACTGAGCTATCATGAAGAACGCAGAACATCTAAACAAAGGGGACAGTGAAAGTCCAGATGCTACATCATGAAGCTTTTCATTTCAAAATCAATACGGCTTCCATTTTAGTCAAGGAACAATGGGGCTCCTAAGAGACAATAAGAGAAAATGCAAAAATACACATGGGCACATCCCCAGGAGGGAAGTTATCCTCACCCAGGGAGATGAGGTTCCTATAATTCTCCAGCATCACGTCCCTGTATAAAGTCCTCTGAGCAGGGTCCAGGCATTTCCACTCCTCCTGAGAGAATTCTATAGCCACATCCCTGAATGTCAATAGACCCTGAAATGAAAACACATTTTAAGCAAATGGTTATGGGAGGAGTTCTTATCTTTACAGAAAATGAGAGGAGGAGAGAGGGGAAAGCATGGATTTAACTGTAGAGAATGTTCTGACAAATCCAAATAAGGGATTTCTCACTACATGATGTCTCCCCAGATGTGTTTTATTACACTTTTTGAGTATTATCAAGACATACTCTCAGTATAAATTTCTTATGTTTGTGAAAAATAACAGAAATAAACAAATAAAAAATCAGTGTTGGATTCCTGTTATAAAAATGTTTGAAACTTTTATAGACACAGCAAGTGACATTCATTATCTAGATGAGAAAGAGCACAACTGACATCTTAAAAGATGACAACGTCCACAGTAAAAGACAGGCTGGGCACAGTGACACACATCTGTAATCCCAGCTACGCAGGAAGCTGAGGCAGGAGAATCACTTGATCCTGGGAGGCACAGGTTGCAGTGATCCCAGATCGCATCACTGCACTCCAGCCTGGGCAACAGAAACTCCGTCTCAAAAAAAAAAAAAAAAATTAGCCAGGTGTGATGGCAAGCACCTGTGGTCCCAGCTACTCGGAAGGGTAAAGAAGTAGGATGGCTTGACCCTGAGGGTGGAGGTTGCAGTGAGCTGCGATCCCGCCAGGGCACTCAAGCCTGGGCAACAAAGCGAGACCCCGTCTCAAAATAAAATAAAATAAATGAAAACAATATTACTCAAAGTACAAAAATCAATCGTGTATATATATGTTCACAAAATAATAAAACCTACAGAGACTCACAAAACACTAGATGTGAATACAAAGGGTTGTCATTTGTCCCAGATTTTCAAAATATATACATATGTGTATATATGTATTTATATGTATATGTGTGTGCATGTGTGTGGGGATGTGTATGTACATATATAAAGTTTTTAAAAATATAAAAAGTAGCAAGTTTTGTTTAACGAAAGAGGAATCTCATCTTGCTGGAAAAGGATACTTTGGCAGTTGCGGGCAGGGGAAATCTTGTCAGATCTAAGAAAATGGAAATGCCCCATCCTAGAAGCAGTAATCACCCTTTCAACTGCCTGACCTGGAGGAATCTTCAGATATCTGTAGTAATGCGGATGTGCACAGAGGCAGCCACTATGGCACTCTTTATACAGGGAAAAATCGCAAAGGACTCACATGTTGTCATTCAGCCAATTTCCAATGCAGATGTCAAAAAGCAAGCTAGCCATGTTTACTAACATGACAACATGTAAATTTACAATTAGCAAAATCAAATATCAAAGTAAAATATTTACTGGGACACAAAGAAGAAAACAACAGACACTGGCGTCTACTTGAGGGTGGAGAGTGGGAGGAAGGTGAGGAGCAGAAAAAATAACTATTATGGGCCGGGCACAGTGGCTCACACCTGTAATCCCAGCACTGTGGGAGGCCGAGGCGGGCGGATCACGAGGTCAGGAGATCGAGACCATCCTGGCTAACACGGTGAAACCCCATTTCTACTAAAAATAAAAAAAATTAGCCCGGTGTGGTGGCGGGAGCCTGTAGTCCCAGCTACTCAGGAGGCTGAAGCAGAAGAATGGCGTGAACTCGGGAGGTGGAGCTTGCAGTGAGCCGAGATCGTGCCACTGCACTCCAGCCTGGGCGACAGAGCGAGATTCCGTCTCGAAAATAAAAATAATAATAAATAAATAAATAAATATATATATATACACACACACACATCATGTGATGATAAATATAACAATATATATTTAATAATAATTGGTGGGGCTGGGTATGGTGACTCATGTCTGTAATCCCAGAATTCTGTGCCACTGAAGCAGACAGATCACCTGAGGTCGGGAGTTCAAGACCAGCATGGCCAAAATGGTGAAACACTGTCTCTTCTAAAAATACAAAAAAAATTAGCCGCGGGTGACGGCACATGACTATAATCCCAGCTACCTGAAAGGCTAAAACAGGAGAATCACTGGAACTTGGGAGGCAGAGGTTGCAGTGATCTGAGATCGTGCCACTGCACTCCAGCCTGGGCAACCGAGAATTTGTCTCAAAAAGAAACAAACAAAAAAGCTGGGCGAGGTGGCTCACGCCTGTAATTTCAACACTTTAGGAGGCTGAGGTGGGCATATCACGAGGTTAGGAAATGGAAACCATCTTGGCTAAAAAGGTGAAACTCTGTCGCTACTGAAAATACCAAAAAATTATTCAGGTGTGGTGGCACTCGTCTGTATTCCCAGCTACTACGGAGACTGAGGCAGGAAAACCGCTTGGACTGGGAAGGCAGAGGTTGCACTGAGCCGAGAACACCACTGAACTCCAGCCTGGGCTGCAGAGCAAGATTTCGCTCAAAAAATAAAAATTAAAATTAACCAGGCATGGTGGCACCCACCTGTGGTCCCTGCTACCTCAGAGGCAGAGGTCAGGATGGCTTGAGCCTGAGGGTGGAGGTTGCAGTGAGCTAAGATCACGCCACTGCACTCTAGCCTGGGCAACAGAGTGAGACCTTCTCTCAAAATGAAATAAAATATATGAAAACAGAATTACTCAAAGTACAAAAATCTATTTTGTATATATATGCCCAAAAAATAATAAAACCTACACGGACTCACAAGAAATTAGATGTTAAGAAAAAGGGTTGTCATTTTCCCCAGATTTTCAAAATATATGTGTTTGTATATATGTCTGTATATGTATAGATGTGTGTGTATGTATGTATGTATATATATATTTATATATAAAGGTTTTAAAAACATAAAAGTAGCAAGATTTGTTTAACTGAAAAGGAATCTCGCCTTGGTGAAAAGGATACTTTGGCAGTGGGAGGAAAGAGAGGAGCAGAAAAAATATCGGGCCCGGGCACAGTGGCTCACACCTGTAATCTCAGCACTTTGGGAGGCTGAGGCAGGTGGATCACCTGAGGACAGGAATTCAACACCAGCCTGGCCAACATGGTGAAACTCTGTCTTTACTAAAAATACAAAAATTAGCCAGGCATGGTGGCTGGCACCTGTAATCCCAGCTACTTGAGAGGCTGAGGCAGGAGACTCGCTTGAACCCAGGAGGCAGAGGTTTCAGTGAGCCAAGATCATGCCATTATACTCCAACCTGGGCAACAAGAGCAAAACTCAGTCTCAAAAAAATAAATTTTTAAAAAAATAACAGCCAGGCATGGTGGCTCACGCCTGTAATCTCAACACTTTTGGAGGTTGAGGCAGGTGGATCACGGGGTCAGGCATTCAATACCAACCTGGCCAAGATGGTGAAACACCGTCTCTAGTAAAAATACAAAAAAAATTAGCTGGGCATGGTGGCAGGTGCCTGCAATCCCAGCTATTCAGGAGGCTGAGGCAGAGAAATACTTGAACCCAAGAGGTGGATGTTGCAGTGAGCCGAGATCACACCACTGCACTCTAGCCTGGGTGACAGAGTGAGACTCTGTCTCAAAAAAAATAAATAAAGCAAATAAAATAAAAATAACTATTGGGTACTGGGCTTGATACCGGAGTGATGAAATAATTGGTACAACAAACTCCAATGATGTGAGTTTACCTCTGTAACAAGCCTTCACACGTAGCCCCAAAAGTAAAGTAAAAAAATATATAAAATTTTTTTTAATTTACAATGGAATTTTTTTTTTTTTTTTAGATGGAGTCTTCCTCTGTTGCCCAGGCTGGAGTGCAGTGGTGCGATCTCAGCTCACCGCAAGCTCTGCCTCCGAGGTTCAAGTCATTCTCCTGCCTCAGCCTCCCAAGTAGCTGGGACTACAGTTGCCCACCACCACACCCAGCTAATTTTTTGTATTTTTTAATAGAGACAGGGTTTCACCATGTTAGCCAGGATGATCTTGATCTCCTGACCTTGTGATCCACCCGCCTCAGCCTCCCAAAGTGCTGGGATTACAGGTGTGAGCCACTGCGCCCAGCTCAGAATTTTTTTTTAAGTCTCATAACGATGCAGAAATACACGTGTACGAGACTTGCTCTGACAGCTAACACAGAACTGACAGTAGCGGCTCCCCAGTGAGGCTGGAAGGAGGGTGGAGGATGTGACAGGGAAAGGACATGCCTTATGGCCAAGGGTCTAAGCTGCAGCTTTGCTTGGAGTTTTACCACAAAACAAATATGTACATCATGTGATGGTGAAATATAACCATTTATATTTAATAATAACTGGTGGGGCTGGGCATGGTGGCTTGCGCCTGTAATCCCAACACACTGGGGGGCCGAGGCGGGCAGACCACCTGAGGTTAGGAGTTCGAGGCCAGCCTGGCCAGCATGCTGAAACGCTGTTTCTACTAAAAATACAAAAAAATTAGCTGGGCGTGGTGGCGCGCACCTATAATCCCAGCTACTAGGTGGGCTGAGGCAGGAGAATCACTTCAACCTGGGAGACAGAGGTTGCAGTAAGTTGAGATCATGCCACGGCACTGCAGCCTGGGCAACAAAGCAAGACTCCGTTTCAAATAATAATAATAATAATAATAATAATAATAATAGGTGGAATGAGAATACGGCTTTCTCCTCTAGGATAAAAAAGAAGTACTGCTCCCATATTTGAGAAAAATTGTAACCATTTTTACCAAAAACACTTGTTTCACAAGCCTCTCCACAGTAACACCACTGTCTCCATGAGCTCAATGTGCTAAGAATGGTTGAATGAATCTCCTGCTATTATTTACGTTGATTTCATATTCTTAAAATAATGAAGGAATAGGCCAGGCACGGTGACTGATGCTTGTAATCCTAGCACTTTAGGAGGCCAAGGTGGGCAAATCACGTGAGGTCTGGAGTTTGAGACCAGTCTGACCAACATGGAGAAACCCCGTCTCTACTAAAAATACAAAATTAGCTGGGCGTGGTGGCGCATATCTGTAATCCCAGCTACTCAGGAGGCTGAGGCAGGAGAATCGCTTGAACCCAGGAGGCGGAGGTTGCGGTGAGTTGAGATCACGCCATTGCACTCCAGCCTGGGTAACAGAGCGAAACTCCATATCAAAAAATAATAATAATGAAGGAATCATTCATGAATTATTCATGTCTATGTATGAACTTTCTATTCTAATTAGTAAGATTTTTGGAGTCAGAAACACAGTAACTCACTCCATTACCTAAAAATGTGGTATAAAATCAGGGAGAAAAGATTTTCCCTTATTGGTCTCCTTTTCTAGAATTTACCACGTACTTCGTGCATATTAATACGTGACTCACATTGGCAGCTGCTCTAATCCTGGTCCACAGTGAGCTGACAGTGCATCCAGATGTGGCCCCTGAACAATCCCTGCTGCCCAACAGCACTGACACCACGGGACCCTCACCCCGTCTCCATCCATGTCTGGGTGTGAGCCCTTCCCAGGACCTGCCCAGTGCAGCCTCTTCCCAAGTTCATGTCACTGGGTCACGAGAGACAGAGTCTAAGTGAGATGAGAGAGACTGAAGGAAGGCATAAGTGAGGGTGAGCAAACATGTCAGGCAGGTCATTCAGACTCAGACATTCCCAACTCCAAGGCCCAGGGTATCTGAAAGGAAGGAGACAGAACAATCCACCGAGGATATCATCTCACCTGAGGAAGAGCCATCCCTGACTCCTTTGCTTTCCTCTTCCTCTTCCGGGTTTCTTCCTCACATACCAACAGTCTTTAGAAGTCAATCCTGAATGTTAAAAATATGTTGTTTATCACTCAGAATCAACACACCCCCTCCCTTAACACAATGACACAAACATAGGAGATCTCACCCTGGGAAATACGGTCCCCTCTGCTGCCCACTGCACAATGAACAAAAAATTCCTACAGGAAAACTCCCACTCTCCTCCTGGAGAAGCCCACACACACGCTGCAGCAGTGGGGAGCTGGGCTGGGATGAGCTCCCCTTCAGGAAATCTCTACCAAAAATACAAAAACTTAGCCAGGTATGGTGGTACACATCTGTGTGTCTGTGGTCCCAGCTACTTAGGAAGCTGATGTGGAAGGATCACTTGAGCTCAGAAGTTTGAGACTAGCCTGGCCAACATGGTGAAACCCTGTCTCTACTAAAAATACAAAAATTGGGCCGGGCACGGTGGCTCATGCCTGTAATACTAGCACTCTGAAAGGCCAAGGTGGGTGGATTACTTGAGGTCAGGAGTTCAAGAGCAGCCTGGCCAATATGGTGACACCCTGTCTCTACTAAAAATACAAAAAGTAGCCGAGCTTGGTGGGTATCTCTAATCCCAGCTACTCGGGAGGCTGAGGTAGGAGAACTGCTTGAACCTGCGCGACCCGAGATCGCGCCACTGCACTCCTGCCTAGGTGACAGAGTAAGACTCAAAAATAAAATAAAATACAAATACAAATACAAAATTAGCAGGCTGTGGTGGCACACACCTGTAATCTTAGCTACTTGGGAGGCTGAGGCACAAGAATTGCTTGAACCCAGGAGATACAGGTTACAGTGAGCCAAGATCACAAGACTGCACTCACAGCCCGGAGGACAGAGTGAGAGTCTGTTTTAAAAAAAAAAAAAGTGCATTTCTGATGGGATTGACACAGAGATAAGAAGACTTGAGTAATGTGATAGACACTGATGGGCAGAGGGAACTTCAGATGGGAGTGGGAGGGCATGGGAGACAGCTCTGAGCCTAGACCTGAAGGAGAAAGGGACAGTGCCATCTTCATTTAGAAACATTGAATAAGAGCAGGGACAACAACCTGAGACAGGAAGGATTTTGATGTTTGAAAAAAGAGAAAAGCAAATGTGACTGTGGCAGAGGGAGTCAGATGAGGGTAAGCTCCCAGGAGGAGGCTGGACACTGGCAGGGACCCTGAACACAGGGCTGTGGAGCCAAAGTGAAGAGTTGGGCTTTTGTCCTGGGGAACACGGGAAGCAGGTGGAGGGTTCCCTGTCAGGCACCGATATGACCTGCTTTAGATGTAGCTGTGATATTCTAATACAGACAAAGGCCTCTGAAGATCCTCTCTGTTTCTGAGTCTACCGCTCTGTTTCTTCCATTCTTCTGCTTTTTTTTTTCATTTTTGGGGTACTGCATTCCACTGAAAATTCTAATTACAACTGGGCACTCCCCTCTCCCAGAAAAAAAGCCACACCCAGACACCGCCTCTATTTTGCCAATCATTTCAGGGGTCAGGATCACTCAGGTTGAGCTTTTCTGGTCTAGCCCTTCGTCGCAAAGATGCAGGGAGGTTCACTGGGGCGCACAGTGGGAAACATTTTCACGAAGTTACCCTGAGAAGGTCTGAGATGAGTGAGAAGGTGTACCTGAATTCTTACATGGGGGCCTGGAAGGGCTAATGAGATGGGTTGGTCTTATCATCCCATTCTTAAAATTAGAGAAGCATTTTTCACATGCCTGGGTTAAAGAAAATTCTTTTGAAAGGTTCTGATGAAATTGACTCCCAACATTGAATTCTTCCTTACAAGAAAATCCCAGTAACATTTATAAAATGCAGAAGTGTAAACACACAGCTCTTGACCTTGAAAACAGGGAAACAGGGTCAGCTGTAGAACTAAGACATAAGCAAATTTTTTCAATCAAGAATACATGGGTGGACAGCTGCGGTGGTTCACACCTGTAATTCCAGCACTTTGGGAGGTGGAGGTGGGTGGATTACCTGAGGTCAGGAGTTTGAGACCAACCTGGCCAACATGGTGAAACCCTATCTCTACTAGAAATACAAAAATTAGCTGGGCTCCATCCTTGCAACTTATTTAACCTCTTGTTGCTCCTTCTCCCCAATCTTTAGATTGTCCTCAATCTCCATAGATTTCGGCCTCTTCTCCCATCTATGCGCCTCCTCTGCTCTCCCTGTTAAATTCTCTCTTCTCTGTTATAACCCCCTGGACCCAATCTGGCACCCCAGACCCCCAGGTGTCCTCCCTGCTGTGGTTCTCCCTCTGTTCTCCTTGCCACCAGCACCACTCTGCTCTGTCTGCCCTGGCTCCAAATCCCTCCTCCTCTCCCTCACTCTGATGAGCCTCCACATTTCTGCCCCTCTCCCTACCTTGCTGTCTGTCCTTCATCTCTCTGTACATCTAGCTTTTCTCTACATTTCTCCAGTTGCTTTTCTCCACCTGCTTTCTTATCTTTTATCACTTTTGCTGTCTCTTGGCAAATCCCTCACCATCCTCTACTTTGCCATCTGTTATGGGTCTTTCTCATTCTTCTTTTCTCTGTCTCAGGTTTTCCACTGCTCTCTCAGTCCCTCTCTCTGTCTCCTGATCCCTTTGGCCCACACGATCACACGAGGGTTTGGAGTAAGACTCCTGCATCTCGGAGAAGCGCATTTTCCAAGTGCTGGAGCTGGGCAGACAAGAACACCCCGTGTCACAGGACAAGCCCCAGGCACCTCTCCAACGCGGGCTCAGGGGACGCGGTGACTGCGGAGGGGAGACCTGGGGAGCAGCAGGGCCCAGCAAGAGGAGGAGGGAGGTGGGGGGCGACGACGCCTTCGGACAAGGGTGGGATCCGCAGGATCCCAGGACCAGACAGAGAACGCAGCCTTCCCGGGACTGGGGTCGCCGCGCTGTGCTCCAGGAACCCAGGAGAGTAAGGCTGGGAGGCGCACAGGGTGGGAATACACATCTCGGGTGAGGACTTTAAAAAGAGCCGTGCGGAAGGAGTCAAAAAACGGTTTTGAGCAGGAAAACTACGCGATAGGAAACGTATACATTGCCCTATGGCAGAAAGACCGGGGACGGGACTAGCCTCAGGGCGACTTTAAACCTAAAAAGAAGGGGCTTCCGGACTCCCAGTAGAACATCTCCATTTGCTCTAAGTGAAGGAAGAAAGGCGAGAACTTCCAGGTCTATGGGGACCCCACATCCCATGTACAGAAGTGCCGGGGACCTGGGAAGCGCAGACTTAATACAACACAGAGCAAAACTCACCGCCCCGGTGTGACCGTCATTCCACGGGATCCGCTTCCTGGTCTGCGCGAATCTGCACGCGCAGGACAGAAACCAGGCCTGGGTGGAGCCAACGAGGAGGTGAGCGGGGCCTGGGTGAGGTGTGGGCGGGGCGCGCAGCGGCGAGACCTTGCCCTTTAGAACCCGCAGAGGGCGGGGCCGGAGCGGGACCTGTGAGTCTCAGCCTCCTCCCAACCCCTGTTCTCCGGGTTTTGGCGGCGAGAGCAGCCAGGAAGGCAGACGGATAATTCAGAAGCCCTGGAATAGTCTGGAAGGAGGATGCAAACTAGAATGTAAAATGCAAAGCCCTTTCTGGGCGGAACGTAGGATTTCATGCTGATGGCCCACAGGACAGAACAGAAATCTTCTCCCTTTCTATTCTCCATTCACTCGGGAGGGAGAGTCCACCCAGTGCTCAGCTTCAGAGACATCCCTAGGGCCACAGCCTGGGATGCGGGACGGAGTGCTCAGGCCAGGGAGGAGTGAGGTCACCACCTGCTGCTTAAACACAGCAGGGATGCGGGCACGGGAGCCTCAGGTCCCAGCTACTCAGGAAGCAGCGGCGGGAGGATCGCTCAGCCTGGGGGTCCAGGACAGCCTGCGCGACAATGTAACATTCCCTCCCGCAGTCTCTCTTTTTTTTTTTAATTTTTAAAATAAAATTTTTATCAGGCCGGGCACGGTGACTCACGCCTGTAGTCCCAGCACTTTGGGAGGCTGAGGCGGGCGGATCACGAGGTCAGGAGATGGCGACCATCCTGGCTTACACGATGAAACCCCGTCTCTACTAAAAATACAAAAATTAGCCGGGCGTCGTGGCGGGCGCCTGTAGTCCCAGCTACTCAGGAGGCTGAGGCAGGAGAATGCGGTGAACATGGGAGGTGGAGCTTGCAGTGGGCTGAGACTGAGCCACTGCACTCCAGCCTGGGCGACAGAGCCAGACTCCGTCTCTAAAAATAAATACACAAACTAAATTTGCTTGTGTGAGATAGGGATACCACATTACTCTTCTCCATATGGATATCCAGTTAGTTGTCCCAGCACATTTGTAAAAGAGATCTGTTACTTTCTCCTTTTTATTTACATTTTTTCTTTTCTTTTCTTCTTTCTTTCTTTTCTTTCTTTTTTTTTTTTTTTGAGACTGAGTATTTCTCTGTCGCCCAGGCTGGAGTACAATGGTGACATCTCGGCTCACTGCAGCCTCTGCCTTCTGGGTTGAAGCGATTCTTCTGCCTCAGCCTCTGGAGTAGCTGGCATTACAGGCACACGCCACCATGCCCGGCTAATTTTTGTATTTTGGGTAGAGACGGGGTTTCATCATGTTGGACAGGCTGGTCTCGAACTCCTGACTTCAAGTGATCCGCCTGCCTCGGCCTCCCGAAGTTCTGGGATTACAGGCATAAGCCGCTGTGCCTGGCCCAAGAAATACTCTTTACTTTGCTTTTTAAATGTTGAGAAAATACAATTGAAAACTAAAACATCTTCCCCAAAATGAGAAATCATCTTCATGACAAAACAGGAAGAAATAAAAACCATTTTATTAGTAAATAAGCCTTAGACCAGAATGTGTTGGGAAATAGAGGCAAAGAGCTGAGAGGTTGAAAAGAGAGAAAGAAACTTCACTGTTCTATACAACCCATTAAGTACATGTTTTCAAGATAAACACTAATCAGTCCTCAGGGAAGAGGACTTGACAAGTCTTTGGTCGCACATAGTTCATCCTGGCTCTACTTGGTAATGGAGGTGACCATCTGTGTCAGCTAACGAGCTTCATGCAGAAGGAGGGGAAATACATTAACCCACGTCTTTTTGACAAGTGTGAGTTTTACAACATGGCGACAGGTGCCCTCTCTATTGAGGCTCCTACAATCCGACAGAAACTGACGTCAGCAGTAAATAATAAAATCCAGAATACATGATTAATTATAGAGTTTATTGGAACACAAAGCTTGAGGATAGCCACCTGGAAACGTCAACTCCAAATGAAGGGGGCCCGTGTTCCCATGTAGAGATGTTAAGGTTTCACACACAAGGAAAAACAGAGAAGCTTTAGCAGAATCAACACATTTTCCATTCAAGACCAGTGCATAGGCTGCAGCAACTTGATTGGTTATGGATTGATACACTTCAACGAAGGTTACATTATCACTCCGTAAGAAGGGACAATGATGCCAAAAGGTCTTATCTCTGGGGCTGGGTAGTCTTCCTACTTACAGGTAAACTGTTTTTTTTTTAAATTGATATTAGGAAACTACATTTTATTGCACTACACGCTACCAGTTACAAAGTAGGGTATCCTCAGAAACAAAGGAAATTCCTCCTCTTTAAGTTTTTCTTTCTTTTTTTTTTTTGAGACGGCGTATCGCTCTGTCACCCAGGCTGGAATGCAGTGGCGCAATATCCGCTCACTGCAAGCTCCGCCTCCTGGGTTCACGCCATTCTCCTGTCTCAGCCTCCAGAGTAGCTGGGACTACAGGCACCCGCCACCACGCCCAGCTAATTTTTGGTATTTTTAGTAGAGACGGGGTCTCACCGTGTTAGCCAGGATGGTCTCGATCTCCTGACCTCGTGATGCTCCCGCCTCGGCCTCCCAAAGTGCTGGGATTACAGGCATGAGCCACTGCACCCAGCCTGTTTTTCTTACATAGGCGCCTAGGTAAAAACTAAGATATGTCTACCTGCCGGTCTGCTGACACTCTAACAAAACTTATTATTTTGTTGATTTAAAGCTATCCTTAGGCGGTCCCGGTGGCTCACTCCTGCAATACTAGCAATTTGAAAGGCTGTACCAGGGGGATCACCTGAGGTAAGGAGTTCCAGACCAGTCTGGACAACATGGTGAAAGCCAGTCTTTACTGAAAATGCAACAATTAGCCAGGCCTGGGGGCACATATCTGTAATCCTAGCTACTCAGGATGCTGAGGAAGTAGAATCGCTTGAACTTGGGAGGCGGGGGTTGCAGTGAGCCAAGATTGTGCCATTGCACTCCAGCCTGGATGACAAGAGTGAAACGGCATCCAAAAAAAAGAAAAGAAAAGAAAAGAAAGCTATTCTTGGTATTTTAGTGTGCAAGTACTTGAAAGCATGACTGTAATTATTTTAGAAGCATAGACTGTCATGGGATATTGAGTCATCTGGACATTGTTTTTCTGTAGGAGTTTGTTCTTGCAGGTACTATTAAGCTGCTTTCCTTAACTGTAAACATCTTAAGATCATGACTCATGCGTGAGCAGTAAGGACTACGTCTTGCTAGTTTTAGTAGGCTAAAACTTTGTCATTCTAGTTCTCCTAGGATCCTGTTCAACAGTTTTTCCACTCATGCACCACAGATTTCTAAGCATAATTATGGAGACACCACTCTTTTGTAATGCACTGACATGTCACTGCACTTTAGTCTGGGCGACAGAGTGAGATTCTGTCAAAAACAAACAAACAAACAAACAAAACAAAAATGAAAACTCATCCAAATCAGAAAGAAAGAAAAAAAATTGTATTTGTTTGTAGATGACATGATCTTCTGTGGAAAAAATCCAAAGAGTCAACCAAAATACTACTGGAACTAATAAACACATTCAGTGGATTTGCAGAATACAATATCAGCAGCAAAAATTAGTTGAATTTCCATACATTAAAAATAAACAATTTTAAAAGAAAATTAAGAAAACAGTTCCATTTGCTAGAGAAATTTAAGTAAGAAATACTAAGGAATAAATGTAAAGAGGTGAGATGTTTGTACCTTGAAATCCACAAACACTGATCAAAATGATTAAAAACATATATAAATAGAGATAGAACCCATATTGATGTTTTGGAAAAATTAATATTGCTAAATGATTATATAACCCAATGTGATTTAGATTCAACACGGTACCCATAAAAATCCCTATCAGATTGTGTTAAAGAAACAAAAAACTGGCTGCGAAAAGTGGCACACGTCTGTTGGCCAGGCTGATCTCAAACTCCTGACCTCAAGGGATCTAACTGCCTTGGCCTCCCAAAGTGCTGGGATTACAGGCATGAGCCACCATGCCTGGCCCAATCCTCTTAACATAAACACTTTAACATCAATTAATGCTTGAACTCAATGTTAAATCAACTCAAACTCAAGTCAATGCTGAATTGACTCTAATGACAATTAATGCTTGATGGTTTGCTATACTCATTGCATGTGCATCAATTATCTCAAAAATGAATTTTCTGATGTTCTGCAAGGAGTGACCTCAGACTGAAACCTTGTCACACTTATGACATTTGTAAGATTTCTGTCCAGTATGGATTCTCTGATGCCTAATGACTTGTGAACGTGAAGTAAAGGCTTTGCCATAATTATCACACTTGTGAGGTTTCTCTCCTGTATGAATTCTCCTATGTTTTGCATAGGATGAAGCTTGACTGAAGACCTTGCCTCAATCATGACATTTGTAAGGTTTCTCTCCAGTTTGAGTTCGCTGATGAACTGCAAGTTATGAACAATGTCTGAAAACTTTGCCACATTTATTACACTTGTAAGATCTCTCTTCATTACGGATTCTCCAATGATTTGCAACAGTTCTACCTTTACCGAAGGCACTGTGACAATCATTGCATTAGTAAACTTTCCCTACACCATGGATTGCCTGATGGTGAGTAAGTGGTGATTGCCCACTAAGGGCTTTGCCACACTCATTACACTTGTAAGGTTTCTCTCCAGGGTGAATTCTAGTATGTCCTGCAAGGTGTGAATCACACCCAAAATCCTTGTCACAAAGCTTACATTTGTATGGTTTCTCTCCAGTATGAATTCACCTATGTCTTTCAAGCTGTGATTTGCGACTGAAAACTTTGTCACAGGTTTCTCTCCAGTATGAGTTCACTGATGAATTGCAAGGTATAAATGATGACTATAAAATTGGCCACATTTATCACACTTGTAAGATCTCTCTTCATTATAGGTTCTCCAATGATTTGCAAGCATTGTAGTTTTACTGGAGACTTTGTGGCAGTCATTACATCTGTGAGCTTTCACTATACCATGGATTGCTTGATGGTGAATAGGCGATGCCCTCACCCTAAAGGCTTTGCCACACTCATTACACTTGTAAGGTTTCTCTCCAGTGTGAATTTCAGTATGTTCTGCAAGGAGTGAATTGAGCCCAAAAACCTTTTCACAAACCTTACATTTGTATGGCTTCTCCAGTGTGAATTCTCCTATGCATTGCAAGGTGTGATCTGCAACTGAAAACGTTGCCACATTCTTTACATTTGTAAGGTTTCTCTCCAGTATGAATTGCCTTGTGAACAAAATTACAAAAAATTAGCCGGGTATGGTGGATTCCGCCTGTAGTCTCAGCTGTTCTGGACCCCGAGGCAGGGGAATTGCTTGAACCCAAGGCAGAGATTGCAGTGAGCTGAGATCGCACTGCTGAAAAGACTCGAACAAGTTGAAAGCCACTGTGACTCGGCTCGTTGCAAACTGCCTCCTGGGCTCAAGCGATTCTCCTGCCTCAACCTTTCGAGTAGCTGGGACTGCAGGTGCACACCACCATGCCTGGCTAAGTTTTGTATTTTTAGTAGAGACAGGGTTTTGCGATGCTGGCCAGACTGGTCTTGAACTCCTTACTGCAAAAAAATGAATATATAATACATAGAAGTATATGTATTTCTATGAAATATATAACACATAGAAATGAACAAGTTGAAAGCCACTGTGTCTTAAACAAATGACAGTAGAACTAAAATATGGGAAGGCCGGGCACGGTGGTTCACACCTGTAATCCCAGCACTTTGGAAGTCCAAGGCGGGTGGATCCACGAGGTCAGGAGTTCAAGACCATTCTGGCCAACATGGTGAAAACCTGTCTCTACTAAAAATACAAAAATGAGCTGGGCATGGTGGCATGTGCCTGCAATCCCAGCTACTCAGGAGACTGAGGCAGGAGAATTGCTTGAACTGGGACCCGGGAGGCAGAGGTTGCAGTGAGCCGAGTTCGTGCCACTGCACTCCAGCCTGGGCTACAGAGCAAGACTCCATCTCAAAAAAAAAAAAAAAAAAAAGAACTAAAATATGGGAATTTCATTCAACCTCACAAGCTCCCTCAATAAGAATGATGACAACTGTAACTGTTACAGGGTTGATCCCACAACAAACTGAACAAAGCTTTTCTTGTTAAAAATGAACAATGCCAGGTGCGGTGGCTCAAGCCTGTAATTCCCAGCACTTTAGAGGCCGAGGCGGGTGGGTATGGAGGTCAGGAGTTCGAGATGAGCCTGGCCAACATGGCAAAACCCTATCTCCACTAAAGATACAAAATAACATGCCGGGCGTGGTGGCACGTGCCTGGAATCCCAGCTGTGTACATCAAAAGCACGTATGGGGCAAAATCACAAAAGAGAATACAAAACCAGGAAAAGCCAAGATACACAAGGACAGATTCCTCATGTCTGGAGGGACATTTTCCTCACCCACAGACTCCAGGTTCCTGTAGTTCTCCCACATCACAGCCCTGTATAAAGCGTTCTGTGCAGGGTCCAGGCTTTTCCACTCCAACAAAGAGAACTCTATAGCCACGTCTCTGAAAGTCAAGCATCCCTAAAATGAGAAACACGTTTAAATAAAACATTATGGAGGAGTTATCACCTTCACATGAAATGAGAAATGAGAAATTAAGTATCGATTGGGCCAAAAAATATGTTCTGACAAACCCTTATTAAGGTATTTTTGAACATTTTTTCTCTATTGTTGCATTTTATTGTACTTTTCCATGAGAGATTTCAAGATCCCCTAAGTAAAAAATTTACAAATAAAAACTAAATATAGTGTTTTCTCTATAAATACGTTAGATATTATGTTCAGCCTAACACATGATATTCATTATCTGGATGAGCTAAAATACAAGTGCAGTCTCAGAGATGACAAAGTCCAGCGGCTTAAAGAAAAGAAAGTCAGGGCCAGCCATAGTGGCTCGAGCGTGTAATCCCAGCACGTTGAGAAGTGGAGGGAGGCAGATCACAAGGTCAAGAGTTTGAGATCAGCCTGAACAACATGGTGAAAACCCCTCTTCTCCCAGGAGGCAGAGGATGCAGTGAGCCAAGATAACATCAGTGCACTATAGCTGGAGCAACTACTCCATCTCAGTAAAATAAAAATAAAAATTGGCCAGGTGCGGAGGCTCACGCTTTCAATCTCAGCACTTTGGGAGGCCGAGGCAGGCAGATCACGAGGTCAGGAGATCGAGACCATCCTGGCTAACACAGTGAAATCCCGTCTCTACTAAAAGTACAAAAAATTAGCCAGGCGTGGTGGCAGGCACCTGTAGTCCCAGCTACTCGGGAGGCCGAGGCAGAAGAATGGCGTGAACCCGGGAGGCAGAGCTTGCAGTGAGCCGAGATCGGGCCACTGCACGCCAGCCTGGGTGACAGAGCGAGACTCCTTCTCAAAAATAAAAAATAAAATTTTTAAAAAGGTGGGGCACAGTGGCTCATGCCTGCAATCCCTGCACTTTGGGAGGCCGAGGTGGGCAGATCACCTGAGGTCAGGAGTTCGAGACCAGCCTGGTCAAAGTGATGAAACAACGTCTCTACTAAAAATACAAAAATGAGCTGGGTGTGGTCGTGGGCACCTGTATCCCAGCTACTGGGGAGCCTGAGGCAGGAGAATCGCTTGAACCCAGAAGGCAGAGGTTGCAGCAAGCTGAGATCGTGCTACTGGACTCCAGACTGGGTGAGAAGAACGGTACCCCATTTCAAATATATATATATATATATATATATATATATATATAAAATGTCTGGAGGGACATTTTCCTCACCCTCAGACTCCAGGTTCCTGTAGTTCTCCCACATCACGGCCCTGTATAAAGCGTTCTGTGCAGGGTCCAGGCTTTTTATATATATATATATATATTTATTTATTTATATATAAATATATATATGATTATACATATATATTTATGTATGATTATACATATATATTTATGTATGACTATACATATATATTTATGTATGACTATACATATATATTTATGTATGACTATACATATATATTTATGTATGACTATACATATATATTTATGTATGACTATACATATATATTTATGTATGACTATACATATATATTTATGTATGACTATACATATATATTTATGTATGACTATACATATATATTTATGTATGACTATACATATATATTTATGTATGACTATACATATATATTTATGTATGACTATACATATATATTTATATGTATGACTATACATATATATTTATATGTATGACTATACATATATATTATTATACATATATATGATTATACATATATATTTATATATGATTATACATATATTTATATATTATACATATATATGATTATACATATATATATATAAAATCATAAGACTGGATGTAGTAACTCATGCGCTGGGTGCAGTGACTCATGCCTGTAATCCCAGCAATCTGGGAGGCCGAGGTGGGCAGATCACCTGAGGTCAGAACTGTGAAACCCCTCCTGCAGGAACCCTCCACATACATGTAGTGAAGTCAACACACTCAGAGGCAGCCAGGGTGGCATTCTTGGTAACGGTGAAAAACTGGGAAGGACTCTCACATCTTCATTCAGAAAATGCTCCAAAGAGGATGAAAAACAGCAAACTATCTTGTTTCCTACCTTGAAAATGTGGAATATTTTAACACTTGCAGGATAAAATACCAGAATAAAACATTTATCATGTCGAGCTCTTTGGCTCACGCATGTAATCCCAGTACTTTGGGAGGCCAAGGAGGGAGGATCACTTGAGGCTAGGAGTTTGAGACCAGCCTGGCCAATATGGAGAAACTCCGTCTCTACTAAAAATATAACCATTAGCCAAGCATGATGGCACATACCTGTAACGCAGCTACTCAGTTGGCCAAGGCTAGAGAATCATTTGAACCCATGAAGCAGAGGTTGCAATGTGCTAGTAAGTTCCAGCCTGTTGACAGGTTGAGACACCTGTCTCACAAAACATACAAAAAAAAAGAAAAGAAAAGAAATGACTAACAGTGTCAGATGGCTGAATTATGATGTCACGACTACAGTTAAATAACAGCCAGGCAATACAGCAATTCTATATACACATATTGCCCTTAGTTATCTAGTTCACTATGCGTAAGATATAAAACATAGAATGTGTACTGGGAAAATTGATAAACTGGGATCAGAGAAAACATAGTATAAAACAAATCGTACAATAAAAACATAAAAAAAGATGCAGGCTCCCTGGTCTGGATGTTCATATTGGCAAAAGCCATGTTCGGATTTATTTTATTTATTTATTTATTTATTTATTTATTTATTTATTGAGACGGAGTCTCACTCTGCTGCCAGGCTGGAGTGCAGTGGCATGGTCTCGGCTCACTGCCACCTCTGCCTCCTGGGTTCAAGCGATTCTCCTGCCTCAGCCTCCCAAGTAGCTGGGATTACCGGTACGTGCCACCACGCCCGGCTAATATTTGTATTTTTAGTATAGACGGGGTTTCACCATGTTGGCCAGGCTGGTCTTGAACTCCTGACCTCATGATCCACTTGCCTTGGCCTCCCAAAGTGCTGGGATTACAGGCATGAGCCACCGTGCCCAGCCCATGTTTGGATTTCTTATTCTCCAACAGGATGTTCCTGCAGATGTGGCATTTGAGATAATTTGCTCATGGGTGTTGACTACTCATGAATAGGACCAGTGCTTTTATTTATTTTTTTTCTTTATTTATTTTTGAGAAAGAGTTTCACTCTTGTTGCCCCTGCTAGAGTGCAGTGGCCTGATCTTGGCTCACAGAAACATCCGCCTCCTCGGTTCAAGTGATTCTGCTGTCTCAGCCTCCCTTGTAGCTGGGATTTCAGGCATGTGCCACCACACCCAGCTAATTTTTGTATTTGTAGTAGAGATGAGGTTTTACCATGTTGGCCAGGCTGGTCTCGAACTCCTGACCTCAGGTGATCTGCCCGTCTCGGCCGCCCAAAGTACTGGGATTACAGGCTTGAGCCACCGCACCTGGCCATTTTTTTTGTTCAGTAGATTCAAGGGTTCAGCATGTTGGACTGACTGGTCTCAAACTCCTCACCTCAAGCGAACTACCCACCTCAGCCTCCCAAAGTGCTGGGATTAGAGGTGTGAGCCACCGTGGCCAGCCAGTCTACGCAGTTTCTGACAGGACAGTGAAATGACGGAGACAGGAAAAGGAGCATGTCATCATCAACATCACTGAAGGCTGACAACTCTTATTACACAAAGGCAGTTTACAGCCTTTAGTATAAAAGTTGCAATGTGTGAAGCCATCTAATAG
The DNA here is from genome assembly GCF_029281585.2 of Gorilla gorilla gorilla. NCBI lineage: Eukaryota > Metazoa > Chordata > Mammalia > Primates > Hominidae > Gorilla > Gorilla gorilla. The sequence goes on from NC_073244.2 coordinate 64,827,089, forward strand.
CACTAACTTGTTTAAAAACCTGCAGGCATCCAGGCGCGGTGGCTCACGCTTGTAATCCCAACACTTTGGAAGACCGCGGTGGGTGGATCACCTGAGGTCGGGAGTTCGAGAGCAGTCTGACTGACATGGAAAAACCCCATCTCTACTTCAAATACAAAATTAGCTGGGTGTGGTGGTACATGCCTGTAATCCCAGCTACTTGGGAGCCTCAGGCAGGAGAATAGCTTGAACCCGTGGGGCGAAGGTTGTGGTGATCTCAGATTGCGCCATTGTAGTCCAGCCTGGGCAAGAAGAGCGAAACTCTGTCAAAAAAAAAAAAAAAAATCTGGAGGCAAATTAACATTATTTCTCAAATAAGTTCTCAAATAAGTACAGCAGGCCCCCAGTGTTCATGTACATGACTCCAATTTGCACATACAGTAAGTGAGGGACAAACTTGATTCTTGGCCTGAAGGATCCCACGACATGTTTCTAAGCAAAATAGTCCACCAAGAAAGTACAGAAAACAACCAGTCACAAAAAATACAAGGAGAACAGAATGAAATACTACAAGGGGGATAAAAGGGCTGAGCTGGGACACAAGGGCTGAGCTGCGCTGCTGACAGTGGTTCTAAAGCCATCCCTCATGGATCATGTGCTGAGTCATCATGCCCTGCACACACTGATTTAGGCAGCCTCCTATAATTTTGGCCAGTGGATGAATAAGGTCTTGACTTACTCAGTGAGAGTAGTGTTGGAGGGGAGGGGCTCACGGGGAAATTGGGGTGTTCACTTTTACAAAGTCATTAGGCTGGTATTTGCATCCAGATCAATGTATTATGTGAGGCAAGGCCAGGAAAGGAAGGGCAAGGGTGGAGGGCAGGAAGTAATGGACACGTAGGAGTGAACTTCGTGCATGCATGTCTGTGGGAATATAATTCCACTAGGATAGACCAAATCTTGAGCTCGGAGGAAAGTGGAACTAATTTAGCAAATGGTAAAATATTGACCCAAGGTTAAATATGCAAATTACAATATGGGCAAGGAACAAGAATGAATGGGATCCAAAAAAGCAGCAGTATGGTGACCTAAGGTGAAAGCAGTCTTACATCTCTTAAATTAAATGGCCTCTGATACCTAGTTTTAAGCGTATACACAACAATATGCCGTGTATAGATTCCAGAATTTCATACACACACACACAAAAATGAGTAAAGTCTCTGAGGAGTGCAGCAACGAAGGAGACTATGGATGTGAAGAATTCCCTGGCTGAGTAGGTAGAGATGTGTTTGTGAAAACAGAGACAGACTGAGCGCAGTGGCTCATGCCTGTAATAACAATAATAATAATAATGACAGGTTTTTTTTCTTTTTTTGAGATGGAGTGTCACTCTTTTGCCCAGGCTGGAGTGTAGTGGTGTGATCTTGGCTCACTGCAACCCCTGCCACCCAGGTTCAAGCAATTCTCTTGCCTCAGCCTCCTGAGTAGCTGGGATAACAGGTGCCTGCAACCGGGCCTGGCTAAATTTTCTATTTATTTATTTATGTATTTATTGAGACAGAGTCTTCCTCTCTCGCCCAGGCTGGAATGCAATGGTGCGATCTCGGCACACTGCAACTTCCGCCTAATGGTTTCACGCCATTCTCCTGCCTCAGCCTCCCGAGTAGCTGGGACTACAGGCACCCGCCACCACGTCTGGCTAATGTTTTTTGTATTTCATTAGAGATGGGGTTTCACCGTGTTAGCCAGGATGGTCTCGATCTCCTGACCTCGTGATCCACCCGCCTCAGCCTCCCAAAGTGCTGGGATTACAGGCGTCAGCCACAGCGCCCATCCTAAATTTTGTAATTTTAGTAGAGACAGGGTTTCACCATTTTGATCAGGCTGGTCTTGAACTCCTGAGAACCTGCCTCAGCCTCCCAAAGTGCTGGGATTACAGGCGTCAGCCACCATGCCCAGGCCCTTCTTACTATGAACTCATTATTGTGATAGTTGATGACAATGAAAAATACTTAAAATAGCCAGGTGCGGTGGCTCACACCTGTAAACCCAGCACTTTGTGAGGCCGAGGTGGATGGATCACGAGGTCAGGAGATCAAGACCATCCTGGCTAACACGGTGAAACCTCGTCTCTACTAAAAATACAAAAATTAGCTGGGCATGGTGGCAGGCACCTGTAGTCACAGCTACTCAGGAGGCTGAGGCAGGAGAATGGTGTGAACCTGGAGGCGGAGCTTGCAGTGAGCCAAGATCGGGCCACTACACTCCAGCCTGGGCAACAGAGCCAGACTCCGTCTCAAAAAAAAAAAAAAAAAATCATTACAATTATTATAAAAAATAAAACTTATGGCAAATGTTGTGTTTTCTACATAAACCATAGGTTTATCCATCCATGTATTTATGCACACACATCACATCATGCCATTACACGTGTGGTGGTGCACACCTCTAGTCCCAGCTACTCGAGGTGCTCAGGCAAAAGAATCACTGTAATCCAGGAGGCAGAGGCTACAGTGAGCCTAAATCTCACTACTGTACTCCAGCCTGGGCAACAGAGGGAGACTCAACTAAAAAAAATAAAATACAATCAATGATGTGATAAAGCATTCTACACCACTGATGTGTATCTTCACTTTCCATTCCATTCCAAGTCATTAAAAATGCAGAGATTGGCCGGGCACGGTGGCTCAGGCCTGTAATCCCAGCACTTTGGGAGGCTGAGGTGAAAAAACACAAGGTCAGGAGTTCCCGACCAGCCTGACCAATATGGTGAAATCCCATCTCTACTAAGAATACAAAAAAATTAGCCAGGCATGGTGGCACATGCCTGTAATCCCAGCTACTCGGGAGGCTGAGGCAGGAGAATTGTTTGAACCCAGGAAGCAGATGTTGCAGTCAGCTGACAGCCTGTCACTGCACTCCAGCTTGGGCAATAGAGCGAGACTCCATCTCAAAATAAATAAATAAATAAAACAATTAGCCGCTTGTGGTGACACATGCCTATCATTCAAGCTCTTTGGGAGGCTAAAGTGGGGATTAACTGAGCCCAGGAGTTTCAGGCTGCTGTAAACTCTAAATTGTGCCATTGTACTCCAAAACTAAGCCACAGAGTGACATTTTCTCCCACTCTCTCTCCAACATGGTGAAACCCCATCTCTACCAAAAATACAAAAAATTAGCCAGGCATCCTGGCACACATCTATGGTCCTAGCTACTTGGGAGGCTGATGCAATAAGATCACTTGAGCCTGGGACACAGAGGTTACAGTGATCCAAGACTTTACCACTGCATTCCACCCTAAGTGACAGAGTGACACTCCACTTCGGGAAAAAAAAAAATTCCAAAACCATCTTGTATATTCCTGAGCAAAAGAAACTTCTTTCCAGGTCTACGGTTCTGATGGCATCAATCCCAAACATGTAGTTACTCACTCCCAGAAAATCACAGAAATATGTTCAAAATGTACACATTGTGAACACATAGCTGCAGGTGTTTAAAACACTGAAAAATTGTGCACACATATCTCTAGGTGCTTAAAACACCGAAAAAGAGGCAGCTGTAGCAATGAGATCTGAGCAAATGCTTTTCTCATGAACACATGGGCTCTGCTAAACCAAGGTTCCAAGTCAATCCAGCCCATCCTTCAACATCTGCAGAGAATATTATGGACCAGAGGGATTTAAATTAATTATGTTACAAAGAGAGGAAGCAACACGTCATCACTTCATCATCACATCCAATCAACTCACCGCTCATCTGCATCCAGGGTGCCCCTTTGTCTTCATTACTGCTTCCCTTCCTCATTCTGTATATAGTTCCCATTCTCACCTTCTCTGAAATTAGGATTAGCCAGGTGTGGTAGCACCTGCCTGTCATCCTGGCTCCTTGAGAGGCTAATGTGGGTATCACTGGAGCCCACGAATTTGAGGCTGCTGTAAACTAGAATTGTTCCATTGCACTCCAGAAAGGGCCCCAAAGTGACACCCTCTTTCTTAAAAAAGAAAGTTTGGAGTCATAGACATATTGACTCACTAGTGTAGCTTCAAATCCATTACAAAAGCAGACACAAAATATCTCCCATAGTTTGTTTCCTTGTCCAGAATTTACCAGATACCAGTGTATATTAATGTACTGAAGGGGGCCTGCCCCTCCACACCTGTGGGTATTCCTCAGAAGGTGGAGATAAGAGACTGAGAAAAGAAATAAGACACAGGGACAAAGTATAGAGGGAGAAAAGTGGGTCCAGGGGAGCGGCGCTCAGCAAGTGAGGACCTGCACCGGCATCGACCTCTGAGTTCCCTCAGTATTTATTTATTTATTTATTTATTTATTTATTTGAGACAGAGTTTTGCTCTGCCACTCAGGTGGAGTGCAGTGGCATGGTTTCGGCTCGCTGAAACCTCCGCCTCAGGGGTTCACGCCACTCTCCTGCCTCAGCCTCCCAAGTAGCTGGAACTACAGGTGCCCACCACCGGGCCCGGCTAATTTTTTCTATTTTTAGTAGAGACGGGGTTTCACCGTGTTAACCAGGATGGTCTCAATCTCCTGACCTCGTGATCTGCCTGCCTCGGCCTCCCAAATTGCTGGGATTACAGGCGTGAGCCACCGTGCCCAGCCTCCCTCAGTATTTATTGATCACTGTCTCTACTATCTTGGTGAGGGGAATGTGGCAGGACTATAGGGTGATGGTGAGGAGAGGGTCAGCAGGAAAACACGTGAGCAAAGGACTCTGTGTCATAAATAAGTTTAAGGAAATGTGCTGTGCCAGGATGTGCATGTAGGCCAGGTTTATGTTTGACTTTACACAAACATCTCAGTGCAGTAAAGAGCAGTATTGCTGTCAGCATGTCTCACCTCCAGCCATAGGGCGGTTTTCTCCTATCTCAGTAAATAGAATGTACAATTGGGTTTTACACCAAGACATTCCATTCCCAGGGAGGAGCAGGAGACAGATGCCTTCTTCTTATCTCAACTGCAAAGAGGCCTTTCTCTTTCGCTAATCCTCAGCACAGACCCTTGTTGGGCTGAGGGACTGTAAGGAGTTTCCCTTCCTGAGGCCATATCTCAGGCTGTCTCCATGGGGGGAAACCTGGACAATACCCAGGCTTTCTTGGGCAGAGGTCCCTGCAGCTTTCTGCGGTGCATTTGTGTCCCTGTTAATCAAGAATGGAGAATGGCGATGCCTTTCACAAAGCATACTGCCTGCAAGAACTTTTTAAACAAAGCACATCCTGCACAGCCCGAGATCCATTAAATCTTGATTCAACACAGCACATGTTTCTGTGAGCACAGGGTTGGGGCTAAGGTTACAGATTAACAGCATCTCAAAGCAGAACAATTTTTCTTAGTACAGATCAAAATGGAGTTTCTTATGTCTTCCTTTTCTACATAGACACAGTAACAGTCTGATCTCTCTTTTATTCCCCCACAACGTATGACTTTCATACACAGTTTCTCTGATCTGGTCCACAAAGAGCTAAACGTCCATCCAGATGTGGCCCTTGAACAAACCCTGCTGCCCAACATCACTGACACCATGGGGCCCACACCCCATTTCCATCCATGCCTGGTGTGAGCCCTTCCCAGGACCATGCCCAGTGGAGCCTCTTCCCAAGCTCATATCACTAGGTTATAGGAGATGGAATTTAAGTGAAGATGACAAGGACTGAGAAAAGGCATGGGTGAGTGTGAGCAAACGTGTGAGGCAGGATGCTTCAGACTCACAGGAGACTGGCTACTACAATACCTGGCATTTCAGAAAGGAAAGAGACAGAAGAATCCAATGAGAAATATCACTTCACCTGAGGAAGAGCCATCCCTGGCTCCTTTTCTTTGCTCTTCTTGGTGTCTTCCTCAAGTAACATAAGTCTCTGGAAATCAATCCTGTATGTGAAAAAAATCAGAGATTTAATGTTTAGAAATCATTCCCTCCTTTTCTGTGGCAAAACACACACATGGGAGATCTCACCTGGGAGAAAGACAGCCCTCTGCTGCCCACTACACCAGAGATTATGTGGAGGTAAGAAGGTGCCACAGGAAGACCTACAAGGGTAATTTTGACCCATTTTCAGATCTTTCTCCCCTCCTGGAAAAGTCCACACACAAGCTGCAGCAGGACACAGACCTTCAGGGCACAGATCTGGCCCTAACCAAACCCATGCAGAGCACAGCCCCCTCACCTCCCTGTGGATCACAGGCTGATCTCAGCTCTCAACACAGAGGAAACTGCCTTGATGTTCAATGCTGGACACAGATAAGGATCACCAGTGCCATAGTAAATATTACTGAGGGTGGGTTTAAATCTATGATAATAGCAATCTCTGATAAAACAGAATAAAAGATGTATTTGCAAAATGCCTAAGAACCCTAATGTGAAGTCAGGGTTGAGCTCCACTCAGTGGGTGCCAGCCCAGCACAGCCCCACCTTCTGGCTCTGCTCTCCACTTGGGGACTTGTTCCCACCAGGATCCAGTGAACAGCAAAGGAGCAAAAAGAATCACACAGAACAGGCAACATGGATCAGAGGTGGGGGTGAAGGTGGGGCTGTCATGTCAAATGGAGGACTGTGGGTGATCACAAAAGTTTCCATAGAAAAAAGTGATGCCAGAACAAAGACGTAGGGAAGAAACGCTGCTTGTCACTTGCAGCTGAGGGGCCAGAGAGTCCTAGGTAGAGGGACAGCCCAGGTGAAGGCCCTGAGACAGGAGCAACCTCAGTCCCAGAAAAAGGAAAGAAGGCTGCATGGCTGGAGCAGAGGGAGCGAGGAGGACACAGGCAGGAGATGAAGTCAGAGGGGTCCTGGGAGCCCAGATCCGCAGGGATGAGGCCTTGAAACATTTTTCTCCCACACCTCAAAGGAATTTTGGAAACGATGTATTTTCTCACTCCTTTCATGTATATACATGCAAATGTCTCTTTACATTATAAATGACAACACTTACAAATAATGTAATTTATCTCCCATACTTAAAATACATGCTGTCAAGTTTGGCTAAGCTTCCAGAAATACACTGTCACCCTCATCTGAGACATGTAGGATGGTAAGGGAATGTGTTTGGGGGTTTAGGAAGTCACTTATGGACACGTGAAGGTGGAGATGCCTGTTTGATGTCCCAGCAGAGAGCTGAGCAGACAACTGGACACAGGATTGTAGAGCTCAGTGGACAGGCCTGCAGGGGACATGGGTAGGTGGGTTAAAGCTGAGATGAGATAAGGAAAAGCAGTGGGTGTGGACAGAGACAAAAATAGGTTCAAGACGATTTGAGTCTAATCCCCTGTTTTTCCATTCTGGTACTTGTGATGTTTACATTTTTGGAGGACTGGAATCCATTTAAAATTCAAATTACACCTGAGCATTACCCTCTCCTAAAGGAAAAGCCACACACTATTTGGCAAAGTATTTCAGGGCTCAGTGAAACTCCATCTCTACCAAAAGTCGAAAAAATTAGCCAGGCGTGGTGATGTGCATCTGTGGTCTCAGCCATTTGAGGGGCTGACTGTGGTGGATCTTTGGGCCTGGGAGGCAGAGGTTGCAGTGAGTCAAGATGGTGTCACTGCACTCAAGCATGGGTGACCGAGTGACACTCCGTCTCAAAAAAAGAAAAAAAAAATTCCAGGACAATTTTATACACCTGAGCAAATGAAATGTCTCTTTCAACGTCTAAGGTCCTGATGGCATGAATCCTAAACATGTAATTATTTTCCCAGAAAAATCATAGTCATATCTTCAAAATAAACACAACTGTGAATCCCTAGCTATAGGTGTTTAAGACACTGAAAGAGAGGCAGTGGTACAAATGAGATCTGAGCAAATGTTTTCTTCATGAACACATGGGCTCTGCTGGAACAAGGTTCCAAGTCAATCCTGTTCATCCTTGAACATCTGCAAAGAATATTATGGACCAGACGAACTTGACGGGAATGCTTATTTAGCAGCTCACAGCTCACCATTTAATTAGATGACATAAAGAAAGAAGATGGAATAACAGGCTACTTCAACTAAATTTTGATGTTAGCATAAAGAAAAAGTTCCTTGATATCTTTATCAAGTACACATCGAAACAACCTAAAATCATTTATCAGATACTAGAAAATGTTTCCAATGTATGATATGGACTAGAAAGCATGCAGTCCTCAATGTAAACTAAACACAATAAATTTCAGAGAAAAACAATTTTAAAATGGTTAAAAAATATATCTAATGAAATGTGGGGTCAAAGAAGAACATTTTGAACACATATCATAGTTGCAAAACAACGATGTTACCTCGTAAGATTATACCAAAGCTTTCATGAGAAGCAGTTTTTTATATTACTTTTATTTTAGAGATGGAGTCTCACTCTTGCCCAGCCAGAGTGCAGTTGCAGGATCTCAGCTCACTGCAACCTCCACCTCCCAAATTCAAGCCATTCTTCTGCCTCACCCTCCTGAGTAGCTGGGATTACAGGCACTCACCACCACACCAAGCTAATTTCTATATTTTAGTCAAAACGAGGATTCACCATGTTAGCCAGGCTGTTCTCAAATACTTGATCTCAGGTGATCTGCCCACCTTGGCCTCCCAAAGTGCTGGGATTACAGGCATGAGCCACAGCACCTGGTCTTTTTTTTTTTTTTTTTTAAATTAAGAAACACGTTGGTCATGGTGGCTCATGGCTGTAATCCCAGCACCTTGGGAGGCCAATACGGCTGGATCGCTTGAGCCCTGGAATTCAAGACCAGCTCGGGCAACATGGTGAAAGCCCATCTCTACTAGGAACACAAAAATTTGCCCAGTGCAGTGGCACCCGGCTGTGATCCTAGCGACTTTGGAGGCTGAGGTGGGAGGATCCATTGAACCGAGATTGAAGCTTCAGTGAGGGCTGATCCTGTCACTGCTCTCATGCCTGGGCAACAGAATGAGACCCATCTTTAATAGAAATGAAGAAAAAGGAAACACATGTGTCCTGGGTCTGGGGACAGGGGGAGTCTAAGGCCAATTAACACAAACCTCAGGAGGTCCTGATGACGTGTGTCCATGGTGTTGAGGCTGCAGTTTGGTTTCATACATCTTACAGACACACGAGACAGCAATCAGTACATATATACATTGGTCCGGTCTGGAAAGGTGGAATAACTGGAATTGGGGACCTTCTGGGTCACAGGTAGATAACAAATAATAACATTCTTTGAGTCTTTGATCAGCCTTTCACTAAATACACAATTTATATGTGAGGGGGGAGGAGGGATAAGTCACTTATGCCTTAGGCTGGCTCAGTGACCCTGCATTTTTACATAAACAATAGGGCAGGGGAAGCAATCAGATAGACATTTGACTCAGGTGTGCAGAGGGATGGGTTCTTTCCCACATCTGTGAAGATAAGCTCTCAGTTTACATCGCCAGGGTGAAATTCAACAGAACTATTTTAGGGTGGAGATCTTGAGGTTCCCGGTTTGGGAGGGGCATATGTAGCTTTTTAAAAAATCTTTGTAGCTATTTTGTTTAGGAATAAAATGGAAGGCAGGTTTGTCTGACGCAGTTCCCAGATTGACTTTTCTCTTTGGCTTACTAATTTTTATTTTCCTTTCACAAGCTTGTGACAGCCATAATGCTTTGACACTCTGATACTGTTTTATATAGATTTTTCCACAACAGTAAAGTCCAAGGGTCTGTCATGAACCGGGTTAGAGAAGATGAGAAAATTTTCAGAAGACTCCATCTAAAAAAACAAAACAAACAAAACATAATTTAAAATACAGAATTAAGTCATTTGACTTTTTTTAAATGAAAAGTCTCACATATTTATTACTGAACCAAGCCAACAAATGTGTTCATAACAGATCCAGAGAGAAAAAATACATTCTCAATAAAACATGTCCAACTCTCCAGATAGTGGTGACATTTTCAGCTTGATATGGTAACGTGACTGAATCTTCAGACAGCATGAATATGTGTGCCATCTCATGTGCAATTCCTTATAGATCCAGCTTGGCTCTTCTCCAATGTCTTCTTTGACAGTTGTACCTATAAAACTGATGTGGATGGTCTGCCTGCCACTCTGTGCATCACTTTCTTTTTTTTTTTTTTTTTTTCTTTTGAGATGGAGTCTCGCCCTGTCGCCCAGGCTGGAGTGCAGTAGCATGATCTCTGCTCATGGCAAGCTCCACCTCCTGGGTTCATGCCATTCTCCTGCCTCAGCCTCCTGAGTATCTGGGACTACAGGCCCCCACAACGACGCCTGGCTAATTTTTTGTATTTTTAGTAGAGACGGGGTTTCACCGTGGTAGCCAGGATGTTCTCGATCTCCTGACCTCGTGATGCTCTTGCCTCGGCCTCCCAAAGTGCTGGGATTACAGGTGTGAGCCACCACACCTGTCCTGTGCATCACTTTCAACATCATCTTGTCCCAACTTAAAATAAGTTTTCCATTTACAAACTGGTGATTTATTTTGGGAATCGTCCCCATAACCTTTTCATAAAGCATCAATGATTTCATTGTCCCTCTATCCAAACTTTACCAGATTCATTTTTTGATACACTATCTGTCTCTGTCACCCATGCTGGAGTACAATGGCATGATCATGGCTCCCTGCAGCCTCGAACTCCTAGGCTCAAGCCATCCTCCCACTGCAGACTCCACAGAAGCTGAACCAGCAGACATGTGCCACGATGCCCAGCTAATTTATGTATTTTTTGTAGAGAAGGTGGTTTCACCATTCTGCCCAGGCTGGTCTTGAGTACCGGGGCCCACATGACCCAACTGTCTCAGCCTCTGAAAGTGCTGGGATTACAGGCCTGAGCCACAGCATCTGGTCTCATTGCAAATTTGATATTTCTTCTTGTTTCAGTTTTAGCAGAATTTACATTGCCTTGATTGAGTCTCTTTTCAAACTCATGTCTTACCCTTCTGAGTGCCTCAAACCAAACCCTGTTCAGACATGTTATAATGGATTTGTACCAGTTTATCTTGGTGCAAAAAATGTGATATCATGCACAATTTTCTCATAATACGTATTTTTCCATGAACTTCCTGAAGACCCCTTGTACTAGCGAACTGTATTCAAGAGGTTATAAAAAGGATTGTTGATATGCAAGTGCCACTTATTTCTGGGATGCAAAATGGTTCAACATGGTCAAGCAAATCAATGTGATATACCACTTGAACATAATGAAAGATGAAAACCACATCATCTCAATACATGTAGAAAAAGCATTTCACAAAATTCAACATCCAGTCATCATGGAAATCCTAAACAAAATAGAAAGAGAAGGAAATTTACCTCAACAATACAAAGACCATCCATGAAATGACCACAGCAGAAATAACCAATCAGGGAAAATGGAATGCTTTTCCTGTAGGATCTCACATGATGCAAGACTGCTCTCACCCCTTCTATTCAATCAATACTGGCTGTCCTAGCTAGAGCAATGAAATAGCAAAAGAAATCAAACTCATCCAAATCAGAAAGAAAGAAGTAAAACTCTATTTCTTTGTAGATGACATGATCTTCTGTGTAGAAAATCACAAAGAGTCAACCAAAATGCAACTGGAACTAATAAACATATGCAGTGGATTTGCAGAATAGAATAACAGCACCAAAAATTAGTTGAATTTCCATACATTAACAATAAACAATTTAAAATGAAAATTAAAAAAACACTTTCATTTGCTAAAGAACTTAAAGTAAGAAATACTTAGGAATAAATGAAAAAAGTTGAGAAGTTTCTACCTTCAAATCTACAAACATTGATCAAAGTAATTAAAAACGTGCAAATAAGAGATACAAGCCATATTGAATGGAATAATATTGCTAAATGATTATATAACCGAATGTGATGTAGATTCAACACAATACCCAGATAAATTTCTATAACTTTTTGTTAAAGAAACAAAAAACAGGCCAGGTGTGGTGGCTCACACCTGTAATCTCAGCACTTTGGCAGGTGGAGGCAGGTGGATTTTAAGGACAGAAGATCGAGACCATCCTAGCTAACACGGTGAAACCCAGTCTCTACTAAAAATACAAAAAATTACCCAGGCATGGTGGCACACACCTGTAGTCCCAGCTACTCAGGAGACTGAGGCAGGAGAATTGCATGAACCTGGGAGGTGAATGTTGCAGTGAACCGAGATCACATCACTGCACTCCAACATGGGCGACAGAGCAAGATTCCATCTTAAAAATAAATAAATAAATAAAAGAACATACAGGCTGGGAAAAGTGGCTCCCGTCTGTTGGCCAGGCTGGTCTCAAATTCATGACCTCAAGTGACCTACCTGTCTTGGCCTCTCAAAGTGCTGGGATTACAGGTGTGAGACACCACGCCTGGCCCAATCCTCTTAACATAAACAGTTTAATGTCGATTAATGCTTGAAATCAATGTTAAGTCAACTCAAACTCAGGTCAATGCTGATTTGACTCTAATGTCAATTAATGCTTGATGGTTTGCTATACTCATTGCACTTGAAACAATTGTCTCCAAAAGGAATTTTCTGATGTTCTGCAAGGAGTGACCTCAGACTAAAGACCTTGCCACACTGATGACATTTGTAAGATTTCTGTCCAGTATGGATTCTCTGATGCCTAATAAGGTGTGAAGGTGAATTAAAGGCTTTACCACAATCACCACACTTGTGAGGTTTCTCTCCTGTATGAATCCTCCTATGTCTTTCAAGGTGTGATTTGCGAATGTAAACTTTGTCACATTCTTCACATTCGTAAAGTTTCTCTCCAGTATGAAGTTTTTGATGACATGCAACGTATGCTTTTGTACTAAAAACCTTGCCACATTCATTACATGTGTAAGGTCTCTCTCCAGTATGAACTCTCTGATGTTCTGCAAGGCGTGAATCACTCCGGAAAGCCTTGTCACAAACCTTACATTTGTATGGTTTCTCTCCAGTATGAATCCTCCTATGTCTTTCAAGATGTGATTTGCGACTGAAAACTTTGTCGCATTCTTCACATCTGTAAGGTTTCTCTCCAGTGTGAACTCTACGATGTCCTGCAAGAGTTGCTCGTTGCTTAAAAACCTTGCCACATTCATTACACTTATAGGGTTTCTCTGCAGTATGAACTGCCTTATGAATTACGAGGACTGAATTTCGAGCGAAGGTCTTGCCACACTCATTACATTTGTAAGGTTTCTCTCCAGTATGCAGTCTATGATGGTACACAAGGTGTGATGTCTGACTAAAGGTCTTGCCACACTCATTACACTTATAAGGTTTCTCTCCAGTATGACTTCTATGATGACATGCAAGGGTTGCTTTTTGATCAAAAACCTTGCCACATTCATTACATGTGTAATGTTTGTCTCCCCTGTGAATTCTAGTATGTTGTGCCAGGTGTGAATCATGCTTAAAAGCCTTGTCACAAACCTTACATTTGTATGGTTTCTCTCCAGTATGAATTATCCTATGTATTTCAAGATGTGATTTGCAACTGAAAACTTTCTCACATTCTTCACATTTGTAAGGTTTCTCTCCAGTATGAATTCTCCTATGTCTTCGCAAATGCAAATGAAATCTTGATTCAAGCTGACCTTTAATAGGCTTGTTTCCAGCATGCCTTTTATCATATCGGTCTGTACTACTAGTCAACTTTTTTATTTCTGTCATGGGTGCTTCATGGTCATTTGTTTCATCTTCTTGCCACTGAAACACAAAGTCATGAATGTCTTTCTCAATTTCCTGGGAGCAAAATGCTCCAATGTGATAACTTGCTTGTCTTTGCAATGTCCCTGTGTGGATCACTTCTGTATTGCCTTGCCCTGTTGATGACAATGTCCTCATCATGCATTTGGAAGAGATATCTACAAAATATAAACACCAATAGGTTTCCAATTAAGTACAGATGGTATAAAACACTGAAATGTATAAATATCACACACACACAAAAATACTTATTTTAAACTTCCCAAACATGAGCTTCAAAGTTTAGGAACACAAAACGAGTAAGATTCTTTAATAAATAAAGGCCAATTACATGTACTTCACATCATTTTTACAGAAGCCTATTCCCAATATCATGACAACACACTGACAGGGCACAAACACGCATAAGCCTAAAGTAAGGAGTATTTTTCCACTTTAATCCTAAGGGGTATCACACAGTGCAAAAAATATATCACTGTCACATCAAAGAAGAGAAAAATATGTATTCTTCATATACACAGTATATTTAGTATACACAAATAAATGTTAAAAAACCAGACAATGTACTATATTGGTAAATAATCCACAACAAGCTCTTGTAAGGATAATCAAAATCAATGGAAATTCTGTATTATCAAACAATCATAGCACTGAGAAGATAAGATTACAAAAATTAGCCAGATGTGGTGGCCCACCCTGTCGTCCCAGCTACTCGGGAGGCTTAGGCGCAAGAATTGATTTAAGCCAAGATGCAAAGTTTGCAGTGAGCCCACATCGCACCACTGCACTCCAGCCTGGGTGACAAAGCGAGACTCTGTCTCAGAAAACAAAAAAAGGCAGGGGGTGGTGGCTCGCACCTGTGATCCCAGTACTTTGGGAGCAGAGGCAGGCACATCGCCTCAGGTTAGGAGTTCGACCAACCTGGCCAACATGGCGAAGCCGTGTCTCTGCTAAAAATAGAAAATGTAGCCGGGCATGGTCATGGGCAGCTGTAATCCCAGCTAGTTGAAAGGATGAGGCAAGAAAATCACTTGAACTCGGGAGGCAAAGATTGTGGTGAGCTGAGATCACACCATTGCACTCCACCTTGGGCGACAGAGTGAGACTCCGTCTCAAAAAAAAAGAAAATGTTAATACCATATTTTTCTGAATAACTGTTACAAAATTACCTATATCCATGTGGAACAGGCATGTTGTAACTTAAAAAAAAAAAATTTGTATTTTTATTTTTTTGAGATGGAGTCTCACTCTGTCACCCAGGCTGGAGTGAAATGGCATAATCTTGGTTCACTGCAACCTCCGCCTCCTGGGTTGAAGCGAGTCTCTTGCCTCAGCTTCCCGAGCACCTGCGATTACAGGCGCACACCACTATGCCCAGCTAATTTTTATACTTTTAATAGAGATGGGGTTTCACCATGTTGGCCAGGCTAGTCTCGAACTCCTGTGAACTACTGTGATCTCGAACTCAGGTGATCCACACTTCTCGGCCTCTCAAAGTCCTGGGATTACAGGCAGGACCCACTGTGCCCAGCGGCAGTTTGTGACATTAACGAAGGGAGTGTGTCAGTTATATTGAATACCACATACCAAAAACTCATAAAAGGAAGAAAATAATAAGTCAATTTATATTGCCTGCAGAATTCTAAACAATTCCCTCTTAGGAAAAAGGCCATAACTTGTAGTTACCACCCGTGCACAACATAAGAACTGAAATACATGTTAAAATCACTACCTTGTGAAGTATGAGGTGAAGAAAATACACAGAATTATAAGGAATAAGAATTGACTAATGGCCGGCCACGGTGGCACATACCTGTAATCCCAGCATTTTGGTAGGCTGAGTCGGGTGGATCATGAGGTCAGGAGTTTGAGACCAGCCTGGAACAAATGGTAAAACCCCATCTCTATTAAAAATACAAAAAAAATTAGCTGGACGTGGTGGCAGGTGCATGTAATCCCAGCTACTTGGGAGTCTGAGGCAGGAATCATTTGAACCTGGGAGGCTGAGGTTGCAGTGAGCCAAGATAGTGCCACTGCACTCTAGCCTGGGCAACAAGATGAGATTCCATCTCAAAAAAAAATAAGATAAATAACTACTTCTCAAATAAGCTTTGGTAGATGTGGTATTCTCTGACAGGATGTTCCTGCAGATGCAGACTTCGAGAGAATTTAGTCATGGGTGTTGAACCCTCATGAATAGAACTAGTGCATTTATAGAGACATTAAAGAGCTCATTGCCTGTTCCTCTTTCTACCATATTGGGACATGGCAGGAAGACGGCTGGGCTAAACCATGAAGAAGCCTCTCACCAGGAACCAATTTGGCTGGCACCTTGCTCTTGGATTTCCCACTTTCCAAATTCATGAGAAATAAATTTCTGTGTCTTAAGCTTCCCAGTTTAAGCTACTTCCTTTTTCGTTTATTCTTCAGATCAAGTCACGCTCTTATCACCCAGGCTAGAGTGTACTGGCAGGATTCCCCTACCTCAACTGATTCTCCCTCCTCAGCCCAGAGTCTCACTCTGTTGCCCGGGCTGGAGTGCAGTGGCATGATCTCAGCTCCCTGCAACCTCCACCTCATGGGTTCAAGTGATTCTCCTGCCTCAGCCTCCCAAGTAGCTGGGATTATAGGTGCAAGTCACCATACACAGCTGGTTTTTGTGGTTTTAGTAGAGATGGGGTTTTACCATATTGGCCAGGCTTGTCTTGAACTCCTGACCTCAAGTGATCAACCTGTCTCAGCCTCCCAAAGTGCTGGGATTTTAGGTGTGAGCCACTGCGCCTGGCCCATTTTTGGCATTTAGTACATTCCAGGTTTCACCATGTTGGCCAGACTGTTTTCAAACTCCTGACCTCAAGCAATCTACCCACCTTGGTCTTTGAAAGTGCTAGGATTAGAGGCATGAGCCACCGTGGCCGGTCAATCTAAGCTATTTCTAACAGTGAAATGACAGAGAAAGGAACAGGAGCATCTCATCATCAACATCACCACAGGCTGACAAATCTTATTAAACAAAGGATGTTTAGGGTCTCTACTATAAATCTTGCAATACTTGAAGCCATCTAATAGCACTAACATGTTTTAAAAACCTTGAGACATGTAGGGCGTGGTAATCCCAGCATTTTGGGAGGATGAAGTGGGAGATTCCTGAGGTCAGGAGATCAAGACCATCCCAGCTAACAAGGTAAAACCCCATCTCTGCTAAAAAAAAAATACAAAAAAATTAGCCTGGCATGTTGGCACTCGCCTGTAGTCCCAGCTACTTGAGAGGCTGAGGCAGGAGAATCACTGGAATTTGGGAAGTGGAGGTTGCAGTGACCCAAGATCACACCACTGCACTTTAGCCTGGGTGAGAGACTGAGACTGTGTCTCAAAGAAAAAATAAATAAATGACAGAAGGCTAAAGAATAACTCCAACCCACAAACATATATAAAGTTCTCCAGTAAAGGTAAATAAAAAAAATGGGTAGGCTGGGCATGGTGGTTCATGCCTATAATCCCAGCACTTTGGGAGGGCAAGCCAGGCGGATCACCTGGGGTCAAGAGTTCGAGACCAGCCTGGACAACAAGAAGTAAACCCTGTCTCTACCAAAAATACAAAATTAGGCCAGGCGTGGTGGCTCATGCCTGTAATCCCAGCACTTTGGGAGGCTGAGGTGGGTGGATCACAAGGTCAGGAGATCGAGACCATCCTGGCTAACACAGTGAAACCCTGTCTCTACTAAAAATACAAAAAATTAGCCAGGCATAGTGGTCAGCACCTGTAGTCCCAGCTACTCAGGAGGCTGAGGCAGCAGAACTGCTTGAACCTGGGAGGTGGAGGTTGCAGTAAGCTGAGATTGCACCATTGCACTCCAGCCTGGGAAACAAGAGTGAAACTCTGTCTCAAAAAAATAAATAAATAAATAAAACAATAAAAATACAAAATTAGGTGGGTGTGGTGGTGCATGCCTGTAATCCCAGGTACTCGACAGGCTGAGGCAGGAGAATTGGTTGAACCGGGGAGGTGGAGGTTGCGGTGCCAAGATTGCAGCATTGCACTTCAGCCTCGGTGACAAGAGCAAAACTCTGTCTCATGAATACATAAATTAATTAATTAATAAAAGGACAGATACAGAAACTCACATACGTATACCTTTTCTTCATAACTAAACTTTTTTTCATATTATTAAAAATGAAAAGGTATGAAAAAACACTGTACATATATGTTAACAGAAATGCAACATACACAAAAATAACTCTGACAAAAATAAAAAAAGTTCTACTGGAGAAGAAGTAGTTTTGGTAGGTTATGGAATTTTTTTATTTTTATTTTTATTTTTTTGACATGGAGTCTCACTCTATCTCCCAGGCTGGAGTGCAATGGTGCGATCTTGGCTCACTGCAACCTCCACCTCCCGGGTTCAAGTGACTTTCCTGCCTGAGCCTCCTGAGTAGCTGGGATTACAGCTGCCCACCACTGTGCCTGGCTAATTTTTGTAAATTTAGTACAGATGAAGTTTCATCATGCTACCCAGGCTGGTTCTGAACTCCTGACCTCAGGCGATCTGCCCACCTCAGCATCCCAGTGCTGGAATAACAGGTGTCAGCCACTGCACCTGGCCAGGTTATGGAAATTTTAAGCTTCATTATTGTGCTATAAGTTTAAGATGTTTAACATACCTGCAACAATAACCTCTCCCCATATATCAATACAACGCACTTCACTTCTGCATACTGAATGGAATGGACACTAATGTGGTTGTTATATTCACACTGGAATCATGTTTAAACCACTTATGTTTACTAAGAACTAAAAGACAAAACTATTTAAAATAATAACAACGGTTGGGCATGGCGGCTCGCGCCTGTAATCCCAGCATTTTGGGAAGCCGAAGCAGGTGAATCACTTGAGATAAGGAGTTTGAGACCAGCCTGACCAACATGGTGAAACCCCATCTCTACTAAAAACACAAAGTGAGCTGGGCATGGTGGTGAGCGCCTGCAGTCCCAGCCTCCAAGAAAGGTGGGGCACAAAAATCCTTTGAGCCTGAAAGGCAGAGGCTGCAGTTAGCCAAGATCGTTCCACTGCACTGTAGCCTGGATGAAAGAGTGAAACTATCAAAAGAAAAAGAAAGAAAAGAAGAAGGAAAGAAAGAAAGAAAGAAAAGAAAGAAGGAAGGAAGGAAGGAAGGAAAGAAAGAAAAGAAAAGAAAAGAAAAGAAAAGAAAAGAAAAGAAAAGAAAAGAAAACAAAAGAAAAGAAAAGAAGTAAATAAGGAAAGAGCAGAGGGATAAGTGAGGGCAAAGAAAGATGTCCCTTCAGAGATCTCAGGATTGAAACTTTTCTTTTGCCACAGAATTCTCCCACTTGCAGAGAGTTTCCCCACACACTATTTGAAGGTGGAGCTTCCACTCTGCCCATCTGAGCTCTTACCTGCGTTTACACCTGTAATATATTCCCACCCATCTGGACTTTTTTGTTATTTTCACTTCACTCTCCACAGTCCAGGGCTCTTTCCCTTGCTCCAACATGGAGATAACAGGTCAGAAAGAGACTCGTGCTTATAAAAAGAAAGGACCATGATGTGCTGGAGCTTTTCTAGAGTCCCAGCCCTATATTTCTGTAGGAAAGAAGACATTACAGGTGGATCTAGGAAAATATTTCACAAATTCCTCCACTGACTGCCTCATTCTGAATGCTGTTGGAGCACTGTAATATGTAATATGTGGACATCGAGCTCTCTTCCAAGAACTAATGAGTTGAAAGCACAGGAGAAGGAAACAGGGAACTGGATATGTTTAAAGTCTGCCATAAGGTTTTGTTTTTGTTTTTTGAGACAGTGTTGCTCTGTCGTCTGGGCTGGAGTGCAGCGGTGTGTTCTCGGCTCACTGCAACCTTGGCCTCCTGGGTTCAAGCAATTCTCTTTCCTCAGCCTTTCTAGGAGCTGGGATTACAGGCATGCACCACGACGTCTGGCTAATTTTTGTATTTTTAGTAGAGACAGGGTTTCACCATGTTGGCCAGGCTGGTCTCAAACTCCTGACCTGAAGTGATCCACACACCTCAGTCTCCCAAGGTTCTGGGATGACAGGCATGAACCACCATGCCCAGCTTGCCATAAGGTTTTATGCCTACTTTAGTTCTGGAACCCATATTGAGGTATCATGAAGAACGCAGAACATCTAAACAAAGGGGACAGTGAAAGTCCAGATGCTACATCATGAAGCTTTTCATTTCAAAATCAATACAGCTTCCATTTTAGTCAAGCAAGGATGCAACTCCCAAGAGAAACAAGAGAAAATACAAAGATCCACAAGGGCACATCCCCACTTCTGGAGGGAAGTTATCCTCACCCAGGGAGACCAGGTTCCTATAATTCTCCAGCATCACGTCTCTGTATAGAGTCCTCTGAGCAGGGCCCAGGCATTTCCACTCCTCCTGAGAGAATTCTATGGCCACATCCCTGAATGTCAACAGACCCTGAAATGAAAACACATTTTAAGCAAATGGTTATGGGAGGAGTTCTTATCTTTACAGAAAATGAGAAGAGGAGAGAGGGGAAAGCAAGGATTTAATTGTAGTGAATGTTCAGACAAATCCAAGTAAGGGATTTTTCACCACATGATGTCTTCCCAGCCATGTTTGATTACAGTTTTTGAGGAGACCATAACATTCTCTCAGTAGGAATTTCTTATGCTTGTAAACAATACAAGAAATAAATAAAAAATCAATGCAGAGTTCCTGTTACAGAGATGCTTGAAACTTTTATGGACACACCAAGTGACATTCAGTATCTCGATGCTACACAGCACGAGTGACGTCTTCAAAGATGACAATGTCCACAGTTAAAGATCAGCTGGGCGCAGTGACATATGCCTGTAATCCCAGCTACATGGGAGGCTGAGGCAGGAGAATGGCTTGATCCTGGGAGGCAGAGGTTGCCATGATCCCAGATTGCATCACTGTACTCCAGCCTGGGCAACAGAAACTCCGTCTCAAAAAAGACAAAAAAAAATTAGCCGGGCGTGGTGGCAGGCACCTGTGGTCCCAACTACTTGGAAGGCTGAGGTGGGAGGATGGCTCGACCCTGAGGGTGGAGGTTTCAGTGAGCTACGATCACACTAGGGCGCTCCAGCCTGGGCAACAAAGCGAGACCCCGTCTCAAAATAAAATAAAATACATGAAAGTAAAATTACACAAAGCACAAAAATCCATTTTGTAAATGTTCACAAAATAATAAAACCTACACAGACTGAAAAAAAACTAGATGTTAATACAAAGGGTTGTCATTTGTCCCAGATTTTCAAAATATATACGTGTGTGTACATATGTATGTATGTATAAATGTGTGTGTATGTGTGCGGGGATGTGTATGCATATACATATATAGGTTTTACAAATATAAAAAGTAGCAAGTTTTGCCGGGTACAGTGGCTCATGTCTGTAATCCTAACACTTTGGGAGGCTGAGGCGGGTGGATCATGAGGTCAGCAGTTTGAGACCAGCCTGGCCAACATGGTGAAACCACATCTTTACTAAAAATACAAAAATTAGCTGGGCGTGGTGGCACGCACATGGAGTCCCAGCTACTGGGGAAGCTGAGGCAGGAGAATTACTTGAACCTGGGAGGCGGAGGTTGCAGTGAGCCGAGAAATCACCATTGCACTCCAGCCTGGTGACAGAGTGAGACTCCGTCTCAAAAAAAAAAGAAAAAAAAAGGTAGCAAGTTTTGTTTAACTGAAGAGGAATCTCATCTTGCTGGAAAAGGATACTTTGGCAGCTGCTGGTGGGTGGAATCTCATCAGATCTAGGGAAACAGGAAATGCCCCATCCTAGATGAATCAATTACCCTTTTAACTGCCTGGCCTGGAGGACAGAGAATGACTTGAATTCGGGAGGCAGAGGGTGCAGTAAGCCAAGATCATGCCACTGTACTCCAGCCTGGGTGACAGAGCAAGACTCCGTTTCAGAAAAAATAATAATAATAGTTATAGGTGGAATAAGAATATGGCTTTATCCTCTAGGATAAAAAAGAAGTACCGCTGCCATATTTGAGAAAAATGGTAACCAGTTTTACCACAAACACCTGTTTCACAAGCCTCTCCACAGGAACACCACAGTCTCCATGAGCTTAATGTGCTAAGAATGGTTGAATGAATCTCCTGCTATTATTTAGGTTGATTTCATATTCTTAAAATAATGATAGGATCATTCTTGTATCATTCATATCTATGTATGAAGTTTCCATTCTAATTAGTAAGATTTTTTGAGTCGGAAACACAGTAACTCACTCAATTACCTAAAAATGTACTATAATGTCAGGCAGAAAAGATTTCCTATTATTGGTCTCCTTTTCTAGAATTTACCACGTACTTTGTGCACATTAATACGTGACTTCCATTGGCAGCTGCTCTAATCCTGGTCCACAGTGAGCTGACAGTGCATCCAGATGTGGCCCCTGAACAATCCCTGCTACCCAACAGCATTGACACCATGGGACCCTCACCCCATCTCCATCCATGTCTGGGTGTGAGCCCTTCCCAGGACCATGCCCAGTGCAGCCTCTTCCCAACTTCATGTCACTTGGTCACAAGAGATAAAATCTAAGTGAGATAAGAGGGACTGAGGGAAGGCATGGGTGATTGTGAGCAAACCTGTCAGGCAGGATGCTTCAGACTAAGAGAAGATTCCCAACTCCAGGCGCCAGCGTTTCTGAAAGGAAGGAGACAGAACAATCCACCGAGAATATCATCTCACCTGAGAAAGAGCCATCCCTGACTCCTTTGCTTTCCTCTTCTGGGTTTCTTCCTCAGGTACCAAGAGTCTTTAGAAGTCAATCCTAAATGTTAGAAATATGTTGTTTATCACTCAGAATCAACACACCCCTTCCCCATAACACAATGACACATACAAAGGAGACCTCATCCTGGGAAATATGGTCCCCTCTGCTGCCCACTGCCCCAGGGACGATAAACTCCTACAGGAAAACTCCCACTACCCTACTGAAGGAGTCTACACACACGCTGCAGCAGTGGGGAGCTGGGCTGGGATGAGCTGCCCTTCAGGGCACAGACTCAGACCTAACCAAACCCCACACAGAGGCTGGGTGTGGTGGCTCACGCCCGTCACCCCAGCACTCTAGGAGGCCGAGGTGGGTAGATCACTTGAGCTCAGGAGTTTGTGACTAGCCTAGGCAACATGGTGAAACCCCATCTCTACAAAAATACAAAAAGTTAGGAAGGTATGGTGGCACACTTCTGTGTGTCTGTGGTCCCAGCTACTTAGGGAGCTGAGGTGAGAGGATCACTTGTGCTCAGGAGTTCGAGACCAGCCTGGCCAACATGGTAAAACCCTGTCCCTACTAAAAATACAAAAATTGAGCCAGGCGCGGTGGCTCATGCCTGTAATACTAGCACTCTGGAAGGCTGAGGTGGGTGGATTACTTGAGGTCAGGAGTTCGAGACCAACCTGGCCAACACGGTGAAACCCCGTCTCTACTAAAAATACACAAATTACCTGGGCTCCATCTCCACAACTCATTTAACCTCTTGCTGCTCCTTCTCCCCAATCTTTAGATCATCCTCAATCTCTATAGATTTCCACCTCTTCTCCCATCTCTGCGCATCCTCTGCTCTCCCTGTTAAATTCTCTCTTCCTTGTTATACCCCCCTGGCCCCACTCTCTGGCACCCCAGATCCCCAGGTGTCCTCCCTGCTGTGCTTCTCCCTCTGTTCTCCTTGCCACCAGCACCACCCTGCTGTCTGCCCTGGCTCCAAATCCCTCCTCCTCTCCCTCACCCTGATGAGCCTCCCTCTTTGCTGCCCCTCTCCCTACCTTGCTGTCCTTCCTCTCTCTGTACATCTAGCTTTTCTCTACATTTCTCTAGTTGCTTTTCTCCTCCTGCTTTCTTTTTTTTTTTTCTTTCACTTTTGCTGTCTCTTGGCAAATCCCTCACCCATTTTCTACGTTGCCATCTGTTATGGGCCTTTCTCATTCTTCTTTTCTCTGTCTCAGGTTTTTTACTGCTCTCTCTCTGTCTCCTGATCCCTTTGGCCCACATAATCACAGGAGGGTTGTACACCTGCATGTCAGAGGAGCCCATTTTCCAGGGGCTGGTGCTGGGCAGGGAAGAACACCTTGTGTCACTGTACAGGCCCCAGGCACCTCCCCAATGCAGGCCTGGGCAACAGAGCAAGACTTTCTCAAAAAAAATAAATAATAAAATAATTATATATATATATATATATACTGCAAATGCTGTGTTTTCTACATAAATCATGGGCTTGGCCACACGCATTACCTCATGCCTGTAATCCCAGCACTTTGGGAGGGTGAGGCGGGTGGATCATGAGATCAAGAGGTTGAGACAATTTTGGCCAACATGGTGAAACCCCCTCTCTACTACAAGTACAAAATTAGCTGGGCTTCTTGGCACGCCCCTGTTGTCCCAGCTACTTGGGAGGCTGAGGCAAAACAATCACTTGAACTCGGGAGTCAGAAGTTGCAGTGAGCTGAGATGGCACCACTGCACTCCAGCCTGTCGACAAAGTGAGACTCTGTCTCAAAAAAAAAATCATGGGCTTATCCATTAATGCACTTCTGCACATACTTCAAATTACAACCACACACACTTAAATTAGCTTGCGTTCAGAAGGTATAAGCAAAAACCTGGAGAGGACACAACCAAAGCTACTCATGAGGCTGAGGTGGGAGGATTGCTTGAGCCTGGAGAGCAGAGGTTGAAGTGAACCAAGATCGCACAACTGCCCTCCAGCCTGGGGGACACAGTGAAACCCCATCACCTCCACCCCCCAAAAAGCTGGAAGCTCATTGAATTAAGACACAACTTCAAGAAATCATAAAAGCAATGCATGAAGAAAATGAGAAGGACAACGAACATACAGAAATTATGACAAACTACACAGAAACTCTCGGGATAAAAATACAGTAACTAAATGGAAAAACTCAATACATGGGTTCAAAATCAGAATTCATTATGTAAATTAAAAACTAGTAAAGAGGGGACAGGCAAGGTGGCTCACACCTGTAATCCCAGGACTCTGGGAGGCCGAGGTGGGCGGATCACTTGAGGTCAAGAGTTCAGAGAACAGTGTGGCCAATATGGTGAAACCTTGTCTCTACTAAAAATACAAAATTTAGCTGGGTGTGGTGGCTGGCTCCTGTAGTCCCAGGTACTCTGGAGGCTGAGTCAAGAGAAGCACTTGAACATGGAAGGCAGAGGTTGCAGTGAGCCGGATTGCCCCACTGTACTCCAGCCTGGGTGACAGAGCAAGACTGTCTCAAAAAAAAAAAAAAAAAAAGAAAGAAAGAAAATTCCAGGACTATCTTTTACACACCTGAGCAAAACGAATGTCTCTCTCCATGTCTAAGGTTCTGACGGCATGAATCCTAAACACGTAATTATTTCCCCAGAAATATGACAGTAATACGTTCAAAATAAACACAAGTGTGAACACATAGCTATAGGTGATTAAAACACTGAAAGAGGCCAGGCGCGGTGGCTCACGCCTGTAATCCTAGCACTTTGGGAGGCCGAGGCAGGTGGATCACGAGCTCAGGAGATTGAGACCATCCTGGTCCACATGGTGAAACCTGGTTTATACTAAAAATACCAAAATTAGCCTGGCATGGTGGTGTGTGCCTGTAATCCCAGCTACTCGGGAGGCTGAGACAGGAAAATCATTGGAACCCAGGAGGCAGAGGTTGCAGTGAGCCAAGATCACACCACTGCACTCCAGCCTGGGTGACAGAGTGAGACTCCTTCTCAAACAAAACAAAACAAAACAAAAACCAAAACAACAACAACAACAACAAAACACTGAAAGAGAGGCAATGGTAGTCATAAGCTGTAAGCAAATGTTTTCTTCATGAACACATGGGCTCTGCTGGAACAAGGTTCCAAAACAATCCAGCCCATCATTCAGCATCTGCAAGGAATATTATGAACCAGAGGAACTTGAGGGAGACATTTACTTAGAAGCTCACAGCTCACCATTTTATCAGATGACATAAGGAAAGAAAATAGAATCGGCTACTTTAACCAAATTTTGATGTTAGCGTAAAGAAGAAAGGTCCTGGGGCCGGGTGTGGTGGCTCACACCTTAAATCCCAGCACTTTGGCAGGCCGAGGTGGGTGGATCACCTGAGGTTGGGAGTTTGAGACCAGCCTGACAAACATGGAGAAACCCCATCTCCACTAGAAATAC
The DNA here is from genome assembly GCF_029281585.2 of Gorilla gorilla gorilla. Taxonomy (NCBI): domain Eukaryota; kingdom Metazoa; phylum Chordata; class Mammalia; order Primates; family Hominidae; genus Gorilla; species Gorilla gorilla. Next base: position 64,852,914 of record NC_073244.2, read on the forward strand.
AAAATTAGCTTGGAGTAGTGGCACATGCCTGTAATCCCAGCTACTCTGGAGGCTGAGGTAGGAGAATCACTTGAATACGGGAGGTAGAGGGTGTGGTGAGCCAAGATCGCGCCATTGCACTCCAGCCTGGGCAATAAGAGCAAAACTCCATCTCAAAACAAACAAACAAAATAGGTCCTTGATATCTTTATAAAGTACACATTGAAACAACCTAAAATTGGCCAGGCACGGTGGCTCACACCTGTAATCCCAGCACTTTCTGAGGCTGAGGTGGGCGGATCACCTGAGGTCAGGAGTTCAAGACCAGCCTGGCCAACGTGGTGAAACCCCGTCTCCACTAGAAATACAAAAATTAGCCAGGCGTGGTGGCAGGCGCCTGTAATCCCAGCTACTTGGGGGCTGAGGCAGGAGAAGAGCTTGAACCCAAAAGACGGAGGTTGCAGTGAGCCGAGATCGTGCCATCACACTCCAGCCTGGGGGTAGAAGGGAGACTTTGTCTCAAAAAAAAGTAAGAAAGAAAAAAAGAAACAACCTAAAATCATTTATCAGGTACTAGTAAATGCTTCCAATATATGATACAGACTAGAAAGCATGCAGTCCTCTATGTAAACTGAACACAACAAATTTCATAGAGAAACTTTTAAAATGGTTAAAAATATATACATCTAAAAATGTATATATCTAATAAAATGTAGGGTCAAAGAAGAAAATTTTGAACTCATATCATAGTTGGAAAACAATGATGTGAGCTCATAAGATTCTACCAAAGCTTATTTGAAAAGTAGTTATTTTACTTTTTTCAGACGGAGTCTCGCTCTGTCACCCCAGGCTGGAGTGCAGTGGCATGATCTCACCTCACTGCAACCTCCCCCTCCCTGTCCAAGGGATTCTGCTGCCTCAGCCTCCTGAGTAGCTGGGATTACAGGCGCCCGACATCACACCTGGCTAATTTCTCTATTTTATTCGACACGAGATTTCGCCATGTTGACTAGGCTGGTCTCGAACTCCTGACCTCAGGTGATCTGCCCGCCTTGGCCTCCCAAAGTGCTGGGATTACAGGCATGAGCCATTGCACACGGCCTTTATTTTTATTTATTTATTTTTTAATTAAGAAACAAGGCGGGCATGGTGGCTCATGCCTGTAATTCCAGCATTTTGGGAGGGCGATACAGCTGGATCGCTTGAGCCCTGGAGTTGGAGACCAGCCTGAGCAACAAGGCAAAAGCCCGTCTCTACCAAGTACACACAAATTAGCGCGGTGTGGTGGCGCGCGGCTGTGGTCCCAGCTACTCTGGAGGCTGAGGTGACAGGATAGCTTGAGCATAGGATGTTGATGATGCAGTGAGCTGTGATCCTGTCACCGCTCTCCCGCCTGGGGAACAGAGTGAGACCCCATCTCCAATAAAAAAGAATAAAAAAGAAATACCTGGGTCCTGGGTCTGGGGGCAGCGAATCTAAGGCCAATTAAGGCGAACTTTCTAAAACTAGACAAAAAGGAAAAACCCCATCTCCCCATCCGGAGTAACAAAGGATCAAAGGCCGCTCTCCCTACCGCCCTCCCCCTTCCACCACCTCTCAGAAAGGGGAAGAGCCCAGGAGTGGCCACGGCCAAGCACCGGCCACACCTTCATCTGCATAGGGCACCCATCTGCTCTGGCCTCGGGCCAATTCACCTCAGCATTTCGTTGGCCAAGGGCCAAATCCTTCATCCAGATAAGGGGTAGCCCATAGGGACCTCAAAATAAATACTTTAACCCCCCAAAACTTTCTAAACGGGGCCCTGGAGACGCTGGCTCGGGCCCACTCCCCTCTGTGGAGTGCTTTCTTGATTGCATATATTCGTTTTCCAGGAGTTGGAACTAGGTAGCAACAGGGCCCCGCACAAGGAGGGAGGTGGGGAGCGACGGCGCCTTCGGACAGGGGTGGCGTCTGCAGGATCTTAGGACCAGGCAGAGGACGCGGCCTCCCGGGAACTGGGGTTGAGTCGCGGCGCTCCTGAAGCCGACGACAGCGACGGTGGGAGGCGCCCAGGGCTGGAATCCAGCTCGCGGGTGAGGACTTGAAACAGCGCGAGGCGGGAGGACAGGTCAGGAAGGGTTTTGAGAAGGAAAATTCCGCGATAGGAGGTGTCTGCACGACCCCACTGCAGAAAGACCGAGGACGGGACCTGCCTCAGGGCCACTTTAAACTCGAAGGGACTCACGGACTCTCACCCGGACGTCTCAATTTGCTCTGGGTTGAGAAAGAGGGGCCGCAATTTCCAGGTCTGTGGGGACTCAACGCCCCGGTATAGCAGCACCACAGGACTGGGAAGCACACATAAAACAGAGCGAAACTCACGCGCTGCGGTGTGACCTTCAGTCCCTGCCATCCGCTTCCGGGTCTATGCCAATCAGCGCAGGACAGAGGCCAGGCCTGGGCGGGACCCCCGAGGAGGTAGGCGGGACCTGGACGAGGCCGGGAAGAGACGCGAAGAGGTGGGCGGGGCCTGAACGAGGCCGGGGCGGGGTTGAGAAACAAGGGGCCTGGCTAGGAGAAGAGTCCTGGGCTGTGAGGGGTTGTGGGGGCGAGAAGGGGGTGGGTCCTGAGCTTTCCTCCATCTCGCTCTCTGCGCCTTTTTTCCGGGTTTTCGAGGCGAAAGCCGCCAGTGAGGCTGGAGCAGCTCAGCAGTCATTGAAATAGTACCTCCCTGAGAAGTCAACGTGAGGCGGTCATTGGATCCAGGAAAGCTCCTTGATATTGAAATTAGTTTTAGCAATTTATGTCCAAAATCTGGAAGTTGTCAAGGGAAGGAAGGCAAACTAGAATGCGAAATACAAAGCCCTGCCTCAGCGAAACCTCTAATTTCATGCTGACGGCCCACAGGACAGAATAGAAATCCTCTCCCTTTCTATTCTCCATTCACTGGGGTGGGGGAGTCCACCCTGTGCTCAGCTCCGGAGACTTCCCTAGAGCCACCGCCTGGGGTGTGGAGCGGAGGCCTCAGGCCAGGGAGGAGTGAGGTCACCACCTCCTGCTTAAACACAGCAGGGATGCGGGCAAGGTGGCGAGTCTGGGGTCCCAGCTACTCGGGAAGCAGGGGCGGCAAGACCGCTGAGCCCGGAGGTCCAGGCCAGCCTGGGCGACAAAGTAAGACCCTCTACCCCAGAGCTCCTTCCTCCACCTCAGTAAGAAAAAAAGGGATTTTTTAAAAAAGCATTGACGTTGTAACAGTGTGTAGCAGCACTAGCGGCAGACAAAACTTCTCAGACACTGAGTTGTAGAAGGAAGGGCTTTATTCAGCTGGGAGTGTCGGCAATCTACTGCCTTGAAATCCGAGCTCCCCGAATGCACAATTTCTGTCCTTTTTAAGGGCTCACAACACTAAAGATTTCACATGAAAGGGTCATGATTGATTTGAGCAAGCAGGCGGTACGTGACAGGGGCTGCATGCACCAGTGGTCAGAGAGAAACAGAACAGAGCAGGGAGTTTTACAATGTTCTTCTATACAATGTCTGGAATCTATGAATAACATTGGGTTCTAAGCCATAAGTTGATTTTTAACTACTGGGTTTAGGCCAGGCAGGCCCAGGCCTGGTTTCGGGCCTGGCGCGGGGCTGCCTGTCTTTGGTTTTACTTTCTTGTTGTTTTTTCTTAAAACAGGTACTGAGTATAAAACAATATAAAACAATATGAGAGGGTCTCTCTCTTCCTTTATTTCTTCTTTTTGAGAGTCTCACTTTTTATTAGTGGGAGTTCTTACTCTTATTTTTTGCTACTTATGTCTTTTTGTGTAATAGATTGATAGTGATTCATATAGTACACTTGTGCTGAAGCATTTTGGTGAACTAAGGTAGCGATGAAGCTTTTTATCATTTGAAGAGGTACAGGTAGCAAACAAGAGAGCAGTAGGCAGGTTTTTATTACTATTATAACTCTTATTACAAGAGTTTTAAATCCTCCTATTGCTGGGAACTAATTTTTAAACATGGCTCCTGGATTGAGTCCATGCCACACTTGTACGGGTACATGTGTCAGTTGTGTTATATTTTTAACTATGTCTTCAACTACTTGCCTCTGATCATCTATGTGTAGACAACAATTAGTAAGGTTAAATTTTCTACACACTTTTCCTTCAGCTGCTAGCAAGTAGTCGAGAGCTAGTCTATTTTGATAGATAGCATTTCTTTTTCTTTTTTTGGTGATGGAGTCTCGCTCTGTCACCCAGGCTACAGTGCAGTGGCGCGATCTCAGCTCACTGCAAGCTCCGCCTCCCAGGTTCACGCCATTCTCCTGCCTCAGCCTCCCGAGTAGCTGGGACTACAGGCGCTGCCACCGCACCCGGCTAATTTTTTGTATTTTTAGTAGAGATGGGGTTTCACCGTGTTAGCCAGGCTGGTCTTGATCTCCTGACTTTGTGATCTGCCCGCCTCAGTCTCCCAAAGTGCTGGGATTACAGGCGTGAGCCACCGCGCCCGGTGATAGATAGCATTTCTTATCAGAGTCTCTTGCCAGGCAAGAACAGTCAAGGCTTGACCAGTTTTATTAGTAATTTTAAAACAGCTTGCAACTGTATGAATCGGTTGAGCATGTAGATGGGGGTTCGATAACCTCATGAGCTGTCTTGTGTCTAAGTGGCAGACTTACAGTATTATATAATTTTTTAGGAGGTCATTTATCATCTTTCTAATTACCTATGGCTATGTTTCATTTTTCACGGGAAGCATAGACTGGGAAGCCTAGAAGTTCACCTGTATTTATGGGCAGTAAGAGAAGAAAGATGGCTTACTGGTGCCAATTACACAGCTACCTGTCCACTGATCAGGCAGCTTAGCATAAGCTCTGTCTATGTATCTAGTATAACCTGGTGGGGGCCATCTAGTCCTGGTGGAATTCTGGGTGGGCCTAAACAGTCTGCAACTTTGGAAATTTACTGAATGGATTTCTTTTTGTGTAATTGGAACTTTACTATGTAACTGTTTTTGTGGTACTATTATACAACTTTTGCCTAAGACAACTAAGCTGCCTTACAGGATGATGAGTGAATTTTTTTCTTTCTCTAGCTATGCAATACTGTCTAATAATTGAGACTTTTAGAACTTAAAAATTGTCAGGGTGGTTCTTTTGGGCTGGGAATTCATCAGGAACTGGTTTTGTAGGAACTAATTCTCGGGCTTCCTATGGCCATTGATCTCTTGTTACAGTTCTCCTACAAACATAACATGAGGTGACTTGTAGAGACTGGGCTACATGTTCGGCTAATTGCAAAAACAAATTTTTAGTTTTTCCTGGAATCTTAGGTGCTGGCACATTTAGTTCATCATAGAAAGTCTGAAATACTGGTTCTGGAGAGCGTTTTTCAACTTCTTTTTTTATTAGGATGTTTATACTAGGATCTAGTTTTTTTTTCATCAATGCTTAATGTTACTTTTTTTTTTATTTTACTTTGGGTCTGATGGGTTTGTGATTATCAATTTTAAAAGGTTGCAGCTCCCACTCATGCAAGAGGGGCTGACTTTTCTTTTTTGCAGCTAAACAGGATCTTTTTTTAATCTTCTTTTTAAGTAGCCTAAATGACATAAGACTAGTATTGACACATCTCACATAAATATGATTCTTGACAGATATACTTATGTTTTTTTACTCTGTAACTTTTTCTTCTAATTTAGAGAACTGCATCTTATTCTATGCTGCTTACTATCAATAGTGGCACAAGCATCAAATTTTAAGGTTATATTTTTGGGGACCCCTCTTCTGTTCTAGCTATTATTTTACTTGTGTCACTTAGAAAAAGACTAGTCTTTAATTTTATTTTAAAAACTGTAATCATGGGAGGCTTAAAATGGGTTATAACACACATCAGGTTGGTTATTCCTTGGGCTACATACTTTGGATAGAATAGCATTATACAAACAAATTTCTTTTAGAATCCTGGTACACTTATAATAACTATAAAATAATAGGACTGTAGCAATCTTTTGTCTTACTTCAGTGACTTGATGTATATACTGGAAACAGTTCTTTGTCTGAGGAAGGTCAGTTGAAGTCCTTACTGTACAAGTCTAAATTTTAAGGAAAATGAGTCCTGCGATGAGTTTCTTCATGCTTCAGTCGTGCGTGGACCAGTCAGCTGCTGGGTGTGACTGCAGCAGGGCTTGTCGTCTTCTTCAGAGTCACTTTGCAGGGGTTGGCAAAGCTCCTCTTATCTACGTACAGCTCCTAGTCTACTGATGTTTAAGGGTGGTCTCAGAGGTTGGGCCCACTAGAATAAACTGAGTCCAGCACCTCTGAACAGTTATGTTTAACTGGGCTCTTTGATACTAGGAGTAAGGTGGCGGGGTTAGGGTGTTGCAAACTTCAATGGTTATGTGGGGATTTTCACAGAGCAAGCTTTGGTATCTAGTTAGTCTAGCGTTTATTAGCTAATGATGTCTTTTCTTATTTATTAAAGGGACTTTATGTTTATGTTTTGCCTAAGAGTTAGCTTATCTGCTTCTTGTGCTAACAGGGCCATTGCTGCCAGGGCCCTTGGACATGGGGGCCAGCCTTGGGAAACCTTGTCTAGTTGTTTTGAGAGATAGGCTACTGGCCTTGGCCAGGGCGTTACAGTCTGGGTTAAAACTTCAACTGCCATTTTTTTTTCTTTCTGACACATAGAGTGCAAAGAGTTTTGTCAGGTCAGGTAGCCTCAGGGCTGGGGCTGACATGAGTTTTTCTTTTTTTTTTTTCTGGTTGATGAAATACCAGGGTGAAATGGACTAAACCATAAGTGCCATTCTAGTTATTCGGCAGAGTGCCTACTGAAGGTCTACTACAATACCACCACACATCTGCTCAGGGATGAACAAGGGCTGACTGATTGATAAGCTCTTGAAAATTCTTAAGCTCACTGCATCCTTGCAGGTCTCCAAGGAATGCTAAATCTCCTCTCTGCCGTGAGATACAAGAAGTGAACTTAGTGTTGGGAGACGGAAGCTGGAAGGCCCTCGGGGGCTGATCCACAGGGACTTCGGGATATAGCAGAGAGAGCTATATGTTACTCCAGGCTGTAGAATCCTGGAAAAGAGCTACCATGCAGCCCACACCTGGTCAACTACAGGACCACCTTAGTGGAAGGGGGACAATCAGGGCCTCTGGCCTGCCAGGTGCACAAGCATAACAATTGCTTTTGTTTAATGTGCAGATGGAATATTTGATCTATTTCAACCAGGCATTTGCATCTTGGTGTGCTGTCTCAATTGCCAAAGTTTGTTTTAAGTCTTTAACTTCTATCATCCTCTAGTAAAATGAATGCTTCCTTTAGCACCGATTTTTATTAGTTTTTAGACCAAAGAAAGCTGAACACCATTTTATATTTAATAATGCTTCTTGTATGATTTTTATACCAGATAAGCTAAATTTTACTTTTATATTAGTGTGTTACTAATGTTAAATTTAATTTGAATAAAACTTTGTAGACATATTTATCTAATTTTTCATGTTTGACCATAAGGTTAGATTTTATAGACTCTTTTTAACTTTTTGTAATTTTTGTTAAAGAGCAGGTTGATGCTTTAAGAAAAAACCTGTTGCATTTTTACTTTGATGTCCATTTCACAGAAAAACCGGATGATACCTTTTTAACTTTAGCTAATATGTTTACACACAGAATTTTCTTTACAATTAATGTTTTAAAACTTGCTTAAATTTTCAAACAATAATTTTTTTAACTTTTTAATATAGGTAAAAATCCACATTCTTATGCCTCCTTATAATCTTTTTACTATAGGTATATTTTACTTTTCTTATACACCTTGTACATAAACTGTTTCTTCAGTAATACACAGGAGGCCTTATTACTTTTAAATTATACATTTTTTGCATAAAAAATTTTTTAAACAAACTTTCTTTATGTCTTTGGACTAGACTGTCTAAGGCTACCAGACTAGAAGTTACTATAATACATGCTACGCTGTTAACTTTTAGCAAACTTCACTTTTGTTGAAAACCTTGTAAGTTTGGGACTTCAATTATCCTTTGCTATTAATAAGACCTTGTTTAGTCTAAATTAACTTAGGATTGGTATAGATGGCCTCTTTTTCTCTCTGCTGGTCTTCTCTTGCCTCTGCCAGCCATTTATGCTGCTGTTCTTTTAACTACTGTGGGGGGCGGGGGGAGAGGATCTAAAACCAGGTGTAACTGTCTGTGTACGGAAACTGGTCTGGGTGCCTTGGCTTACAGGTTACCTTGTGCCATATCTTTGAAACTAGGGACCCGTCCAGGCTTCCTTCTGATGGCTAACCTACCTCAAATGCTGGCCAGTCTATTTCACACAAAGTTCTAAGTTTTCCTGGGGTCACAGTTACACCATAATCTCCTTTACATTCTTTCTTGAAATTCTTTAACATATTTCTTAGTGGGGTGGGCTTACTTTGTGCCTGAACTATGTTTTTTTTTTCTTCTGAGACAAAATACCATGCTCACACCACACATACTCACCACAAGACAAAGAATGGGTAAAGAGGGCACACACATGCACTTTTACCGTTTATACCAAACCAAAATCACGAAATTCAAAATCTGAGTACTAAAAAATTCAAGCCAAGTCAAAACCAAAACTAAAGTATCTAACAATTCAAATCAGGTCAAAACCAGAACAAAAGCGCCAATGCAGGCATGCTGTGGGTGATCAGGCCACGCTTCCACTCAGATGGAGTGGGGCAACTTCCAAAGATTTGTCTTACCAAGTTTCAGATGTTTGGATTCCAAGTACCAGTTCCTTCCTGGTGTTCAGCCACTGCGTTAATCCTCCGTGGGGGCCTGCTACGTGCTGCTCTGGTGAGGCATTCCACCGGGGCAATTTCCTACCCAGGAGCGCTCTTTGGATCGTGTCACTCAGGCTGGCCAGAGTCCCCCGCAGGGATGCTCCACAGGGCAGGCCTAAGCCACCTAAGGGGCTGCCTCGGCCATCCATCGGTTACCTCATTTTCAGGTCAGGGAACCAAGAAATGTAGCAGGATGAGCCTCAGACAAAACCTCTCAGACACTGAGTTGCAGAAGGAAGGGCTTTATTCAGCTGGGAGCATCGGCAAGCTACTGCCTTAAAATCTGAGCTCCCCTAATGCACAATTTCTGTCCTTTTTAAGGGCTCACAACACTAAGGATTTCACATGAAATGGTCATGATTGATTTGAGCAAGCAGGGGGTATGTGACAGGGGCTGCATGCACCGGTGTTCAGAGTGGAAAAGAACAGAGCAGGGAGTTTCACAATGTTCTTCTATACAATGTCTGGAATCTATGAATAACATCAGTTTCTAAGTTATGAGTTGATTTTTAACTACTGGGTTTAGGCCAGGCAGGCCCAGGCCTGGTTTCAGGCCTGGCGCCGGGCTGCCTGTCTTTGATTTCACTTCCTTGTTTTTTTCCTATAACAGGTACTGAGTATAAAACAATATAAAATAATATGAGAGGGTCTCTCTCTTCCCTCAAAACTACTAAATAAATTCAGTGGATTTGCACAATACAATATCAGCACCAAAAATTACTTGAATTTCCATACATTAACAATAAACAATTTTAAAAGAAAATTTAAAAACACTTCCATTTGCTAGAGAACTTAAAGTAAGAAATACTTAGGAATAAACGTACAAAGCTGAGAAGTTTGTACCTTGAAATCTACAAATGTTGATCAAAATGATTAAAAACATACATAGAGATACAACCCATATTGATAGTTTGGAAAAATTAATATTGTTAAATAATTATATAACCCAATGTGATTTAGATTCAACACGGTACCCATAAAAATGCCTATCAGTTGACATTCCACCACAAAAGAAGTGAAATTGGCTGGTCCCTGCCTTAACTGATGACATTACCTTGTGAAATTCCTTCTCCTGGCTCATCCTGGCTCAAAAACTCCCCCATTGAGCACCTTGTGACCCCCACCTCTGCCAGCCAGAGAACAACCCCCTTTGATTGTAATTTTCCACTACCTACCCAAATCTTATAAAATGGCCCCACCCCATCTCCCTTCCCTGACTCTCTTTTCGGACTCAGCTTGCCTGCACCCAGGTGATTAAAAAAAAAAAAAATCTGTATCTGTTTTTGTTAAAGAAACAAAAAACAGGGTGGGAAAAGTGGCTCACGCCTGTTGGCCACACTAGTCTCAAACTCCTGACCTCAAGAGATCTACCCACCTTGGCCTCCCACAGTGCTAGCATTACAGGTGTGAGCCACCCCACTCAGCCTAATCCTCTTAACATAAACACTTTAATGTCAATTAATGCTTGAACTCAACGTTAAGTCAACTCAAACTCAAGTCAATGCTGAACTGACTCTAGTGTCAATTAATGCTTGATGGTTTGCTATACTCATTGCATTCGGAACTATTATCTCAAAAATAAATTTTCTGATATTCTGCAAGGAGTGATCTCAGACTGAAGACCTTGCCACACTGATGACATTTGTAAGATTTCTGTCCAGTATGGATTCTCTGATGTCTAATGAGGTGTGAACGTGAAGTAAAGGCTTTGCTCACAATAATCACACTTGCGAGGTTTCTCTCCTGTATGAATTCTCCTGTTTTGCATAGTATGAAGCTTGACTGAAGACCTTGCCTCAATCATGACATTTGTAAGGTTTCTCTCCAATATGAGTTCACCCATGAACTACAGCGTATGAACAATGTCTGAAAAATTTGCCACATTTACTACACTTGTAAGATCTCTATTCATTATGGATTCTTCAATGATTTGCAATGGTTGTAGCGTTACTGAAGACTTGGTGACAATCATTACATTAGTCAAGTTTCCCTACACCATGGATTGCCTGATGGTGAATAAGTGTTGACTGTGCACGAAAGGCTTTGCCACACTCACTACACTTGAAAGGTTTCTCTCCAGTATGAATTCTAGTATGTTGTGCCAGGTGTGAGTAACACTTGAAAGCCTTGTCACAAACCTTACATTTGTATGGTTTCTCTCCAGTGTGAACTCTCTGATGTTGTGCAAGGTATGAATCACGCCCAAAAGCCTTGTCGCAAACCCTACATTTGTATGGTTTCTCTCCAGTATGAACTCTCCTATGTATTTCAAGGTGTGATTTGATATTGAAAACTTTGTCACATTCTTCACATTTGTAAGGTTTCTCTCCAGTATGAAGTCTATGATGACATGCAAGTTGTGACTGTGTCCTAAAAACCTTGCCACATTCATTACACTTGTAAGGTTTCTCTCCAGTATGAAGTCTATGATGATATGCAAGGCTTGATTTGTGATGAAAACTTTTGCCACATTCATTACACTTGTAACGTTTCTCTCCAGTATGAATGACCTTATGCATTACAAGAGATGAATTTTGAACGAAGGTCTTGCCACACTCATTACACTTGTAAGGTTTCTCTCCAGTGTGAATTACAGTATGTCGTGCCAGGTGTGAATCACGTCTGAAAGCCTTGTCACAAACCTTACATTTGTATGGTTTCTCACCAGTGTGAATGCTCCTATGTCTTTCAAGGTGTGATTTGCGACTGAAAACTTTGTCACATTCTTTACATTTGTAAGGTTTCTCTCCAGTATGAAGTCTATGATGACGTGCAAGGTTTGATTGTTGATTGAAAACCTTGCCACATTCATTACACTTGTAAGGTTTCTCTCCAGTATGAATTGTCTTGTGAACTAAGAGGGCTGAATTTTCACCGAACGTTTTGCCACACTCATTACACTTGTAAGGTTTCTCTCTAGTGTGAATTACAGTATGCTGTGCCAGGTGTGAATCATGTCTGAAAGCCTTGTCACAAACCTTACATTTGTATGGTTTCTCACCAGTGTGAATTCTCCTATGTCTTTCAAGGTATGATTTGCGACTGAAAACTTTGTCACATTCTTCACATTTGTAAGGCTTCTCTCCAGTATGAACTCTATGATGACGTGCAAGGTTTGATTGTTTATTAAAAACCTTGCCACATTCATTACACTTGTAAGGTTTCTCTCCAGTATGAATTGTCTTGTGAACTAAGAGGGCTGACTTGTCACTGAACGTCTTGCCACACTCATTACACTTGTAAGGTTTTTCTCCAGTATGACGTCTATAATGACGTGCAAGGTATGCTTTTTTATTAAAAACCTTGCCACATTTATTACACATGTAAGGTTTCTCACCAGTGTGACATCTACAATGGTGTGCAAGGTATCGCTTCTGATTAAAGTCCTTGCCACATACATCACATTTATATTGTTTCTCTCCTAGATGAATTATCTGATGTTTTTTAAAGAGTGAGCTACAATTAAAGGATTTGCCACTCTCATTAAATTGGAAAGATTTTTCTTTCCTGTGTACATCCTGTTTCTGTGTGAGTAATGAAGAATGGAAGAAATTATTCCCATAGTTATTAGAAATATGGGTTTTGGGCCTACAAGAAATTCTTTGGGATGTTGAAACTGAGGAAGCATTGTTGATAGATTTCTCAAGTTGATTACCAATTTTCCCTTCAGGCTGAAATATGTGCAGTTCAGGCAGACGTGAATGACAGCTTGATACAAGCTGATCTTTAATAGGCTTGTTTCCAGCATGCCTTTGATCATATTGGTCTGTACTACCCGTCAACTCTTTGATTTCTGTCATGGGTGCTTCATGGCCATTTGTTTCATCTTCTTGCCACTGAAACACAAAGTCATGAATGTCTTTCTCAATTTCCTGGAAGCAACATTCTCCAATGTGATGACTTGCAAGTCTTTGCAATGTCCCTGTGTGGATCACTTCTGTATTGCCTTTCCCTATTGATGAGAACTCCTTCATTATGCATTTGGAAGAGATATCTACAAAATATAAACACCAACAGTTTTCCAATTCAGTACAGATAATATATAATACTGAAATGTGTAAATATGACACCAAAAACAATACTTATTTTAAACATCTCAAACATGAGCTTCAAAGTTCATGAACACAAAAGGAGGAAGATCCTTTAATAAATGAAGGGCGATTGCATGTACTTCAAATCATTTCTATGGAAGCCTATTTCTAATATCATGACAAAACACTGACAGGGCACAAACATGTGTAAGCCTAAAGTAAGGAGTATTTTTCCATTGTGACCTTAAAGTGTGTCACAGTTTGCAAAAAATTTATCACTGTAACAACAAAAAGAAGAAAATATATATTCTTCATATTTACAGCATATTTACTGTATAGAAATAAATGCTAAAGGACCGGACAATGTACTATATTGGTAAATAATCAACAACAAGCTCTTGTAAGGATAACCAAAATCAATGGAAATTCTGTACTGTCAAACAATCATAGCACAGAGAAGATAATAAAAGATTACAAAAATTAGCCAGGTGTTGTGGCCCGTGCCTGTAATCCCAGGTACTCGGGAGGATGAGGCACAAGAATCACTTTAAGCCAAGAGGCAAAGGTTGCAGTGAGCCAACATCGCACCACTGCACCCCAGCCTGGGTGACAAAGTGAGACTCGAGTCAAAAAAAAAAAAGAAAAAGGCAGGGCTTAGTGGCTCACACCAGTAATCCCACTACTTTGGGAGGCCGAGGCAGGTGGATCTCCTCAGATCAGGAGTATGACCAGCCTGGCCATCGTGGCAAAACCCCGTCTCTACTAAAAATACAAAAAGTAGCCGGGCGTGGTCATGGGCGCCTGTAATCCCAGCTACTTGGGAGGCTGAGGCAGGAGAATTGCTTGAACCCGGGAGGCGAAGATAGTGGTAAACTGAGATCGCACCACTGCACTCCAGCCTGAGCAAAAAAGTGAGACTCCATCTCAAAAAAAAAAAGAAAATGTTAATACTATATTTTTCTGAATAACTGTTACAAAATTACCTATATCCATGTGGAACAGGCACTTTGTAACTTTTTAAAAAAAGTCTTTGTATTTTTTTTTTTTTTGAGATGGAGTCTCGCTCTGTCACCCAGGCTGGAGTGCAATGGCACAATCTGGGCTCACTGTAACCTCAACCTCCTGGGTTCAAGCGAGTCTCTTGCCTCAGCCTCTTGAGTACCTGGGATTACAGGCACACACCACCATGCCCAGCTAATTTTTAAATTTTTAGTAGAGATGGGGTTTCACCACGTTGGCAAGGCTCGTCTCGAACTCCTGACCTCAGGTGACCCACACATCTCAGCCTCCTAAATCCTGGGATTACAGGCATGAGCCACTGTGCCCGGGGGCACTTTTGACATTAATGAGTGGAATCTCTCAGTTATATTGCATACCACGTACCAAAAACTCACATGTAAAATCATAAAATCAATTAATAAAATATATTATTAATTCATTAATCAAATAATAAAATACTGTAACCCATGATAAAACAAGCAAGAAAATAAGTAGATTTATACAGCCTGCAGAATTCTAAACAATTCCCTCTTAAGAAAAAAACCACAACTTGTTCTTACCACCAGTACACAACATAAGAACTGAAATACATGTTAAGATCACTACCTTCTAATATATGAGGTGAAGAAAATACACAGCATTATAAGGAATAAGAATTGACTATGGCCAGGCATGGTGGCTCATGCCTGTAATCCCAGGACTTTGGGAGGCCAAGGTGGGTGGATCACCCAAGGTCAGGAGTTCTAGAACAGCCTGGCCAACATGGTGAAACCCCATCTCAACTAAAAATACAAAAATTAGCCGGGCGTGTAATCCCCGCTACTTGGGGGACCCGAGGCAGGAGAATCACTCGACCCTGGAAAGCAGAGGTTGCAGTGAGCATAGACTGCACCATCGCACTCCAACCTTGGGGACTAGAGCGAGACTTCGTCTCAAAAAAAAAAAAAAGAACTGAATAACACCTGGGTGCGGTGGTGCATGCCTGTAATCCCAGCACTTTTGGAGGCTGAGGCAGGTGGATCATGAGGTCATAAGTTCAAGACCAGTCTGGACAACATGGTGAAACCCCATCTCTACTAAAAATACAAAAAAAATTAGCTATGCATGGTGGCGGGTGCCTTTAATCCCAGCTACTTGGGAGGCTGAAGCAGGAATCATTTGAACCTGGGAGGCGGAGGATGCAGTGAGCCGAGATCATGCTACTGCACTCCAGCCTGGGTGAGAGAATGAGACTACATCTCAAAAAAATAAGATAAATAACTACTTCTCAAATAAGCTTTGGTAGATGTGGTATTCTCTAATAGGCTGTTCCTTCAGATGCAGACTTGGAGAGAATTTAGCCATGGGTGTTGACTACCTGTGAATACTAAAAGTGCATTTATAAAGAGACATTAAAGAGCTCATTGCCTGTTCCTCTTTCCACCATGTTAGGACATGGTAGGAAGACGGCTAGGCTAAACCATGAAGAAGCCTCTCACCAGGAACTTATTTGGCTGGCACCTTGCTCTTGGATTTCCCGCTTCCCAAATTCATGAAAAATAAATTTCTGTCTCTTAAGCCTCCCAGTTTAAGCTATTTCGTCTTTTGTCTTTGAGACTGAGTCATGCTCTATCACCCAGGCTCAAGTGTAGTGGCATGATTCTCCTACCTCAAGTGATTCTCCCTCCTCAGCCCAGAGTCTCACTCTGTCACCTGGGCTGGAGTGTGGTAGGGTGATCTTAGCTCACTGCAACCTCCACCTCCTGGGTTCAAGTGATTCTCCTGCTTCAACCTCCCAAGTCTGGGATTACAGGTGCACACCACCATGAACAGCTAATTTTTGTACTTTTAGTAGACACGGGATTTCACCATGTTGGCCAGGCTTGTCTCGAACTCCTGACCTCAAGTGATTGGCCCATCTCAGCCTCCCAAAGTGCTGGAATTACAGGTGTGAGCAATTGCACCTGGCCCATTTTTGGCATTTAGTATATTTGAGGTTTCACCATGTTGTACAGACTGGTCTCAAACTCCTGACCTCAAGCAATCTGCCCACCTTGGTCTCCGAAAGTGCTGGGATTAGAGGAGTGAGCCACCACAGCCAGCAGTCTAAGCTATTTCTTTTCCTTTTCTTTTCTTTTTTTATTTTTGAGACGGAGTCTCGCTCTGTCACCCAGGCTGGAGTGCAGTGGCATGATCTCAGCTCACTGCAACCTCCATCTCCTGGGTTCACGCCATTCTCCTGCCTCAGCCTCCTGAGTAGCTGGGACCACAGGTGCCCGCCACTACGCCCAGCTAATTTTTTCTATTTTTAGTAGAGACGGGGTTTCACCATGTCAGCCAGGATGGTCTAGATCTCCTGACCTCGTGATCCTCCCACCTTGGCCCCCCAAAGTGCTGGGATTACAGGCGTGAGCCACCGTGCCCAGCATCAGTCTAAGCTATTTCTAACAGGACAGTGAAATGACAGAAACAGGAAAAAGAGCATCTTATCATCAACATCACCGAAGGCTGACAAATCTTATTAAACAAAGGAAGTTAAGAGCCTGTACTGTAAGACTTGCAATACATGAAGTCATCTAATAAGCAGTAACATATTTTATTTTATTTTTTTAAGATGGAGTCTCACTCTGTCACCCAGGCTGGAGTGCAGTGGTGCAATCTCAGCTCACTGCAAGCTCTGCCTCTTGGGTTCAGGCCATTCTCCTGCCTCAGCCTCCCAGGTAGCCAGGACTACAGGCACCCGCCACCACACCCTAATTTTTTGTATTTTTAGTAGAGAAGGGGTTTCACCGTGTTAGCCAGGATGGTCTCGATCTCCTGACCTTGTGATCCACACGCCTCGGCCTCCCAAAGTGCTGGGCTTACAGGAGTGAGCCACTGCACTCGGCCTTTATTTTTATTTTTTTTGAGACGGAATCTTGCTCTGTCTCCCAGGCTGGAGTGTGGTGGCGCGATCTCGGCTCACTGCAAGCTCCGCCTCCTGGGTTCACGCCATTCTCCTGCCTCAGCCTCCTGAGTAGCTGGGACTACAGGCGCCCGCCACCACGCCCGGCTAATTTTTTGTATTTTTAGTAGAGATGGGGTTTCACCATGTTAGCCAGGATGGTCTCTATCTCCTGACCTCGTGATCCGCCCCCCTTGGCCTCCCAAAGTGCTGGGCTTACAGGCATGAGCCACCGTGCCTGGCCAGCAATAACATATTTTAAATACATTGAGACAGGCCGGGCACGGTGTCTCATGCCAGTAATCCCAGCAGTTTGGGAGGCTGAGGTGGGAGGATCACGTGGTCAGGAGATTGAGACAGTCCTGGCTAACAAGCTGAAACCCCGTCTCTACTAAAAAAAAAAAAAAAAAAAAAAAAAATTAGCCCAGCATGTTGGCAGTTACCTGCAGTCCCAGCTACTTGAGAGGCTGAGACAGGAGAATCGCTTGAACCTGGGAGGTGGAAGTTGCAGTGAGCCGAGATCACACCACTGCACTTTAGCCTGGGTGACAGACTGAGACTCTGTCTCAAAGAAAATAAAAATAAATGAAAGAAGGCTAAAGAGTAACTCCAACCCAGAAGCATATACAAAGTTCTCCAGTAAAGGTAAATTAAAAAACAGATAGGCCGGGCATGGTGATTCATGCCTGTAATCCCAGCCCTTTGGGAGGATGAGCCAGGCGGATCAACTGAGGTCGGGAGTTCGAGACCACCCTAACCTACAAGGAGAAACCCTGTCTCTACTAAAAATACAAAATTAGCTGGGTGTGGCGATGCATGCCTGTAATCCCAGCTACTCCAGAGGCTGAGGCAGGAGAATTGCTTGAACCCGGGAGACGGAGGTTGCAGTGAGCCGAGATCGCAGCATTACATTTCAGCCTAAGTGATAAGAGCAAAACTATGTCTCATAAACACATAAATTAATTAATAAAAGGACAGATACAGAAACTGGCATATGTGTACCTTTTCTTCATAACTAAACTTTTTTCATATTATTTAAAATTAAAACTCATGAAAAAACACTGTAAATATATGTTAATGAAAATGCAACATACACAGAAATAATTCTGGAATAAATTTAAAAAGTTCTACTGGAGAAGAAGTAGTTTTTGCAGGTTATGGAATTTTTTTTTTTTTTTTGAGATGGAGTCTCACTCTGTCACCCAGCCTGGAGTGCAATGGTGCGACCCTGGCTCACTGCAACCTCCGCCTCCCGGGTTCAAGTGACTCTCCTGGATCAGCCTCCTGAGTAGCTGGGATTACAGCTGCCCACCACAGTGCCTGGCTAAGTTTTGTAATTATACTACAGATGAAGTTTCAGCATGTTAGCTAGGCGGGTTCTGAACTGACCTCAGGTGATCCGCCCCCGGCTCAGCCTCCCAAAGTCCTGGGATTATAGGCGTGAGCCACTGTACCCGGCCAGGTTACAGAAATTTTAAGTTTCATTATTATACTATAAGTTTAAGATGTTTAACATACCTGCAACAATAACCTCTGCCCAAATATCTATACAACACACTTCACTTCTGCGTACTGAAAGGAATGGACACTAACGTGGTTGTTATATTCACACTGGAATCATGCTTAAACCAGTTATATGTTTACTAAGAACTAAAAGACAAAACTATTTAAAATAATAACGGTTGGGCATGGTGGCTCGCGCCTGTAATCCCAGCCCTTTGGGAAGCTGAGGCAGGTGAATCACTTGAGATAAGGAGTTTGAGACCAGCCTGGCCAACATGGTGAAACCCCATCTCTGCTAAAAACACAAAGTTAGCTGGGCATGGTGGTGAGTGCCTGCAGTCCCAGCTACCCAGAAAGCTGGAGCTCAAGAATCCTGAGCCCAAAAGGCGGAGGCTGCAATTAGCCAAAATTGCACCACTGCACTGTAGCCTTGGCAACAGAGTGAGACTCTGTCATAAGAAAAGAAAGAGCAGAGAGATAAGCAGGGGCAAAGAAAGATGTCCTTTCAAAGATCTCAGGACTCAAACTTTCCTTTACCCACAGAATTCTCCCACTTGCAGAGAGTTTCCCCACACACTATTTGAAGGTGGAGCTTCCACTCTGCCCATCTGAGCTCTTACCTACATTTACACCTGTAATACATTCCCACCCATCTGGATTTTTTTGCTATTTTCACTTCACTCTCCACAGTCCAGGGCTCTTTCCCTTGCTCCAACATGGAGATAACAGGGCAGACTCCTACTTATAAAAAGAAAGGACCATGAAGTGCTGGAGCTTTTCTAGAGTCCCAGCCCTATGTTTCAGTAGGAAAGAAGACATTGCAGATAGATCTAGGAAAATATTTCACTAATTCCTCCACTGATTGCCTCATTCTGAATGCTTAGGGAGCACTGTAATATGTAATATGTGGACATCAAGCTCTCTTCCAAGAACTAACGAGTTGAAAGCACAGGAGAAGCAAACAGGGAACTGGATATTTTTAAACTCTGCAGTAAGGTTTTGTTTTCGTTTTTTGAGACAGAGTCTTGCTCTGCCATCTGGGTTGGAGTGCAGTGGTGTGTTCTCGACTCACTAGAACCTTCGCCTCCTGGGGTTGAGTGATTCTCTTTCCTCAGCCTTTCTAGGAGCTGGGATTACAGGTGTGTGCCACCATCCCTGGCTAATTTTTGTATTTTTAGTAGAGACTGAGTTTCTCCATGCTGGCCAGGCTGCTCTCCAACTCCTGATCTAAAGTGATCCACACACCTCCCAAGGTTCTGGGATGACAGGCGTGAGCCACCATGCCCAGCCTGCCATAAAGTTTTATGCCTACTTTAGTCCTGGAACCCACATTGAGGTATCATGAAGAATGCAGAACATCTAAACAAAGGGGACAGTGAAAGTCCAGATGCTACATCATGAAGCTTTTCATTTCAAAATCAATACGGCTTCCATTTTAGTCAAGCAAGAATGTGGCTCCCAAGAGAAACAAGAGAAAATGCAAAGATACACAAGGGCACATCCCCAGGAGGGAAGTTATCCTCACCCAGGGAGACCAGGTTCCTATAATTCTCCAACATCACGTCTCTGTATAGAGTCCTCTGAGCAGGGTCCAGGCATTTCCACTCCTCCTGAGAGAATTCTATAGCCACATCCCTGAATGTCAACAGACCCTGAAATGAAAACACATTTTAAGCAAATGGTTATGAGAGGAGTTCTTATCTTTACAGAAAATGAGAAGAGGAGAGGGGAAAGCAAGGATTTAATTGTAGTGAATGTTCTGACAAATCTGAGTAAGGGATTTTTCACCACATGATGTATTTTTTTTTCTTCTTTTTCTGTTTGAGATGGAGTGTCGCCCTGTCACCCAGGCTGGAGTGCAGTGGCATGATCTCGGCTCACTGCAAGCTCTACCTCACAGGTTCATGCCATTCTCCTCCCTCAGCCTCCCAAGTAGATAGTACTACTACAGGCATCTGCCACCATGCCTGGCTAATTTTTTTGTATTTTTAGTAGAGATGGGGTTTCACCGTGTTAGCCAGGATGGTCTCGATCTCCTGACCTCGTGATCTGCCCACCTCAGCCTCCCAAAGTTCTGGGATTACAGACATTAGCCACCGTGCCCGGCCTCACATGATGTCTTTATTATACTTTTTGAAGAGGTCAAGACACCCTGTCAGTATGAATTTCTTATGTTTGTAAAAAAATACAAGAAATAAATAAAAAATCAATGCAGGGTTCCTGCTCTAGAAATGTTTGAAACTTTTATGGACACACCAAGTGACATTCAGTATCTCGAAGAGACAGAGCATGAGTGATGTCTTCACAGATGACAACGTCCACAGTAAAATATCAGCCAGGTGCAGTGACACATGCCTGTAGTCCCAGCTACGTGGGAGGCTGAGGCAGGAGAATGGCTTGATCCCAGGAGGCAGAGGTTGCAGTGATCCCAGATCACGTCACTGCACTCCAGCCTGGGCAACAGAAACTAGGTCTCAAAATTAAAAATAAAAAATTAGCCGGGCATGGTGGCAGGCACCTGTGGTTCCAATTACTTTGAAGGCTGAGGTGGGAGGATGGCTTGACCCTGAGGGTAGAGGGTGCAGTGAGCTACGATCATGCCAGGGCGCTCCAGCCTGGGCAACAAAGTGAGACCCCGTCTCAAAATAAAATAAAATACATGAAAACAAACTTACTCAAAGTACAAAATCCATTTTTTAAATGTTCACAAAATAATAAAACCTACACAGACTCACAAAAAACTAGATGTTAATACAAAGGGTTGTCATTTGTCCCAGATTTTCAAAATATAAAAGATTTTCAAAATATATACGTGTGTGTACATATGTATGTGTATGTATATGTGTGTGTACATATATATGTGTGTGTATATGTGTGGGGATGTGTGTGTATATATTATATACATACATACACACATATATGTATTATATACATACATACACACATACATGTATTATATACATACGCATACACATACATGTATTATATACATACGCATACACATATATGTATTATATACATACGCATACACATATATGTATTATATACATACGCATACACATATATGTATTATATACATACGCATACACATATATGTATTATATACATACGCATACACATATATGTATTATATACATACGCATACACATATATGTATTATATACATACATATACATATATATATATGTTTTAAATATATAAAAAGTAGCAAGTTTTGTTTAACTGAAGAGGAATCTCACCTTGGTGGAAAAGGACACATTGACAACTGGGGGCTGGGGGGAATCTTGTCAGATCTAAGAAAACAGGAAATGCCCCATCCTAGAGGAAGCAATCACCCTTTCAACTGCCTGGCCTGGAGGATGAAGAATCACTTGAACCCGGGAGGCAAAGTTTGCAGTAAGCCAAGATCATGCCACTGCACTCCAGCCTGGGTGACAGAGCAAGACTCCATTTCAGAAACAAACAACAGAAATAATAACAATAGGTGGAATGAGAATATAGCTTTATCCTCTAGAATAAAAAAAAAGTACTGCTCCCATATTTGAGAAAAATTGTAATCATTTTTACCAAAAGCCTGTTTCACAAGCCTCTCCACAGTAACACCACTGTCTCCATGAGCGTAATGTGCTAAGAATGGTTGAATGAATCTCCTGCTATTATTTATGTTGATTCCGTATTCTTAACCTAATGATGGAATCATTCATGTATCATTCATTTCCATTATATTTATTTATTTATTTATTTAAGACAGAGTTTTGCTCTTGTTACCTGGGCTGGAGTGCAATGGTGCAATCTCAGGTCACTGCAACCTCCGCCTCCCGATTTCAAGTCATTCTTCTGCCTCAGTCTCCTGAGTAGCAGGGATTGCAGGCACACACCACCATGCCCAGCTAATTTTGTATTTTTGCTAGAGACAGGGTTTCTCCATGTTGGTCAGACTCACTCAATTACCTAAAAATGTAGTTGAATATCAGGCAGAAAACATTTCCTCTTATCGGTCTTTTCTAGAATTTACCATGTTCTTTGTGCACATTAATACGTGACTTCCATTGGCAGTTGCTCTAATCTTGGTCCACAGAGAACTGACAGTGCATCCAGATGTGGCCCCTGAACAATCCCTGCTGCCCAACACCACTGACACCATGGGACCCTCACCCCGTCTCCATCCATGTCTGTGTGTGAGCCCTTCCCAGGACCATGCCTACTGCCACCTCTTCTCATGTTCATGTCATTGGGTCACTAGAGTTGGAACCTAGGTGAGATGAGAGGGACTGAGGGAAGGCATGGGTGAGTGTGAGCAAACCTGTCAGGCAGGATGCTTCAGACTCAGAGAAGATTCCCAACTCCAAGGCCCAGCATTTCTGAAAGGAAGGAGACAGAACAATCTACAGAGAATATCATCTCACCTGAGGAAGAGCCATCTCTGACTCTTTTGCTTTCCTCTTCCTCTTCTGAGTTTCTTCCTCACGTACCCAGAGTCTTTAGAAGTCAATCCTGAATGTTAGAAATATGTTGTTTATTGCTCAGTCAACATACCCCCTCCCTGTAAAATGACACATACAAAGGAGACCTCACCCTGGGAAATATGGTCCCCTCTGCTGCCCACCATACCAGGGACAATAAACTCCTATAGGAAAACTCCCACTCCCCTTCTGGAGAAGCCCACACACACGCTGCAGCAGTAGGGATCTGGGCTGGAATGAACTCCCCTTCAGGGCACAGACCCAGACCTGACCAAACCACATGCAGAGGCTGGGTGTGGTGGCTCATGCCTGTCATCCCAGCACTCTGGGAGACCAAGGTAGATACATTGCTTGAGCTCAGAAGTTTGAGACCAGCCTGGGCAACATGGTGAAACTCCTCTATCAAAAATACAAATACTTAGCCAGGTATGGTGGTGCACGTCTGTGTTTCTGCCATCCCAGCTACTTAGGAAGCTGAGGTGGAAGGATCACTTGAGCTCAGGAGTTTGAAACCAGCCTGGCAAACATGGTGAAACCCTGTCTGTACCAAAAATATAAAAATTGGGTTGGGCGCAATGTCTCAAGCCTGTAATACTAGCACTCTGGAAGGCCAAGGTGGGTGGATTACTTGAGGTCAGCAGTTCAAGACCATCCTGGCCAACGTGGTGAAACCTCATCTCTACTAAAAATACAAAAAGTAGCCGGGCTTTGTAGGCATCTGTAATCCCAGCTACCCAGGAGGCTGAGGTTGGAGGATCACTTGAACCTGGGATGTGAAGGTTGCAGTGAGCCAAGATCACACCATTGCACTCCAGCGTGAGTGACAGAATAAGACTCTAAAATAAAATAAAATACAAATACAAATACAAAAATTAGCCACGTGTCATGGCACACACCTGTAATCTCAGTTACTTGGGAGGTTGAGGCATAAGAATCACTTGAACCCAGGAGACAGGGGTTGCAGTGAGCCAAGATCATGAGACTGCACTCACAGCCTGGAGGACAGAGTGAGACTCTGTTTGGAAAAAAAAAAAAAAATCTTCATTTCTGATGTGGTTGATGCAGAGATAATAAACCTGAGTAACGTGATAGAGACTGACGGGCAGAGGGAACTTCAGATGGCAGTGGGAGGACATGGGAGATATCTCTGAGCCTAGATCTGAAGGAGGAGAAAGGGACAGGGCTGTCACCATTTAGGGACATAGGATAAGAGCAGGACAATGACCTGAGACAGGAAGTGTTTTGATATCTGGGAAAAGAGAAAAGCAAATGTGACTGGGGCAGAGGGATTCATGAGATGGAGGCAAGCTCCCAGGAGGAGGCTGGACAGTGGCAGGGGCCCTGGACACAGGGCTGTGGAGCCACAGTGAGGAGTTGGGCTTTTGTCCTGGGGAACACAGGAAGCCAGTGGAGGGTTCCCTGCCAGGGAATGACATGACTGCTTTAGATTTCGCTGTGATGTCCTCACAGTGAAAACATTTTCACCGAGTTACCCTGAGAAGGTCTGAGATGAGTAAGAAGATGTGCCTGAATTCTTACATGGGGGCCTGGAAGGGCTAGTGGGAAGGGTTGGTCTTTATCACCCCATCCTTGAAAATTAGAGAAGCATCTTACACATACCTGGGCTAAAGAAACTTCTTTTGCAAGGTTCTGATGCCATTAATTCCTAACATTTAATTTTTCCTTACAAGAAAATTACAGTAACATTTACAAAATGCAAAAGTGTAAACACACAGCTATTGACCTTGAAAATAGGGAGGCCGAGGTAGGTGGATCACCTGAGTTGGGCAATTGTAGACCAGCCTGACCTACATGGAGGAACCCCGTTTCTACTGAAAATACAAAAATTATCCAGGCATGGTGGCGAATGGCTGTAATCCCAGCTACTCAGCAAGGCTGAGGCAGGAGAATCACTTGAACCCGGGAGGCGGAGATTGCAGTGAGCCAAGATCGTGCCACTGCACTTCAGCGTGGGCAACAAGAGCAAAACTGCATCTCAAAAAAAAAAGAAAGAAAGAAAGAAAGAAAAGAAAACAGGGAAAGAGAGTCAGCTGTTGAACTAAGACAGAAGTAAATTTTTTCATTCAAGAATACATAGGTGGCCAGGTGTGATGGCTCACGCCTGTATTCCCAGCACTTTGGGAGGTCAAGGCAGGTGGATCACCTGAAGTCAGGAGTTTGAGACCAGCCTGGCCAACGTGGTGAGATCCTGTCTCCACTAAAAATACAAAAATTAGCTGGACTCCAACCACAACTTATTTAACCTCTTGTTACTCCTTCTCCCCAATCTTTAGATTGTTCTCAATCTCCATATATTTCCTTCTTCTCCCATCTCTGTGCCTCCTGAGCTCTCCCTGTTAAATTCTCTCTTCCCCGTTATACCCCTCTGGCCCCACTCTCTGGCACCCCAGATTTCCCAGGTATCCTCCCTGCTATGGTTCTCCCTCTGTTCTCCTTGCCACCAGCACCACTCTGCTCTGTCTGCCCTGGCTCCAAATCCCTCCTCCTCTCCCTCATTCTGATGAGCCTTTCTGTTTGCTGCCCCTCTCCCTACCTTGCTGTCTGTCCTTCATCTCTCTGTACATCCAGCTTTTCTCTACATTTCTCCAGTTGCTTTTCTCCTCCTGCTTTGTTATCTTTGGTTTTTTCACTTTTGCTGTCTCTTGGCAAATCCCTGACCATCCCCTACTTTGCCATCTGTTATGGGTCTTTCTCAGTCTTCTTTTATCTGTCTCAGGTTTTCTACTGCTCTCTCAGTCCCTCTCTCTGTCTCCTGATCCCTTTGGCCCACACAATCACAGGATGGTTTGGCGTAAGACGCCCGCATCCCGGAGAAGCGCATTTTCCAGGGGCTGGAGCTGGGCAGGCAAGAACACCCCGTGTCACAGGACAGGCCCCGGGTACCTCCCCAACGCGGGCTCAGGGAAAGCGGTGACTGCGGAGGGGAGACTTGGGGAGCAGCAGGGCCCAGCATGAGGAGGGAGATGGGGGGCGATGACGCCTTCGGACAAGGGTGGGGTCCGCAGGATCCCACCACCAGGCAGAGAACGCGGCCTCCCTGGGACTGTGGTGTCAGCGCTGGGCTCCAGGGGCCGACGAGTGTGAAGCTGGGAGGCGCCAGAGCAGGAATCCACCTCTCGGGTGAGGACTTTAAAAAGCGCGGGGTGGGAGGAGTCAACAAACGGTTGTGAACGGGAAAACTACGCGATACAAACTGTATACATTGCCCTATAGCAAAAAGACCGAGGACAGGGCAGCCTCAGGGCGACTTTAAACCCAAAAGGAAGTGACTTCCGGACTCCTAGGGGAATGTCTCCATTTGCTCTTGTTGAAGGAAGAAGGGAGAGAATTTCCAGGTCTGTGGAGACCCCACATCCCAGGTACAGAATTGCCGGGGACCTGGAGGCACAGCCTCCATACAACACAGAGCAAAACTCAAGGCCACAGTGTGACTTTCAGTCCACGCGATCCGCTTCCTGGTCCGGGCGAATCTACAAGCACAGGACAGAAGCCAGGCCTCCGTGGAGCCAACGAGGAGGTGGGCGGGGCCTGGGCGAGGTAGGGGCGGGGCGCCAGGCGGAGAGACCTGCCCTGTAGAACCGGCAGACGCGGGGCCGGGGCGGACCTGTGCTTCTCGCAGCCTCGCACCCAGCCTCTGTTTTTCAGGTTTTGGTGAGGGAAGAGACACACCCTCTCACATTGTTTTATACTCAGTACCTGTTTTAAGAAAAAAAACAACAAGGAAGTAAAACCGAAGACAGGCAGCCCTGCGCCAGGCCCAAAACCAGGCCTGGGCCTGCCTGGCCTAAACCCAATAGTTAAAAATCAACTCATAACTTAGAAACCAATGTTTTTCATAGATTCCAGACATTGTATAGAAGAACATTATGAAACTCCCTGCCCTGTTCTGTTTCTCTCTACCAGTGCACGAAACCCCTGTATCTGGGACTATAGTCCCTGTTACATATCCCCTAGATTGCTCAATCACGACCCTTTCATGCGCAGTCTTTAGTGTTGTGAGCCCTTAAAAGGGACAGAAATTGTGCACCCGGGGAGCTCGGATTTTAAGGCAGCTTGCCGATGCTCCCAGCTGAATAAAGCCCTTCCTTCTACAACTCGGTGTCTGAGAGGTTTTGTCTGTGGCTCGTCCTGCTACACTGGAGGCAAGAGTGGCCAGGAAGGCTGAGGCATGATTCAAAAGCCCTGGAATTGTCTGGAACAGGGATGCAAACTAGAACGTGAAATGCAAAGCTCTGCCTAGGCAGAAAGTACGATCTCATGCTGATGGTACACAGAACAGAATAGAAATCTCTCCCTTTCTATTCTCCATTTGCTTGGGAGGGAGAGTCCGCCCTGCGCTCAGCTTCAGAGACTTCCCTAGGGCCACCGCCTGGGATGCCGGAGGGAGTGTTCAGGCCAGGGAGGAGTGAGGTCACCACCTGCTGCTTAAACACAGCAGAAATGTGGAAGTGGGGGCGGGAGCCTGAGGTCCAGCTACTCAGGAAGCAGTGGCGGGAGGATCATTGAGCCCGGAGGTCCAAGCCAACCTGGGTGACAAAGTAACACCCCCTCCCGCAGGGATCCCTTCCTCATCTCTTTTTTTTTTTAATTTTTAAAATAAAATTTTCATTGTGTGAGATAGGGATCCAACATTATTCTTTTCCATGTGGATATCCAGTTAGTTGTCCCAGCACAATTGTGGATGACATCTATTAGTTTCTTTTTTTTATTTACTTTTTTTCTTTTTCTTTTTTTTTTTTTTTTTTTTGAGACAGCGTATTTCTCTGTCACCCAGGCTGGAGTGCATTGGCAAGATCTCAGCTCACTGCAGCCTCTGCCTTCTGGATTGAAGCAATTCTTCTGACTCAGCCTGCATAGTAGCTGGTATTACAGGCACGTGCCACCATGCCCGGCTAATTTTTGTTCTTTTGGTAGAGACAGGGTTTCACCATGTTGGCCAGGCTGGTCTCGAACTCCTGACTTCAAGTGATCCGCCTGCCTCGGCCTCCCGAAGTGCTGGGATTACAGGCATGAGTCACTGTGCCGGGCCCAAGAAATACTCTTTACTTCACTTTTTAAATGTTGACAAAATACAATTGAAAACTAAAAAATCTTCCCCAGATGAAAAATCATCTTCACTATAACAGAGAAGGAAATAACAACCATTTTATTAATAAAGAGCCTTAGACCTGAATGTAATGGGAAATAGAGGCAAACAGTTGAGAGGTTGAAAACAGAGAGAGAAACCTCACTGTTCTGTACAACCCATTAAGTACATGTTTTCTTTTGTCTTTTTTCTTTCTTTCTTTTTTTTTTTTTTTTGGGAGACAAGAGTCTCACTCTGTTGCCCAGGCTACAGTGCAGTGGCACGATCTTGGCTTACTGCAACCTCCACCTCTTGGGTTCAAGCAATTCTCCTGTCTCATCCTCCCGAATAGCTGGAACTACAGGCGCCTGCTACCATGCTGGGCTAATTTTTGTATTTTTAGGAGAGACGGAGTTTGACCTTTTTGGTCAGGCTGGTCTCAAACTCCTGACCTCAGGTGATCCACCTACCTCCGCCTCACAAAATGCTGGGATTACAGGTGTGAGCCACCGCGCCCAGCCTAAGTACATGTTTTCAAGATAAACACTAATCAGTCCTCAGGGAAGAGGACTTGACAACACCCTTGGTCACACATAGTTCATCCTGGCTCTAGTTGGTAGTGGAGGTGACCATTTGTGTCAGTTAATTAGCTTCATCCTGAGGAAGGGGGGAAAACGCTAACCCATGTCTTTTTGACAAGTGTGAGTTTTACAACATGGCGACAGGTGCCGTCTCTAGTGAGGCTCCTACAATCCGACAGAAACTGACGTCAGCAGTAAATAATAAAATTTAGAATACATGATTAAGTATAGAGTTTATGTGAACACAAAGCTTGAGGATAGACACCTGGAAACATCAACTCCAAATGAAGGGGGTCTGTGTTCCCAAGTAGAGATGTTAAGGTTTCACACACAGGGAAAGACAGAGAAGCTTTAGCAGAATCAACACATTTTCCATTCAAGACCAGTGGATAAGTTGCAGCAACTTGACTGGTGATGGATTGATACACTTCAAGGAAGGTTACATTATCACTACATAAGAAGGGACAATCGGCCAGGTGCGGTGGCTCACACCTGTAATCCCAGCACTTTGGGAGGCGAGGCGGGCAGATCACAAGGTCAGGAGATCGAGACCATCTTGGCTAACACAGTGAAACTCATCTCTACTAAAAATACAAAAAATTAGCCGTGTGTGGTCATGGGCGCCTGTAGTACCAGCTACTTGGGAGGCTGAGGCAGGAGAATGGCGTGAACCCAGGAGGCGGAGCTTGCAGTGAGCTGAGATTGCACCCCTGCACTCCAGCCTGGGTGACAGAGAGAAACTCCGTCTCAAAAAAAAAAAAAAAAAAGAAAAAAGAGGGACAATGATGCCAAGAGGTCTTGTCTCTGGGGCTGCTCAGTCTTCCTAATTATCTACAGGAAAACTTTTGTGTTTTTTTCTTTTCTTTTCTTTTGAGACAGAGTTTCCCTCTTGTTGCCCAGGCTGGAGTGCTATGGCGCTATCTCGGCTCACCGCAGCCTCCACCTCCCAGGTTCAAGCAATTCTCCTGCCTCAGCCTCCCGAGTAGCTAAGATTACAGGCATGCACCACTACGCCTGGCTAATTTTGTATTTTTAGTAGAGACGGGGTTTCTCCATGTTGAGGCTGGTCTCGAACTCCTGACCTCGTGATCTGTCCGCCTCGGCCTCCCAGAGTGCTGGGATTACAGGCGTGAGCCACCGCTCCCGGCCCTCTTTTTTTATTTTTTTGAGACAGAGTCCCGCTCTGTCACCCAGGCTGGAGTGCAGTGGTGTGATCTTGGCTCACTGCAACCTCCGCCTCCTGGGTTCAAGCAATTCTTCTGCCTCTGCCTCCTGAGTAGCTGGGACTACAGGTGCACGCCACCATGCCTGGCTAATTTTTGGTATTTTTAGTAGAGACGGGGGTCTCACCGTGTTAGCCAGGATGGTCTCGATCTCCTGACCTCATGATGCTCCCGCCTTGGCCTCCCAAAATGCTGGGATTACAGGCGTGAGCCTCTTTGCCTGGCCAAAACTTTTCTTTTTTAAACTGATATTAGGAAACTGAATTATATAGCTTTTTTTTTTTTTTTTTTTTTTTGGTATGGAGTCTTGCTCTGTCGCCCAGGCTGGGGTGCAGTGGCATGATCTCGGCTCACTGCAACCTCCACCTCCCTGGCTCAAGCAGTTCTCTTGCCTCAGGCTCCCAAGTAGCTGGGAATACAGGCATGCCCCACCACGCCCTGTAATGGCTTTGTATGTTTACTGGAGATGGGGTTTCACCACGTTGGCCAGGCTGGTTTCTAACTCCTGACCTCAAGTGATCCGCCCACCTCGGCCTCCCAAAATGCTGGGATTACAGGCTTTAGCCACTGTGACTGGCCAGGAAAACTCAAAAAAGTTGCGCCTGCGGCTGGGCGCGGTCGTTCATGCCTGTAATCCCAGCACTTTGGGAGGCTGAGGTGGGTGGATCACAAGGTCAGGAGATCAAGACCATCCTGGCTAACACAGTGAAACCCTGTCTGTACTAAAAATACAAAAAATTAGCCAGGAGTGGTGGTGGGCGCCTGGAGTCCCAGCTACTGGGGAGGCTGAGACAGGAAAATGACATGAACCCAGGAGGTGGAGCTTGCAGTGAGCCGAGATCGCACCACTGCACTTCAGCTTGGGCGACAGAGCGAGACTCTGTCTCAAAAAAAAAAAAAACAAAAAACAAAAAACCTTGCACCTGCATGCCACTGGACTCTGGTTGCATGACCACGTTCCTCTCAAGGCTCAGAATTATTTAAAGGTCGGTAGCTTTTAATTTGAAACATTTGATGTTTGAATTATTTAATTTCCTACTAAGATAGAGGTACTATCTCCCTTGTTTGCCTTAAAAGGATCGCTCCCAAGTCCTTTAGAAATACATCCCTGGGGCAGTGGCGTGATCTCGGCCCGCTACAACCACCTCCCAGCCGCCTGCCTTGGCCTCCCAAAGTGCCGAGATTGCAGCCTCTGCCCGGCTGCCGCCCCGTCTGGGAAGTGAGGAGCGTCTCCGCCTGGCCGCCCATCGTCCGGGATGTGAGGAGCCCCTCTGCCTGGCTGCCCAGTCTGGAAAGTGAGGAGCGTCTCTGCCCGGCCGCCATCCCATCTAGGAAACAAGGAGCGCCTCTTCCCAGCCGCCATCACATCTGGGAAGTGAGGAGCCTCTCTGCCCGGCCGCCCATCGTCTGAGATGTGGGGAGCACCTCTGCCCTGCCGCCCAGTCCGGGATGTGAGGAGCGTCTCTGCCCGGCCGCCCCGTCTGAGAGGTGAGGAGACCCTCTGCCTGGCAACCGCCCCGTCTGAGAAGTGAGGAGCCCCTCCGCCCAGCAGCCACCCCGTCTGGGAAGTGAGGAGCGTCTCCGCCCGGCAGCCACCTCGTCCGGGAGGGAGGTGGAGGGATCAGCCCCCCGCCCGGCCAGCCACCCTGTCCGGGAGGTGAGGGGCGCCTCTGCCCGGCCACCCCTACTGGGAAGTGAGGAGCCCCTCTGCCCGGCCAGCCGCTCCGTCCGGGAGGGAGGTGGGGGGGTCAGCCCCCCGCCCGGCCAGCCAACCCGTCCAGGAGGGAGGTGGGGGGGGTCAGTCCCCCGCCCGGCCAGCCGCCCCGTCCGGGAGGGAGGTGGGGGGGCCAGCCCCCCGCCCGGCGAGCCGCCCCGTCCGGAAGGGAGGTGGGTGGGTCAGCCCCCCGCCCGGCCAGCCGCCCCGTCCGGGAGGGAGGTGGGGGGGTTAGCCCACCGCCCAGCCTGCCGCCCTGTCCGGGAGGGAGGTGGGGGTTCGGCCACCCGCCTGGCCGGCCACCCGGTCCGAGAGGTGAGGGGCGCCTCTGCCCGGCCGCCCCTACTGGGAAGTGAGGAGCCCCTCTGCCCGGCCAGCCGCTCTGTCCGGGAGGGAGGTGGGGGGGTCAGCCCCCCGCCCGGCCAGCCACCCCGTCCAGAAGGGAGGTGGGGGGGTCAACCCCCCGCCTGGCCAGCCGCCCCGTCCGGGAGGTGAGGGGCACCTCTGCCCGGCCGCCCCTACTGGGAAGTGAGGAGCCCCCCCGCCCGGCCAGCCGCCCCGTCCCGGAGGGAGGTGGGGGGGTCAGCCCCCCGCCAAGCAAGCCGCCCCGTCCGGGAGGTGAGGGGCGCCTCTGCCCGGCCGCCCCTACTGGGAATTGAGGAGCCCCTCAGCCCGGCCAGCCGCCCTGTCCGGGAGGGAGGTGGGGGGGTCAGCCCACCGCCCAGCCTGCCACCCTGTCCGGGAGGGAGGTGGGGGGTCAGCCCCCAGCCTGGCCAGCCGCCCCGTCCGGGAGGGAGGTGGGGGGTCAGCCCCCCGCCTGGCCAGCCGCCCCGTCCGGGAGGGAGGTGGGGGGGTCAGCCCACTGCCCAGCCTGTCGCCCTGTCCGGGAGGGAGGTGGGGGTTCGGCCCCCCGCCTGGCCAGCCGCCCCATCCGGGAGGTGAGGGGCGCCTCTGCCCGGCCGCCCCTACTGGGAAGTGAGGAGCCCCTCTGCCCGGCCAGCCGCCCCGACCAGGAGGGAGGTGGGGGGGTCAGCCCCCTGCCCGGCCAGCCGCCCCGTCCGGGAGGTGAGGGGCATCTCTGCCCGGCCGCCCCTACTGGGAGGTGGGGAGCCCCTCTGCCCGGCCACCACCCCGGCTTGGAGGTGTACCCAACAGCTCATTGAGAACGGGTCATGATGACAATGGCGGTTTTGTGGAATGGAAAGGGGGGAAAGGTGGGGAAAAGATTGAGAAATCGGATGGTTGCCGTGTCTGTGTAGAAAGAGGTAGACATGGGAGACTTTTCATTTTGTTCTGTACTAAGAAAAAATTCTTCTGCCTTGGGATCCTGTTGATCTGTGACCCTACCCCCAACCCTGTGCTCTCTGAAACATGTGCTGTATCCACTCAGGGTTGAATGGATTAAGGGCGGTGCAAGATGTGCTTTGTTAAACAGATGCTTGAAGGCAGCATGCTCGTTAAGAGCCATCACCACTCCCTAATCTCAAGTACCCAGGGACACAAACACTGCGGAAGGCCGCAGGGTCCTCTGCCTAGGGAAACCAGAGAACTTTGTTCACTTGCTTATCTGCTGACCTTCCCTCCACTATTGTCCTGTAACCCTACCAAATCCCCCTCTGCGAGAAACACCCAAGAATGATCAATAAAAAAAAAAAAAAAAAAAAAAAAAAAAAAGAAATACATCCCTGGGTCATTAAACTGAAAAAAGGTTTAGTTACTTTCTAAAAAATACCACTTCAGGCCAGACGCGGTGGCTCAAGCCTGTAAATCCAGCGTTTTGGAAAGCCGAGGTGGGTGGATGACCTGAGGTCAAGGGTTCAAGACCAGCCTGACCAATATGGAGAAACCCCATCTCCACTATAAATACAACAATTAACCAGGCATGGTGGCATGCACCTGTAGTCCCAGCTACTTGGGAGGCTGAGGCAGGAGAATCGCTTGAGCCCAACAGACAGAGGTTGCAGTGAGCCAAGATTGCACCATTGCACTCCAGCCTGGGCAACAAGAGTGAAACTCCGTCTCAAAACAAAAAAATTAATAACAGTAATAAATACGGCCAGTGCAGAGGCTCGCTCAGGTGAGACTCTGTCTTAAAAAAAAAAAAAAGAAAGAATGCTACCACTTACACAGTAGGGCATTCTCAAAAACAAGGGCAACGCCACCTCTTTTAAGTTTTTCTTTTGTCTTTCAAGGTGTGATTTGCGACTGAAAACTTTTTCACATTCTTCATGTTTGTAAGGTTTCTCTCCAGTATGAAGTCTATGATGACGTGCAAGGTGTGCTTTCTGATTAAAAACCTTGCCACATTCATTACACTTGCAAGGATTCTCTCCAGTATGAATTGCCTTATGAATTACAAGGGCTGAATTTCAACTAAAGGTCTTGTTATGCTCACTACACTTGTAAGGTTTCCCTCCAGTATGAAGTCTACGATAGCATGTAAAGGATGACGTCTGACTGAAGGTCTCACCACACTCATAACAATTGTAAGGTTTCTTACCAGTGTGACATCCACTATGGCATACAAGGAATCAATTCTGATTAAAGACCTTGTCACATACCTCACATTTATATTGTTTCTATCCTAAATGGATTATCTGATGTTTCCTTAAGAGTTGGCTATAATTAAAGGATTTGCCACTCTCATTACATTGGAAAGATTTTTCTCTCATGTGTACTTCCCATTTTTTGTGTGAGTAATGAAGAATGGAGGGAATTATTCCCATAGTTATTAGAAATATGGGTTTTGGGACTACAAGAAATTCTTTGGGATGTCAAAATTAAGGAGGCATTGATGATAGACTTCTCAACTTGATTACCAATTTCCCATTCGGGCTGAAATATGTGTTCAGGCAGATGCGAATGAAAGCTGGATCCAAGCTGACCTTTAATAGGCTTGTTTCCAGCATGCCTTTGATCATGTCGGTCTGTACTACCAGTCAACTCTTTGATTTCTGTCATGGGTGCTTCGTGACCATTTCTTTCATCTTCTCGCCACTGAAACTCAAAGTTATGAATATCTTTCTCAATTTCCTGGAAGCAAAAATCTCTAATGTGATGACTTTCATGTCTTTGCAATGTCCCTGTGTGGATCACTTCTCTATTGCCTTGTGCTGTGGATGAGAACACCTTCATCATGCATTTGGAAGAGATATCTACAAAATATAAACACCAATAGGTTTCTAATTAAGTACAGATGATAAACAATACTGAAATGTGTAAATATGAACCAAAAAAAAATTCTTATTTTAAACTTTCCAAATATGAGCTTCAAAGTTTAGGAACACGAAAGGAGTAAGATTCTATAATAAATAAAGGGCGATTGCATGTACTTCAAATCATTTCTATGGAAGCCTATTTCTAATATCATGACAAAACACTGACAGGGCACAAACATGTGTAAGCCTAAAGTAAGGAGTGTTTTTCCACTGTGACCCTAAAGTGTATGAGAGTTTGCAAAAAACATCACTGTCTATGAAAGAAGAAAAAAATGTATTCTTCATACTTACAGCATATTTACTGTATACAAATAAATGCTATAGGACCACACAATATACTATATTGGTAAATGATCCACAACAAGCTCATGTAAGGATAACCAAAATCAATGGAAATTCTGTATTGTCAAACAATCATAGCACTGAGAAGATAACAAAAGATTAGAAAACTTAGCCTTGTGTCATGGCCAGCACCTGTATTCCCAGCTACTCAGGAGGCTGAGGCAGAATTGCTTGAACCTGGGAGGGAGAAGTTGCAGTGAGCCAAGATCGCACCACTGCAATTAAGACTGGGCGACAAAGTCAGACTTTGTTTCAAAAAAAAAAAAGAAAACAATAAGATAAAATGTTAATACAATATTTTTCTAGATAAATATCATAAAAATACCTTTATCCATGCAGAACAGGCACTTTGTGACTTTAAAAAAAATTTGGTAGTTTTATTTTTTTGAGACAGAGTCTTGCACTCCGGGCTGGAGTGCAATGGCAGGAGCTCGGCTCACTACAACCTTTGCCTCCACGGTTGAAGTGATTTTCCTGCCTCAGCCTCCTGAGTAGCTGGGATTACAGGCACACGCCACTATGCGCAGCTACTTTTTGTATTTTTAGCAGAGATGGGGTTTCACCATGTTGGCCAGGCAAGTCTCAATCTCCTGACCTCAAGTGATCCACATGCCTTGGCTCCCCAAAGTTCTGGGATTACAGGTGTGAGCCTCTGTGCCTGGTGGCACTTTGTGACATTAACGAGTGGAATGTGTTAGTTATATTGCATACCAGATACTTAAAAGCCATATGTAAAATCAGAAAAATAATATATTGTAACCCATGATAGAACCAGCAAGAAAATAAGTACATTTATACAGCCTGCAGAATTGTAAACAATTCTCTCTTAAGAAAAAGGCCACAATGTCTACTTAACCACCAGCACACCATATAAGACCTGAAATATATATTAAGATCACTACCTTCTAGACCAGGTGTGGTGGCTCACGCCTGTAATCCCAGCACTTTGGGAGACTGAGGCAGGCGGATCACAAGATCAAGAGATTGAGACCATCCTGGCCAACATGGTGAAACACCGTCTCTACTAAAAATACAAAAATTAGCTGGGTGTGGTGGTGTGTGTCTGTAATCCCAGCTACTCGGGAGGCTGAGGCAGGAGAATCACTTAAACCCAGGAGGTGGAGGTTGCAGAGAGCTGAGATCGCACCACTACACTCCAGCCTGGTGCAGAGCAAGACTCCATCTCAAAAAAAAAAAAAAGCCCACTACCCTCTGATGTAGGAGGTCAAGAAAATACACAACAATGCTGGGCATGGTGGCTCACACCTGTAATCCCAGCACTTCAAGAGGCCAAGTCAGGCAGATCACGAGGTCAGGAGATCGAGACCATCCTGGCTAACATGGTGAAACCCTGCCTCTACTAAAAATACAAAACATTAGCTGGGCGTGGTGGCGGGCACCTGTAGGCCCAGCTACTCAGAAAGATGAGACAGGAGAATGGCGTGAACCCGGGAGGTTGCAGTGAGCCGAGATCGCGCCACTGCACTCCAGCCTGGGGGACAGAGCCAGACTCTATCTCAAACAAAAAAAAAAAGAAAGAAAGAAAGAAAAGAAAAGAAAAGAAAATACACAGCATTAAAAGGAATAAGAATTGACTAACGGCCGGGCACGGTGGCTCACACCTGTAATCCCAGCATTTTGGGAGGCCGAGGCTGGTGGATTATGAGGTCAGGAGTTTGAGACCAGCCTGGCCAACATGGGGAAACCCCATCTCTACTAAAAACACAAAAAAAATCAGCTGGGCATGGTGGTGGGCACCTGTAATCCCAGCTACTTGGGAGGCTGAGGCAGTTCTTGTGGGTGGAGGATTACCCGGGTGCCGAGGCAAGAGACTGAAGGCACAAACCATTTCAGTATAATAAAGAAAATAGTTAGAATAAGAATAATCACAACACAAACTAGATATAGAGATGATCATGGACAATTACCAATCATTATTATAAACAGTATAAATCTTTAGCTTTTAATATTACTCTTTGTTGCATTATTAATATAACCTAGGAATAACTGGCGGGTATAGGGTCAGGTGCTGAAGGGACATGGTGAGAAGCGACCTAGAAGGCAAGAGGTGAGCCCTCTGTCACACGCGCATCAGGGCCGCTTGAGGGCTCCTTGGTCAAGCGGTAACGCCAGTGTCTAGGAAGGCACCCGTTACTTAGCAGACCGCGAAAGGGAGTCTCCTTTCCTTGGAGGAGTCAGGGAACACTCTGCTCCACCAGCTTCTTGTGGAAGGCTGGATAGTATCCAGGCCTGCCCAGTCATCCGGAGGCCTAAACCCCTCCCTGTGGTGCTGTGCTTCAGTGCTCACGCTCCTTGTCCACTTTCATGCTCCTCCCGTACTCCTGGTTCCTCTTTGAAGTTCATAGTAGATAGCGGTAGAAGAAATAGTGAAAGTCTTAAAGTCTTTGATCTTTCTTATAAGTGCATAGAAGAAAATGCTGACGTATGCTGCCTTCTCTCTCTGCTTCGGCTACCTAAGAGGGAAGGGCAGCCTGTCCCATGATCACATGACTTTCTTCACCTTGTCAATCACTTAGAAGATTCACCCTCCTTACCCTGCCCCCTTGTCTTGTATGCAATAAATACCAGCGAGCCCAGCCTTTCAGGGCCACTACCGGTCTCCTCAACTTGATGGTAGTTGTCTCCCAAGCCCAGCTGTTTTCTCTTTATCTTTTTGTCTTGTGTCTTTACTTACTACAATCTCTTGTCTCTGCACACGGGGTGAATACCCGCTAAGCCCCATAGTGCTGGACCCTATAAGTTCTATGTATATGCATTGAAGGGGGCCTGACCCTCCACACCTGTGGGTATTTCTGATCAGGTGGGATGAGAGACTCAGAAAAGAAAGAAGACACAGAGACAAAGTATAGAGAAAGAACAGTGGGCCCAGGGGACCGGCACACTCAGCATGCAAGGACCTGCATCGGCGCCAGTCTATGAGTTTCCTCAGTATTTATTGATCATTATTTTTACTATCTTAGCGAGGGGAGTGTAGTAGGGGAAGAAGTGGGGAGAAGGTCAGCAGGGAAACGTGTGAGCAGAGGAATCTGTATCAGGAATAAATTCAAGGAAAGATACTGTGCCTGGATGTGCAATTAGGCTAGATTTTTGTTTCTCTTCACCCAAACATCTCAGTGTAGGAAAGAGTAACAGACCAGTATTACTGCCAGCATACCTCACCTCCAGCCATGGGGTGCTTTTCTCCTGTCTCAGAAGAGAACGAATGGGAATGGTCGGCTTTACACTGTGACATTCCATTCCCACGGATGAGCAGGAGACAGAAGCCGTTCTCTTTTTTTTTTTTTTTTTTTGAGATGGAGTCTTGCTCTGTCGCCCCGGCTGGAGTGCAGTGGCACGATCTCATCTCACTGTAAGCTCTGCCTCCTGGGTTCACGCCATTCTCCTGCCTCAGCCTCCCAAGTAGCTGGGACTATAGGCACCCGCCACCACACTTGGCTAATTTTTTAGATTTTTAGTAGAGACGGAGTTTCACCGTGTTAGCCAGGATGGTCTCGGTCTCCTTTTCCCGTGATCTACACGCCTCGGCCTCCCAAAGTGCTGCTATTACAGGTGTGAGCCACCACGCCCAGCCTACAGAAGCCTTCCTCTTTTCTCAACTGCAAAGAGGCCTCCCTCTTTCACTACTCCTCCTCAGCACAGACCCTTTATGGGTGTCAGGCTGGGGGATGGTAAGGTCTTTCCTTTCCCATGAGGCCATATCTCAGGCTGTCTCAGTGAGGGGAAACCTTGGACAATACCCAGGCTTTCTTGGGCAGAGGTCCCTGCGGCTTTCCACAGTACATTGTGCCCCTTGTTAATCGAGAATGGAGAATGGCGATGACTTTTAGCAGGCATACTGCCTGCAAACATATTGTTAACAAGGCACATCCTGCAGGGTGCTGTGGCTCACGCCTGTAATCCCGGCACTTTGGGAGGCTGAGGCAGACAGATCATGAGGTCAGGATATCGAGACCATCCTGGCTAACACGGTGAAACCCGTCTCTACTAAAAATACAAAACAAATTA
The DNA here is from genome assembly GCF_029281585.2 of Gorilla gorilla gorilla. Lineage (NCBI taxonomy): Eukaryota > Metazoa > Chordata > Mammalia > Primates > Hominidae > Gorilla > Gorilla gorilla. Next base: position 64,891,807 of record NC_073244.2, read on the forward strand.
GTCAGGCATGGTGGCAGGCACCTGTAGTCCCGGCTACTCAGGAGGCTGAGGCAGGAGAATGGCAAGAACCCAGGAGGCGGAGCTTGCAGTGAGCCGAGATTGTGCCACTGCAATCCAGTCTGGGAGACAGAGCGAGACTCCGTGTCAAAAATTAAAAAATAAAAATAAATAAAAATAAAAAAAAAAACAAGGCACATCATGCACAGCCCTAAATCCATTAAACCTTGATTCAGTACAGCACTTTTCTGTGAGCACAGGGTTGGGGCTAAAGTTACAGATTAACAGCATCTCAAAGCAAAACAATTTTTCTTCATATGGACCAAAATGGAATTTCTTGTCTTCCTTTTCTACATAGACACAGTAACAATCTGATCTTTCTTTTCCCCACAATGCATTGCCCTTATATAGTTTGCTATGCATAAAATGCAAAACATAGAATGTGTACTGGGAAAATTTATAAACTGAGTCAGAGAAAACTTTGTAGAAAACAAACTGCACAGCAAAAACAAAAAATATGATGCAGGCTATCTGGCCTAAATGTTTGTATTGGCTAAAAGCCATTATCAGATTTCTTATTCTCCAACAGGATGTTCCTGCAGATGAGGCCTTTTAGAGAATTTGGTCATCTGTGTTGACTATTCATGAATAGGACTAATGCTTTTATTTTGATTTTTTCTTTATTTACTGATTTTTGAGATGGAATTTTGCTCTTGTTGCCCAGGCTGGAGTGCAATGGCATGATCTTGGATCACCACGACCTCGGTCTCCTCAGTTCAAGCGATTCTCCTGCCTCAGCCTCCCGAGCAACTGGGATTACAGGCATGCGCCACCACGTCCGGCTAATTTTGTAGTTTTAGTAGAGACGTGGTTTCTCCATGTTGGTCAGTCTGGTCTCGAACTCCCAACCTCAGGTGATCCGGCTGCCTCGGCCTCCCAAAGTGCTGGGATTACAGGCAAGAGCCACGGTGCCTGGCCAGGACTGGTGCTTTTATGAAAAAGAGACAGTAAAGTGTTCATTGCCTGTTCCTCTTTACACCACATCAGGACACAGGAGGAAGATGGCTGGACGAAACCATGAAGAAGGATCTCACCAGGAACCAATCTGGTTGAAATCTTGCTCTTAGATTTTCCACTTTCCAGATTCATGAGAAATAAATTTCTGTGTCTGAAGCTTTCTAGTTTACACTATTTCTTTTTTTGTCGCTTTTTGAGACTGAGTCATGCTTCATCACCCAGACTGGGGTGTAGTGGCATGATTCTCCTGCCTGAGGAGATTCTCCCACCTCAGCCTCTGGAGTAGCTGGGACTAAGGCACACGCCACCATGCCTGGTTAATTTTTTTTGTGGGGGGGGGGAGACAGAGTCTCCCACTGTCACCCAGGTTGGAGGGCAGTGGCACGATCATGGCTCACTGCAGCATAGCCTCCCGGGTTCAGGTGATTCTCCTGTCTCAGCCTCCCAAATAGCTGGGATTACAGGTGCACCAAGCCCAGCTAATTTCTGTATTTTTAGTTGAGATGGGGTTTCACCATGTTGGCCAGGCTGGTCTTGAACTTCTGACCTGAGGTGATCTGTCTTTCTCAGCCTCCCAAAATGCTGGGATTACAAGGGTGAGCCATTGTGCTCAGCCAATTTTATTTTCATTTAGTAGATTTGAGGTTTCATTATGTTTGTGCAACTGGTCTCAAAATCCTGACCTCAAGCGATCTACCCACCTCGGCCTTTCAAAGTGCTGGAATTAGAGGCGTGAGTCACCGCGGCTGGCTAGTATAAGCTATTTCTTACAGAACAGTGAAATGAGCAAGACAGGAAAAGAGGCATCTCATCATGAACATCACCGAAGGCTGACAAATCTTATTAAACAAAAAAAGTTTAGAGTCTGTACTATAAAACTTCCAATATGTGAAGCAATCTACAAGCATTAACTTTTAAAAACCAGGCGGGTGAATCACTTGAGGTTGGGAGTTCAAGACTAGCCTGACCAATATGTAGAAAGTTCATCTCTACTAAAGATACAAAAATTAGCCAGGCACTGCTGGGAACAGTGGCTCATGCCTGTAATCCTAGCATTTTGAAAGGCCGAGGCGGGTTAATCACGAGGTCAGGAATTCGAGACCAGCCTGACCAATATGGTGAAACCCCATCTCTACTAAAAATATAAAAAAATAGCCGAGCTCTGTGGTGCACTGTGAGGAAAAGCAAGACAGATCAGATTGTTACTGCGTCTATGTAGAAAAAGGAAGACAAAAGAAATTCCACTTTGATCTGTACTAAGAAAAATTGTTCTACTTCAAGATGCTGTTAATCTTTAACTTTGGTCCCAACCCTGTGTCACAGAAACATGTGCTGTATTGACTCAAGGTTTAATGGATCTAGGGCTGTGCAGGATGTGCCTTGGTGAAAATGTGTTTGCAGGCAGTATGCTTGGTTTACCATTGCCATTCATTGCCATTCTCCATTCTCTATTAACCAGAGACACAATACACTGCAGAAGGCCACAGGAAACCCTGCCCAAGAAAGCCTGGGTATTGTACTGTTATGCCTAGACCGTTTGTTCCTTAAAGAAGACCACCAGAGTCCAGAGTCAAAGCCAAGCGGCAAGGATCTTTACTACAAGTTCGAACCTGGTCCTTCCATTCCACAGCATACAAGAGGGCCTTGAACAATGCGAGTGTTTGCTTTTTATAGCCTGAAAGTTACAGGGGAACAAAGGAATTCTTTTGGTTCCTGCTCTTTCAGTAAAACTTTGAACGGCTGTCTCCTTATCGGAGACTTTCCTGGTGGTGTTTGTACTGGGCTCAGGAAGTTTGAGAGATATATGGTGATATGTGGTGGGATGGGAGGATGGGATGTGTTTGTACTGGGCTTGTTTGTTTTGAGCCTGGGGCTGAGGAATGTGCCTGGCTCCTCTCAGTACAGGTTTCCCCCCACTGAGACAGCTTGAGATATGGCCTCATGGGAAGGGAAAGACCTGACTGTCCCCCAGCCTGACACGTGTAAACGGTCTGTGCTGAGGAGGATTGGTGAAAGAGGAAGGCCTCTGTGCCATTGAGATAAGGGGAAAGCATCTGTCTCCTGCACGTCTCTGGGAATGGAATGACTCAGTGTAAAACCGACCAGACATTCTATTCTGAGATAGGAGAAAACTGCCCTATGGCTGGAGGTGAGACATGCTGGCAGCAATACTGCTCTTTATTGCACTGGGATGTTTGTGTAAAGTCAAACATAAACCTGGCCTACATGCACATCCAGGCACAGCACATTTCCTTAAACTTATTTATGACACAGAGTCCTTTGCTCACGTGTTTTCCTGCTGACCCTCTCCCCACCATCACCCTATAGTCCTGCCACATCCCCCTCACCAAGATGGTAAAGATAGTCATCAATAAATACTGAGGGAACTCAGAGGCCAATGCCGGTGCAGGTCCTCACTTGCTGACTGCCGGTCCTCTGGGCCCACTTTTCTCCCTCTGTACTTTGTCTCTTTTCTCAGTCTCTCATCTCCACCTTGTGAGAAATATCCATGGGTGTTGGAGGGACAGGACCCCTTCACAAAGTGGTAGAACTATGGGCATGAGCCACTGCACCCAGCTACACATTTACATTATAGCATCTTGACCTTCGGCTCCCCAGCTGCCTTGTGACTGGGTGTGTGTGTGTGTGTGGGAGTGAGTGTGTGTGTGTGCATGCTCACGTGTTGTGACAGGCAAGGGAAAGCCACTAGAGCATCATCGCCACTGGCCTGGCAGGAGGAGGTGGCCCTTGGGCTGCAGTTCACTGTGCTGTTTGCACTCTGATCCTTGGAAGAATCTTCCTGAAGTCACGGAGCCTCCAGCTCCTCTGGAACAGAACTAGTTGTGTAGGAGTGTGTCCTTCATGCCCCTCAGGTCCCTGACCTTCTCCCCACCCTTCCTGAAGGGAATCCAGAACCCCTGACTCTGAGCTCATCACCTGCTTGTGGCAAAGTCCCTGCCCATAATGGCCAAACTGGGCCCTGGTGATGTGCAGAGCACGGAGACCCAGGAGCTGGAGTAAGGCAGTGGCACAGATGACAAAAATGGGCATGCCTCAGCACTACCTGAGGACACAGGGTCTGGTCTGTAAGGCTTTTCTGACACTAGTGAGGCCTTCTCTTCTTATTTTGACTGAAATAAATAGCCACAGGAAGTTCAGATCAATTAGAGTTGAAATTTCAAGAAGAAATGTGGGACCATCCTCACACTTGCCCCAGGCCCTGAGTCTTCCCTGAGGACGCCTCAGCATCTGAACTATAACCCCAGAGTAGGTGCTGCAGTTGTCCTGTGGCCAAGATGAGAACTGTGCATCCTTCAACGAAGGGAGACACAAAATGTTCAAAATAACCCATGCAGAAAGGTGTTTCTGGGTGGGCACGGTGGCTCCCGCCTATAATCCCAGCACACTGCTAGGCCGAGGCAGACAGATCACCTGAGGTCACGAGTTGGAGACCAGCCTGGCCAACATGGTGAGACCCTATCTCTACTAAAAATACAAAAATAGGAGCAGGTGAGTTGGCTCATGCCTGTAATCGTAGCACTCTGGGAGGCCGAGACAGGTGGATTACTTGGGGTTAGGAGTTCGAGACCAGCCTGGCCAACATGGTGAAACCCCATCTCTACTAAAAATACAAAAAGTAGCTGGGCTTGGTGGGTGTCTGTAATCCCAGCTACTCGGGAGGCTGAGGCAGGAGAATCACTTTAACCCAGGAGGTGGAGGTTGCAGTGAGCCAAGATTGTGCCACTGCACTCCAGCCTGGGTGACAGATTGAGACTCAAAAGTAAAATAAAATTAAATTAAAATTAAAATACAAAAATTAGCCAGGTGTGGTGGCACACACCTGTAATCTCAGCTACTTGTGAGGTGAGACACAAGAATCGCTTGAACCCAGGAGACAGAGGTTGCAGGGAGAGATGTCACGAGACTGCACTCACAGCCTGGATGATAGAGTGAGACTCTGTCTCAAAAAATAAAAAAATAGAGCATTTCTGATGTGACTGATGCAGAGATAATAAAATCTGAGTAATGTGATTGTGGGGAAAAGCAAGAGAGATCAGATTGTTACTGTGTCTGTGTAGAAAGAAGTAGACATAGGAGACTCCATTTTGTTCTGTACTAAGAAAAATTCTTCTGCCTTGAGATTCTGTTAATCTATAACTGTACTTCCAACTTCGTGCTCTCTGAAACATGTGCTGTGTCAACTTAGAGTTAAATGGATTAAAGGCGGTGCAAGATGTGCTTTGTTAAACTGATGGTTGAAGGCAGCACGCTCCTTAAGAGTCATCACCACTCCCTAATCTCAAGTACTTAAGGACACGGAAACTGCGGAGGGCCGCAGGGACCTCTGCCTAGGAAAGCCAGATATTGTCCAAGATTTCTCCCCATGTGACAGTCTGAAATATGGCCTCGTGGGAAGGGAAAGACCTGACCATCCCCCAGCCTGACACCCGTAAAGGGTCTGTGCTGAGGAGGATTAGTATAAGAGGAAGGCATGCCTCTTGCAGTTGAGACAAGAGGAAGGCATCTGTCTCCTGCCTGTCCCTGGGCAAAGGAATGTCTTGGTATAAAACCCGATTGTATGCTCCATCTACTGAGATAGGGAAAAACCGCCTTAGGGCTGGAGGTGGGACCTGCGGGCAGCAAGACTGCTCTGTAAGGCATTGAGATGTTTATGTGTATGCATATCTAAAGCACAGCACTTAATCCTCTACATTGTCTATGATGCAAAGACCTTTGTTCACGTGTTTGTCTGCTGACCCTCTCCCCACTATTGTCTTGTGACCCTGACACAACCCCCTCTTCGAGAAACACCCACGAATGGAAAGGCAACCCACCCCTACATGTGATAGAGACTGACAGGCAGAGGGAACTTCAGATGGGGGTGGGAGGGCATGGGAGACATCTCTGAGCCTAGACCTGAAGGAGGAGATAGGGAAAGAGCCATGATAATTTAGGGACATAGGGTAAGAGCAGAGACAATGACCAGAGACAGGCAGGATTTTAATTTTTGGGAAAATAGATAAGCAAATGTGACTGGGGCAGAGGGAGTCATGAGATGAGGGCAAGCTCCCAGGAGGAGGCTGGACACTGGCAGGGCCCCTGGACACAGGGCTGTGGAGCCACAGTGAGGACCTGGGCTTTCAACGTTTGTCCACATGGACCAGAGGGCCTTGAGGGAAACATGCACTTAATAGCTCCCAGCTCAAGATTTTAACAAATGACATAAGGAAAGAAAACTGAAAAACAGACTAACTGGTTAAACCACATTTTGATGTCAAAGGTTGCCAATAAATAATAAAGAGTAGAAAGCATGCAGACCTCGATCTGAACCAGACGCAACTAATTTCAAACAGAAACTACTTTGAAATTGTTTTTTAAAACTCGAACAAATTCAGATGTCAACGGGAAAATAACTAGAACATACACTTGTACAGAAAGGAATGATGTGAGCTGATTATAGGATGCCATAAAGACATTTTTCAGAAGAAGTGATTATGGATTAAAAAAGGAATTTTTAAAATTAACATTTATCTCAAAGTCAAACTCCAAAAAAAAAAAGAAAGGAAAAAGAAAGAAAGAAATGAAGAGGAACCAGAAAGAAAAAAAGGAAATCTATTACACAACGAGAACAAAAGCACTTTTGATGTCCCTTTTGTTTTTTAATTTTTTGGTTTTTTTTTTTTTTGAGATGAAGCCTCGCTCTGCCCCCCAGGCTGCAGTGCAGTGGTACCATTTCGGTTCACTGCAACCTCTACCTCCCAAGTTCATGTGATTCTCATGCCTCAGCCTCCTGAGCAGCTGGAACTACAGGTGCACGCCACCACACCCACTTTATTTTTTAGTGTTTTTACTACAGACGGGGTTTCACCATGTTGGCCAGAATGGTCTTGAACTCCTGACCTTACATGATTGGCTCCCAAAGTGCTGGGATTACAGTCATGAGCCACCATGCCCGGGTTTGATCTGCCTTTTTTTTTTTTTCCATTTTTCTTTTTTGAGATGGAGTCTCACTCTCGCCCAGGATGGAGTGCAGTGGCGCAATCTTGGCTCATTGCAACCTCCACCTCCCACCTTCAAGTGATTCTCCTGCCTCAGCCTCCTGAGTAGCTGGAATTACAGGCACGTGCCAACATGCCCAGGTAATTTTTGAATTTTTAGGAGACAGGATTTCACCATGTTGGTCAGGCTGGTCTCAAACTCTTGACCTTGTGATCTTTGTGATCCACCCGCCTCAGCCTCAGCCTCCCAAAGTGCTGGGATTACAGGTGTGAGCCACTGCACCCTGATGTCCCTTTTAAAAAGTACTATGGGATGGGCATGGTGGCTCACACCTGTAATCCCAGCATTTGGGAGACTGAGGTGAGCGATCACCTGAGGTCAGGAGTTCGAGACCAGCCTGACCAATGTGGAGAAACCCCATCTCTACTAAAAACAAATTTAGCTGAACGTGGTGGCTCATGCCTGTAATCCCAGCTACTCAGGAGACTGAGACAGCAGAATCATTTGAACTCGGGAAGTGCAAATTACGGTGAGCCGAGACTGTGCCATTGCACTCCATCCTAGACGAGAGCAAGATTCCACCTCAAAAAAAAAAAAAAAAAAAAAAAAAAAAAAGACTCTATAGGCCAGGTTCGGTGGCTCCTGTCTGTAATCCCAACTGTAATCCCAGTAATTTGGGAGGTCAAAGCAGAAGGATCCTTTGAGCCCAGAATTTTGAGACCAGCCTAGGAAACATAGTGAAACCCCTTTTCTACAAAAAAAAAATACAAAAGCTAGCCAGGCTTGATGGCTCATGCCTGTGGTCCCAGCTACTTGAGTGGCTAAGGTAGGAAGATCGCTTAAGCCTAGGAGGTTGAAGCTGCAGTTAGAGGAGATCATGCCACTGCACTCCAGCCTGGCCGATACAGCCAGACCCTGTCTCAAAATATAAATTAATTAATTAAATGTAAACTATTATATGATAACAGAAAGGGATTTTTTTCTCCCACTTCACTGCCCCACTTCCTATTCCACCCTGGGAAAAGGGAAGAGAGTGTCTAACAAGTGAATTAAGACACAACCCTCTGGCTGAATAGGGATTCCAACTGGAAGCTAACCTCTGATGCCAAGATTTATAGAATGTACATGACTCATAGATAGGAATTTTAAAATTCTCAGTCTCATCTGTATAATTTTAACAAGTTTTAAGTTATTAAACTACATACAGAGAAGTCAACATGTCACAACGAATCATATCTAATGAACTCACCCACTCATCTGAACCCAGAGTCCCCGCATGATCTCGGCTCACTGCAGGCTGGACCTCCTGGGCTCAAGTGATCCTCCTGCCTCTGCCTCCAGAGTAGCTGGGATTACAGGTGTGTACCATCACACCCAGTTAATTTTTTTTTTCTTTTGGCAGAGATGGGGGTCTCACTATGTTGCCCAGGCTGGCCGCGAACTCCTGGACTCAAGCAATCCCCTTGCCTCAGTCTCCTAAAGTGCTGGGATTACAGGCGTGAGCCACTGCGCCCAGCCCCTCTGTCTTCATTACTGTGCTTCCCTCCCTAATTCTGTATATCTCTCTCATTCTCCCCTTCTCTCTCTAGCTCTTGTTTTCTTTTCTTTCTCCCTGGGATTCTGCTCTTCATTTTGTGCCCCTCTCCTCTCCTGCTGTTTATCCCCTTCTTCCCTCTATTCCTTCTCTTCCACCTCTTCTGCTCCATCCTCGCAAATTCTTTAACCTCTTGTTGCTCCTTCTCCCCAATCTTTCGATCATCCTCAATCTCCATATATTTCTGCCTCTTCTCCCATCTCTGCGCCTCCTCTGCTCTCCCTGTTAAATTATCTCTTCCCTGTTAAATCCCCCTGTCCCCAATCTCTAGCACCCCAGATCCCCAGGTGTCCTCCCTGCTGTGCTTCTCCCTCTGTTCTCCTTGCCACCAGCACCACTCTGCTCTGTCTGCCCTGGCTCCAAACCCCTCCTCCTCTCCCTCACTCTGATGAGCCTCCCTCTTTGCTGCCCCCTCCCTACCTTGCTGTTCTTCATCTCTCTGTACATCAAGCTTTTCTCTACATTTCTCCAGTTGCTTTTCTCCTCCTGTTTTTCTTATCCTTTTTTTTTTTTTTCACTTTTGCTGTCTCTTGGCAAATTCTTCACCCATCCTCTATACTGCCATCTGTTATGGCCTTTCTCATTCTTTTCTCTGTCTCAGGTTTTCTACTGCTCTCTCTCAGTCTCCCGATCCCTTTGGCCCACACAATCACAGGAGGGCTTTGAAGTAAGACGCCTGCATCCCGGAGGAGCGCATTTTCCAGAGGCTGGTGCAGGGTAGGCAAGAACACACGGTATCATAGGACAGCCCCGGGCACCTCCCCAACGCGGGCTCAGGAGAAACGGTGATTACGGAGGGAAGACCTGGGGAGCATAAGGGCCCGGCACGAGGAGGGAGATGGGGGGCGACGGCGCCTTAAGACAAGACTGGGAGGCGCCCAGGGCGGGAATCCGCCTCGCGGTAAGGAGTTTAAAAAGTGCGGGTTGGGAGGAGTCAGAAAAAAGTTTTGAGCAGGAAAACTACGCGATGGGAAGTGTATATGTTACCCTATAGCAGAAAGATTCGGGACGGGACCGGTCTATGGTGACTTTAAACCCAAAAGGAAGCGACCCCCAGACTCTCACGGGAACTTCTCAATTTGCTCTGGGTAAAGAAAGATGGAGGAGAACTTCCAGGTCTATGAGGACCCCACGTCCCAGGTACAGAAGCGCTTGGGACCCGGGAAGCGCAGACTTAACACAGCACAGAGCAAAACTCACCCCCGCGGTGGGACCGTCACTCCACGCGACCCGCTTCCGGGTTTGCGCGAATCTGCTCTCTCCGGACAGAAGCCAGAAGTGGGAGGGACCTGCGAGGAGGCGGGCGGGGCCTGGAGGAGGTAGGGGCGGGGCGCGAGGCCGAGAGACCTTGCCCTTCAGAACAGAGGGCGGGGGCGGGGGCGGGGGCGGGGGCGGGGCGGGACCTGTGCGTCTCTCAGCCTAGCTCCCAGAGCCTCTGTTTTTCGGGTTTTGGAGGCGAGACCGGCCAGGAAGGCTGAGGCATGATTCAAAAGCCCTGGAATTGTCTGGAAGGGGACGCAAACTAGAATGTGAAATGCAAAGCCCTGCCTGGGCGGAACATACGATTTCATGCTGACGGCCCACAGAACAGAATAGAAATCCTCTCCCTTTCTATTCTCCATTCACTCAGGAGGGAGAGTCCACCCTGTGCTCAGCTTCAGAGACTTCCCCAGGGCCTCCGCCTGGGATGCGGGGGACGGAGTGCTCAGGCCAGGGAGGAGTGAGGTCACCACCTGCTGCTTAAACACAGCAGGAATGCGGGCGCGGGGGTGGAAGTCTGAGGTCCCAGCTGCTCGGGAAGCAGCGGCGAGAGGATGCTGAGCCTGGGGGTCCAAGCCAGCCTGGGCGACAAAGTAACACCGCCTCCCGCAGCACTCCCTTCCTCGTCTCTCTCTCTCTTTTTTTTTTTAACTTTTTTTAAATAAAATTTTTGATTTTGTGAGATGTGGATCCAACATTGTTATTTTTCATGTGGATATCCAGTTAGTTGTCCCAGCACATTTGTGGAAGAGATCTATTACTTTCATTTTTATATTTACATTTTTTCTTTTCTTTTCTTTTTTGAGACAGAGTATTTCTCTGTTGAACAGGCTGGAGTGCAGTGGCGAGATCCTGCTTACTGCAAAATCCACCTCCCGGATTAAGGTAGTTCTCTTGCCTCAGCCTCCCAACTAGCTGGGATTACAGACGCGCGCCACCAAGCCTGGCTAATTGTTTTGTATTTTTAGTAGAGACTGGGGTTTCATCACGTTGGCCGGGCTGGATTCGAACTCCTGACCTCAAGTGATCCACCCGCCTTGGCCTCCCAAAGTGTTGGGACTACAGGCGTTAGCCACCGCATCTGACCAGGAAAACTCTTAGAAGTTGCGTCTGCAGCCGGGCACCGGTGGCTCACGCCTGTAATCCCAGCACTTTAGGAGGCTGAGGCGGGCGGATCACGAGGTCAGGAGTTTGATGCCAGCCTGGCCAATACGGTGAAATCCTGTCTCTACTAAAAAATACAAAAATTAGCCAGGCGTGGTGGTGCGTGAATGTAGTCCCAACTACTTGGGAGGCTGAGGCAGGAGAATCGCTTGAACCCAGGAGGCAGAGGTTGCAGTAAGCTGAGATCACGCCACTGCACTCCAGCCTGGGTTACATAGTGAGACTACGTCTCAAAAAAAAAAAAAAAGAAAAAAGAAGTTGCGTCTGCATACCACAGGACTCAGGTTGCATGACCACATTCCTTTCAAGGCTCAGAATTATTTAAAGGTCCATACCTTTAAATTGTTTAAATTGGAATTATTTGATATTTCAAACGTTTAATTTCCTACTGAGTTACAGGTACCGTCTCTCTTGTTGTTTGCCTTTCAAAGAGAGACCCAAAGTCCTTCAGAAATACATCCATGGGTTATTAAGCTGAAAAAAAGTTTAGGTTGTTTCTAAAAAATACCACTTCAGGCCAGGAGCAGTGGCTCATGCCTGTAATCCCAGTGTCAAACCACCGAGGCAGGCAGAATGCCTGAAATCGGGAGTTTGAGACCAGCCTGACCAACATGGAGAAACCCCATATCTTGTAAAAATACAGGATTAGCCGCGCCTGCTGGTGCATGCCTGTAAACCCAGCTACTCTGGTGGCTGAGGCAGGATAATCATTTGAACCTGGGAGACAGAGGTTGCGGTGAGCTGAGATCGCACCATTGCACTCCAGCACTGGCAATAAGAGCAAAACTCTATCTCAAAAAAAAAAAAAAAAAAAACCCTCAGAAGTGAAGGGGGCCTGCCCCTCCACACCTGTGGGTATTTCTCGCAAGGTGGAGATGAGAGACTGAGAAAAGAAATAAGACACGGAGACAAAGTATAGAGGAAGAAAAGTGGGCCCAGCGGACCGGTGCTCAGCATACGGAGGACCCGCGCTGGCACTGGTCTCTGAGTTCCCTCAGTATTTATTGATCACTATCTCTACCATCTCGGAGAGGGGGATGTGGAAGGACTATACGGTAATGGTGGGGAGAGGGTCAGCAGGAAAACATGGGAGCAAAGGACTCTGTCATAAATAAGTTTAAGGAAAGGTGCTGTGCCTGGATGTGCACGTAGGCCAGATTTATATTTGAGTTTACACAAACATGTCAGTGCAGTAAAGAGCAGTATTGCCACCATGATGTCTAGCCTCCAGCCATAAGGCGGTTTTCTCCTATCTCAGTAAATAGAATGTATGATCGGGTTTTACTCTGAGACATTCCATTCCCAGGGATGAGCAGGAGACAGATGCTTTCCTTTTATGTCAACTGCAAAGAGGGCTTTATCTTTCACTAATCCTCCTCAGCACAGACGGTTTACAGGTGTTGGGCTGGGGGATATAAGGTCTTTCCTTTCCCACAAGGCCATATCTCACGCTGTCTCAGTGGGGGGAAACCTGGACAATACCCAGACTTTCTCAGGCAGAGGTCCCTGTGGCTTTTCACAGTGCATTGTGTCCCTGGGTAACGAAGAATGGAGAATGGCGATGACTTTTACCAAGCATACTGCCTGCAAACACATGTTTAACAAAGCACATCCTGCCCAGCCCTAAATCCATTAAACCTTGAGTCAACACAGCACATGTTTCTGTGAGCACAGGGTTAGGGCTAGGGTTACAGATTAACAGCATCTCAAAGCAGAAGAATTTTTCGTAGTACAGATCAAAATGGTGTTTCTTATGTCTTCCTTTTTCTACATAGACATAGTAAGTCTGATCTCTCTTTTCCCCACACAGAAGACAGAGAAAATGCATTTACAAATTTTCTAAATAAATGTCCTAAGAAAAGAGGCAAAAAAAATCTTTTTTTTTTTCAAAGGAGGAATTATACCTCTCATTTATTTCCTTGTTTGTTTGAGACAGGGTCTAGCTCTGTCACCCAGGCTGGAGCGTGGTGGAGAGATTAGAGCTCACTGCAGCCGTGAAATCCCTGGCTCAAGTGATCCTCTCACCTCAGCTCCCCGAGCAGCTGGGACCACAGGCGCACACCACCACACCTGACTCGTTTTTTGATTTTTAGTACAGACAATGTCTCACTACGTTGCCCCAGCTGATCTCGAACTCCTGGGCTCAAGCAATCCTCCCGCCTCAGCCTCTCAAAGTGCTGGGATTACAGGTGTGAGCCACCGCTCCGGGCCCTGACTTTATTTCCATGAAATATGAAACCCCTATCCTCCACCTCCTGGGTGTAATAGGCAGTTTTGCTTGTCACTTTTGAGTTCCCATTATCCACTCAAACAACCCAGGACCTTGCTTAGTTTAATAAGCCTTTCTGTCAGTTCCCGCTGCAACCAGCGCCCCACTCTACCCCTTTACCGAGGTCCCTGCCCCTCTCCCCCGCCCTGCCCCAGACTGAGGGGAGCTCGCCCCGCCTGCAGCATGCACGACTCTACCTGCTCCAAAAAGGCGCTTTGCATCAAAACCATTTTCAAATTAAGAAGAGAAACTATTCAGCGTTCAGTACACGTGGTCTACCACAATAAGTTGTTTTACCTTCGATTGTTTGAAATGTTAATTTAAAACGGGCAGGAAGCATCCATGTGATATTAGGGGTAACATCACGGCACAAGAGAATGAATCCACCAATCAGAACCCGGAGGATCCAGTCCTAGAGGGAGAGGATGACAGCAGGAGACATCCACGGCCCAGCTGAGGAGAAAGCCTGAACCCGCCCCCTCCAGGCCTGGCCCTTTAGAACAACCCACCTTCCAGAGCCCGCCCCCTAGACGGCGATAACCCTCTGGCCTGGCTCTGCCCGCAGTCCAGCCCAGCCCCCAGGCAGCCTCCTCCCTTTTGCCCCGCCCCAGACCACGCCCCCACAGCGGCCTCCACTCTCTCGCCCCGACCCAGCACCTGTTCAGGCCCCGCCCATTCAGCAACCTTCTCCCCTCCTGCCCTGTCCCCGCTTAGTGTCCAGAACCCTCCCAGACAGGGCCCAGGACCAGCCCATGGTTGTTCTGCACGGAGAGCCCGGGGCTGACGCAGGTGAGTGTTTTTTTGTCTTCCTGCTTCAAACCTGCCTTTCTCAGCACCCCAGCCCCCAGTTCAGCCATACCAGGAATTTGGGTGCGTCGGGATGTTGAAATCCCCACGCGAGTTTGTGCAGTTTGTCAGGGAGTCCCAGCTTCCCCATGGGAAGCTCGCAGACCCGGTGGCTCTGCAGCGTTTGTATCGTTTTAGACCATGTCCTCCCCCTTTCAGGTGGCAAAATCTCGGCTCACCACAATCTCTGACTACTAGGTTCAAGCGATTCTCCTGCCTCAGGCTCCTGAGTAACTGGAATTACAGGCGCCCGCCACTACACCCAGCTAATTTTGTATTTTTAGTAGAGACTAAAAATGTTGGTTACACCATGTTGGTTATGCTGGTCTGGAAAACCCAATCTCAGGTGATCTGCCCACCTCGGCCTCCCAACATGCTGGGATTACAGGCGTGAGCCACTGCGCCCAGCCTCTAGGTAGGTTGTTTTTAGTCTTTGTAGCTATCTTGTTTAGGAATAAAATGGGAGGCAGGTTTTTCTGTCCCAATTCCCAGCTTGACCTTTCTCTTTGGCTTGGTAATTTTTATTATCCTTTCGCAAGCTCGGACAGACATAATGCTTTGACACAATGATATTGCTTTATATAGATTTTCAACATCAATAAAGTCCAAGGGTCTGTCATGAACTGGGTTAGAAGAGACGAGAAGATTCCCAGGAGACTCGGTCTCAAGCAATTCTCCCACCTCAGCCTCCCAAGGTGCATGGACCACAGGTGTGATCCACTGAACACAGTGGAGTCTCCAGCTCAAAAAAAACAAAACAAAGGGTAAGGTACTCTATCGAATTACGTCATTTGACTTATTTTATTTTTATTTTTTATTTATTTATTTTTTTTCTGAGATGGAGTCTTGCTCTGTCACCCAGGCTGGAGTGCAGTGGCGCGATCTCGGCTCACTGCAACTTCCGCCTGCCGGGTTCATGCCATTCTCCTGCCTCAGCCTCCCGAGTAGCTGGGACTACAGGCGCCCACCACCACGCCCGGCTAATTTTTTGTATTTTTAATAGAGACGGGGTTTCACCATGTTAGCCAGGATGGTCTCGATCTCCTGACCTTGTGATCCACCTGCCTTGGACTCCCAAAGTGCTAGGATTACAGGCATGAGCCACCACGCCCAACTGACGTTTTTTTTTAAATAAAATGTTTCACATATTTATTACCGAACCTTGCCAACCAATGCGTTCGTAACAGATTCAGAGATAAAAAATATATTCCCAATAAAACATGTCCAACTCTCCAGATAGGGGTGACATTTTCAGCTTGATATGGTTGCGTGATTGTGACCTTATTATCAGTTTTCATGCGAATCCACTGGGGAATGGAACAATTCTGCTTTTGTTTCTTGGCCAGGACTCTCTTAATCCTGAAAGTCTTGTGAGAAGACATGGCAAGAAACGAAGTCAAGCACACGCTACGATGACGGAGAGAGAAGGGGCTTGACATTTTCTTTTTTTTAGACTAAGTTTCTTTCTTTTTGCCCAGGCTGCAGTGCAATGGTGCGATCTTGGCTCGCTGCAACCTCCGCCTCCCGGATTCAAGTGATTCTCTTGCCTCAGCCTGGCGAGTAGCTGGGTTTGGCCAAAATATGAACTAGAAAGGCAGGAACCTGGCCAAAGGTGGGGAGCTTGAATGTTATTACCTTATTCCTGCTTGACCTTTACTGCCAACACCAACAGAAATGGTCAGAGGTCCCTTATATGAAAATCTTCATGATCTTGTGTGAAAACCCTGATTTTTGTAAAGGCTGCAAAACAGGCTCAAAAATAAATAAATAAATAAAAATTAAATTTAAAAGAGCCAGTTGCAGTGGCTCACGCCTGTAATCCCACCACTTTGGGAGGCCGAGGTGGGTGGATCAGCTGAGGTTAGGATTTCAAGACCAGACTGACCAACATGGAGAAACACCCTCTCTACTAAAAATACAAAAATTAGCCAGGCGTGGTGGCGGGCACCTGTAATCCCAGCTGCTTAGGAGGCTGAGGCAGGAGAATTGCTTGAACCCAGGAGGCAAAGGTTGCAATGAGCCCAGATCATACCACTGCACTCCAGCCTGAGTGACAAGAGCAAGACTCCATCTCAAAACAAAAAAATAAAATAAAATAAAAAATAAATAAAAATACAAAAATTAGCATGGTGTGGTGGCATGCATCACTAATCCCAGCTACTCAGGAGGCTGAGGCAGAATTGCTTGAATGCAGGAGGTGAAGGTTCCAGTGAGCTGAGATCATGTCATTGCACTATAGCCTGAGTGACAAGAGCAAGACTCCATCTCAAAAAATAAAAATAAAAAACAGGCTGGGTAAAGTGGCTCGTCTATTGGCCAGGCTGGTCTCAAACTGCTGACCTCAAGTGATCTACCTGCCTTGGCCTCCCAAAGTACTGGGAAAACAGGCATGAGCCACTGCACCTGACCCATTCTTCTTAACATTAACACTTTTTATGTCAATTAATGCGTGAACTCAATGTTAAGTCAACTCAAACTCAAGTCAATGTTGAATCGACTCTAATGTCAATTAAAGTTTTATGATTTTTTATATTCATTTTATTTGGAACAATTATCTCAGAAATGAATTTTCTGATGTTCTGCATGGAATGACCACAGACTGAAGACCTTGCCACCCTTACATTTGTAAGGCATCTGTCCAGTATGGATTCTCTGATGTCTAGTGAGGTGTGAACATGAAGTAAAGGCTTTGCCACAATCATCACACTTGAGGTTTCTCTCCTGCACGAATTCTCCTATGTTCTGCATAGGATGAGGCTTGACTGAAGACCTTGTCACAGTCATGATATTTGTAAGGTTTCTCTCCAGTATGAGTTCACTGATGAACTACAAGTTATGAA
Source organism: Gorilla gorilla gorilla (assembly GCF_029281585.2). Classification (NCBI taxonomy): domain Eukaryota; kingdom Metazoa; phylum Chordata; class Mammalia; order Primates; family Hominidae; genus Gorilla; species Gorilla gorilla. Next base: position 64,908,794 of record NC_073244.2, read on the forward strand.
TGACGTCTGAAAAATTTGCCACATTACATTTGTAGATCTCTCTTCAATATGGATTCTGAAATGATTTGCAATGGTTGTAGAATTACTGAAGACTTTGTGACAATCACTACATTTGTAAAGTTTCCCTACACCCATGGATTGCTTGATGGTGAATAAGTGTTGACTGTCCAGTAAAGGCTTTGCCACACTCATTACACTTGTAAGGTTTCTCTGCAGTATGAACTCTCTGATGTTTTGCAAGGCTTGCTTTTTGATTAAAAACCTTGCCACATTCATTACACTTGTAAGGTTTCTCTCCAGTATGAACTCTCTGATGTTGTGCAAGGATTCCTTTTTGATTAAAAACCTTCCCACATTTATTACACTTGTAAGGTTTCTCTCCAGTATGAACTCTCTGATGTTGTGCAAGGATTCCTTTTTGATTAAAAACCTTCCCACATTTATTACACTTGTAAGGTTTCTCTCCAGTATGAACTCTCGTATGGTTTGCAAGGCATGAATCACTCCGGAAAGCCTTGTCACAAACCTTACATTTGTATGGTTTTTCCCCAGTATGAATTCTCCTATGTCTTTCAAGGTGTGATCTGCGACTGAAAACTTTGTCACATTCTTCACATTTGTAAGGTTTCTCCCCAGCATGAAGTCTATGATGACGTGCAAGGTTTTCTCTTCGACTAAAAACCTTGCCACATTCATTACATGTGTAAGGTTTCTCTCCAGTGTGAAGTGTATGATGGTATTGAAGGGATGACTTCCGACTGAAACTCCTGCCACATTTATTACACTTGTACGGTTTCTCTCCAGTATGAACTCTCTGATGTTCTGCAAGGTATGAATCACTCCGGAAAACCTTGTCACAAACCTTACATTTGTATGATCCCTCTCCAGTATGAATTTTCCTATGTCTTTCAAGGTGTGATCTGCGAATGTAAACATTGTCACATTCTTCACATTTGTAAGGTTTCTCTCCAGTGTGAAGTATATGATGGCATTGAAGGGATGATTTCTGACTGAAGGTCTTGCCACACTCATTACACTTGTAAGGTTTCTCTCCAGTATGAATTGCCTTATGAATTACAAGGGCTGAATTTCGACCAAAGGTCTTGCTACACTCATTACACTTGTAAGGTTTCTCTCCAGTATGAAGTCTACGATGGCATCTAAGGGATGACTTCTCACTGAAGGTCTTGCCACACTCACTACACTTGTAAGGTTTCTCTCCAGTATGAAGTCTATGATGGCATACAAGGGATGACATCTGAGTGAAGGTCTTCCCACACTCATTACACTTGTAAGTTTTCTCACCAGTGTGACATCTATGATGATATACAATGTATTGCTTCTGATTAAAGATCTTGCCACATACATCACATTTATATTGTTTCTCTCTTGAATGGGTTATGTGGTGTCTCCTTAAGAGTGAGCTATAATTAAAGGCTTTGCCACACTCATTACTTTGGCAAGGTTTTTCTCTCATGCGTATTTCCTGTATTTGTGTGAATAATGAAGAATGGAGGAAATTCTTCCCATACTTATTAGAAATATGAGTTTTGAGCCTACAAGAAATTCTTTGGGATTTTGAAGCTGAGGAAGCACCACTGATAGACTTGTCCAATTGCTTACTAATTTTCCCTTTAGTCTGAAGCATGTGGAGTTCAGGCAGATGCGAATGAAAGCTTGATCCAAGCTGATCTTTAATACGCTTGTTTCCAGCATGCCTTTGATCACTTTGGTCTGTACTACCAGTCAACTTTTTGATTCTTGTCATGGGTGCTTCATGGCCATTTCTTTCAACTTCTTGCCACTGAAACTCAAAGTGATGAATATCTTTCTTCATTTCTGGGAAGCAAAAATCTCCAATGTGATGACTTTTATGTCTTTGCAACATCCCTGTGTGGATCACTTCTCCTGTATTACCATGCCCGGTTGATGAGAACTCCATCATGGATTTTAAAGAGCTATCTAAAAAATATAAAGACCAACAGGTTTCCAATTAAGTACAGATGGTAAATAATAGTTGATATTCAAATGTGTAAAAATTACACAAAAAGCAATACTTATTTTAAACTTCCCAAATGTGATCTTCAAAGTTTAAGAACACACTGTCTCTACTGAACATACAAAAATTAGCCAGTCATGGTGGTGGGTGCCTGTAATCCCAGCTACTCAGGAGGCTGAGACAGCAGAATTGCTTGAAGCCAGGAGGCAGAAGTTGCAGCATGCGGAGATCACCACATTGCACTCCAGCCTGGGCAACAAGAGCAAAATTCTGTGTAGAAAAAAAAAGAGTTCAGTCAAGAGCCTCATATATATGAGGCAGTGAGCCTGAATGATGTCCTCCCTAGGAGGAATTTCTACAGCAGAGACTGCTGCTTACAGAAGATGCCCATTCGTTTATGTGATGAACACTGTCACAGTGCTAGTGAGAGACGCTTCTGTGATGGTTCTCAAAAACCAGAATGAAAGGCCAAGCATGGTGGCTCATGCCTGTAATCCCAACACTTCGAGGCTGAGGTGGGCAAATTGCTTGAGGCCAGGAGTTCAAGAACAACTTGGCCAACATGGTGATACCCTATGTCTAATAAAAATATGAAAATCTGCCAGGTGTGGAGGCATGTGCCTGTAATTCCAGTTAGGTTGAGAGGCTGAAGTACAAGAATTGCTTGAACTCAGGATGCAGAGGTTGCAATAAGATGAGATCAAGACTCTGCACTCCAGTCTGTTCAACAGAGGGAGACTCTGTCTGAAAACAAACAAACAAAAAGAAAACAAAACCACAAGCACAGCTGGAAACACTTGTCAGTCAGTGTCATGCTTTCTATCTCATCTCCTGGGCCATGCTGACAATTCTGCTCAGGGCTTCCAGGGACATCTCTTCCTAGAGCACGATGATGTTCAATTGTATTAGTCAAAGTGTTCGTGAATTTTCTGTTTTTATGTAAAACCACTCCAAAGGAGAGTCTCTAAGAAGCTGTCCATGACAGATAGGAGGGTCATCACTGCAGAAAACAATGACATGTACATCAAAAGCATGTATGGGGCAAAATCACAAAAGAGAATACAAAACCAGAAAGAGCCAAGATAGACAAGTGCAGATTCCTCATGCCTGGAGGGACATTTTCCTCACCCACAAACTCCAGGTTCCTGTAGTTCTCCAACATCACAGCCCTGTATAAAGCCCTCTGCACAGGGTTCAGGCATTTCCACTCCTCCAAAGAGAATTCTATAGCCACATCCCTGAAAGTCAAACGTCCCTAAAATAAAAAACACATTTCAACAAAACATTATGGAGGAGTGAGTTATGGCCCTCACATGAAATGAGAAAACAGAAAATAAGTATTGATTTGATCAAAGACTGTGTTCTGACAAATTTATGTTAAGGTATTTTTGAACAATTTTTCAGTATAGTTGCATTTTATTGTACTTTTTCATGATAGCTTTTAAAATCCCCTAAGTCACTGTGGAAGTCTCAGTTTTATGGACAATATAAGGCCAGGAACGGTGGCTCATGCCTAAAATCCCAGCACTTTGGGAGACCAAGGCAGGTGGATCTGCTGAGCTCAGGAGTTCGAGCCCAGGACAACATGGTGTAACCCCGTCTCTACTAAAAATACAAAAAAAAAAAAACCAGGTGTGGTGGCACACGCCTCTAGTCCCAGCTACCTGGGAGGCTGATGCATGAGAATAACTTGAGAACAAGAGACGAATGTTGCAGTGAGCCAAGATTGTGCCATTGCACTCCAGCTTGGGCTGCAGAGTAGGACTCCATCTCAAAAAAAAAAGAAAAAAATATATATATATACACACACACATATGTTTTATATATATAATACAATATTATATATAATATATATTTATAAAATATATAATATATAATACAATATTATATATAATATGTATTTATAAAATATATTATATGATATTGTATGATAAATATAATATTAAATAATTAAAGATATTAAATATATATAATATATATTTTATATATATACAAAATAAGTCCAGGCATGGTGGCTCACACCTGTAATCCCATCACTTTGGGAGACCGAGGTGGGTGGATCACTTAAGGTCAGGAGTTAGAGACCAACCTCTCCAACATGGCAAAACTCCGTATCTACTAAAAATAAAAAAATTGGCTGGGCATGGTAGGGAGGTGCCTGTAATCCCAACTATTCAGGAAGCTGAAACAGGAAAATCGCGTGAACTCTGGAGGCAGGGGTTGCAGTAAGCCAAGATCACACCACTGCAATCCTGCCTGGGCAACAGACTGAGACTCTTTCTCAAAAAAAAAAAAAAAAGTATATATATATATATATTGCAAATAATGTATTTTCTACATAAACCATGGGATTGGCGGCACACAGTAGGTACACCTGTAATCCCAGCACTTTGGGAGGCTGAGGCAGGTGGATAACCTAAAATCAGGAGTTTGATACCAGCCTGAAGAACATGGACAAATTCTCTACTAAAAATACAAAGTTAGCTGGGAATGGGGGCGCATGCCTATATTCCCAGCTACTGAACCTGGGAGGTGGAAGTTGCAGTGAGCCGATATCGTGCCACTGCACTCCAGCCTGGGCCACAAGAATGAAACTCCGTCTCAAAAAAAAAAAACAAACAACAACAACAAAAAAGAAACGAAACAAAACTGTCAAGGACTTATGTGTCTTCATTCAGAGAAAGCTCCAAGGAGGATTTAAAAGAGCGAGTTATCTTGTTTTCTACCTTGGAAACATGAAAATTTTCAGAACTTGCAGGATAAAATACTGTAACAAGCATTCATCAGACCAGGAGCAGGGCTCACACCTGAAATCCCAGCACTTAGGGAGGCCGACGCGGAAGGATCACTTGAGGCCAAAAGTTCGAGACCAGCCTGGCCAACATGGTGAAACCCCATCTGTACTAATAACACAACAATTAGCCAGGAGTGTAGCATGCATCTGTAAATGCAGCTACTCAGTTGGCTGAAGCGTAAGACTCATTTGAACCTGAGAGCCAGAGATTGCAATGTGCCACTACACTCCAAGTGGGGAGGCCCTGTCTCAAAAAACATGCAAAAAAAAAAAAAAAAACCCATTCATCAAATAATTTTTTCTAAAATCTCATAACGGTATATGAATACATTTCTAAAGTATTGCGCCGACTTGCCACAGAACTCGCAATAGCGATTCCCCACTGAGACATGGGAATGGGTGGAAGGCTGGACAGGAAAGGGGATGCATAAGTGCACTTTTCTTTGGACTTTTACTACATGACACATATATACATCATGTGATGTTTAAAATAAAAGAATTACTTAATAATAACGGGTAGGAAAAGAATGGCTCCATCCTCTCTAACGACATAAGTTGTGTTCTTATGTCAGAGCAAACTTATAATCATTTTTACCTAAAATGTTTGCTTCATCAGAGTCCCTGTAAAAAAAAACAAAACAAAACAAAAAACAAAAAAAAAGTCTCTGTGGGGTCAAAGTGCTGAGAATGATTTAAAGAATACCCTGCAGTTAGATATTTATATTGATTTCATAATTTGAAGTCAATGATGGAATAAAGCTAACTGTATTACTGATATCTATATCCGCTTTCCATTCTATTCCAAGACATTGAAAGTGCAGAGTCCTACTGGGCTGTCTCACACCTGTAATCCCAGCAATTTGGGAGGCTCAGGTGGGAGGACCACTTAAGCCCAGGAGTTTGAGGCTGCTGTAAACTAGAATTGTGCCATTGCACTCCAGACTGGGCCCCAGAGTGACACCCTGTCTCTTAAAACAAAAGTTTGGCAACAGAGACATATTGACTCACTAGTGTAGCTTCAAATGCATTACAAAATCAGACACAAAGTATCTCCCCTAGTTTGTCTCCTCTTCCAGAATTTACCAGATTAACCAGTGAACATTAATGTATGACTTTCATATACAGTTTCTCTGATCTGGTCCACAAAGAGCTAAATGTGCATCCAGATGTGGCCCCTGAACAATCCCTGCTGCCCAACATCACTGACACCACGGGGCCCACACCCCGTCTCCATCCATATCTGGTGTGAGCCCTTCCAGGACCATGCCCAGTGGAGCCTCTTCCCAAGCTCATGTCACTAGTTTATAGGAGTTGGAATTTAAGTGAAGATGAGAGGGACTGAGAAAAGGCATGAGTGAGTGCAAGCAAACGTGTGATGTAGAACGCTTCACACTCAGAGAAGATTGGCTACTACAATACCTGGCACTTCAGAAAGGAAAGAGACAGAAGAATCCACCAAGGAATATCACTTACCTGAGGAAGAGCCATCCCTGGCTCCTTTTCTTTGCTCTTCTTGGTGGCTTCCTCACGTAACATGAGTCTTTGGAAATCCTGTATGTTAAAAAAGCAAGAGATTTAATATTTAGAAACCATTGACTCCTTTCCTGTGACAAAATACACACACAGGGGAGACCTCACCCGAGAGAAAGATGGTCCTCTGCTACCCACTGCACCAGAGACCATGCAGAGATAAGAAAGTTCCACAGGAAGACCTACAAGTGTAATTTTGACCCGTTTTCAGATCTTGCTCCCCTCCTGGAAAAGTCCACACACATGCTGCAGCAGGACACAGATCTTCAGGGCACAGATCTGGCCCTAACCAAACTCCATACAGAGCCCCCTCACCTCCCTGTGGATCACAGGCTGATCTCTGCTCTCAACATGGAGGAAACTTCCTTGATGTTTAATGCTGGACACAGATAAGAATCACCAGTGCCACTGTAAGTATTATTGAGTGTGGGTCCCATCCTATTATAATAGCAATCTGATAAAACAGCATGCCTGTAATCCCAGCATTTTGGGAGGCCAATGCAGCTGGATCCCTTCAGCTCTGGAGTTGGACAAAAGCCTGAGCAACATGGCGAAAGCCCATCTCTACGAAGAACACAAAAATAAGCGTGGTGTGGTGGCACACGGCTGTGGTCCCAGCTACTCTGGAGGCTGAGGTAGGAAGCAGACCACCACTTCTCCTGCTGCCTTCCTCCCTCCCCCTTGCCTAGTTTATAAGACAGGAGGAAAGGAAGAAAGCAAAAAGTTAGAAAGAAACAGAAGTAAGATAAATAGCCAGACGACCTTGGCGCTACCACCTGGCCCCGGTGGTTAAAAATAATAATAATAATAATATCAACCCCTGCCCTAAACTACTTATGTTATCTGTAAATTCTAGACATTGTATGAAGAAGCATTGCAAAAGTTTCTGTTCTGTTAGCTGATGCACATAGTGTCAAGTCACGTTCCCCACGCTTGCTCGATCTATCATGACCCTTTCACGTGGACGCCTTAGAGTTGTAATTCCTTAAAAGGGTCAGGAATTTCATTTTTGGGGAGCTCAGTTCTTGAGACGCAAGTCCTCTGATGCTCTGGGCCGAATAAAGCCACTTCCTTCTTTAATCCATTGTCTGAGAGGTACTGTCTGCGGCTCATCATGCTACATTTCTTGGTTCCCTGACTTGGAAGCGAGGTGATTAACAGAAGGTTGAGGCAACTCCTTAGGCGACTTAGGCCTGCCCTGTGGAGCATCCCTGCTGGGTACTCCAGCCAGCTTGGGCGACACGGATTCTGAGAGTGCTACCAGGTAGGCATGTGACCCAGAAAGATACTTAGCCTGGCCGTCCGAACTTGCAGCATAACCAGTGTGCTTATTGTAAAGAAATAGGATATTAGAAGGACAAGTGCCCTCAGCTAAAAGGAAAACAAGGTGGCTCAGAGCAGGAGGCCCCAGCAGGAGCCCTGTTCAATATAGCAGAAGAGTTACTGAACTGAGGAGGACCGGGCTCAACTGCCCCCAAAGAGCCCATGGTCAAGATGACAGTTAGGAGCAAAGACATTGATTTTCGTATTGATACCAGTGCTGAACATTCAGTAGTAACCGCCCCGGTTGACCCTTTTCCAAAAAGACTATTGTTATAATCGGAGCCATGGGAGTTTTGTCAAAGCAAGCTTTCTGTTGCTCCAGACTTGTACTGTAGGAAGACATAAAGTGATTCACCAGTTCTTGTACATGCCTGACTGCCCCTTGCCCTTGCTAAGAAAGGACTTGCTTAGCAAGCTGAGAGCCACCATCTCTTCTACAGAGCACGGCTCTTTACAGCTAAGGTTACCCAGAACGGGAGTCATTATGGCCCTTACAGTCCCCTGGGAAGAGGAATGGAGAATTCTCTTAACTGAGCCAGGCCAAGAGATAAGACCAACTCTGGCTAAGCAGTGGCCAAGGGTGTAGACAGAAGACAACCCTCCAGGGATGGCAGTTAACCAAGCCCTGGTACTTATAGAAGTTAAGCATAGGGCCCAGCCAGTCAGGCAAAAACAGTACCCGGTCCCCAGAGAAGCTCTTGAAAGTATCCAGGTCCATCTCAAGAGCCTGAGAGCCTTTAGAATTACAGTCCCTTGTCAGTCTCCCTGGAACACTCCCCTCCTGCCTGTTCCCAAGCCAGGGACCAATGACTACAGGCCGGTACAGGACTTGCGCTTAGTCAATCAAGCTACAGTGACTTTACATCCAACAGTACCTAACCTGTATACGTTAAGGTTGCTGCCAGCTGAGGACAGCTGGTTCTCTGGCTTAGACCTGAAAGACACTTTCTTTAGCATTAGACTAGCCCCTGAGAGCCAGAAGCTGTTTGCCTTTCAGTAGGAAGATCTGGGGTCAGGTGTCACTGCTCAGTACTCTTGGACCCGGCTTCTGCAAGGGTTCAAGAACTCCCCCACCATCTTCAGGGAAGCACTGGCTCGGGACCTCCAGAAGTTTCCCGCCAGAGACCTATGCTGCGCATTGCTCCAGTACGTTGATGACCTTCTGTTAGGACACCCCATGGCAGTTGAGTGTGCCAAGGGAAAGGATGCCCTACTCTGGCCCTTGGAGGACTGTAGGTATAAGTTGTCCAAGAAGAAAGCCCAGATCTGCTGACAGCAGGTACATTACCTAGGATTTACTACCCAACAGGGGGAGCACAGCCTGGGATCAGAAGGAAAGCAGGCTTTTTGCAACCTACTGAAGCCTAAGACCAGAAAGCAGGTGAAAGAATTCTTAGGTGCTGTGAGGTTCTGCAGACCGTGGATCCCAAACTTTGTAGTACTGGCCAAGCCTCTGTATGGAGTCACAAAGGGGGAGGACCAGGAACCTTCTGAACAGAGATCCCAACAACAGCAAGCCTTTCATGAGTTAAAAAAAATCTTATGTCAGCCCCAGCCCTGGGGTTACCTGACCTGACAAAGCCTTTTACGCTGTATGTTTCTGAGAGAGAAAATATGGCAGTTAGAGTTTTGATCCAAACTGTGGGGCCCTGGCCAAGGCCAGTGGCCTGCCTCTCTAAGAAACTAGATGGGGTTTCTGAAGGTTAGCCCTCATGTTTGAGGGCCTTGGCAGCAACTGCCCTGCTAGCAGAAGAAGCAGATAAACGAATTCTTAGGCAAAACCTGAACATAAAGGCCCCCCATGCTCTGATGACTTTAATGAATACCAAAAGACATCATTGGCTAATGAATGCTAGACTAAACAAGTACCAAAGCTTGCTCTGTGAAAATCCCCACATAACCAGTGAAGTTTGTAACACCCTGAACCCCGCCACCTTACTCCCGGTATCAGACAGCCCTGTTGAGCATAACTGTGTAGAGGTGTTGGACTCAGTTTACTTTAGCAGGCCTGACCTTTGAGACCAGCCTTGGGCATCAGTAGACTGGGAGCTATACATGGACAGGAGCAGCTTCATCAGCCCACAAGGAGAGAGATGTGCAGGATATGTGGTAGTAACCCTGGACACTGCCATTGATGCCAGATCGTTGTCCCAGGGCACTTCAGCCCAGAAAGCCGAGCTCATTGCTTTAATTCAGGCCTTAGAACTCAGTGAAGGTAAGACTGAAAATATTTACACTGACTCTCGGTATGCCTTTTTAACCCTCCAAGTGCATAAAGCGTTATATAAAGAAAAGGGCCTGTTGAACTCTGGAGAAAAAGACATAAAATATCAGCAAGAAATCTTGCAATTATTAGAAGCAGCATAGAAACCCCACAATGTGGCAGTCATGCACTGCAGAGGACACCAGCGAGCTTCCACCTCAGTTGCCTTAGGGAACTCCAGAGCTGACTCAGAAGCTCGAAAAGCAACATCCACACCCTACTGGGCATCAGTCACAGCCCCCCTGCTCCCTCAAGCACCTGACCTTGTACCTACTTATTCTAAAGAAGAAAAAGACTTTCTCCAGGCAGAGGGAAGACAGGTGATGGAAGAAGGAAGGATCCGGTTACCAAATAGGACAGTACCTGTGCCACAGCTGCTAGGAGCCGCAGTTGTACTGGGGGTGCATGAAACCACCCATCTAGGTCAGGAGTCACTTGAAAAGTTGTTAGGCTGGTACTTCTACAGCTCACAATTGTCAGCCCTCACTAAAACCGTGGCACAGCAGTGTGTTACCTGCTGACAGCACAATGCGAGGCAGGGTTCAGCCGTTCTGCCCGGCATACAAGCTTATGAAGCAGCCCCCTTTGAAGATCTCCAGGTGGACTTCACAGAAATGCCAAAGTGTAGAAGTAACAAGTATTTACTAGTTCTCGTGTGTACCTACTCTAGGTAGGTGGAGGCTTATCCCACACGAACTGAGAAAGCTCATGTGCTTCTTCGAGATCTTATTCCTAGATTTGGACTGCCCTTACAAATCAGCTCAGATAACAGGCTGGAGTTTGTGGCTGACTTAGTACAGAAGACAGCAAAGGTATTAAAGATCACATGGAAACTGCATGCTGCCTTCTGACCTCAGAGTTCTGGAAAGGTGGAGCGAATAAATTGGACTATCAAAAATAGCTTAAGGCCTTAGGAAAAATTACACAAATGATTTCAGCCCAGGTAAATGAGAGATGCCCCATTAGCTTATTCTCCCCAGTTCACTCTTTCTCCCCAGGTGATTGAGTGTGGATCAAGGACTGGAACGTAGCCCCTGTGTGCCCCCAGTGGAAAGTACCCCAGACCGTCATCCTGACCACTCCCACCGCTGTGAAGGTAGAAGGAATCCCGGCCTGGATCCACCACAGCCATATAAAACCTGCAGCGCCTGAAACCTGGGAGGCAAGACCAAGCCCAGATAACCCCTGCAAAGTGACCCTGAAGAAGACGACAAGCCCTGCTCCAGTCACACCCGGAAGCTGACTGGCCCGACGCACAGTCGAAGCATGAGGAAGCTCATCGTGGGACTCATTTTTCTTAAATTTTAGACTTGTACAGTAAAGGCTTCAACTGACCTTCCTCAAACTAAGGACTGTTCCCAGTGTATTCATCAGGTCACTGAGATAGGACAGCAAATTAAAACAATCTTTCTGTTCTATAGTTATTATGAATGTACAGGCACGTTAAAAGGATCTTATTTGTATAATTCCACTCAGTACAAGGTACGTAGCCCAGGAAATGACAAACCTACTATGTGTTATAACCCATCTAAGCCCCCTGCAACCACCGTTTTTCAAATAAGATTAAGAACCGGTCCTTTCCTAGGTGACACAAGTAAAATAATAACTAGAACAGAAGAAAAAAGAATCCCCAAACAAGAAACTTTAAATTTGATGCTTGTGCAGCCATTAATAGTAACAAACTCAGATTAAGATGTGGATCTCTTAACTAAGAAAGGAGCTACACAGTAGAAAATAAATGTTTGTCATGAGGCAGAGGTCTGTGAAAATTTGCCTATTGCCCATGTGTTATTTAGGCTACTTAGAAAAATGACAAAAAAAGACCCGGTTCACTTTCAAAAAAAAGAAGCCAACCCCTCCTGTGCTAGCAGTCACCGTAACCCACTAGAACTAATAATCACTATTTCCCTAGACCCCCGTTGGAAAAAAAGAGAAGGTGTAACCCTGAGGGTCAATAGGACAAGGGTAACCCCCCAAGTTGCCATTTTAGTCCGAGGGGAGGTCCCCAGGCCCTTTCCCAAACCAGTGTTTCAAGCCTTTTATAATGAGCTAAATCTGCCAGCACCAGAGCTTCCAAAAAAGACAAGGAACTTGTTTCTCCAGTTAACGGAAAATGTAGCTCATTCCCTCAATGTTACTTCTTGTTATGTACGTGGAGGAACTACTGTCAGAGACCGATGGCCTTAGGAAGCCCAAGAGTTGGTGCCCACTGATCCAGTTCCTCACACAATTCCAGTTCAGAAGGCCCAAACTAGCAACTTCTAGGTCCTAAAAACCTCAGTTATTAGACAATACTATGTAGCTAAGGAAAGAAAAAACTTCACCATCCCCGTAAGAAAGCTCAATTGTCTAGGACAGAAGTTGTATACAACAGCACAACAGGGACAGTCACTTGGTGAGGCTTAAACCACACTGAAAAGAACTCATTAAGTAAATTTTCTAAATTACAGACTGCCTAGGCTCATCCGGAATTTCACTGAGACTGGACGGCCCCCGCTGGACTATACTAGTCCAGGCACAGAGACTATACTATACTATACTAGTCCAGGCATAGGCTATACTAGTCTGTAGGCACAGAGACCCATCTCCAACAACAAAGAAGAAAAGTTAAAATCTGGTTCCTGGCTCTGGGAATCTAAGGCCAATTAATGTGAACTTTGCAAAACTAGACCAAAAGGAATAACCCCATCTCCCCACCCGTAGTAACAAAGGATCAAAGGGTATTCTCCCTGTAGCCCTCCCGCTTCCACCACGTCTCAGATGGAAAGGGAAAGAGCCCAGGAGTGGCCACAAAGCACCGGCCACCCTGGGGCTGCGGGGCTGCAACGCTGCGCTCCAGGGGCCGACTAGAGCGAGGCTGGGAAGCGCTCTTGCCCAGGGCGAGAACCCAGCTCGGGGTGAGGACGTGAAACAGCGCGAGGCGGGAGGACGCGTCAGAAAGGGTTTTGCGAAGGAAAGTTTCGCGACAGGAGGTGTCTGCACGGCCCCACTGCAGAAAGACCGGGGACGGGACCAGCCTCAGGGCGACTTTAAACTCAAAAGGAAGCGACTCACGGACTCTCACCCGGACGTTTCAATTTGCTCTGGGTTGAGAAAAGAGGGGCCGGAATTTGCAGGTCTGTGGGGACCCCACGTCCCCTATATAGCAGTACCAGAGAACTAGGAAACGCACACTCCGCGGTACAACTTTCAGTCCACGCCATCCGCTTCCGGGTCTGTGCCAATCGGCGCAGGACAAAAGCGGGACCTGGGCCAGATCCCCGAAGAGGTGGGCGGGGCCTGGGCGAGGCCGGGGCGGGGTGCAAAGGACAAGGGGCCTGGCGCGGAAGAGAAGAGTCTTGGGCTGTGAGGAGTCCGCGGGGGCGGGAAAGGGGCGGGGCCTGAGCTTTTCTCCATCTCGCTCTCCCCGCCTCTGTTTTCAAGGTTTTAGAGGTGACACCCGCCAGTGAGGCTGGAGCAGCTCAGCAGTCAGGGAAATAGTACCTCCCTGAGAAGTCGCCGTGTGGCGGTAATTGGATCCGGGAAAGTTCCTTGCTATTGAAATTTATTTTAGCAATTTAATTCCAAAGCCTGGAAGTTGTCTACGGCAGGAATGCAAACTAGAATGCGAAATGCAAAGCCTTGCCTGAGCGAAAGGTAGAATTTCAGGCTGACGGTCCACAGAACAGAATAGAAATTCTCTCCCTTTCAATTCTCCATTCACTGGAGTGGGAGAGTCCACACTGTGCTCAGCTCCTGAGACTTCCCTAGGGCCACCGTCTGGGGTGTGGAGCAGAGGGCTCAGGCTAGGGAGGAGTGAGGTCACCACCTGCTGCTTAAACACAGCAGGGATGCGGGCAGGGTGGCAGGAGTCTGGGGTCCCAGCTACTCAGGAAGCAGGGGCGAGAGGATCGCTGAGCCTGGAGTTCCAGGCCAGCCTGGGCGACAAAGTAAGACCCTCTATCCCAGAGCTCCCTCCTCCGTCTCAATAAACAAAAAAGTGATTTAAAAAAAGCACTGACATTGTAACAGTGCATATAAGTTGCCCAGTGGTTTCTTACATTTGTTATTTCATGCTGCACTTACAATGAGTTATTTTTGTCGTGGAAAAGAGTCAAACTGTAAAATATCTTAAGAGATTTATTCTAAGCTAAATATGAATGACCCTCAAGAGGTCCTGAGAACATGTGTCCAAGGTGATGGGGAACTGCTTGTTCTTAGACATTTTAGGGAGGCATTAGACATCAATCAAATACATTTAAGAAATACGTTGCTTTGGTTCAGAAAGGCGGGGCAACTCAAAGCGGGGACTTCTGGGCTACAGGTAAATTGAAACATTTTCTGATTGGTTGAGTTTGTCTAAATACCTGGGATCAATGGAGAGGAAATGTTCACGTTAAGGTAAAAGATTGTGGAGACCAAGGTTGTTTTCAAGTCTTCTATTGGCTGCCCTTAGAGATTATAGATGACAAATGTTTTCTATTCAGACCTTTAAACAGTGCGAGATTCTTACTTAATCTCTTCAGGATTGGTAGGGCCTAGAAGAAAAAGATCTAGCTATGTTAACAGAGATTCTTTACAGATGCACATGTACCCCTCACAAAGAACAGCTTTGCAGGACCACTTCAAAACATGGCACAGAAACATGTTTTGGGGTAAAATATTTTGACTTTCTTCTTTGTCACGTTATTCCAGAGTCAGACTGGAAAGTAAGACAGGATATATAGGACTAAATAAAACCCATCTGATGAGTATTTATGGTTTGTAGGGCATGACTCCCCAGACCCTTTAGATAGGAAATTGGGCAAGATAAAAAAAGTAGACCTTACTCCTCATTCTCAAATTCCTTTTTTTTTTTTTTTTACATAATTCCTAAGTGTATTGTAATATCAAATTCACTTTACGTGCCTTCTGAAAATAAGTAGAAAATGTGCTTTTTATCTTCAAGTTGTAATTTTTTTTTTCCTAGAAACAGGACCTAGTTCTGTCACCCAGGATGGAATGCAGTGGTGGGAACACTGCCCACTGCAACCTCAACCTCTGGGGCTCAAGGAATCCTTCCGCCTCACTCCCAATTAGCTGGGGCCACGGGCCCTCACCACCAGGCCTTGCTAATTTTAATTTTTTAATATTTTGTAGAGTCGGGGGTCCACTATGATGCTTAGGCTGGCCTTGAACTCCTGTACTCAAACAATCCTCCCACCTTAGCTTCCCAAAGTGTTGGGATTAAAGGCGAGCTACCACACCCATCCAATTGTAATCTATTTTGGGTGTTTTCTTTGTTGTTCTTTCCTAAGTGTTCTATCAGGTGTGAATAACAAAGGCTGTAAAATAGGCAGTCTTCAAACATTGGGATTTATTTTCATATGGAGAATAATTATGAGATATTACTAAGGATACATTGCAGTCAGGTTATTCTGTTTTACGTGGGCTCTGAAGAAAATATAACTAAATTACAAAATTGGCTGGGTGTGATGGCTCACACCTGTAATCCCAGCACTTTGGCAGGCCTAGGCAAATAGATCACCCTGAGGTCAGGAGTTTGAGATCAGCCTGGCCAACACAGCAAAACCCCATCTGTACTAAAAATACAAAAATTAGCTGGGCATGGTGGCATGCGCCTGTAATCCCAGCTACTCAAGAGGTTGAGGCAGGAGAATTGCTTGAGCCCAGGCAGCAGAGGTTGCATTGAGCTGAGATCTCACCACTGCACTCCAGCCTGGGCAACAGAGTGAGACTGCATATCAAAAAAAGAAAAAAAAATTATAAACTTTTAAATCACCGCATTTCTGCATGCAATAATTTTATGGCAATATCTGTAAGTTAACATGTACTATGAACTATATTTTTCACTCACATCCCTAGTTATCGAAGGCTTCATTTATCAAACACTAATAATTAGCTACAACATAATTACGTTTAGGAAGAAATTAGCATATCTAAAATATTAGCAAGTTTAAAAAAGCATAATGTGGCCAGGCATGGTGGTTTATGCATGTAATTCCAGCATGATGGGAGGCCAAAGCAGAAAGATAGCTAGTGGCCAAAAGTTGGAGACCAGCCCAGGCAACATGGTGAAACCTCATCTTTATATTTTAAATATTTATGTATCTGTGTATTCATTTATTCATCTTTGAGATGGAGTTTCATTCTTATTGCTTAGGCCGGAATGAAATGGTGTGGTCTCGGCTCACCACAACCTGTCTCCTGGGTTCACGCGACTCTCCTGCCTCAGCTTTCTGAGTAGCAGGTATTACAGGCATATGCCACCATGCCTGACTAATTTTCTATTTTTACTAGAGATGGGGTACCTCCATGTTAGTCAGGCTGGTCTCGAACTCCCGAGCTCAGGCGATCCACCCACCGTGGCCTCCCAAAGTGCTGGGATTAGAGGCCTGAGCCACCATACCCAGCCTCTATGTAGCTTTGTAAAAAATCCTTGTAACTGTCTCTTTTAGGAATAAAATGGGAGGCAGGTTTGTCTGACACAGTTCCCAGCCTGACTTTTCTCTTCGGCTTAGTAATTTTTAAGCTTCTTTCACAACCTTCTGACAGACATAATGCTTTGACACACTGATATTGGTTTATATAGATTTTTCCAAAACAGTAAAAGTCCAAGGGTCTATCATGAACTGGGTTAGCGGAGGCAAGAAGATTCCCAGAAGACTCCTGATCTCAAGCAATCCTCCCACCTCAGCCTCCCAATGTGTGAGGACCACAGGTGTGATCCACTGAACCCAGTGGAGTCTCCATCTCAAAAAAAACTAAAAAGCAATACAGGAATTAAGGTACTCTATGGAATTACATCATTTGACTTTTTTTTTGAAATGAAAAGTCTCACATATTTATTACTGAACCCAGCCAACCAACGTGTTCATAACAGATTCAGAGAGAAAAAATATATTCCCAATAAAACATGTCCAACTCTCCAGATAATGGTGACATTTTCTGCTTGATATGGTAACGTGATTGTGATGCTCAGACAGCATAACTATGTGTGCCATCTCACGTGCAATTCCTTATAGACCCTGATTGGTTCTTCTCCAATGTCTCCTTTTAAAGTTGTACCTGATTTTATTACCAGTTTTCATCTGAATCCACTGGGGAATGGAACGATTTTGCTTTTTTTCTTGGCCAGGAATCGCTTAATCCTGATAGTCTTATGAGAAGATCTGGTGAGAAGCAGAGTCAAGTACACACCACGATGGTGGAGAAAGGAAGAGAAGGGGCTTGACATCTTTTTTTTTTTTTTTTTTTTTGAGAGAAAGTTTCACTCTTGTTGCCCAGGCTGGAGTGCAATGGCACCATCTCGGTTCACTGCAACTTCCACCTCCTGGGTTCAAGCGTTTCTCCCACCTCAGCCTCCCGAGGAGCTGGGATTACAGGTGCCTGCCACCATACCTAGCTAATTTTTGTATTTTTAATAGAGATGGCATTTCACCACGTTAACCAGCCTGTTCTCAACCTCCTGACTATTGTTTCTGCTGTTAGCTGTCAGTCCTCTTCATCACGGCACAAACAAGATTATTGTTTTTCTCTGAAACTGATGTGGATGGTCTGCCTGCTGCTCCACGTGTAACCTTCAACATTGTCTTCTCCCAACTCAAAATGAGTTATCCATTTACAAACTGTTGATTTCTTTTGGGCATCATCCCCATAACCTTTTCATAAAGCATCAATGATATCATAATTCATCTACCCAAACTTTACCATAAGTATTCTTTTTTTGAGACATGCTGGAGTGCAGTGGCAAGATCACAGCTCACTGCAGCCTTGACCTCCCAGGCTCATGCCATCCTCACACTGCAGACTCCACAGTAGCTGGCCCTGCAGTCAGGTGCCACCATGCCCAGTGAATTTCTGTATTTTTTGTATAGAAGGGGTTTTCACCATGTTGCCCAGGCTGGTCCTGAATGCCTGGGCTAACGTGACCCACCTGTCTTGGCCTCTGAAATTGCTGGGATTACAGACCTGAGACACTGCAACTGTTCTCATCATAAATTTTATGTTTCCTCTTGTTTCAATTTTAGCAGAATTTGTATTCCTTTGATACAGTCTCTTTTCAAACTCATGTCTTATCCTTCTCAGTGCCTCAAACTAGAGTCTGTTCAGACTTGTTATAACAGATTTGTATCAGTTTATTTTGGTGCAAAAACTGTGAAATTCATGCACAATTTTCCCATAATATGTATTTTTCCATGAGCTTCTTGAAGACCACTTGTACTAGAAAACTGTATTCAAGAGGATATATAAAAGGATTGTAGATATGCAAGTGCCATTTACTTCTGGCATGCAAGGATGGTTCAACATATTCAAGCAAATCAATGTGATATACCACTTGAACAGAATGAAAGATGAAAACCACATCATCTCAACAGATGGAGAAAAATCATTTCACAAAATTCAACATCTGTTCATCATAGAAATCTTAAACAAAATAGATAGAGAAGGAAATTTACCTCACCAATAGAAAGACCATTGATGAAATGACCAATGTGGAGATAACCAAGCAGGGAAAATGGAATCCTTTTCCTGTAGGATCTCACATGATGCAAGAACGTTCTCACTTTTTCTATTCAATAAATACTGGATGTCCTAGCCAGAGCAATGAACTAGCAAAAGAAATGAAATGCCTCAAAATCAGAAAAAGTAAAATTATATTTTTTGTAGATGACATGATCTTCTGTGTAGAAAATCACAGAGTCAACCAAAATACTACTGCAACTAATAAACACATCAGTAGATTTGCACAATACAATATCAGCACCAAAAATTCATTGAATTTTCATACATTAACAATAAACAATTTTAAATGAAAATTTAAAAACGCTTCCATTTGCTAGAGAACTTAAAGTAAGAAATAGGAATAAACAGAAAGAAGTGAGAAATTCATACACTGAAATCTACTAACATTGATCAAAATGATTAAAAACATATATAAAGATATAACCTATACTGATGTTTTGGAAAAATTAATACTGTTAAATGATTATATAACCCAATATGATTTAGATTCAACACAATACCCATAAAAATCTCTATCAGTTTTTGTTGAAGAAACAAAAAACAGACTGGGAAAAGTGCTCACCTTTGTTGGCCAGGCTGCTCTCAAACTCCTGATCTCAAGTGATCTACCTGTCTTGGCCTCCCAAAGTGCTGGGATTACAGGTGTGAGCCACTGCACCTGGCCTAATCCTCTTAACATAAACACTTTAATCTCAATTAATACTTGAACTCAATGTTAAGTCAACTCAAACTCAACTCAATGCTGATTTGAATCTAACGTCAATTAGTGCTTGATGGTTTGCTATACTCATTGCATTTGGAATTATTACCTCAAAAATGAATTTTCTGATGTCCTGCAAGGAGTATCTCAGACTAAAGATCTTGCCACACATATGACTTTTGTAAGATCTCTGTCTAGTATGGATTCTCTGATGTGTAATGAGGCATGAACCTGAAATAAAGGCTTTGACACAATCGTCACACTTGTGAGGTTTCTTTCTTGTATGAATTCACCTATCTTTTGCATAAGATGAAGCCTGACTGAAGACCTTGCCACAATCATCACATTTGTAAGGTTTCTCTCCAGTATGAGTTCGCTGATAAACTGCAAGGTATGAACGAAGTCTGAAAAATTTGTCACATTTATAACACTTGTAAGTTCTCACTTCATTATGGATTCTCCAATAATTTGCAATGGTTGCAGCATTGCTGAGGACTTTGTGACAATCATTACATTAGTAAAGTTTCCCTATGACATGAATTGCTTGATGGTGAATAAGTGTTGACTGACCACTGAAGGCTCTGTCACACTCATTACACTTGCACGGTTTCTCTCCAGTGTGAATTCTAGTATGTTGTGCCAGGTGTGAATCACACCTGAATGCCTTGTCACAAACCTTACATTTCTATGGTTTCTCTCCAGTATGAACTCTCCTATGTATTTCAAGGTGTGAATTGAAATTGAAAACTTTGTCACATTCTTCACATTTGTAAGGTTTTTCTCTGGTATGAACTCTATGATGATGTTCAAGGTTTGATTTTCAATTAAAAACCTTGCCACATTCATTACACTTGTAAGGTTTCTCTCCAGTATGAAGTCTATGATGACATGCAAGGTTTGATTTGTGATTAAAAACCTTGCCACATTCATTACACTTGTAACATTTCTCTCCAGTATGAATGACCTTATGCATTACAAGAGATGAATTTTGAACAAAGGTCTTGCCACACTCATTACACTTGTAAGGTTTCTCTCCAGTGTGAATTATAATATGCTGTGCCAGGTGTGAATCACATCCAAAAGCCTTGTCACAAACCTTACATTTGTATGGTTTCTCTCCAGTATGAATTCTATGTCTTTCAAGGTGTGATTTGCGACTAAAAACTTTGTCACATTCTTCACATTTGTAAGGTTTCTCTCCAGTATGAAGTCTTTGATGATGTGCAAGATATGCTTTTTGCTTTTGATTAAAAACCTTGCCACATTCATTACACTTGTGAGGTTTCTCTCCAGTATGAATTGCCTTGTGAATTACAAGGGATGACTTGTAACTGAAGGTCTTGCCACACTGATTACACTTGTAAGGTTTCTCACCAGTGTGACATCTACGATGGTATGCAAGGTATCGCTTCTGATTAAAGACCTTGCCACATATATCACATTTATATTGTTTCTCTCCAAAATGGATTATCTGACATTTTTTTTAACAGTGAGCTACAATTAAAGGCTTTGACACTCTCATTACATTGGAAAGATTTTTCTCTCATGTGTACTTCCTGTTTTTGTGTGAGTAATGAAGAATGGAGGAAATTATTCCCATACTTATTAGAAATATGGGTTTTAGGAATACAAGAAATTCTTTGGGATGCTGAAATTGAGGAAGCATCATTGACAGACTTCTCAACTTGACTATCAATTTTCCCTTTGCTCTGCAATATATGCAGTTCAGGCAGATGCAAATGAAAGCTTGAGCCAAGCTGATCTTTAATAGGCTTGTTTCCAGCATGCCTTTCATCATATCAGTCTGTATTACCCGTCAACTTTTTTATTTCTGTCATGAGTGCTTCATGGCCATTTCTTTCATCTTCTTGCCACTGAAACTCAAAGTCCTGAAAATCTTTCTCAATTTCCTGGAAGGAAAAATCTCCAGTGTGATGACTTGCTTGTCTTTGCAATGTCCCTGTGTGGAACACTTCTGTATTGCCTTGCCCTCTTGATGATAACTTCCTTGTCATGCATTTGGAAGAGATAGCTACAAAATATAAACACCAATAGGTTTCCAATTAAGTGCAGATGGTAAATAATACTGAAATGTGTAAATAGGACACAAAAAACAATATTTATTTTGAAATTCCCAAACATGATCTTCAAAGTTTAAGAACACAAAAGGAGTAAGGTTCTTTAATAAATAAAGGGCGATTACAAGTCCTTTAAATCATTTCTACAGAAGCCTATTCCCAATATCATGATGAAACACTGACAGGGCACAAACATGTGTAAGCCTAAAGTAAGGAGTGTTTTTCCACTGTGACCTTAAAGTGTATCACAGTTTGCAAAAAGCATATTACTGTCACATCAAAGAAGAAAAAATATATATTCTTCATATTTATAGCATAGAGTATACAAATAAACGCTAAAGGACTGGATAATGTACTATATTGGTAAATAATCCACAACAAGCTCTTGTAAGGATAATCAAAATCAATGGAAATTCTGTATTGTCAAACAATCATAGCACTGAGAAGATAAGAAAAGAATACAAAAATTAGCCAGGCATGGCGGCCCCTGCCTGTAATCCCACTACATGAGAGGCTGAGACACAAGAATCACCAAGAGGCAAAGGCTGCAGTGAGTCAATATCGCACCACTGCACTCCAGCCTGGATGACAAAGTGAGACTCCATCTCAAAAAAAAAAAAAAAAAAAAAGGCAGGGCATGGTGGCTCACACCTGTAATTCCAGTACTTTGTTTGGGAGGCAGAGGCAGGCAGATTACCTCAATACAAAAAGTAGCCAGTAGCCAGGCATGGTGGTGGGCACCTGTAATCCCAGATACCTGAGAGGCTGAGGCAGAAGAATTGCTTGAATCCGAGAGGCAAAGATTGTGGTAAGCTGAAATCGTGCCACTGCACTCCACCCTGGGCGACAGAGTGATACTCCATCCCCCCAAAAAGAAAATGTGAATACCATATTTTTCTGAATAACTGTGAAAAATTTCCTATATCCATGTGGAACAGGCACTTTGTGACTTTTTTAAAAAACGTTTATTATTTTTATATTTTTGAGATGGAGTCTTGCTCTGTCACCCAGGCTGGAGTGCAATGGCACGATCTTGGCTCACAGCAACCTTTACCTCCTGGGTTCCAGTGAGTGTCTTGCCTCAGCCTCCTGAATACCTTGGATTACAGGCAAGCACCAGCATGCCCGGCTAATTTTTGTATTTTTAGTAGAGATGGGATTTCACCATGTTGGCCATTTGGGATTACAGGCATAAGCCACTGCACCCAGTGGCACTTTGTGACATTAATGAGTGCAGTGTGTCAGTTATATTGCATGCCACATACTGAATACTCACATGTAAAGTCATAAAATTCAATTAACAAAATATTGTAACCAACGATAAAACAAGAAAATAATATGTACATTTATACAGCCTGCAGAATTGTAAACAATTTCCACTTAAGAAAAAAGCCAAAACTTCTACTTACCACCAGCACACAATATAAGAACTGAATTACATGTTAAGATCACTACCTTCTGATATATGAGGTCAAGAAAATACACAGCATTGCCGGGCACGGTGGCTCATGCCTGTAATCCCAGCACTTTGGGAGGCCGATGCGGGCAGATCATGAGGTCAGGAGATCGAGACCATCTTGGTTAACACGGTGAAACCCCATCTCTACTAAAAATACAAAACGTTAGCCGGGCGTGGTGGCACATGCCTGTAGTCCCAGCTACTCAGGAGGCTGAGGCAAGAGAATGGCGTGGACCCGGGAGGTGGAGCTTGCAGTGAGCAGAGATCGCGCCACTGCACTCCAGCCTGGGTGACAGAGTGAGACTGTCTCTCCAAAAAAAAAAAAAAGGAAAAAAAAGAAAGTACACAGCATTTAAACGAATAAGAATTGACTAACTGCCAGGCGTGGTGGCGCATGCCTGTAATCCCAGCACTTTGGGAGGCTGAGGCAGGCAGATCACGAGGTCAGGAGTTCGAGACCAGCCTGGCCAACGTGCTGAAACCCCATCTCTACTAAAAATACAAAAAAATTAGCTGGGCATGGCGGAAGGTGCCTGTAATCCCAGCTACTTGGGAGGCTGAGGCAGGAATCGTTTGAATCCAGGAGGTGGAGGTGTCAGTGAGCTGAGATCATGCCACTGCACTCCAGCCTGGGCAACAGGATGAGACTCAAACTACTCAACTACTTCTCAAATAAGCTTTGGTAGATGTGGTATTCTCTAACAGGATGTTCCTGCAGATGCAGACTTGGAGAGAATTTAGCCATGGGTGTTGACTACCTGTGAATACTAAAAGTGCATTTATAAAGAGACATTAAAGAGCTCATCGCCTGTTCCTCTTTCCCCCATGTCAGGACATGGCAGGAAGATGGCTGGGCTAACCCATGAAGAATGCTCTCAGCAGGAACCAATTTGGCTGGCACCTTGCTCTTGGATTTCCCACTTTCCAAATTCATGAGAAATAAATTTTTGTGTCTGAAGTCTCCCAGTTTAAGCTATTTCTTTTTTTGTTTGTTTTTGAGACAGTCATGCTCTATCAGCCAGGCTGCAATGTAGTGGCACAATGATTCTCCTGCCTCAAGAGATTCTCCCGCCTCAGCCTGGAGTATCACTCTGACGCCCAAGCTGGAGTGCAGTGGCACAGTCTCAGCCCACTGCAACCTCTGCCTCCGGGGTTCAAGTGATTCTCCTATCTCAGCCTCCTGAGTACTTGGGATAACAGGCACTTGCCACTGTGCCCAGCTATCTGTTGTATTTTTAGTAGAGATGGCATTTCACCATGTTGGCAAGGCTGGTCTCAAACTCCTGACCTCAAGCGATCCACCCACCTTGGCCTCCCAAAGTGCTGGGGTTAGAAGCATTAGACACCAGGGCCGACCAGTCTAAACTATTTTTGACAGGACAGTGAAATGCCTGAGATGGGAAAAGGAGCATCTCATCATCAGCCTCACAGAAGACTTACAAATCTTATTAAACAAAGGAAGTTAACAGTCTGTACTGTAAAACTTGCAATACTTGAAGCCATCTAATACCACTAACAAGTTTTCAAAACCTTAAGGCAAGCAGGGCATGGTGGCTCACGCCTGTAATCCCAGCACTTTGGGAGGCTGAGGTGGGAGGATCACGAGGTCAGGAAATTGAGACCATCCTGCCTAACACGGTGAAACCATGTCTTTACTAAAAAAATACAAAAAATTAGCCGGGTGTGGTGACACGCACCTGTAGTCCCAGCTACTTGGGAGGCTGAGGCAGGAGAATCCCTTAAAATCAGGAGGTGGAGGTTGCAGTGAGCCAAGATCGCATCACTACACTCCAGCCTGGGCGACAGACCCGAGACTCCATCTTGAAATTAAAAAAGAAAGAAAGAAAGAAAAAGAAATGAAAGAAGGCTAAAGAGTAACTCCAACCCACAAATATATATAAAGTTCTCCAGTGAAGGTAAATAAAAGGACAGATAGGCCAGGTGCAGTGGTGCAGCTTATAGCTTGCAGCGAACGCCAAGAATGAAGTACTCAGATAATTCCAGCTGAGTGGGGCGGGGAGCAACCCTTCTGAGAGAGTGCCGCCCCAGAATCCGTCCTCCAAGTATTTATCGAAAGGGCTTGTTTAGACCGGTCGCGGTCGCTCACGCCTGCAATCCCAGCACTTTGGGAGGCCGAGGCGGGCGGATCACGAGGTCAGGAGATCGAAACCATCCTGGATAACACAGTGAAACCCCGTCTCTACTAAAAATACAAAAAAATTAGCCAGGCGTGGTGGTGGGCGCCTGTAGTTCCAGCTACTTGGCAGGCTGAGGCAGGAGAATGGCGTGAACCCGGGAGGCGGAGCTTGCAGTGAGCCGAGATCATGCCACTGCACTCCAGCCTGGGTGAAAGCAAGATTCCATCTCAAAAAAAAAAAAAAAAAAAAAACGGGCTTGTTTAAACTACACTTCAGACAAACAAAAAACATACACCATGGAGCTCTTTGCAGTCGGGTCTTGAGGCACTATGGCCTTGTAAAAGCACTCAGACCACATTCACAGGAGACTGTTTCAGCGTTTCTTATCACACATTCTACTCCTTGTCCTGATTTCAGGGTCAAGGAGTTACAGTCTCATACACAAACAACATACACACAGTGCCTCAGTAGTTTTCCATTCCTCAATCTCAAATGCCTTGTACATAAGCTTGATTATGTTGCTGCGCATCCATCAAAGTTGGTTCACACCCGTAATCTCAGCACTTTGGCAGGCCAAGGCAGGTGGATCACCTGAGTTTGGGAGTTCGAGACCAGCTTGACCAACAAGGAGAAACCCTGTTCCTACTAAAAATACAAAATTAGCCGGGCATGATGGTGCATGCCTGTAATCCCAGCTACTCGGGGGGCTGTGGCAAAAGAATCACTTGAAACTGGGAGGCAGAGGTTGCAGTGAGCTGAGATTGTGTCACTGCACTTCAGCCTGGGTGACAGGAGCAAAACTTTGTCTCAGAAATAAATAAATAAATAAATAAATAGACAGACAGATACAGAAACCTGTATAAGTGTATCTTTTCTTTATAACTCAACTTTTTTTCCAATTATTTAGCAGAAAAAAGCACAAAAAAACACTGTACATATATGTTAATGAAAATGCAACATATACAGAAATAATTCTGACATAAATACCAAAGAGTTCTAGTGGAGAAAGTAGTCTTTGCAGGTTATGGAAATTTTTGTTTGTTTCTTTCTTTGTTTTTTTGAGACGGAGTCTTGCTCTGTCACCCAGGCTGGAGTGTAATGGTGCCATTTCGCCTCCTGCAATCTTTGCCTCTTGAATTCAAAGAACTCAGCCTCTTGAGTAGCTGGGATTACAGGTGCCCACCACCGCACTTCGAATTTTCAGTAGAGACAGAGTTTTGCCATGTTAGCCAGGCTGGTGTTGAATTCCTGACTTCAGGTGATTTGCCCACCTAGGCCTCCCAATGTGCTGAGATTACAGGGGTGAGCCACTGCACCTGGCCAGGTAATGGAAATTTCTTTTTATTTTATTTTATTTTATTTTATTTTTTATTGATCATTCTTGGGTGTTTCTCACATAGGGGGATTTGGCAGGGTCATAGGACAATAGTGGAAGGAAGGTCAGCAGATAAACAAGTGAACAAAGGTCTCTGGTTTTCCTAGGCAGAGTGTTTGTGTCCCTGGGTACTTGAGATTAGGGAGTGGTGATGACTCTTAATGAGCATGCTGCCTTCAAGCATCTGTTTAACAAAGCACATCTTGCACCGCCCTTAATCCATTTAACCCTGAGTGGACACAGCACATGTTTCAGAGAGCACAGGGTTGGCGGTAAGGTCATAGATCAACAGGATCCCAAGGCAGAAGAATTTTTCTTAGTACAGAACAAAATGAAAAGTCTCCCATGTCTACCTCCCTCTACACAGACACAGCAACCATCCGATTTCTCAATCTTTTCCCCACCTTTCCCCCCTTTCTATTCCACAAAACCGCCATTGTCATCATGGCCCGTTCTCAATGAGCTGTTGGGTACACCTCCCAGACGGGGTGGTGGCCGGGCAGAGGCGCCCCTCACCTCCCGGACGGGGCGGCTGGCCAGGCGGGGGGGCTGACCCCCCCACCTCCCTCCCGGACTGGGCGGCTGGCCGGGCGGGGGGGCTGACCCCCCCACCTCCCTCCTGGACGGGGCGGCTGGCTGGGCGGGGGGCTGACCCCCCACCTCCCTCCCGGACGGGGCGGCTGGCCGGGCGGGGGGCTGACTCCCCCACCTCCCTTCCGGACGGGGCGGCTGGCCAGGCAGAGGGGCTCCTCACTTCCCAGTAGGGGCAGCCGGGCAGAGGCGCCCCTCACCTCCCAGACGGGGCGGCTGGCCGGGCAGGGTGCTGACCCCCCACCTCCCTCCCGGATGGGGTGGCTGCTGGGCGGAGACGCTCCTCACTTCCCAGACGGGGTGGCAGCCGGGCGGAGGGGCTCCTCACTTCTCAGACAGGGCGGCTGCCGGGCAGAGGGGCTCCTCACTTCTCAGATGGGGCGGTTGCCAGGCAGAGGGTCTCCTCACTTCCCAGACAGGGTGGCAGCCGGGCAGAGACGCTCCTCACCTCCCAGACGGGGCGGCGGGGCAGAGACGCTCCCCACATCTCAGACGATGGGCGGCCGGGCAGAGACGCTCCTCACTTCCTAGATGGGATGGCGGCTGGGCAGAGATGCTCCTCACTTTCCAGACTGGGCAGCCAGGCAGAGGGGCTCCTCACATCCCAGACGATGGGTGGCCAGGCAGAGACGCTCCTCACTTCCCAGATGGGGTGGCGGCCGGGCAGAGGCTGCAATCTCGGCACTTTGGGGGGCCAAGGCAGGCGGCTGGGAGGTGGAGGTTGTAGCGAGCCAAGATCACGCCACTGCACTCCAGCCTGGGCACCATTGAGCACTGAGTTAACAAGACTGCGTCTGCAATCCTGGCACCTCGGGAGGCCGAGGCTGGCGGATCACTCGCGGTTAGGAGCTGGAGACCAGCGCGGCCAACACAGCGAAACCCTGTCTCCACCAAAAAAATACGAAAACTAGTCAGGCGTGGCGGCACGCGCCTGCAATCGCAGGCACTCCGCAGGCTGAGTCAGGAGAATCAGGCAGGGAGGTTGCAGTGAGCCGAGATGGCAGCAGCACAGTCCAGCTTCGGTTTGGCATGAGAGGGAGACCGTGGAAAGAGAGGGAGAGGGTTCGGCATGAGAGGGAGACCGTGGAAAGGAGGGAGAGGGAGAGGGAGAGGGAGAGGGACAGGGAGAGGGAGAGGGACAGGGACAGGGAGAGGGACAGGGACAGGGAGAGGGAGAGGGTAATGGAAATTTCAAGTTTCATTATTATGCTATAACTTCAAGATGTTTAACATACCTTCAACAATAACCTCCCCCCAAATATCTATATAACACACTTAGGTTCTTAATATTGAAAGGAATGGACACTAACATGGTTGTTATGTTCACATTGGAATCATGCTTAAACCACTTATATGTTTACTAAAAACTAAAAGACAAAACTATTTAAAATAATAATAATGGCTGAGCACGGTGGCTCACGCCTGTAATGCCAGTACTTTGGGAAACCGAGACAGGTGGATCACTTGAAATCAGGAGTTTGAGAACAGCCTGGCTAATGTGATGAAACCCCGTCTCTACTAAAAACACAAAAATTAGCTGGGCGTGGTGGTGAGTGCCTGTAGTCACAGCTACTCAGAAGCTGGGGCACAAGAATTGTTTGAGCCCGGGAGGTGGAGGCTATGGTTAGAAAGATCGCACCACTGCACTGTAGCCCGAGTGACAGAGTGAGACTTCACCACAAAAAAATAAGAAGAGAATCAAAGCATGTCTACAGAAAAAAAGTAATTAAACACAAAAAGTAGGAAATGAGAAATGAAGAACAACAAAAAAAAACCTACAAGAAATACAGATAATATGTAACAAAAACGCAACAGTAAGGTCTTCTCCATCAGTAATTATTAAAATGTAAATATTTAACTCTGCACTCAGGAGGCAAAGACTGGCTGAATCAACAGGAACCAACTACATGCTGTCCACAGAAGACTCATACTAGCCCTAAGGACACACATACGCTAAAATTTAAAAAATAAAAACCAATAATTAGGTATGGGGGTTGGGGCCTATAATCCCAGCTACTCAGGAGGCCAAAGAGGACCTCTTGAGCCCAGGAGATCAAGACCAACTTCAACAACACAGCATAAAACTGAAAAATAACCTGCAGAAAGCAGGGAAGGATAGTCTGCTGGTTTACCATTTTTATCCCTGGTACAGACAGCTCCTCTATTTGTGCCTCCTGGCTTATAGTATAGGCTCCATAGCTACTGAGTCAGTGAATGAATGAGAATGACTGAGTGATACTAGTATGTCTTCTCTGGGATCTCATGTGTGCCAGGGTCCTATTTGACCTTGGAATGGTCTTCATCGTGATGAGGGAGCTGAGCAGGAGCAGCTGAGTGGGACGGCCCAGAGTCCCTCATGCAGACCACTCTGCTTGCCCAACCGGTAAGAAGGACAAGTGTATGTTCACTCAGAAACACATCTGGCTGATCCAACGGGTCACTGCCTGACCCTGAGCAAACTTACATTGGCAATTAAAGACCCTAAACTCCGCAGAAAGAGGAGAGGCTTCCTGGCTGCCCGGACTCTCAATGAAGAAAAATTCCTGGGGTCTAAGACTTCTGACTTGGCAATGACATTGGATTAAATATTCCCAGACTCAAATCCTTGGGTCTTAGTTGGGTCTTGGGATGGTGCAAACCGATAGAATTGCAGGCAATGAGCGTCAGAACAGAACAGCAGACAGGAAGGTGGAAGACTTGAGGGAGGGGATCAAGGACAGACAGAGAAACCACTCCCCTTCCTCAGACGCCCACCTGGGGAAGCACCAACTTTGCCATTCTAGAGAAGACAACGGGAAAGGGGGGATTGTGCATAGGGTGGGTGACAGTGTGTGCTGGGTGGAGAGAAAAACCCCTTTTTCTAAATGTGACTCCAATAGCTCAGCCCATCTATTCTACTAACTGCTGAGCACAGGGGCATCCTGTGAGGATAAATACGGCTTTTCCTTCCTCCAGTTCCTGAATCTCCAGGCCATGACTAGTGCTGTAACCCTCAAAATCCCTTCCCAGGACCCCGCATTCCCTCTTTGTGGGAAAAATATCTGTGCTCCACCTTTAGATTATAGCTTATTTATTTATTAACTTATTTATTTATGTTGAGATGGAGTCTCACTAAGTTGCCAGGCTGGAATACAGTGGCACAATCTCAGCTCACTGCAACCTCCGCCTCCTAAGTTCAAGCGATTCTCCTGCCTCAGCCTCTTGAGTAGCTGTGGCTACAGGCATGTGCTACCAAGCCCAGCTAGTTTTTGCATTTTTTCAATACAGACAGGGTTTCACCATGTTGGTCAGAATGGTCTTCATCTCTTGACCTTGTGATCTGCCCGCCTTGGCCTCCCAAAGTGCTGGGATTACAGGCATAAACTACCATTCCCAGCCATCATTTTTCATCTTTTATTTTTATTTTTATTTGAGACAGAGTCTTGCACTGTTGCCCGGTATGGAGTGCAATGATGCTATCTTGGCTCACTGAAACCTCTGTCTTCTGGGTTCATGTGATTCTCCTGCCTCAGCCTCCTGAGTAGCTGGGATTACAGGTGCACACCACCACACTCAGCTAATTTTTTTTTTTTTGTATTTTTAGTAGAGACAGGGTTTCACTATGTTGACCAGGCTGGTGTCAAAGTCTTGACTTCATCATCCACCTGCCTTAGCCTCCCAAAGTGCTGGGATTACAGGCGTGAGCCACCACGCCCAGCCCCACATTTACTTTATAACATTTTGATCCTCGGCTCCCCAGCTGCCTTGTGACTGTGTGTGGGTGTGTGTGTGTGTGTGTGACTGTGTGTGTGTGTGTGCGCACATGCTCATGTGTTGTGACAGGCAAGGAAAAGCCAGTAGAGAGTCATCGCCACTGGCCTGGCAGGAGGAGGTGGCCCTCGGGCTGCAGTTCACTGTGCTGTTTGCACTCTGATCCTTGGAAGAATCTTTCCTGAAGTCATGGAGCCTCCAGCTCCTCCAGAACAGAACTAGTTGTGTAGGAGTGTGTCCTTCATGCCCCTCAGGTCCCTGACCTTCTCCCCACCCTTCCTGAAGGGAATCCAGGACCCTCACTCTGAGTGCATCACCTGCTGGTGGCAAAGCCCCTGCCCATCATGGCCAAACTGGGCCCTGGTGATGTGCAGAGCATGGAGACCCGGGAGCTGGAGTGAGGCAGTTGACACAGATGGCAAAAATGCAGACGCCTCGGCACTGCCTGAGGACACAGGGTCTGGTCTGTAGGGCTTTTCTGGCCTTAGAGAGGTCTTCTCCTTTTAATTTGACTGAAATAAATAGTTACAGAAAGTTCAGATCAATTAGAGTTGAAATTTCCAGAAGAAATATGGGACCATCCTCACACTTGCCCCAGCCCCTCAGTCTTCCCTGAGGACACCTCAGCATCTAAACCACAACTCCAGAGTAGGAGATGCAGTTGTCCTGTGGCCAAGATGAGAACTGTGCATCCTCCAAAGAGGGGAGACACAAAACACTCAAAATAATCCATGTAGAAGGGCATTTCTGCCCAGGCATTGTGGCCCATGCCTGTAATCTTTGGGAGGCCGAGGCGTGCAGATCACTAGGTCAGGAGATCGAGACCATTCTGGCTAACATGGTGAAACCCCGTCTCTACTAAAAATACAAAAAAATTAGCTGAGCGTGGCGGCGGGCGCCTGTAATCCCAGCTACTCAGGTGGCTGAGGCAGGAGAATGGCGTGAACCCAGGAGGCAGAGCTTGCAGCGAGCCAAGATTGCACCACTGCACTCCAGCCTGGGCGACAGAGCAAGACTCCGTCTCAAAAAAAAAAAGAAAAGAAAAGAAAAGAAAAGAAAACAGCAAGCTATCGTGTTTCCTACCTTCAAAACATGGAAATTTTCAAAACTTGCAGGATAAAATACCACAACAAAACATTTATCATGCCGAGCTCAGTGGCTCACGCCTGTAATCCCAGCACTTTGGGAGGCTGAGGAGGGAGGATCACTTGAGGCCAGGAGATCCAGACCACCCTGGCCAACATGGTGAAACCCCATCTCTACTAAAAATAAACAAACAGCCAGGCTTGGTGGTGCACACCTGTAGTCCCAACTACTCTGGACGCTGAGGCATGAGAATCCCTTGAACCTGGGGGGCGGAGTCTGCAATGAGCTGAGATTGCGCCACTGCGCTCCAGTCTGGGTGACAGGCGCATTCATCAAAGAATTTTTTCTAAAATCTCAAAATGGTGTCTGAATACATTTCTGTAGGACTTACGCTGACTTGCCACAGAACTCTCAGCAGTGATTCCCCATTGAGCCATGGGAACGGGTGGAAGGCTGGACAGGAAAGGGGATGCGTAAGTGAACTTTTCTTTGAATTTTTACTACACAACACATATATACATTGTGTGGTGTTTAAAATTTAAAAAAATTAATAATGGGTAGAAGAAGAATATGGCTCCATCTTCTCTAATGATAAGTTCTGCTCTGATGTCAGAACAAAATTATACTCATTTTTACCTAAAATGCCTGCTTCATCAGAGTTCCTGCAAAAAAAACCAACTTTTTTTCGAGACAGAGTCTTGCTCTGTCACCCAGGCTGCGGTGCAGTGGCGAGATCTCGGCTCACTGCAACCTCCACCTGCCGGATTCAAGTGATTCTCCTGCCTCAGCCTCCCCAGTAGGTGGGACTACAGGCTGGCCTGCCACCACGCCCGGCTAATTTTTTGTATTTTTAGTAGAGACGGGGTTTCACCGTGTTTCGATCTCCTGACCTCGTGATCCGCCCGCCTCGGCCTCCCAAAGTGCTGGGATTACAGGAGTGAGCCACCGCGCCCGGCCCCTTAAGCTGTTCTAATTCTCAGTCCTGGCTGCAACCAGCGCCACACTCCACCCCTTTACCGAGGTCCTTGCCCCTCGCCCTTCCCCTACCCCAGCTACCCCAGGCTGCGGGGAGCTCGCCCCGCCTGCAGGACGGGCGTCTTTACCTGCTCACAAAAGGCACTTTGCATTTAAACCATTTTCAAATTAAGAAGAAAAACAGGTAATTCCAGCACTTTCAGAGGCCGAGGAGGGCGGATCACCTGAGGTAAAGAGTTAGAGACCAGCCTGGCCAACATGGCGAAACTCCGTTTCTACTAAAAATACAAAAATTAGCAGGGCTTGGTGGTGGGCACCTGTAATCCCAGCTACTCGGGAGGCGGAGGCAGGAGAATCGCTTGAACTCGGGAGGTGAAGGTTGTGGTGAGCCCAGATCACACCATTGCACTCTAGCCTGGGCAACAAGAGCGAAACTCCGTCTTAAGAAAAAAAAAAGAAAAGAAAAGCTACCAGTTACACAGCAGGGCTCCTCAGAAAGCAGGGGGAACACCTGTTTCAAGTTTTTCTTGCATAGGGGCCTACGTAAAAGCTAACTGCCGGTGGGCTGATGGTGTGACAAAATTTACTACTTTGTTGATTTAAAGCGATCCTTGGTATTTTAGTGTGCAAGTACTTGAAAGCATGGCTGTAATTATCTTAGAAGCACACATTGTCATGAGATATTGGGTCATGTGGACATTGTGTTTCTGTAGGAGTTTGTCCTTGCAAATATCATTAAGCTGGTTTCCTTAACCATTAACATCTTATGACTTTGACTCGCGCAGTAAGGAGTAGTTTTCCTAGTTTTAATGGACTTGAGCTTTGACATCCTGGTTCTCCTAGGTTCCTGCTTAACAGTGTATCCACTCATGCACCACAGTCTCAGCACCATTATGGAAGACACTACTCTAGTAATATATCAAAGACAGACTGAGCATCTACTCCAATAACATAAATAGTAATAGCAATGCTACGGGAAATATTAGGAAGTTTAATGTATGTATACAATTGATCATTTATTATTTTCAGTTTTATATTGGCTAAAACTACATTGGATGGGTTATTTTAATCAAATATTAGAAATATCTTTCAAAACTGCGATCTAATATAAACACACACAGTTTGAGACCATTTCCTCTATGTTCAATATATATGAAAGAGTTCAGATTTATGAACTTATTTCATGCTTTTCATTAGATCTAGTTTGTTTTCTATCTTGATTTCTTCTGTGTTCATGAGCTTGTGAACCAAAAGTATCTAATAGGTCTCTATTAATTTAGAAAGTTTACTTTGCCAAGGTTAACGATGTGTTTTTTGCAGCCAATGTGGTCCAGATGCAGCTGGGTTTTATACATTTTAGGAAGACGGGAGACATAAATCAATAAATGTAAGATGTACATTGGTTTGGTCTTGAAAGGCAGAGTAATGAAAATCAGAGACTTCCAGGTTATAGGTAGACAACAGATAAATGATAGCATTTTTAAAATTTATTTATTTTTATTTATTTATTTATTTATTTATTTATTTATTTATTTATTTATTTTTAGAGTCTTGCTCTGTCGCTCAGGCTGGAGTGCAGTGGCGCAATCTCAGCTCACTGCAGCCTCTGCCTCCCGGGTTCAAGCGATTCTCCTGCCTCAACCTCCTAAGTATCTGGGATTACAGGCACACGCCACCATGCCTGGCAGAATGTTTAAATTCACCTATAGCCTGAAACCAACCCATCCCGCTTTGAGTTGCCCCATCTTTCTGGACCAAACCAATGTATTTGTTAAATGTATCTCATTGATGTTTCATGCCTCTCTAGAATGTACAAAACCAAGCTGTGCCCCCAACCACCTCTGGCCCATGTTCTCAGGACCTCGTGAGGACTGTGTCATGGGCCAGCTCACTCATATTTGGCTCAGAATAAATCTTTTCCAGTATTTTACAGAGTTTGACTCTTTTCATCAACGCTAATATCGCTATGTCATTAATTTCTAAATATATTGTAATTTCAAATTCACCATGTGCATTCTGTAATAAGACAAATTTCATTTTAAAATTGTAACATATTTTAGATATTTTCTTTGTTTTCTGTTTCTCAATGTTCTGTCACGTGTGGATAGCAAAGCCAATAAAATACTCTTCAGAAGTCATTTAGATTTATTTTCCCTTAGAGAAAAAATAATTTTGCAATATTTCTAAAGATAAATGGCAGGCAAGTTATTTTCTTTCATAGGAACTCTCAAGAAAGGACAACTCGGCCAGGCACACTGGTTCACGCCTGTAATCCCAGCACTTTGGGAGGCAGAGGCAGGGGGATCACGAGGTCAAGAGGTCGAGGCCATCCTGGCCAACATGGTGAAACCCCGTTTCCACTAAAAATTAGCTGGATGTGGTGGTGCGCACTCTAGTCCCAGCTACTCAGGAGGCTGAGGCAGGAGAATCGCTTGAACCTGGGAGGCGGAGGTTGCAGTGAGCCAAGATTGCATCACTGCATTCTGGCCTGGAGACAGAGCAAAAAAAAAAAAAAAAAAGAAAGGACAACTCAATTATTAAATTTTTACAAGTAGCCTCATTTCTTCAGGCAATAATTCCATGGCAATCTCCAACTTAACATGTAATATGGAAGTATGTTTTCCTGTCACAGCATTATAATTCTGTATTGTGCAATATTGCTAAGTAGCCAAAAAAGAATACTGAGCCTGGACTTCCATGCTTCCATGCAAAAAAAAAAAAAAAAAAAAGAATTGATTGTGACAGTTTTTGTTAACCTCAGAACGGTAGACAAGAAGCTGATTGTAGCTGAAAGTCATGATTCCATTTTGTATATGTAAAGTTTCGTTGTTTCTAGAAATGTCAAGGAAGCAACATGGACATACTGATTCACAAGAAATTTAAAAGGATATTTCCTGCCGGGTGTGGTGGCCCACACCTGTAATCCCAGCACTTTGGGAGGCCAAGTCGGGCGGATCACCTGAGGTCAGTAGTTCAAGACCAGCCTGACCAACATGGAGAAACTCCGTCTCTACTAAAAATACAGAATTAGCCGGGTGTGGTGGCACATGGTTCTAATCCCAGCTACTCAGGAGGCTGAGGCAGGAGAATCACTTGAACCCGGGAGGCGGAGGTTACAGTGAGCTGAGATAGCACCACTGCACTCCAGCCTGGGCAACAAGAGAGAAACTCCATCTCAAAAAAAAAAAAAAAAAAAGGATTTTCTTAATCACAGAAAGATTTTGACATATACATCCTTGTAATATCATTATAAGAGAAATGCAAAGTAATTAGATGTTTCCAAAAAGTTAAAGTAGAATCTACTTGTTTTTTGAAACAGGGTCTCACTCTGTCACTCAGGCTGGAGTGCAGTGGTGCCACCCTCAGCTCACTGCAGCCTCAACCTTTCTGGTTCAGGTGATCCTCCCACCTCAGCCTCCCTAGTAGCTGGGACTACAGGGCGTGCCACCACGCCCAGCTAATTTTTGCATTTTTTAGTAGAGATGGGTTTCGCCAAGTTGCCCAGGTTGGTTTCTGACTCCTGGGCTCAAGCCATCTGGCCGCCTTTGCTTTCCAACGTGCTGGGATTACAGGCATGAGCCACCACGCCTGAAACTACTTTCATATATTGAGTTTATATTATAGCCAGTGTCACAGGAAAAAGCATGTGCATATTCTAACACAGACGGAACAATGAAAATGTTTACTACTGGGCCGGGCGCGGTGGCTCATGCCTGTAATCCCAGCACTTTGGGAGGCTGAGGCGGGTGGATCACAAGGTCAGGAGATCGAGACCATCCTGGCTAACATGGTGAAACCCCATCTCTACTAAAAATACAAAAAATTAGCTGGGCGCGGTGGTGAGCACCTGTAGTCCCAGCTACTCAGGAGGCTGAGGCAAGATAATGGTGTGAACCCGGGAGGCGGAGCTTGCAGTGAGCTGAGATTGCACCACTGCACTCTGGCCTGGGCAAAACAGAGAGACTCCGTCTCAAAAAAAAAAAAAAGAAAACTAAAAAGAAAATGTTTACTACTGTCAAAAAACAAATTTAGATATTGGTTAGATTTTATTCAAAAGGTATATTGCAATAGGGAAAATGCTCCAACCCCAAGATCTGCAAATGTATGAGTTGCACAGAAAAGGGCTTCTCTTTTATAAGGAGAAGGAAGCAAGGTTAGAAAGCACCAGGTACAGGGCAGTGGATAAGCATCTGCTGTGACCTATTCAGTGAATATTTTATCCTAAGGTCAGCTTACTCTTGGGATGGGACATTAAAAAGGCAAAGTTGGGCTGGACGCCATGGCTCATGCCTGTAATCCTAGCACTTTGGGACACCAAGGAGGGTGGATCGCTTGAGGACGGGAGTTCAAGACCAGCCTGGCCAACATGGTGAAACCCTGTCTCTACTAAAAATAAAAAAATTAGCTGGGGGTGGTGGCACACGTCTGTAATCCCAGCTACTGGGGAGTTTGAGGCAGGAGAATCACTTCAACCCGGGAGGCAGAGCTTGCAGTAAGCCAAGACTCCATCTCTAAAACAAACAAACAAACAAAGAGAAGTTGTTCTCAATCACAGTGCCCATATGTGGTTAAGAAATAGAGGTTGTTAGCCGGGCACGGCGGCTCATGCCTGTAATCGTAGCACTTTGAGAGGCCAAGGCAGGTGGATCACCTGAGGTCAGGAGTTCGAGACCAGCCTGACCAACATGGAGAAACCCTGTCTCTACTAAAAATACAAAATTAGCCAGGCACAGTGGCGCATGCCTGTAATCCCAGGTACTCGGGAGGCTGAGGCAGGAGAATCACCTGAATCTGGGAGGCAGAGGTTGCAGTGAGCCGAGATCATGCCATTGCACTCCAGCCTGGGCAACAAGAGTGAAACTGCCTCAAAAAAAAAAAAAAAAAAAAAGAAAGAGAGAAATCGAGGTTGTTCTGAATTTCAATGGCCAAGAATAGTCCAACAGTCAGGGGCTTGGAGAAACAGGGAAGCCTAAGGTTTGAGTAAGTTAAGAAGCATTGTTTCCACCATCAGTGAGAAATCCCTGATGAGACAAACTGTGGGAATTTGGAGTTTTTTCTTATGTAAACAAAGAGGGTAAGCTTTGAAGTAAGCTGTTTCTAGGGAAAACAAAAACAAGGGATTGGGCAGGGGAGTGGTTTCCGGTGGGTTTTATTTTTTTGTTTGTTTGTTTTTGTGTTTTTGTTTTGCTTTTGCCCTAGAGGCCTCCAGAGGCCTGGGGAACATGTGCTCCTCTGGTGGTTTCTTCAATCTTTGCTATTTCTTCAACCCTTTACTAGGTTTACAGGGTTGTAATAAACTTCAACACTGTCACCACACGTAACACAAAACAAAATTTAAAAAATAATAAATATAGGCCGGGCGCAGTGGCTCACACCTGTAATCCCAGCACTTTGGGAGGCCGAGGCAGGCGGATCACCTGAGGTCAGGAGCGAGACCAGCCTCACCAATATGAAGAAACTCCGTCTCTACTAAAAAAATACAAAATAGCCAGGTGTGGTGGTGCATGCCTGTAATCCCAGCTACTCAGGAGGCTGAGGCAGGAGAATCGCTTGAACCCAGGAGGCGAAGGTTACTGTGAGCCAAGATTGCACCATTGTACTCCAGCCTAGGCAACAAGAGCGAAACTCCATCTCCAAGAGAAAAAATAATAATACATGTGTAGAATTTGAAAAATAGAACTACAAATAGGAACAATAGTGATGTTGCCCCATACCTCAGTTTTTGAATGGAACGAAAGGGCCTTGAGTGTTCATTTTGGCTGTGTGTTATTCATTCCTATCACATACAAGAGACATTAGTAATTATTGGAAGATATGGCTCTAAATCTCTAAATTCGGGGGTCTGTGTAACTGTTAAATTGAACAGAAACCTAGAGATGTATTAAGAAAAATAGTGGGCTGGGCGCGATGGCTCACACCTGTAATCCTAGTACTTTGGGAGACTGAGGCGGGTGAACTGCCTGAGCTCAGGAGTTTGAGACCAGCCTGAGCAACATGGTGAAACCCTATCTCAAGTAAAAATACAAAAAAATTAGCCGGGCGTGGTGGTGTGAGCCTGTAATCCCAGCTAATCAGGAGGCTGAGGCAGGAGAATTGCTTGAACCTACCTAGGAGGCAGAGGTTGCAGTGAGCCAAGATCGCACCACTGCACTCCAACCTGGGTGACAGAGCGAGACTCTGTCTCCAAAATAAAAATAAAAAGAAAAATGGTGTTTCCTTTTCCATTTTCCTGCTGACCATGGAAAAACACACTCTCACAGTTTTATCAATTCTTTGGTAACGATTAGAAAATGCAAGCACTGGTTCACGTCGACAGCCCAGAGTCCGCAAATCCTCTGCTCTGAGCCCATCCGACTTCCCCGATCCCAGCTTTCTCTCCTTTGAAAACACTAAGAATGACATCACTGCATCAGTTTTTACTAGAGCCAATCACCTGTCGTGCCTGGAACAGGGATCGTACTGAGATTGCCCTCAGTCCTGATAATCAGGAAGCGCACACCTATAAGAAGCACGGGAGCCAGCGGGTGAAAGCTCGTGAACTCAGTGAGCACAATGGACACATCACAGGTATTCACTGGGCTCCCAAGAGCGACCGCATCGTCACTTGCGGGGTAGACCGCAATGCCTATGTCTGGAGTCAGAAAGATGGTGTCTGGAAGCCAACCCTGGTGATCCTTAGAATTAATCGTGCAGCTACTTTTGTGAAGTGGTTCCCCCTAGAGAACAAATTTGCTGTGGGAAGTGGAACATGACTCATTTCTGTTTGTTACTTTGAGTCTGAAAATGACTGGTGGGTAAACAAGCATATTAAAAAGCCGATTCGCTCCACAGTCCTCAGCTTGGATTGGCATCCCAACAATGTTTTGCTGGCAGCAGGATCATGTGACTTCAAATGCAGAGTGTTTTCTGCTTACATTAAAGAAGTGGATGAAAAGCCAGCCAGCATGCCCTGGGGCACCAAGATGCCTTTTGGGCAGCTGATGTCAGAGTTTGGTGGCAGTAGCTCTGGTGGCTGGGTCCACGGGGTAAGCTTCTCTGCCAGTGGGAGCCGCCTGGCCTGGGTCAGCCACGACAGCACCGTTATCTGTTGCTGATGCCTCAAAAAGTGTGCAGGTCTCAATTCTGAAGACAGAGTTCCTACCACTCCTGAGTGTGACATTTGTCTCAGAGAACAGTGTTGTGGCTGCTGGCCATGACTGCTACCCAATGCTCTTTAATTATGATGACCGCAGCTGCCTGACCTTCGTCTCCAAGTTAGACATTCCAAAACAGAGCATCCAACGCAACATGTCTGCCATAGAACACTTCCGCAACATGGACAAGAGGGCCACGACTGAGGACCACAACATGGCCTTGGAGAGGCTGCACCAGAATAGCATCACTCAAGTCTCTATTTATGAGGTAGACAAGCAAGGTTGTCGCAAATTTTGCACTACTGGCATTGATGGAGCCATGAAAATTTGGGATTTCAAGACCCTCGAGTGTTCCATCCAGGTCCTCCGCATAATGTGAAGCTGAGTGAGCCTTCGCCATCTAGCATGACAAACTGTGGCCAACCGCAGCTGTGCCGTGGCACGATGGCGAGGAAGCTAGACCCAAGGAAACACTGAAAACACATATCAGGCCAATGCTGTGTGGTTTTGTTTGAATATAAAATTGGTGAAAGTGCTGGTTTTTTTAAAGCAGTAATTTTTTTTTTTTTTTGCGATTTCATTCCATTCTTGATCAAAGCTTCCCTTTAAGTAGTTTATTATGGAAAATT
The DNA here is from genome assembly GCF_029281585.2 of Gorilla gorilla gorilla. Taxonomy (NCBI): domain Eukaryota; kingdom Metazoa; phylum Chordata; class Mammalia; order Primates; family Hominidae; genus Gorilla; species Gorilla gorilla. The sequence goes on from NC_073244.2 coordinate 64,949,122, forward strand.
GTCACACTAACTTAAAAGACAGGGTGAGGGAGATATGTAAATTGTCCACTAGAAAATCAAATAAAAGAACTAAATGTGGGGAAAAAAAAGAAAGAAAGAAAATACAAGCACTTAGGTCGGGTGCAGTGGCTTACGCCTGTAGTCCCAGCACTTTGGGAGGCTAAGGCGGGTGGATCACCTGAGGTGGGGAGTTTGAGACCACCCTGACCAACATGGAGAAACCCCATCTCTACTAAAAATACAAAATTAGCCAAGCACAGTGGTGCATGCCTGTAATCCCAGTTACTCGGGAGGTTGAGGCAGAAGAATTGCTTGAACCCAGGAGGTGGAGGTTGCAGTGAGCCGAGATCGCGCCACTGCACGCCAGCTTGGGCAATGAAAGCGGAAAAAAGAGGCCAGGCATGGTGGTTCACACCTTTGGGAGCACTTTGGGAGGCTGAGGTGGGTAAATCATCTGAGGTCCGGAGTTTGAGACCAGCCTGGCCAACATGGTGAAACCCATCTCTACTAAAAATAAAAAAAAAAATTAGCTGGGCATGCTGGCGGGCGCCCATAATCCCACCTACTTGGGAGGCTAAGGCAGGAGAATCCCTTGAACCTGGGAGGCAGAGGTTACGGTGTGCCGAGATTGCACCACTACACTCCAGCCTGGGTGACAGAGTGAGACTCCCTCCCAAAAAAAAAAAAAAAAAAAAAAAAAGAAAGAAAGAAAGAAAAAAGAAAAGAAAATACTAGCACTAATTTATATGTCAGATTCATGTTACATCTCAAATTCATCTAAATTTTCTTGACATCCCTTTTTATACCAGTGGAGCCCTGATGAAGACACTTAATAGAAGTTTTCTCTCTATCAGAGAAATAAGTTGATGAGAATAAACTCAACGAAGGTGAAAATTCTGTTTTTTTCTGTGACCTGGGGGAGAAAGCTTAAGGTGAATTTACATTCAGATTGGTTATACAGAGAGAACATACAGAAGTGGATGAACTCGGTATAATTAAGTTTTTCTATCTACAAACCAGGTGAAAGAATTGCAGGAGGCAGATAGCGAGGCATGAGCAGGTAAGGAGACTCTGTGTCACCCGCAAGGGGTCCTGATCCAGAACCTAAGAGAGGGTTCTTGGATCTCACGCAAGGAAGAATTCAAGGTGAATCCATACAGTAAAGTGAAAGCAAGTTTATTAAGAGAGTAAAGGAATAAAGTATGGCTACTCCGTAGTCAGAGCAGCCTCCTGTTTCATCCTATGACTAAGAATGCCTTCACTTACTGGGAATGTAACCCAGCAGGTCTCAGGCTTATTTTCTCCAGCCCCTATTCCGGATGGAATTGCTCTGGTTCAAATGTCTCTGACACTTTGGAAAGGAATCCTTAGAAATGCAACTCACTGGCCGGGCACAGTGGCTCATGCCTGTAATCCCAGCACTTTGGGAGGCCGAGACAGGCGGATCACGAGGTCAGGAGATCAAGACCATCCTGGCTAACACAGTGAAACTCCGTCTCTACTAAAAATACAAAAACTTAGCTGGCCTGGTGGCGGGCGCATGTAGTCCCAGCTACTCAGGAGGCTGAGGCAGGAGAATGGCGTGAACCCGGGAGGCGGAGCTTGCAATGAGCCGAGATCGGGCCACTGCACTCCAGCCTGGGCGATAGAGCGAGACTCCGTCTCAAAAAAAAAAAAAAAAAGAAAAAAGAAAAAAGAAATGCAACTCACTGAGAGTCTCCTTAAAGATGCTGCCACTGACAGCAAGAAAAGATCAGTGGCTACATTGCCTCCACCTGGCCTTGTGGCTGCACTCCTCTGGCCCAGAAGGGGATTTATCAGGGGCCAGCTGGACATAATCAAGATGGGGGATTTTCCCCATTTACAACCATGTGTACGTCTGCAATAACCCACCCTAGAAGAGCCTTCTGCTCAAAATGATACTAAAACACACTTCCCTGGGTGGAGATTTGAGATGCTAATGAGATACGTGACGTGTGTACCAGCATGGACCGTCACAGGGCTTTCCTGATCAGAGGACTTCCTGGAACGTGCTTACTAGGAACACCCCTGCACAGCCCCTTCATGAATAATCATGTCAGATTCTCACAAAAAGGCTCTGCCCAACACTAGTAGGGACAGGCTCATTCTTTTGAGGAGCCCATCCTGCTCCACTGTTCAGGGTATCTCTTCTTTCTGAGCTCCTACGCCTTTAGATAAAGGGCACTTACCTGCTTAACTCTTTCTGCGTGTCTCCTGACTGAATTCAAGGAGACCGAGACCCAGAGGACTTCCACGCCCCTCCTGGTAACATCTGGTGTTTTCCCCTGGTGGCCTGTGAACTGTTCTTCTGGGTAAGTGCCAAAAAGCTGGTGCCAGATCCTCTGGTTGATGACCTCTGCTTCTTTCTGCACTGAAGAACCTCCTGCCCTAATGCAGATCTTGCAGCTTTAAGGGGAGGGGTTTTTCCTCTTGGGCTCTGTTCACTATCAACTGCCCAGTACCATTTCCCTTCAGCCACTGTCACTCTGCTCCCTCTGGCTGATTTCTCAGCTCACCCTGAGGGGTGACAAGCAGAGGAGGGAGGATTTAAACTCCACAGTGAGTAGATCTGAGACACGGTGACCTTCCCTGCAGGAGGCTTGTGAAGGTGGCAGAAAATCCACCCTGGCTGTGCAGTGACTGGGTAGCTTCATATCTTCAACTAAAACTACTATCCCGTGTTGAGTCGGCTCTTCTACTTGCTGTTCATGGCAGTTCATTCTCCTGGACACAATATGCTGCCCCTGGTGAATAATCCCCCAGGTCACTCTGCTTACTCTTTGCTGTCCCTGTCCTCGTCGCCGGGCTTCCTTGAATTCCTCCTTCGTGTACAAGTGCCTTGTCTGTCCTGCTTGTCTGGGACCTGCTGCGTTTGCTTCACTGCCAATCGCCGGAGGCCTGCCCGGGCCTGTGAGGAAGTTTATACTTATTTTTTCCCTAGAGATGAGACCCAGCTTCGTCCTTTCAGTTGCCTCCTTTCTCACTGCAGGGACCGGCACTGGCAGGATGCTCGCTTACGGGCATCCCTTGTTTACTATCAGGTCCTTCTCCGCCCGACTACTCTTCAATAATGCCTCACTCTGTGGCTCCTCAAGCGAGCTGTCCGGTTCCTCCGGATGGTCATTTATAGGCCTCTTTCTCAGACCCCAGTTTCTCTTTACAACCGGGGTTTCCTGTGGGTCAATGGGAAGTTCTTCATCCGCCTCCTCAAGCCATTGTTACAGACCTGTACAGCAGTCAGGTGCTTTTTGTATTATGTTGAAAAAGCTGACAGAAAATGCCCCCCGGCACTCCCCTTGCTGCTTATGTGATCATATCAGGGACGTAAAAAACCAGAATCAACAGCCCAGTCCACTAACTCTGAGCCCCAGGGGCCTTCCATGCCTGTTTAAGCATTTTTTCTGTATGATCCCCAAGGAACCTACTATGACTAGGGGAAGATATCAAATTTATCTCCATTCCTCTAACCATCTGTATGCACTAATCCAATATTATCATGCATTAAGGGGACCTTACCATGGAGTCCCTTCTCTGCAGACTTTAGCAGGGGCAGAACTACTGGACTTCTTGCAGAACCAAGGTCACTGGGAATATGAGAGACAAGAGAACTACTCCCATGCCCGACGTTCTTACACGCTTCCTGGCCCAACGCAGAGGTGAGAAAGGCGTCCCTCATAGGCATCAATCCTAGGAAATCTAAGAAACCCTTCTGAGCAAAATGAGATACAGGGAGACAATGGATGGTGCAGATGCTAAGGCTAGCTAATTCTGGGGCCCCAGGGTGAAGAACCCATCATCCCTATAAATAGAGGCATGGACACTTCACCTAGGCCAAGGTGTGGAATGCCTCACCTTCCTGAGGCACCCAATAGGTGGAGAGATGCCTTCTCTATCCTATGTTCTTTCCTGTCTTCTCTTTCAGATGGGTAACCAGAGCTCCGTATCCCGGGATTCCCCTCTCGGATGCATCCTTAGAAACTGGGATAAGTTTGATCCCCAGGCATTGAAACGAAAAAGATTGGTTTTTCTTTGCAATACAGTTTGGCCAAAATATGAACTAGAAGGGCAGGAAGCCTGGCCAGTGGGGGGAAGCTTAAATGTTAATACCATACTCCAGCTTGACATCTACTGCCGACAACAGCGCAAATGGTCAGAGGTCCCTTATGTGCAAACCTTCATGATCTTGAGGGAAAACCCCGATTTTTGTAAAGGCTGCAAGATAGATCCTGCCCTTTTAGCTATCCTCAGTCGTCCACTCCAGAGACCTCAACCAGGAGGCTTCAATGATTTCCTGGTCAACCCACCTCAACCTCCTCTTCCTGAGACCAAAGAGAAAGAGCAAGCACCCCCAGCTCCTTCCTCCTTGTATCACACTCTTAGCCTTCTTGGGTCAGCCTCAACCTACACTAGGCCCTCAGGCCCCCGCTCTGGAATCTGCCTGCTACCAGTGGTGAGCCGACCAATAGGACCAGTCCAAGTCCAGGTCCCCTTTTCCATGCAGGACTTGTCCCAAGTTAAGGAAGGCCTGGGAAAATTCTCAGAGAATCCGGGAAAATTCCTGGAGGGCTTCCGTAAATTAACCCTCACTTTTGAACTAACCTGGAAGGATGTCGCCATCCTCCTAGGACAAACCCTGTCTCTGGAAGAAAGACAGACAATTTGGGAGGCAGCACGTCAATGCGGGGATGAGCTACACTTGGCAGATGCCAACTACCCCGTGGGAGCTACAGCTGTCCCCCTGCAGGACCCCAACTGGGACTACGATACCCCGGCAGGAATCTGCGCCAGAAATCATATGCTCCTATGCCTGATAGAGGGAATGAAAAGGAGTCAAGTCAAGCCTGTCAATTATAATAAGTTAGCAACCATCGACCAAGGGCCACATGAAAATCCCACGGCCTTTCTCGAAAGGCTCCAGGAAACTCTTATCAAACATACCAACCTAGACCCGAGATCCCCAGAAGGACAACTAGTCCTAAAGGATCACTTCCTCACACAAGCTGCCCCAGACATTAGGAGAAAACTGCGAATGCTGGCTTTGGGAACCAGAGCCCCCATGTCAGAAATCCTCAAATTCGCTTCCTCAGTGTTTTATAACCGAGACCAGGATGAGAGGGACAGGGCTGAGAGGAAGGAAAGACAGAAAGAAGAGAGGCAGGCTCAATTACTAGCTGCTTTGCAAGTCCACCAGCCCCCTCCAGGTTGCCCTAAGGATACCCTCCCAGGGAACTGCTATCAGTGCGGGAAGCCGGGCCATTGGAAGGCAAACTGCCCCTATGGGCCAAAGGGGGAAAAGCCCTGCATGGCCTGTCCCCTCTGCCGTAAGCTCAGGTACTGGAAAGAGAACTGTCCCGAGAGCCAAAAGGGCCCCTGAGCCAATGACGGCTTTGAGCTGAGGGTGCCCTCTGCCTTGGCCAGCTCCCAGATGTGACATCATCATCAAAGGGATGGAGCCCAGGGCAACTCTGGATGTAGCAGGTAGGACAATACATTTTCTATTTGATTTGAGAGCAGCCTGCTCGGTGCTGACCCCCTTCTCTAGGCAACTTTCCTCTGTCAGGTAATCAGGGTAAATGGCATCTCTTCCTAAGATTTACACCTTCTTTACTGTTAAAAGACCAATTAATCTTTTCCCATGAGTTCCTGATAATGTCTGAATGTCCCATACGTCTTTAGGGCAGGGATATACTCTCCAAACTAGGAGCACGCTTCACATTTACCTGAACTTCCCTGAAAGGCTTTCTTTTTTTTTTTTTTTTGGAAGACTCACCCATGACATTGGTGAATTATCTTGATCTGGAATCACAAATAACCCTGAGATATGGGCTTTGATACACTAGGAAGGGCAATAACTGCAGTCCCAGTCAAAATCCAGCTAAGAAAACCTTCCACTTCTTTCATAAGAAACAATACTTGCTATGGCCAGAGGCGACGGAAGGACTTGAGCCTATCATTAACCCATTCCTTAGACACGGCCTGTTAAAGTCTGTAACTCTCCCTGCAACACAGGAAATCTACTCTGCTGGTAGAAAACATTTAAAGGGTTCTCCACTACTGAACCCTGATTAACTCTGGTTTTCTGATGGCGGCAGTTTCATCCAACATGGAGTGACACATGCAGTTATGCAATAGTGTCTCTATTTGACATTATAGAAGCCAAATCCCTTCCTCCAAGAACGTTGGCACAGCTAGCAGAGCTCATTTCCTTAACTAGAGCCATAGAAATAGGGAAAAACCCAACAGCTACAATTTATACAGATTCAAAATATGCCTTCTCAGGACTCCATGCTCATGTGGCCATCTGGAAGGAACAGGGATTTTTACCAGCAAAAGATACCCCTACGGAATGTGGACCACAGATCCTGGCCCTGCTCTAAGCTGTACACCTATCACAGGAAATAGCTGTAGTCCATGGCCAGGGACACCAAAGGACCAGGGAGAAAATGCCCAGCAAAACAGGAGGGTGGATCAAACAGCCAGGACCACTACCCTGTAGGGAACTCCTCATGGCCCTTAACCCAACTTTACCCAACACCTTACCCACCCACAAAAACCCAAGAGGAAAAGGAATGGGCTATCAAATATGAATCTACCCAAGAACCTGAGGTGTGGTATACAGTGGGAGGAATTCTCCACTTTCCTAGGCCCTCCAGTAAAAACTTGTGAGAGCACTCCATGAGTCATGTCACTTTGGGAGACATCATCTCCAGCACATGTGCAAAAACCTCTTTTCCAGGAAAGGGCTCTACTAGACTATTTGTCAGGTCTTTAACGCCTGTGCATCTGGTGCCTGTAATAGCCCCCAGGGCCCTACGCTGCCCTGCTTTTTTTTTTTTTTTTTTTTTTTTTGAGTCAAAGTTTCACTCTTAGTACCCAGGCTGGAGTGCAACGGCGTGATCTCAGCTCATCGCAATCTGTCCCTCCCAAGTTCAAGCGATTCTCCTGCCTCAGCCTCCTGAGTAGCTGGGATTACAGGCAGGTGCCACCAAAAAAAGACCAAAAAAACATTTTTTTTTTTTGTATTTTTAGTAGAGATGGGGTTTCTCCATGCTGGTCAGGCTGGTCTTGAACTCCCAACCTCAAGTAATCCGCCTGCCTTGGCCTCCCAAAGTGCTGGGATTACAGGCATGAGCCACCGTGCCCAGCCAAATTTTTTTTTTTTGTTCAATGTTGCCCAGGTTGGCCTCAAACGCATAGCCTTGCCTCCTTGTGCCCCAGGACAACCGGCCAGAGCCAATGCAGCTCTCTGTCCTGCTTAGTTGAGCCAGTTCAGCATCAGGAAGCTTACCCAGGGAAAGACGGATGGATGTATTTCACTCAATTGCCAGCCTGTAGAGGCTATAAATGCCTTCTGGTGTTTGTGGACACCTTTATTGGGTGGGTTAAAGCCTTTCCTATAAGAACAGAAAAGGCCCAGGAAGTAGCCAAGGTACTTCTTAAAAAAAAAAAAAAAAATCATCCCAGCCGGGTGTGGTGGCTCACGTCTGTAATCTCAGCACTTGGGGAGGCCGAGGCAGGCAGATCACGAGGTCAGGGAATTGAGACCATCCTGGCTAACACAATGAAATCCTGTCTCTACTAAAAAATAGAAAAAATTAGCCAGGCGTGGTGGTGGGCGCCTGTAGTCCCAGCTACTCAGGAGGCTGAGGCAGAAGAATGGTGTGAACCCGGGAGGCGGAGCTTGTGGTGAGCTGAGATTGTGCCACTGCACTCCAGCCTGGGCAACAGAGTGAGACTCCGTCTCAGAAACAAAAAGAAAAAAAAAAATCATCCCTCAGTGTGGGTTTAGTTTGTGTTTACAAAGTGACAACGGCCCAGTTTTTATTTCATGCACCCTTTAATTAGCGACAAAAGCCCTAGAAATAAAGTACTCCTAGCACTCCTGGAGAACACATTCCTCTGGCAAGGTAGAAAGCGCTAATCAAACTATTAAAAGGACCCTGAACAAAGTGTGCCAGGAAACCTCCTCGCCACGGTTAGAACTCCTGTCCATAGCACTGCTCTGAGCATCACCCCTAATATTACTTATGCCTTCCTACATGCAGACCTAATGTTAGATCCAGAAGTTACCCAATTAATCAAATACATAACATCACTGGCCCAATTTCAACAAGCCATCCAGGAGTTTGAGCAAAAGGTACTGCCTGCCACTGACCCCTCCAGTAATCAACCCTTATACTAGCCAGGGTCACAAGTCCTCATCAAAACCTGGAGAGATGGGTCACCCGGGTCTCAACTAGCCTGGGTCTCTCCTTTATGGAAAGGCCCCTTTATTACTTTCTACCCCGACAGCTATCAAAGTTTTTGGAATCTCTAGTTGGATACATCACTCCTGAGTAAAACTGTGAGAAGGTCCCGAAGAACCAACAACAGAATCAGCATCTGAGTAGTCTCATGAGCCAGCCACTGGAGAGCTTCCAATTCCTCTTCAAGTGAAAAGATAAGTAAAGCCTTCTCTCCTTTCACCTCAAAAAAAGGTCTCTCAGTACGGGGAATCTTGGTTGCGGTGGCGTTGGTTCTCCTTATTTTGACCCACACTGGCATGCCACCTGAAGTCCCGATAACAGCCTGATTTCTCACTAAACACTCCATCGAACCATTTCATTATTTGTCTCTCCTATTTTCAGCACTTTCCTTTTGCTTTCACAAAGCTTAAGGGAGAATCAGCTATGACAGAGAAATTCCTTTTCCTTTATCTTTCCCTCCTTCCCATGCCCCTACTCTCACAGGCACAGTGGAATGAAAATTCCCTTGTCAGTTTTTCCAAAATAATTGCTTCGGGAAACCATCTAAGCAACTGTTGGATCTGCCACAACTTCATCACCAGGTCCTCATCTTACCAATATATTTTGGTAAGAAATTTTTCTTTAAACCTAACATTTGGTTCAGGAATCCCTGAAGGCCAACATAAATCTGTTCCGCTCCAGGTTTCGCTTGCTAACTCAGCGCACCAAGTCCCCTGCCTGGATCTCACTCCACCTTTCAATCAAAGCTCTAAAACTTCTTTCTATTTCTACAACTGCTCTTCTCTAAACCAAACCTGTTGTCCATGCCCTGAAGGACACTGTGACAGGAAGAACACCTCTGAGGAGGGATTCCCCAGTCCCACCATCCATCCCATGAGCTTCTCCCCAGCAGGCTGCCACCCTAACTTGACTCACTGGTGTCCAGCTAAACAAATGAACGATTATCGAGACAAGTCACCCCGAAACCACTGTGCAGCTTGGGAAGGAAAAGAGCTAATCACATGGAGGGTTCTATATTCGCTTCCCAAGGCACACACTGTCCCCACATGGCCAAAAACTACTGTTCCCCTGGGAGGGCCTCTATCCCCTGCATGCAATCAAACTCTTCCAGCAGGGTGGAAATCGCAGTTACACAAGTGGTTCGACAGCCACATCCCCCGGTGGGCCTGTACCCCTCCTGGCTATGTATTTTTATGTGGGCCACAAAAAAAAAACTGCCCTTTGATGGAAGTCCTAAGATAACTTATTCAACCCCCGCTGTGGCAAACCTCTATACTTGCATTAATAATATCCAACATACGGGAGAATGTGCTGTGGGACTTTTGGGACCACGGGGGATAGGTGTGACCATCTATAACACCACCCAACCCAGACAGAAAAGAGCCCTGGGTCTAATACTGGCAGGGATGGGAGCGGCCATAGGAATGATCGCCCCATGGGGAGGGTTCACTTATCATGATGTCACCCTCAGAAATCTCTCCAGACAAATAGAAAACATAGCTAAGAGTACCAGAGATAGCATCTCTAAACTCAAGGCCTCCATAGATTCTCTAGCAAATGTAGTCATGGACAACAGATTGGCCTTAGATTACCTCTTAGCAGAGCAGGGTGGAGTCTGTGCAGTGATCAATAAATCCTGTTGCGTTTACGTCAATAACAGTGGGGCGATAGAGGAGGATATAAAAAAGATCTATGATGAGGCTACGTGGCTCCATGACTTTGGAAAAGGTGATTCAGCAGGGTCCATTTGGGAGGCTGTGAAGTCTGCCCTCCCCTCCCTCACATGGTTTGTCCCTTTACTGGGACCAGCTGCACTTATAGCCTTCTTTCTCCTCTTTGGCCCTTGTCTCTATAATTCACTAATTAAATATGTCTCTTCCAGGATACGGCAATTTCACACAGAGCCCCTAAAAATGGAAAGGGATCATCCAATCTTCCTTGGAGGTCCCAGCACCTACAAGTACATCTCTCCCTTGGATGCCAGCGGGCAAAGATTCTGCAACTACAGAGGGGCTCCTTCCCTGACAGAGAGCAAGAGAGGGAGACCCTGATGACTTCTTCGTCCCACGTCAGCAGGAAGTAGTTACAGAAGACCCACGACGTCCTTATGCCCAAAGCTTTTCAGGGTCTCCAACTCTTGAGGGGGAATACTGTTAGGGTAGGCAGGTAGCCAGACAAGAGCAGGCAAGGAAGCCCCTGGGAAAGGAATCTTTAGAAATGCAGCCCACTGATGGCCTCCTTGGAAACGCTGCATGCTGAGTCAGCAAAAGGAGGAGCGTGGCTACACTGGCTACACCTGACCTTGTGGCTGCATTCCTCTGTTCCAGAAGGGAACTTATCAAGTCCTAGCCAGAGGTTAAAAAGGTAGGAGCTATTCCCCACTAAGAAGCATGTATACTTCCCTAATAATTCACCCTAATATACTATTTTGCTCATTAAAATAATAAAAAAAACCACACACCTGTGTGGAGATTTTATTTTTTAACCAGATATTCCTTGTTAGACTTTAGATCCAAATGACACGGCACATGTGTGCCCAGACCACTTCCCAAAACATGCTTACTAGTAACGCCCCTGCATGGCCCCTTCATGAATAATCATGTAAAATTCTCATAAGAAGCATCTCCCCAGCCAGGTGTGGTGGCTCACGCCTGTAATCCCAACACTTTGGGAGACTGAGGCAGGCAGATCACCTGAGGTCGGGAGCTCGAGACCAGCCTGACCAACATGGAGAAACCCTGTCTCTACTAAAAATACAAAATTAGCTGGGCGTGGCAGTGCATGCCTGTAATCCCAGCTACTTGGGAGGCTGAGGCAGGAGAATCGCTTGAACCCGGGAGGTAGAGGTTGTGTTGAGCGAAGATCATGCCATTGCACTCCAGCCTGGGCAACAAGAGGGGAACTCCATCTCAAAAAATGAACAAACAAAAAGAAGCATCTCCCCAGCATTGGTGAGAAAGACTCATTCATTTGAGCAGCCCAGCCTGTTCTGTCTTTCAGGGTGTACTGTTTATTTAAAAGCCCCCATAAAAATTCCTCCCAGGCCAGGTATGGTGGTTCAGGCCTGTAATGCCGGCACCTCCTTGGGTGGATCCTCAGACAGATCACGGGTCAGGAGTTTGAGACCAGCCTGACCAACATGGCGAAACCCCGTCTCTACTAAAAATACAAAAAAATTAGCCGGGCGTGGTGGCACACACCTGTAATCCCAGCTACTCAGGAGGCTGAGGGAGGAGAATCACTTGAAACCAGGAGGCGGAGGTTGCAGTGAGCCAAGATTGCGCCACTGCACTCCAGCCTGGGCTACAGGAGACTCCATCTGGGGAGGGCGGCGGGGAATTCCTCCTAAGTCACTAGCAGCTGACTCACTCTCTGCAGCAGCCAGTTCTGTCTCTTTTTGACCTCCTGTCTTTAAATAAAGGTTACTTAATGATTTAACTCATTCTGTGTGCCTCCTAGATGAATTCTTTCCTTCAGGAAGATAAACTGAAGGACCTCCACACCCCTCCTGGTAACAAAGGTCTTTGTGCAATCCCTCCTGAAGAAGCAATGGAGGATTTAGTGTATCTAAACTAGTAAATACAAACTGTACTCAATTATCCAAGAAATCATTGAAGAAACACTCTTTACTCCATTTTTTATATCTTGGGGAAAATATAATTAAAGACAAACTAATATTTTCCAAACCCAGAAATCCTCACCAAAAAGGAAAAAAATAAATAAACAATCCCAGTTGGTGGCTGGTGAATGCTTCTACCTTAATCAATACATGTTTTGAAGCTGTCAGCTTCTTTTTGCTCATAAGTGACTCCACAGAATCTAGTCTTTGCTTTGCCCTCTAGAAAAGGAATACAGAATTTTTAAATCTTATCAGAAACATATAAATTGTTTGGTTTCGCACAATATTTACTAATTTTCTCCACTCATCCACTGTGGAGTCATAGCACGAAATGAGTCACCACCCTCTCGTATTGCAACTAAAACAGACTGAGCTTCTGCTCCATAACCATAAACAGTAATAGCAATACTAATTGAAAGATGAAGTAATTTTACATAAGTAGGTATAAAACTGATAATTCATTGTTATTTTCAGTTTTACAATAAGTGTGAATTACACAGAATAAATCTTTCTCTCTCTCTCTTTCTTTCTATTTCTGACAGTCCCACTCTGTTGCACAGGCCAAAGTGCCATGGGGTGACCTCAGCTTACTACAACCTCCGCTTCCTGGGTTCAAGTGACTCTTGTGCCTCAGCCTCCTGGGTAGCTGGGATTGCAGGTGTACATCACCTTGCTTGGCTAATTTTTGTATTTTTCATAGAGATGAAATTTCACTATGTTGGCCAGAGTGGTCTCAAACTCCCAACCTCAGATGATCAGCCCGCCTTGGTCTCCCAAGGTGCTGGGATTACAGGCATGAGCCACCACACCCAACGGAGTTTTCACTCATTTACTTTAATCATCATGGGTTAGAGATACAGCTTTTAAAAATGTAATTGAATATACCCATACAGTTAGGATCTAAAAAGAGCATTTCCTCTATTAATGTTTATTAAATAATATGGTGGAACTCAGACTTGCTCTGTTGCCCAAGTTGGAGTGCAGTGGCATGATCTTGGCTCAATGCAATCTCTGCCTCATGGGTTTAAGTGATTCTCGTGCCTCAGCCTCCTGAGTAGCTGGGATTACAGGCATACACCACCATGCCTGGCTAAATTTTGTATTTTTACTACAGACAGGGTTTCACCATGTTGCTCACGTTAGTCTCGAACTCCCGGCCACAAGTGATCCACCCACCTTGGCCTCCCAAAGTGCTGGGATTGCAGGTGTGAGCCACCACACCAGCTTAATTTTTTTTCTTTTTCTTTTCTTTTCTTTTTTTTTTTTTTGAGATGGAGTTTCACTCTTGTTGTCCAGGCTGGAGTGCAGTGGCACAATCTCAGCTCACCACAACCTCCACCTCCTGGGTTCAAGTGATTCTCCTGCCTCAGCCTCCTGAGTAGCTGGGATTACAGGCATGAGCCACCATGCCTAATTTTGTATTTTTAGTAGAGATGGGGTTTCTCCACGTTAGTCAGGCTGGTCTTGAACTCCCGACCTCAGGTGATCTGCCCGTCTCAGCCTCCCAAAGTGCTGGGATTACAGGCGTAAGCCATCGTGCCCAGCAATTTTTTCTATCTGAATTTCTTCCGTACTAATCAGCTTGTGATAGACACATAGTTTCTGAAACAGAAAAGTGCAAGGGCTTTTTATGAGCAGGGTGTGGAAGACTACCAGTAACAAATGCTTTGGCATAAGTGATGAGTGAGAAGGGGAGTGAGAGTCTCTACTGTCCTACCTACTAATTGTGCTTTGGGAATTAGGATTGAAAAAAGCCACCTTAATGGTGTTTGGTTATCATTTATTCTCCCCCACCTGGCAGGAAATAAGGACAGAGTCCCCAAAGCTGCTAGGGCACTTAGGGTGGATATGAAACATTAAAACTTCACTTGCTTGAAACCAGAGCAGCCACCAAGCTGCTCAAAATTACTGCCAATGATGTCTTGCTTCCTGGCATTCAGAAACCTTCTCCTTCTCTACCCCTGACTCTTCCTTCCCTCTCTATCCCAATCTCAATCACCTTAAGGAAGAGATGAGTATCCTGAAAAATTTGAAGGGAAAAAAGAGATTCAAACTTTTGTAGCTCTCTTGGTAAGAGGTGCCCCAATCACCTTCTGAGGAGAAATGCTTTGTAGGAGTGTCTCAAACCACCAAGACCTGTGGGACCAAGCACATATGGGGCCCATAGGAAGAAGCCACTGAGCCTCAGGATCCTCCAGATGCTGGGAGGTACATGGAGCAGCAGGCAGCATTATGCTTGTATCAAGCACCCAAGGAGAAAACAAGGCCACTGAGCTGCCCCAGCCTTCCCTGACATGATTGTCTCCTATGGCCCTGGGTTTGTTTGGAGACCTGCAACATAACTGTAATTCCTCCTTCTCCTTTGTGAGTTCAAACTAAGGGTAGGTTTGCTACCAGTCTTTTAAAAAAGATAGGTGCCACTCTTGCTTACAGGGCAGAGAAGGCACCCAGAATGGTGGCCACTGGCACCCCACTCCCAAGCCAATACCACCTCCAGTGTAACCATGCACACAATCTCCAGAAGGGGACCCCAGCCCCTGACCCAGCTGCATTGTCTCTGCCACTGTGGTGAACACTTGCATGGAAGCAGGTACTCTGGCACCCTCTAGCACTCTGGCTCTCGAGGAGTCAGAGGAAAATGCTGGGGCCCAATACAAGTCCCCTGAAGGTAGAGCACGCAGTCCAAGATAAGTGCTGGCCCCCTAAAATCTTCCAGAAATGAAGCCAGTCAGCTGAATCCACCTTATACCACAATCCACAATCAAACCCTCAAGGTCATCAAATAGTTATGATAAAAGTAAAAAACAAAAACAAAAACAAAAAACAATCCTCATCCAAAGGTCAGCAACCTCAAAGACTGAAGGTAGATAACTCCAAAAAGATGAGAAAGAATCAGTGCAAGAACCCTGGAAACTCAAAAAGCTAGAGTGCCTTTTTTCTTCCAAACAACTGCATCACCTTTCCAGCAAGGTTTCTGCACCATGCAGAGATGGCAGAAATAACAGAAAAAGAACTCAAAATGTGGATAACGACAAAGTTCATTGAGCTATGGGAGTATGTTGAAACCCAATCCAAGAAAGATAACAAACACAGAAAACAATGGGATTATGTAAAGAGGCCAAATCTATGATTCACTGGTGTCCCTGAAAGAGAGTGAAACCAATTTGGAAAATATATTTTTGCATATTATCCATGAGAACTTCCCCAACCTAGCTAGAGAGGCCAACATTCAAATTCAGGAAATGCAGAGAACCCCAGTAAGATACTTCACAAGAAGATCATACCCAAGTCACATAATCATCAGATTCTCCAAGGTCAAAATGAAAGAAAAAATGTTAAAGGAAGCTAGAGAGAAAGGTCAGGTCACCTACAAAGGAAAGCCCATAACAGCAGACATCTCAGCAGAAAGCCTACAAGCTAGAAGAGATTGAGGGCCAATATTTAACATTCTTAAAGAAAAGAAATTCCAACCCACAATTTCATAGTTGGCCAAAGTAAGCTTCCTAAGCGAAAGAGAAATAAGATCCTTTTCAGAGAAGCAAATGCTGAGGGAATTCATTACCATCAGACCTGCAGTACAAGAGCTCCTGAAGAAAGCACTAAATATGGAAAGACCATTACCAACCACTACAAAAACACACTAAAGGACATAGATCAGTTACACTATACCACCTAACATCATAACGGATCAAATCCACACATATCAATATTAACCTTAAATGTAAATGGGCAGCCAGCTGGATGCAGTGGCTCATGCCTGTAACCCCGGCACTTTGGGAGGTGGAGGTGTGTGGATCATGACGTTAGGAGTTTCAGACCAGCCTGGCCAACATGGTGAAACCCCATCTCTACTAAAAACACAAAAATTAGCTGGGTGTGGTGGTGCATGCCTATAATCCTGGCTACTCAGGAGGCTGAGGCAGGAGAATCGCTTCAGCCCCAGAGGCGGAGGCTGCAGTCAGCTGAGATTATGCCATTGCACTCCAGCCTGGGCAACAGAGCAAGACTCTGTCTCAGGAAAAAAAAAAAAAAAGTAAATGGGCTAAACGCCCCAATTAAGACACAGACTGGCAAGCTGGGTAAAGAACCAAAACCCACTGGTATGCTGTCTCCAAGAGACCCATCTCACAAGCAGTGACACATATAGGCTTAAAATAAAGAAATGGACAAAAATCCAAGTCTTTGCTATTGTGAATAGTGCCACAATAAACATACGTGTGCATGTGTCTTTAGAGCAGCATGATTTATAATCCTTTGGGTATATACCCAGTAATGGGATGGCTGGGTCAAATGGTATTTCTAGTTCTAGATCCCTGAGGAATTGCCACACCGACTTCCACAATGGTTGAACTAGTTTACAGTCCCACCAACAGTGTAAAAGTGTTCCTATTTCTCCACATCCTCTCCAGCACCTGTTGTTTCCTGACTTTTTAATGATCGCCATTCTAACTGGTGTGAGATGGTATCTCATTGTGGTTTTGATTTGCATTTCTCTGATGGCCAGTGATGATGAGCATTTTTTCATGTGTCTGCTGGCTGCATAAATGTCTTCTTTTGAGAAGTGTCTGTTCATATCCTTCGCCCACTTTTTGATGGGGTTGTCTTTTTCTTGTAAATTTGTTTGAGTTCATTGTAGATTCTGGATATTAGCCCTTTGTCAGATGAGTAGGTTGCAAAAATTTTCTCCCATTCTGTAGGTTGTCTATTCACTCTGATGGTGGTTTCTTTTGCTGTGCAGAAGCTCTTTAGTTTCATTAGATCCCATTTGTCAATTTTGGCTTTTGTTGCCATTGCTTTTGGTGTTTTAGACATGAAGTCCTTGCCCATGCCTATGTCCTGAATGTAAGTCTTTAATCCACCTTGAATTAATTTTCGTATAAGGTGTAAGGAAGGGATCCAGTTTCAGCTTTCTACATATGGCTAGCCAGTTTTCCCAACACAAATGTCCAACAATGATAGACTGGATTAAGAAAACGTGGCACATATACACCGTGGAATACTATGCAGCCATAAAAAATGATGAGTTCATGTCCTTTGTAGGGACATGGATGAAGCTGGAAACCATCATTCTCAGCAAACTATTGCAAGGACAAAAAACCAAACACCACATGTTCTCACTCACAGGTGGGAATTGAAGAATGAGAACACATGAACACAGGAAGGGGAACATCACACACCCGGGACTGTTGTGGGGTGAGGGGAGGGAGGGATAGCATTAGGAGATATACCTAATGCTAAATGACGAGTTGATGGGTGCAGCACACCAACATGGCACATGTATACATATGTCACAAACCTGCATGTTGTGCACATGTACCCTAAAACTTAAAGTATAATAATAAAAAAGAGAAAAAAACCTGCTTATTATGAAAGCAGAGTAATTATAGAATGTAAAATTAGTGAAAAAATTTATGAAATTTTGCCTTTATAATGATATTTAAAATAAATACCATCATGCCTCTTTTGCAGGTAAAGAAAATGAAAAACTAGAATGTTTAGGCTCAGGGTGGGGTAACTTTAAAAAAGAAGGACTGGTCATGTCTATACAATACAATATCCTTCCTCCCCTAATAAACTAACTCCTAAAATAAAAAAATAAAAAATAAATAAATGGACAAAAATCTACCAAGAAAATGGAAAACAGAAAAAAAGCAGGGGGCCAGGTGCAATGGCTCATGGCTATAATCCCAGGACTTTGGGAGACCGAGGCAGGAGGATCACTTGAGGCCAGGAGTTCAAGACCAGCTTGGCCAACATGGTGAAATGCTGTCTCTACTAAAAATACAAAAAATTAGCTGGGCATGGGGGCTTGTGCCTGTAATCCCAGCTACTAGGGAAGCTGATGCAGGAGAATTACTTGCACACCAGAGGCGGAGGTTGCAGTGAACTGAGATTGCACCACTGGTCTCCAGCCTGGGCAACAGAGCAAGACTCCATCTCAAAAAGGAAAGAAAAAGAAAAAAAAAGCAGGGGTTGCAATTCTAGTTTCTAACAAAACAGACTTTAAACCAACAAAGATTCTAAAAAGACAAGGAAGGGCATTACATAATGGTAAAGGGTTCAATTTGACAAGAAGAGCTAACTATCCTAAATATATATGTACGCAACACAGGAGCACCCTGTATTCCTAATGCAGGAACTTGCTCAAAATGCAGGTTCTTAGAGACTTTCAAAGAGACTTACACTCCCACATAATAACAGTGGGAGACTTTAACACCCCACTGGCAATATCAGACAGATCATTCACACAGAAAATTAACAAAAATATTCAGGACTTGAATTCAGCACTGGATCAAATGGACCTGACAGACATCTACGGAACTCTCTACTCAAAAACAATAGTATATACATTCTCCCCATTGTCACATGGCACACACTCCTTTTTTTTTTTTTTTTTTTGAGATGGAGTCTCACTCTGTCCCCCAGGCTGGAGTGCAGTGGCACGATCTCGGCTCACTGCAATCTCCGCCTCACAGGTACAAGCAATTCTCTGCCTCAGCCTCCAAGGTAGCTGGGATTACAGGCACCTGCCATCATGCCCGGCTAATTTTTGTATTTTTAGTAGAGATCGGGTTTCACCATCTTGGCCAAACTGCTCTTGAACTTCTGACCTCATGATTCACCCACCTCAGCCTCCCAAAGTGCTGGGATTACAGGTGTGAGCCACAGCGCCTGGCCGGCACACACTCTTAAATAGATCACATAATTGAAAGTAAAATACTCCTCAGCAAATGCAAAATAACTGAAATCATAACAATCTCTTTGATCATAATGCAATCAAGTCAGAAATCAAGACTAAGAAATTCGTTCAAAACCATATATTACACAGAAATTGAATCACTTGCTCCAGAATGACTTTTACCTCTTTAATTGACAATTCTTATCTCCCATCTTGCTCTTTCTTCTTAAATTTCCTTGGCTATTCCCTCCAAGATGATGTTGGATAAGAGGAGAGTAGAAGCTCCTTAGTGTCATTTCTGACTTTAGTGTGACTTTCTGTAACATGTCCCAGATGTTTGTCAATTTGATGAAGATATATCACTTCCTAGTTCACTATCTTTAGGTAACATTATTTCCTGTTAAATACTGCCAATTTTTTTTGCATTTATGAATGTGGGCACCTTATTTTTCTCTCAACATAGAGAGACCCCATCTCTACAAAAAAATACAAAAATCAGCCAGGCATGGTGGCACACGCCTTTGGTCCCAGCTATTCAGGAGACTGAGATGAGAGGATCATGTGAACCTGGGAGAGGGAGGTTGCAGTGAGTCAAGATCTTGAACGCTGCACTCCAGCCTGGGTGACAGAATGAGACCCTGCATGAAAAAAAAAGACTGCATGGCATTGGTGGGGAGCGATACATATATCCATGGAACAGAATAGAGAATGCACAAATATTTTCCTTTCAACTGATATTTGATAAAGATACCAAAGCAGGCCAGGTGTGGTGGCTCACGCCTGTAATCCCAGCACTTTGGGAGGCCGAGGCAGGCAGATCACGAGGTCAAGAAATTGAGACCATCCTGGCCAATGTGGTGAAACCCCGTCTCTACTAAAAATACAAAAATTAGCTGGGTGTGGTGACACGTGTTTGTAATCCCAGTTACTCGGGAGGCTGAGGCAGGAGAATCACTTGAACCCAGGAGACGGAGGTTGCAGTGAGCTGAGATCATGCCACCGCACTCCAGCCAGGTGGCAGTGAGACTCCATCTCAAGAAAAAATTAAAAAAAAAAAGATACCAAAGCAATTGAAAGCAGGACTTTCAAATAATGGTGCTGGACCAAATGAATATCCACAATGAAAAAAGATCAATCTGCACCTAAATTTGACACTCATTCAAAAAGGACCATGTTGTGAAATGCAAAATAAAGAAACCATCAAATGTTAATCTATCAAGAATTAGAAAAACATACTGTAAACTAATTGGGAACAAGCCACCAAAGAGTTCATAGATATGACACCAAAAGCATGGAAAAAAATGATAAATGAAACTTCGTCAAGTTAAAACTTCTGGTCTGTGATACCAATGGAACAGAACAGAGAACCCAGAAATAAGGCCACAAACCTGCAACTATCTGATCTTCGATGAAGCTGACAAAAACAAGCAATGGAGATAACACTCTCTACTTAATAAATGATGCTGGGATAACTGGCTAGCCACATGTAGAAGACTGAAGCTGGACCTCTTCCTTATACCACACAAAAAATTAAGTCAAGATGAATCAAAGACTTAAATGAGAAATCCCAAACTGTAAAACACATGGAAGATAATCTAGGCAATACCATCCTGGACATACAAATGGACAAAGATTTCATAACGAAGACACCAAAAGCAATTGCAACAAAAGCAAAAATTGACAAATGGGATCTAATTACACCAAAGAGCTTCCACATAGCAAAATAAACTATCACAATGAATAGAAAACCGTACAGAATGAGAAACTTTTGTGCAAACTATGCACCTGACGAGTGTAATATCCAGCATCTATAAGGAACTTACACAAATTTATAAGAATAAAGCAACCCCATTAAAAAGTGGGCAAAGGACATGAACAGACATTTTTCAAAAGAAGACATATGGCCCAGCCCAATGGCTCAAACCTATAATCCCAGCACTTTGGGAGGCCAATCCAGGTGGATCACCTGAGGTCAGGAGTTCCAGACCAGCTTGGCCAACATGGTGAAAACCCGTCTCTACTAAAAATACAAAAATTAGCCAGGAGTGGTGGCTCACGCCTGTAATCCCAGCCACTCAGGAGGCTGAGGCAGGAGCATTGCTTGAACCTGAGAGAGGCAGTGGTTGCATTGAGCCGAGATCGTGCCACTGCACTCCAGCCTGGGCAACGGAGTGAGACTATGTCTCCAAAACAAAAAAGACAGAAAAAAGAAACAACCCAGAGCACAGGAAAAGGGAAGAGGCCTGTGTGGCTGGAACAGACGGAGTGAGCGCTCACTAGCAGGAGATAAGGTCAGAGATGTCCTGGGGAAGCAGATCAGATAGGGACAAGGTCTTCAAACAACTCTCTCCCACACCACAAAAGAAATTGGAAATTATTTATTTCCTCACCTGTTTTAAGTAAACATTTAACTTTTTTCTTTCTCGTATAAACTGACACACAAATCATGTCATATTTTCTATAATCCTAATAAATGTTGACATGTTCAGCTAAGTCCCAGGAAATCCAGGGTTGCCCTCATCTGAGATGTGCAGGACTGCAGAGGAATGCATTTGGGGAGTTCAGGAAGTCACTTTTGGACACATGAAGGTGGAGATGCCTGCTCTCCACATGGGTGGAGATCCCTAGAAGAGAGCTGAGGAGACAACTAGACACAGGATTGTTGAACTCAGGGGAGAGGTTTGCAGGTAACATGGAGCCACATAAGCGGGGTTTAAAGCCATGAGATGAGATGATAAGGAAGGGCAGTGGGTGTGGACAGAGATCAGAAGGCATCCAAGAACTAAACTTTGGGTCACTCCACATTCAGAGAGAGAAGTTCAAAACATAATAGAAGAGGAAAATGTGAAGTGATCAGGGAGGCAAGAAGAAAAGTAAAAGAAGTAGATTTTTTAAGGTTGATGGGATGTCTTCAAAGCCAAGAAAATAGAAGAGAAAGTGATCAACTGTACCACATACTACCAAAAGGAAGAGAAAGATGAGGACAGGAAGTTAAATATTGCATTTAAAAATGGGGAGGTTCTCTGGGCGCAGTGGCTCACACCTGTAATCCCAGCTCTCAGGGAGGCAGAGGCGAGAGGATAGCTAGAGCCCAGGAGTTCGAGACCCGCCTGGGCAATATAGCAAGACCCCGTTCTCCACAAAAAGGAAAAAAAAAAAAAAAGACCAAAAAAAAAGTGTAGGCCAGGTGTGGTGACTCACGCTTGTAATCCCAGCACTTTGGGAGGCCAAGGCGGGCAGATCATGAGGTCAAGAGATCAAGACCGTCCTGGCAAACATGGTGAAACCCCACCTCTACTGAAAATACAAAAATTAGTTGGGCGTGGTGCGCGTGCCTGTAGTTCCAGCTACTCAGGAGGCTGAGGCAGGAGAATTGCTTGAACCTGGGAGGCGGAGGGTGCTGTAAACTGAGATTGCACCACTGCACTCCCGCCTGGGCGACAGAGCGACTCTGTCTCAAAAAAACAAAAAAAGTGTAAAAATGGGGAGGTTGGCTGGGCTCAGTGACTCACACCTGTAATCCCAGTACTTTGGGAGGCCAAAGTGGGCAAATCACAATCACCTTAGGTCAGGAGTTTGAGACCAGCCTGGCTAACATGGTGAAGCCCCGCCTCTACTAAAAATACAAAAATTACATGGGTGTGGTGGTGCATGCCTGTAATCCCAGCTACTCGGGAGGCTGACGCTGGAGAATTGCTTGAATCCGGGAGGCGGAGTTTGCAGTGAGCAGAGATCATGCCACTGCACTCCAGCCTGGATGACAGAGTGAGACTCCGTCTCAAAAAAAAAGAAAGAAATGGGAAGTCACTGATGATTGAAAAAGAAGGGATCAGTTGAATGCTGGAAGTGAATGTTTGATTCAAGCAAGAATTCAAGTGTTCAAGTAAAAGCTGGAGGCAAGACTTGAAGAGAAAGTAAAAGCAAGCTTTCAGAGTATGACATTCTTCTTTCTTTTCTTTTCTTTTTTTTTTTTTTTTTGAGATGGAGTTTTACTCTTGTTGCCCAGGCTGGAGTGCAATGGTGCAATCTCAGCTCACTGCAACCTCCACCTCCCAGGTTCAAGCAATTCTCCTGCCTCAGCCTCCCAAGTAGCTGTGATTACAGGCATGTGCCACCACGCCTGGCAAATTTTTGTATTTTTAGTAGACACAGGGTTTCACCATGTTGGCCAGTCTGGTTTCAAACTCCTGATCTCAGGTAATCCACCTGCCTTAGCCTCCCAAAGTGCTGAGATTACAGGCGTAAACCACTGTGCCTGGCCACGAGTATGACATTCTCAAAGGGGCTCAGAAGAGGGGAATTACCATAGAGGGAAATATAGTTACCACTATTTTTTGTTTTAAAGATGGTGAAGGGGGCCTGCCCCTCCACACCTGTGGGTATTTCTCACAAGGTGGAGATGAGAGACTGAGAAAAGAAATAAGACACGGAGACTTGGGCCCAGGGGACCGGCACTCAGCATACGAAGGACCCGCACCGGCACTGGTCTCTGAGTTCCCTCAGTATTTATTGATCACTATCTCTACTATCTCAGCAAGGAGGATGTGGCAGGACTATAAGGTAATGGTGGGGAGAGGGTCAGCAGGAAAACATGGGAGCAAAGGACTCTGTGTCATAAATAAGTTTAAGGAAAGGAGCTGTGCCTCAATGTGCATGTACACCAGATTTATGTTTGACTTTACACAAGCATCTCAGTGCAGTAAAGAGCAGTATTGCCCCCAGCATGTCTCACCTCCAGCCATAAGGCAGTTTTCTCCTATCTCAGCAAATAGAATGTATGATCAGGTTTTACACCGAGACATTCCATTCCCAGGGAGGAGCAGGAGACAGATGCCTTCCTCTTATCTCAACTGCAAAGAGGTCTTCCTCTTTCACTAATCCTCCTCAGCACAGACCCTTTACGGGTGTTGGGCTGGGGGATGGTCAGGTCTTTCCCTTCCCATGAGGCCATATCTCAGGCTATGTCAGTGGGGGTAACCTTGGACAATGCCCAGGCTTTCTCAGGCAGAGGTCCCTGCAGCCTTCCGCAGTGCATTGTGTCCCCGGGTACTCGAGACTGGAGAATGGTGATGACTTTTACCAAGCATACTGCCTGCAAACACATTTTAACAAAGCACATCCTGCACAGCCCTAAATCCATTAAATCTTGAGTCAACACAGCATATGTTTCTGCGAGCACAGGGTTGGAGCTAGGGTTACAGATTAACAGCATCTCAAGGCAGAAGAATTTTTCTTAGAACAGATCAAAATGGAGTTTCTTATGTTTTCCTTTTTCTACATAGACACAGTAACAGTCTGACCTATCTTTCTTCCCCCAACAAGATGGGCGAGTAGAAGGGAAAAAATGGCTTTATTCTGTATGTGTGCATGTGTGTTTATGTGTCTTTTAAAGGAGAAGACCATCATCGGAGTATGCTGATGAAAATAATTCCCTTGAGCCCGGCGCGGTGGCTCATGCCTGTAATCCCAGCACTTTGGGAGGCCAAGGCAGGTGGATCATGAGGTCAGGAGTTCGAGACCAGCCTGACCAACATGGTGAAACTCCATCTCTACTAAAAATACAAAAATTAGCCGGGCTTGGTGGCACATGCCTGTAATCTCAGCTACTCAGGAGGCTGGGGCAGGAGAATTGCTTGAACTCGGGAGGTGGAGGTTGCAGTGAGCTGAGATCGTGCCACTGCACTCCAGCCTGGGCAACTGAGCAAGACTCCATCTCAAAAAAAAAAAAATCAGAGCTTAGTCTTCACTTGTGAAATAGATTTGTGAAGGGAGCACCTGCATCCTTGGAGAGCTCTGTGATTGATCTTCTCTGTATGCCAGATCTTACAATGGGAACCAGTCACTCAACTGAAAAACTTAAATGCAGTGGGAATAACTGGATCTTAAGGAGGTAGGGGCCAACTAGCGAGACTTATGGCCCCTCAATCAATTTCCAGACTTGAGCCAGTTTACAGACCCAGGACCCCTTGAATGAAAGGGAAGCTGGATTTCCTTAAGAAAAGATCTCACTGCACGACAATTTATACTGTCAATCTTTCTCCCATCCTTTGCCAAGGAGACCGCTGGCCTTTTACCAGGGTAAATATGCATTGAGGAAAGTGGAATGATCAGACCTTTTGGGGACTAGGGGACCCGGCTCTGAGCTAACACTGATTCCAGGGGACCCAAAACATCGTTTTGGTCCTCAGTTACAGTAGGGGTTTATGGGAGATCAGATAATTAATGGAGTTTTAGCTCAGGTCTGATTTACAGTGAGTCCAGTGTGTCCCCAGACTCATCCTGTGGTCATTTCCCCGGTGCCAAAATGCATAAATGGAATAGACATACTTAGCAGCAGGCAGAATCCCCGCATTAGCTTGCTGACTAGTAGAGTGAGGGCTATTATGGTGGGAAAGGCCAAACGGAAGCCACTAGTGCTGCCTCCATCTAGAAGAATTGCAAATAAAAAACATCACAGGCCAGGTACAGTGGCTCACACCTATAATCCCATCACTTTGGGAGGTTGAGGCTGGTGGATCACGAGGTCAGGAGTTGGAGACCAGCTCCAACAGTAAAACCCCATCTCTACTAAAAATACAAAAATTAGCTGGGCATGGTGTCATGTGCCTGTGATCCCAGCTACTCAAAAGGCAGAGGCAGGAGAATCGCTTGAATCTGGGAGGTGAAGGTTGCAGTGAGCTGAGACGGCGCCATTGCATTCCAGCCTCGGCGACAGAGCAAGACTCCGTCTCAAAAAAAAAAAAAAAAAGACAAAAAAACCCCACAAAAGTTAGCTGGGCGTGGTGGCGCACACCTGTAGTCCCAACTACTTGGGAGGCTGAGGCAGGAGAATCGCTTGAACCCAGGAGGTGGAGGTTGCAGTGAGCTGAGATTGCGCCACTGCACTCCAGCCTGGGCGTTAAAGCAAGACTCCATCTCAAAAATGAACAAAAACAACAACATCATGTCTCTGGACTTGAAAGATCCAGGGGTGGTGATTCCCACCACATCTCCATTCAGCTCTCTTATTTGGCCTGTGCAGAAGACAGGTGGATCTTGGAGAATGACAGTGGATTATCATAAGCTCAACCAAGTGGTGCCTCCAATGGCAGCTGCTGTACCAGATGTGGTTTCATTGCTTGAGCATATTAACACATCTCCTGGTAACTGGTATGCAGCCACTGATTTGGCTAACTGCTTTTTTTTCCTTCCATTCCTGTCCATAAGGCCCACTAGGAGGAATCTGTCTTCAGCTGGCAAGACCAGCAATATCCCTTCCCTGTCCTGCCTAGGAGGAATATGGACTCTCCAGCTTTATCTCATAATCTTGCTCACAGAGATCTTGATCAGTTCGCTTTCATAAGATATCACACTGCTCCTTTACATTGATGACGTTATGCTGAGTGGACCCAATGAGCAACAAGTAGCAACCACACTAAATTTATTGGTGAGACATTTGTATGCCAGGGGATGAGAAATGAATCTGGGCAAAATTCAGGATTCTTTCGCCTCAGTGAAATTTCCAGGGGTCCGGTGGTGTGGGGCCGGTCAAGATATTTTTCTTTTCTTTTTTTTTTTTTTTTTAAATGGAGTTTTGCTCTTGTTGCCCAGGCTGGAGTGCAATGACTTGATCTCGGCTCACTGCAACCTCTGCCTCCCAGGTTCAAGCAATTCTCCTGCCTCAGCCTCCCGAGTAGCTGGGATTACAGGCATTCGCCACCATACCCGGCTTTTTGTATTTTTAGTAGAGACAGGGTTTCACCATGTTGGTCAGACTGGCCTTGAACTCCTGACCTCAGGTGATCCGCCCACCTCAGCCTCCCAAAGTGCTGGGATTACAGGCATGAGCCACTGCGTCTGGCCAAGATCTTCCTTCTAAGGTGAACGATAAGTTGCTGCATTTGGCCCTTCCTACAACAAAGAAAGAGGCATAACGCCTAGTGGGCCTGTTTGGATTTGGAGACAACACATTTCTCATTTGGGTGTGTTACTCCGGCCCATTTATCAAGTGACCCAAAAGGCTGCCAATGTCGAGTGTGGTCCAAAACAGAAGACTCCACAACAGGTCCAAGCTGTTGTGCAAGCTGCTCTGCCACTGGGCCATATGACCCAGCAGATCCAATGGTACTTGAAGTGGCAGTGGCAGATAGGCATGCTGTTTGGAGCCTTTGTCAGGCCCCTACAGGTGAATAGTAGTGGGGCCTCTGGGATTTTGGAGCAAGGCCCTACCATCCTCTGCAGATAACTACTCACCTTTTGAAAGACAGCTCCCAGCCTGTTGCTGGGCCTTGGTAGAAACTGAATATTTGACTATGGGTCACCAAGTTACAATGAGACCTGATCTGCCTGTCATGAACTGGGTACTTTCTGATTCATGGAGCCATAAAGTTGTGCATGCCCAGCAGCATTCCATCATCAAATGGAAATGGTATATATGTGACTGGGCTCAAGCAGTTCCTGAAGGCACAAGGAAGTTACATGAGAAAGTGGCTCAAATGGCCAGGCATGGTGGCTCACACCTATAATCCCAGCACTTTGGGAGGCCAAGGTGGGTGGATTGCTCGAGGTCAGGGGTTCGAGACCAGCTTGGTCAACAAGGCAAAACCCCATCTCTACTAAAAATACAAAAATTAGCCGGGTGTGGTGGTGCATGCCTGTAATCCTAGCTACTCAGGAGGCTGAGGCAGGAGAATCGCTTGAACCCGGGAGGTGGAGGTTGCAGTGAACTGAGATTGTGCCACTGCACTCCAGCCTGGGTGACAGAATGAGACTCCATCTCAAAAAAAAAGAAAAAAAGAGAAAGTGGCTCAAATGCCTATGGTCTCTACTCCTGCCACCCTGCCTTCTCTCCCTCAGCCTGCATCAACATCCTCATGGGGAGTCCCCTATGATCAGTTAACAGAGCAGAAGAAGACTAGGGCCCAGTTTACAGATGGTTCTGCATGATATGCAGGTACCACCTGAAAGTAGACAGCTGCAGCACCTTCTAGGACATCCCTGAAGAATAGTGGTGAAGGGAAATCTTCCCAATGGGCAGAACTTTGAGCAGCACACCTGGTTGTGCACTTCGGTTTGAAGGAGAAATGGCCAGATGTGTGATTATATACTGACTCATGAGTTGTAGCTAACGGTTTGGCTGGATGGTCAGGGACTTGGAAGGAGCATGATTGGAAAATTGGTGACAGAAAAATCTGGAGAATTTCCATCCAAATGTTGATGGACCCGAGTGGTCAAAAACAGTGAAGGTATTTGTGTCCCACATGAATGTTCACCAAAGGATGACCTCAGCAGAGGAGGATTTTAATAATGAAATGGATAGGATAACTCATTCTGTGGATACCACTCAGCCTCTTTCCCCAGCCACTCCTGTCATCACCCAATGGGCTCATGAACAAAGTGGCCATGGTAGCAGGGATGGAGGTTACACATGGGCTCAGCAATATGGACTTCCATTCACCAAGGCTGACCTGGCTATGGCCACCTCTGAGTGCCTAATTTGCCAGGAGCAGAGACCAACATTGAGCCCTCAATATGGCACCATTCCTTGGGAGTGATCAGCCAGGCACTTGGTGGCAGGTCTTCCATCATGGAAAGGCCAGCAGTTTGTCCTTACTGGAATAGACACTTAGGCCAGATACGGATTTGCCTTTCCTGTGATTCTCCCACCTCGGTCTCCCAAGTAGTAGCTGAAATTATAGGCATGCATTACCACGCCCAGCTAATTTTTGTTTTTTCTTTTTTTTTTGAGATGGAGTCTCGCTCTGTCACCCAGGCTGGAGTGCAGTGGTGTGATCTCAGCTCACTGCAAGCTCCACCTCCTGGGTTGACACCATTCTCCTGCCTCAGCCTCCCGAGTAGCTGGGACTACAGGTGCCCGCCACCACACCCGGCTAATTTTTTGTATTTTTAGTAGAGATGGGGTTTCACCGTGTTAGCCAGATGGTCTCGATCTCCTGATCTTGTGATCTGCCCGCCTCGGCCTCCCAAAGTGCTGAATTTTTGTATTTTCAGTAGAGACGGGGTTTCACCATGTTGGCAAGGCTGATCTTGAACTCCTGACCCCAGGTGATCCGCCTGCCTCGGCCTCCCAAAGTGCTGGGATTACAGGTGTGAGCCACAGTGCCCAGCTGACTGCTGAACTTTTTTTTTTTTTTTGAGATGGAGTTTCACCTTTGTTGCCCAGGTTGGAGTGCAAAGGCACGATCTCGGCTCACCACAACCTCTGCCTCCCAGGTTCAAGTGATTCTCCTGCCTCAGCCTCCCAAGTAGCTGGGATTACAGGCATGCACAACACCTGGCTAATTTTGTATTTTTAGTAGAGATGGGGTTTCTCCATGTTGGTCAGGCTGGTCTCGAACTCCCGACCTCAGGTGATCTGCTCACTTTGGCCTCCCAAAGTGCTGGGAATAATGAGCCACCAAGCCCAGCCGCAAGAAAAAAAGTTTTTTTTTTTTCAAAGCTGAAGCCTGGAAGAACATATAGGTGACTAAAAATTAGACAAAAAGAAAAAAAAACAGAAAAAAAGTCAATGTAATACACCGCACTGACAAAGTGAAGGACAAAAATCACGTGATCATCTCAACTGATGCGTAAAAAGTATTTGAGAAAATCCAGTACTGTTCATGATTTTAAAAAACCATTTAAACTAGAAAGAGAAGAAAATACCAGAAGATGAGATTTAGCTGTGATTTCTTGGATACAATATGAAAAGCACTGGCAGAAAAGCAAAAAGAGATGAAAGGAACTACATCTAAGTGAAAAACTTCTGTGCATCAAAAGAGAATGCTCCAGCAAGGATGTAGAAGAGCGAGCTCCTGTTTCCCAACACAAAAGTAAAATGTCAAAACTTGCAGGTTAAAATATCACAATAAAACATTCACTGAAAAACATGTTTTAAATCTCATATCGATGTATAAATACGTTACTATAAATCTTGTGCTGACTCTTGCCATGAACTGAGAATGGTGGTTCTCCACTGAGCACGAGGAAGGAAGCGGAACAGAAAAAACGATGTGTTACATCTTAGTGCCTAAGCTATAAGTTTGGAGTTTTACTATAAAACATTCACCATGTGATGTTCAAAATAAAATAGAATATTTAATAATTATTGGGTTAAAAAAATGGTTCAATTCTCTCCAATGGCAAAGAAGCTGTGATTCGCTGTATGAGCACAGTGATAACCATTCTCACCTAAAACACAGTTCACAGGGGTTCCTCCAGGAATACAACATCTCTGTTCTGGTCTGTCTGAAAATAGTTTAATGTATCTCCTGCTGTTTGACATTTATGTTGACTTCATATATTAAAATGTGTGGAATGAAAAAATCCTATCACTGATGTCTCCATCTAAACTTTCCATTCCATTCCCAGTCATTAAGAGTTTGAACTCAGAAACACAGTGACTCACTTGTTCAGTTCCAAATATAATAAAAACGAGGCAGGAAAGATTTCCCCATAATGTTCTCATTTTAAAGCATTCAACAGGAACTTGTGCATATTAATACCTGACGTCATGGGCAACTTCTTGAATCCTGGTCTACAAAGAGGTGGCATACATCCAAATGTGGCCCCTAAACAATCCCTGCTCCCCAGAAGCACTGAAACCACAAGGCCCACACCCCATCTCCAATCCATGTCTGGGTGTCAGCCCTTCCAAGGACCATGCCCAGCAGAGCCTCTTCAGAAGTTCATGTCACTAGGTCACGCAGGATGGAATCTAAGTGAGATGAGAGGGACTGAGGGAAGGCATGCGTGAGTGAGCAAACATGTCAGGCAGGATGTTTCAAAGATTTGCAATGACATTTTGTTACAGTAGGTAGCTTACCTGGTATGAGAAGGAGAGGGCTCCCCCTCCCCATTCACACACATCAGGAATGAGCCAGGCAACCATCAGGTGATGGTCAGGTGGTTGTTAACTGTCTCTCTAAAATAATAATTAGTCACAGCCGGCACCAGGGAAAGGCATAGATAGGAAACACCTGAAACTGGTGATCAGCCTCTTCCCATGAGATCTCAGGAGTTGGGCGAGTGGACTCAAGCATGTGCATGTGGACAGCCCACCCCAAGGGAAGAACAGCCCACCCCAAGGAAGCGAGACCCCGGAAGTATGCCAACGTATAAAACCCTAAGTCAAAAAGTCAAACCGCACACTTGCCTTTCAAGTCGACCACCTGGCCCTCTTCCAAGTGTACTTTCCTTCCTTTCAGTTCTGCTCTAAAGCTTTTTCTTTTTTCTTTTCTTTTTTTTTTTTTTGAGTCAAAGTCTCACTTTGTCGCCCAGGCTGGAGTGCAGTGGTGTGATCTCGGCTCACCACAACCTCCACCTCCAGGGTTCGAGTGATTCTCCTGCCTCAGCCTCCCGAGTAGCTGGGACTACAGGCGTGCACCAGTAGGCTCGGCTAATTTTTGTATTTTTAGTAGAGACGGGGTTTCTCCATCTTAGCCAGGCTGGTATTGAGCTCCTGACCTCAGGTGATCCGCCTGCCCCGGCCTCCGAAAGTGCTGAGATTACAGGCATGAGCCACCACACCCAGAAAAAAATTTAAAATTTAATATGTGTTATATTATAAACAGAGAAATCAATATGTCACAATTTAATCAACTCATCCAATCAACACCCCCCCACCTTGTTCATTATTCTGTGTTTCCCTTATTCCGTAAATATCTCTCATTCTCATCTTCTCTAACTCTTGGGTTCTTTTCTGTTTCCCCCTGGGTTTCTGCTCCTCATTTTGAGCTTCTCTCCTCTCTTGCTGTTTCTCCACTTCTTCCTGCTATTCCATCTTTTCCACCTGTTCTGCTCCAGTCTTACAACTTGTTTCACCTCCTGTCCCTCTTTCTCCCCAATCACTGGATTGTCCCCAGTGTCCATACATTTCTGCCTCTGTCTTTCCCCATCTCTGCTTCCCCTGTTAAATTCCCTCTTCCCTGTTTACACCCCCTTGTCCTCAGTCTCTAGCACCCTCAGATCCCTAGGCTTATACTGAGGTCTATGATCCATTCTGAGTTAATTTATGCACAAAACGTGAGGTTTTTGTCCGGATTTTTTTTCTTTTTTGCGTTTGGATGTCCAGTTGTTCCAGCACCAAAACTCAAACAGAAACAGACAATCTGAACAGGCGTATAGCTTTCAATGAATTTGAACCAATAATCCCTGAGCACCCTGCTGTGGTTCTTCTGCTCTCCTTGTCACCAGTTGCCCCTTTTTGCTGTCCCAGCACCACGCTGCTGCCTGCCGTGGCTCCAAATCCCTCCTCCTCTCCCTCACTCACTGTCTGAGGAGCCTCCCCTCCGCTGCCCCTCTCCCTACCTTGCTGTCCTTCACCTTTCTGGACATGGAGCTTTTCTCTACATTTCTCCAGTTGTTTCCCCACCCTGTTACTTTCTCAGCTCCTTCTTTGACTCTTCCTGTCTCTTTGAGAATCCCCCACGCATCCTCCATTTTGCCATCTGTTTATGGGTTTCCTTCATTCTCTGTCTCAGTTTGTCTACTTCTCTCGCAGTCCCTGTTTCCAGATCCCCTTGGCCCACACATTCACAGGAGGGTTTGGGGTAAGACACCTGCATCCCGCAGGAGCACATTTTTCCAGGTGGTGGAGCTGGGAAGGCAAGAACACCGGGTGTCACACGACAGGCCCTGGGCACCTCCCTAAAGCGGGCTCAGGGGAAGCGGGGACTGCAAACGAGAGGCCTGGGGAGCAGCAGGGCCCAGCATGAGTTGGAGGGAGGTGGGGGGCGAAGGCGCCTTAGGATAGGGGTGGGGTCTGCAGGATCCCGCCAGGCAGAGGACACAGCCTCCCTGGGACTGGGGCTGCGGGGCCGACGAGGGCGAGTCTGGGAGGCGCCCAGGACGCGACTCCACCTCCCGGGTGAGGACTTGAAAAAGTGCGGGGCAGGAGGAGGGGTCAGTACAGGGTTTCGAACGGAAAAATTTAAGGAAAGAACATGTCTACATGACCTGAAGGCAGAAACACTGGCGACGGAACCAGCCTCAGAATGATTTTACCCCAAATCACTGAAACGACCCCAAAAGTCTCATAGCGATGTGTGACTTACTAGCAGTGAGGGGAGCGGTATGAGAATTTTCAGGGGTGTACGAACCTCCAAATCCGGGGTATGGAGGTGAGAGGACTGCGAAGCCCAAGTTTAATCTTAATAATAGACAGAGGGTAATCCGCGCACCGCCATAAGGTTCACTCCGCGCGATCTGTTTCCGGGTCTGCAGGAAACTAAGCGCAGAGCGGAATCCAGGGCGGGTCCCGCGAGCGACAGCGTGGGGAGGGAAGAAAGAAGGGGGCGGGGCCTCCGCGGAGGGGCGGGGCCTATGCTTTCCTCTTCTGGCTCCCATGGCATCTCTATTTTTCGGGTTTAGGAGGCAACATTTACCAGTGAGGCTGAAGCAACTCAGCAGGATCTCCCTGGGGCAGGGCAAACTGTTGGTGATTGGATCCAGAAAAATTCCTGCTATTGAAAAAGTTTAGCAACTTAATTTAAAAGCCCCAGAATTGTCTGTGAAGGGGATGCAAACTGGAATGTGAAAGGCAAACTCTGCGTGGGGGGATGGATCAATCCCATGCTGATGTCCCACAAAACAAAATAGAAATCCTTTTATTTTTTATTTATTTATTTTTTTGAGACTGAGTCTTGCTCTGTCACCCAGGCTGGAGTGCAGTGGTGCGATCTCGGCTCACCGCAAGCTCCGCCTCCCGGGTTCACGCCATCCTCCTGCCTCAGCCTCCTGAGTAGCTGGGACTACAGGCGCCTGCCACCATGCCCAGCTAATTTTTTGTATTTGTAGTAGAGACGGGGTTTCACCGTGTTAGCCAGGATGGTTTCAATCTCCTGACCTCGTGATCCGCCCACCTTAGCCTCCCAAAGTGCTGGGATTACAGGCGTGAGCCACCGCGCCCAGCCCAAACAACGATTTTAAAAAATAATAAATACATGTGTTCTACTTGAAAAACAGAACTAAAAGTAATAAGAACAATAGCAAACTTTGCTCCTTATCTCAGTTTTTGAATGACATTGAAGGGTCCTCAGTGTGCATTTTGGCTGTGTGGTATTCATTTCGATCACATGCAAGACACTGATCAGTTCTTGTTGGAAGATATGACTCTACATTTCTAACTTCAAGGGTCTCTGTAACTGTCGAATTAAGCAGAAAGCTAGGGTCATATTAAGAAAAATAGTGTTCCCTTATACATTTTTCTGCTGATCATGGGAAAACATATTCTCACAGCTTCATGAATTATTTGGTCACAATTTGACAATAAAAACACTAATTTATATGTCAGATCCATGTCACATTCTCATATTAATCTAAATTTTCTTTTCTTTTTTTTTTTTTTTGAGACAGTCTTGCTGCGTTGCCCGGGCTGGAGTGCAGTGGTGCGATCTCGGCTCACTGCAAGCTCCGCCTCCCAGGTTCACGCCATTCTCCTGCCTCAGCCTCCCGAGTAGCTGGGACTACAGGCGCCCGCCACCTCGCCCGGCTAATTTTTTGTATATTTAGTAGAGACAGGGTTTCACCGTGTTAGCCAGGATGGTCTCGATCTCCTGACCTCGTGATCCACCCACATTGGCCTCCCATAGTGCTGGGATTATAGGCATGCGCCCGACCTCAGTCTAAATTTTCTTGACATCCTTTTTGGTACCAGCTGAGCCCTGACGAAGGAAGGTAATTCAGAGACATTTTCTCTTGTGATCAGAGAAATAACCTAATGAGAATAAACTTATTTTGATTGGGTTTTTTTGTTTTTTGTTTGTTTTTGAGACAGGGTCTCACACTGTCCCCTAGGCTGGACTGCAGTGGCATGATCACAGCTCACTGTACCCTCCACCTCCTGGGCTCAAGCCATCCTCCCAGCTCAGCCTCCTCAATAGCTGGGACTAGAGGGTCATGACACTATGCCCAGCTAATTTTTTTGTATTTTTTGTAGACATAGGGTTTTGTCATGTTGCCCAGGCTGGTCCCAAACTTCTGAACTCAAGTGATCCGCCTGTGTCAGCCTCCCAGTGTGCTGGGATTACAGGTGTGCACCACCATCCCCAGCTGAAAATAAAATTAAGGTGAAGAAAGTTGTTCTCTGTGATCTCAGGGGAAAACCTTCAGGTAAATTTGCATTCAGATTGAATAGAAGAAACAAACAAATGTGGATGAACTAGATACTACCTTAAAAGTCTTTCTAGCGCCAGGTGCAGTGGCTCATGCCTGTAATCCCATCACTTTAGGAGACTGAGGTAGGCAGATCATGAGGTCAGGAGATCGAGACCATCCTGGCCAAAGTGGCGAAACCCCGTCTCTACTAAAAATACAAAAACTAGCTGGGCGTGGTGGCATGTGGCTGTAATCCCAGCTACTCGGGAGGGTGAGGCAGGAGAATCGCTTGAACCAGGGAGTTGGAGGTTGCAGTGAGCCGAGATCACACCACTGCACTCCAGCCTGGGTGACAGAGTGAGACACCTTTACAAAAAATAAATAAATAAAGTCTTTCTGTCCACAAACCAGCTTGGAGTAGGTAGGTAGCCAGGCATGAGCAGTTAAAGGAGCCCCTGGGAAAGGAATCTTAAGAAACACAGCCCACTGACAATCCCCTTTTGACAGCAAAAGCAGGACAGTGGCTACATTGCCTACACCTGTCCTTGTGGCTGGACTTGTCTGGCCCAGGAAGGGAATTATCAGGCCCTAGCCAGAAATAACCCAGCTAGGGGATTTTCCCTGTTAAGGAGCGTGCACACTCCTCTAATAATTCATCCTAGAATGGCCTTTTGCTCACTATAATACTAAGAAACACATCCCCTTTTTTCAAATATGATCTTAGAAAAAAATAAATAAGGGCCGGGTGCGGTGGCTCATGCCTGTAATCCCAGTACTTTGGGAGGCCGAGGCAGGTGGATCACGAGGTCAGGAGATGGATACCATCCTGGCTAACACGGTGAAATCCCGTCTCTACTAAAAATACAAAAAAAAAAATTAGCTGGGCGTGGTGGCGGGCGCCTGTGGTCCCAGCTACTCAGGAGGCTGAGGCAGGAGAATGGCGTGAACCCGGGAGGCGGAGCTTGCAGTGAGCCGAGATCGCACCACTACACTCCAGCCTGGGCGACAGAGTGAGACTCCGTCTCAAAAAAAAAAAAAAAAAAAAAAAAAAAAGCCACACCCCTGGGTGGAGATTTGAGATGCTAAGGAGACATGTGATGTGTGCACGGACAGTCACAGCACGTTCCTGCCCAAAGGACTTCCCAGAACATGCTTACTAATAATGCCTGTGCACGGCCCCTTCATGAATAATCATGTCAGGTTCTCATTAAAAGGGTCAGGCCAGCATGAGTAAGGACAGACTCCTTCTTTTCAGGAGCCCACTCGGTTCTGTCGTTCAGGGTGTCGCTTCTTTCTGAGCTCCTGTCTCTTTAAATGAAGGGCATTTACCCTTTAACTCTTTCTGCGCATCTCTTGACTGAATCCAAGAAGACCAAGAACCAGAGGACTTCCACACCCCTCTGGGTAACATCTGGTGTTTTCACCTGGTTACCTGGTTACCTCGCCTGGTTATCCAGGTAAGTGCCAAAAAGCTGGTACCAGATTCTCTGGTTGACGACCTCTGCTTCTTTCTGCACTGAAGAACCTCCTGCCCTAATGCAGATCTTGCAGCTTTAAGGGGAGGGGTTTTTCCTCTCGGGCTCTGTTCACTAACAACTGCCCAGTACCATTTCCCTTCAGCGACTGTCACTCTGCTGCCTCTGGCTGATTTCTCAGCTCACCCTGAGGGGTGACAAGCAGAGGAGGAAGGACTTTAAACTCCACACTGAGTAGATCTGAGACACATGGTGACCCTTCCTGCAGGAGGCTTGTGAAGGTGGCAGGGAATACGCCTGGCTGTGCAGTGACTGGGGAGCTTCATATTTTTTTCTGGGGGGGACAGAGTTTCATTCTGTCGCCCAGGCTGGAGTGCAGTGGTGTGATCTCGGCTCACTGCAACCTCCACCTCCCGGGTTCAAGCGATTCTTCTGCCTCAGCCTCCCGAGTAGCTGGGACTACAGGCGTGTGCCACCATGCCCGGCTAATTTTTGTATTTTTAGTAGAGAGGGGGTTTCACCATATTGGCCAGGCTGGTCTCGAACTCCTGACCTCGTGATCCGCCCACCTCGGCCTCCCAAACTGCTGGGATTACAGGCGTGAGCCACTGCGACCGGCGCATATCTTTTAACTAAAACTACGATCCGGTGTTAATCAGCTCTTACACTTGCCGTTCATGGCCGTTCACTCCCCTGAACACCATATGTCCCCACCGTTGATTAATCTCCCAGGTCACTCTGCTTACTCTTTGCTGTCCCTCTCCTCGCCGCAGGGATTTCATGAATTCTTCCTGCGGGTGCAAGCCTCTTGCAGGGCCTGTTTATCCAGGACCTGCTGCGTTTGCTTCACTCAGGCGCCAGAGTCCTTTGAGGGCCTATGCTGATGTTTATACTTTTTTCCTCAGAAATGAGACTCAGCTTTGTCCTTTCCCTTGCCTCCTTTTTCACTGGAGGGACCGGCACTGGGAGGATGCCTGCTTAAAGAAATCCCTCATTTTGGCCAGGCACGGTGGCTCATGCCTGTAATCCCAGCACTCTGAGAGGTTGAGGGGGGTGGATCACCTGAGGGCAGGAGTTCAAGACCAGCCTGGCCAACATGGTGAAACCCCATCTCTACTAAATATACAAAAATTAGCCGGGCGTGGTGGCGCACGCTTGTAATCCCAGCTACTTGGGAGGCTGAGGCAGAAGAATTGCTTGAACCCAGGAGGTGGACATTGCAGTGGGCCGAGATCACACCATTGCACTCCAGCCTGGGCAACAAGAGCGAAACTCTGTCTGGAAAAAAAAAAAGAAAGAAAGAAATCCCTCATTTATTATTGGGTCCTTCTCCGCCTGCCTACTTTTCAAGAATGCCTCATTCTGTGACTCCTCAATGGAACTGCCTGGCTCCTCCAGAGGGTCACCTGTGACCACTTCCTTACTCCCTAGTTTCTCTGTACAACCAGGGTTTCCAATGGGCCACAGGAGACTGCTTTCTCCACCTCATTAGGCCGTTGTAACGGACCTGTGAAGTACTCAGGTCCTTTTTGCTTTTTGTTGAATAAGCTGATAGAAAATGCTTCTCACATTCCCCTTGCTGTTTATGTGATCATATAATGGACTAAAAAACCAGAATCAACAGCCCAGTTCACTAACTCTGAGCCCCAGGGGGTCTTCTATGCTTTTCAAGCATTTTTTTCTGTATAAACTCCAAGGAACCTTTTAATAGTGGGGGAAGATATCACATCTTTTCCGTTCCTGTAATCATTAGTATTAGCCCAATATCATTATGTATTAAGAAGACCTAGGCCGGGCGCATTGGCTCACTTTTGTAATCCCAGCACTTTCAGAGGCCAAGGCGGGTGTATCACCCGAGGTTGTGAGTTCGAGACCAGCCTGATCAACATGGAGAAACCCCGTATCGGCTGGGCACGGTGGCTGATGCCTATAATCCCAGCACTTTGGGAGGCTGAGGCGGGCAGATCACGAGGTCAGGAGTTCGAGACCAGCCTGGCCAATATGGTGGAACCCTGTCTCTACTAAAAAATTAGCCGGGCCTGGTGGCATGGATCTGTAATCCCAGCTATTCAGGCGGCTGAGGCAGAAGAATCTCTTGAACCTTGGACACAGAGGTTGCAGTGAGCTGAGATCGCGCCACTGCACTCCAGCCTGGGTGACAAAGTGAGACTCCATGTCAAAAAAAAAAGAAACCCCGTCTCTACTAAAAATACAAAAATAGCTGGGCATGGTGGTGGACACCAGTAATCCCAGCTACTCAGGAGGCTGAGGCAGAAGAATCGCTTGAACCCAGCAGGCGGAGGTTACCATGAGCCAAGATAGCGCCACTGCACTCCAGCCTGGGCAACAAGAGAGAAACTGTCTCAAAAAAAAAAAAAAAAAAAAAGGACTTTAGAAGTCCCTTCTCTGCAGAATTCAGCAGGGGCACAACTACTGGGCTTCCTGCAGAACCAAGGTCACTGGAACATGAGAGAAGAGAAGAGAACTACTCTCATGGCAGACATTCTTTCACCCGTCCTTACCCAACATGGAAGAGTGGAAGGCATCACTGCTGGGCATCAATCCCAGGAAATCTAAGAAATCCTTCTGAGCAAAACAATAGGAAGGAATGCAAACAGCAGAGCACACAGTAGGGCTAATTCCAGAGCTCCAAGGTGAAGGACACTTCACCCTTGCAGGGAGAGGCATGAGACACCTCATTTAGGTCAAGGATTGGAATGCCTGACCTTCATGAGTCACCAAATAGGTAAAGGGACACTTCCTCTATCCTGCATTCTCCCTTGTCTTGTCTTTCAGATGGGTAATCAGATCTTTATATCCCAGGATTCCCCTCCTGGATCCCCTTGGAATCTGGGATGAGGTTGATCCCCAGATTGTAAAACAAAAGAGACTGATTTTCCTTTGCAATATAGTTTGGTCAAAGGTGGGGAGCTTAAATGTTAATACCATATTCCAGCTTGACCTTTACTGCCAACGCCAACACAAATGGTCAGAGGTCCCTTATGTGAAAATCTTCATGATCTCGTGGGAAAACCCTGATTTTTGTAAAGGCTGCAAAACAGGCTCAAAACAAAAAGAAAAAGGAAACAGCCAAGGGCGGTGGCTCATGCCTGTAATCCTAGCACTTTGGGAGGCCAAGGTGGGCTGATCACCTGTCAGGTAACCAGGTGGCCAGGTGACCGGGCTGGTCAGGAGTTTGAGACCAGCCTGGCCAACATGGTGAAACCCCATCTCTACTAAAAATACAAAAAAATTAGCCGGGCATGGTGGCGGTCACCTGTAATCCCAGCTACTCGAGAGGCTGAGGCAGGAGAATCACTTGAACCCAGGAGGCGGAGGTTGCAGTGAGCTGAGATCACACCATTGCACTCCAGCTTGGGAGACAAGAGCAATACTACATCTCAAAAAAACAAACAAACAAAAAAGGCCAGCCACAGTGGCTCATGCCTGTAATCCCAGTACTTTGAGAGGCTGAAGCAGGCAGATCATCTGAGGTCAGGAGTTCAAGACCAGCCTGACCAATGTGGAGAAACCTTGTCTCTACTAAAAATACAAAATTAGCTGGGCATGCTGGTGCATGCCTGTAATCCCAGCTACTCGGGAGGCTTAGGCAGGTGAATCGCTTGAACCTGGGAGGCGGAGGTTGCGGTGAGCCGAGATCCCGCCATTGCACTCCAGCCTGGGCAACAAGAGCAAAATTCCATCTCAAAAAAAAAAAAAAAAAAAAAAAAACAAGCCATTCAGGAGTTTGGACAAAAGGTACTGCCTGCTCTTGACCCTTTCAGGAATCAACACCCATTATACCAACCAGGGTCAAAAAACCTGGAGAGATGAGTCATCTGGGTCTCAACTCCCCTATGGAAAGGCCCCTTTACTGTTTTACTTTCCACCCCAACAGCTATCAACATTTCTGGCATCTCCAGTTGGATACATCAGTCTCAAGTAAAACTGTGGGAAGGTCCCGAAGAACCACAGAAGAACAACAGAATTCAGTGCCCGAGCATTCTTGTGAGCCACTGGAGAACTTAAAATTCCACTTCAAGTGAAAAGATAAGTAAAGCCTTCTCTCTGTTCACCCAAAACTAAAGTCAGTCTCAGTACTGGGAATCTTGGTTGCGGTGGCGTTGGTTCTTCTCCTTATTTTGACCCACACTGGCATGCCACCTGAAGTCCCGATAACAGCCTGATTTCTCACTAAACACTCCATCGAACCATTTCATTATTTGTATCTCCTATTTTCAGTACTTTCCTTTTGCTTTCACAAAGCTTAAGGGAGAATCAGCTATGACAGAGAAATTCCTTTTCCTTTATCTTTCCCTCCTTCCCATGCCCCTACTCTCACAGGCACAGTGGAATGAAAATTCCCTTGTCAGTTTTTCCAAAATAATTGCTTCGGGAAACCATCTAAGCAACTGTTGGATCTGCCACAACTTCATCACCAGGTCCTCATCTTACCAATATATTTTGGTAAGAAATTTTTCTTTAAACCTAACATTTGGTTCAGGAATCCCTGAAGGCCAACATAAATCTGTTCCGCTCCAGGTTTCGCTTGCTAACTCAGCGCACCAAGTCCCCTGCCTGGATCTCACTCCACCTTTCAATCAAAGCTCTAAAACTTCTTTCTATTTCTACAACTGCTCTTCTCTAAACCAAACCTGTTGTCCATGCCCTGAAGGACACTGTGACAGGAAGAACACCTCTGAGGAGGGATTCCCCAGTCCCACCATCCATCCCATGAGCTTCTCCCCAGCAGGCTGCCACCCTAACTTGACTCACTGGTGTCCAGCTAAACAAATGAACGATTATCGAGACAAGTCACCCCGAAACCACTGTGCAGCTTGGGAAGGAAAAGAGCTAATCACATGGAGGGTTCTATATTCGCTTCCCAAGGCACACACTGTCCCCACATGGCCAAAAACTACTGTTCCCCTGGGAGGGCCCCTATCCCCTGCATGCAATCAAACTCTTCCAGCAGGGTGGAAATCGCAGTTACACAAGTGGTTCGACAGCCACATCCCCCGGTGGGCCTGTACCCCTCCTGGCTATGTATTTTTATGTGGACCACAAAAAAATAAACTGCCCTTTGATGGAAGTCCTAAGATAACTTATTCAACCCCCGCTGTGGCAAACCTCTATACTTGCATTAATAATATCCAACATACGGGAGAATGTGCTGTGGGACTTTTGGGACCACGGGGGATAGGTGTGACCATCTATAACACCACCCAACCCAGACAGAAAAGAGCCCTGGGTCTAATACTGGCAGGGATGGGAGCGGCCATAGGAATGATCGCCCCATGGGGAGGGTTCACTTATCATGATGTCACCCTCAGAAATCTCTCCAGACAAATAGAAAACATAGCTAAGAGTACCAGAGATAGCATCTCTAAACTCAAGGCCTCCATAGATTCTCTAGCAAATGTAGTCATGGACAACAGATTGGCCTTAGATTACCTCTTAGCAGAGCAGGGTGGAGTCTGTGCAGTGATCAATAAATCCTGTTGCGTTTATGTCAATAACAGTGGGGCGATAGAGGAGGATATAAAAAAGATCTATGATGAGGCTACGTGGCTCCATGACTTTGGAAAAGGAGGTGCTTCAGCAAGGGCCATCTGGGAGGCTGTGAAGTCTGCCCTCCCCTCCCTCAACTGGTTTGTCCCTTTACTGGGACCAGCAACAGTTATACTCTTACTTTTCCTCTTTGGCCCTTGTTTCTTTAATTTACTGATTAAGTGTGTCTCTTCTAGGATAAAGCAATTTCACATGAAGTCCCCCCAAATGGAAAGATATCAGCTATCTGTCATTGGAGGCCCCAGCACCTATAAGCACATCTCCCCCTTGGATGCCAGTGGGCGAAGATTCCGGGAAACTATGGAGGAATTTTCTCTCTGAGACAGAGCAAGAGAGGGAGACCCTGATGACTTCTTCGCCCCATGTCAGCAGGAAGTAGTTACAGAAGACCCACGACGTCCTTACAACCAGAGCTTTTCAGGGTCTCCATCTCTTGAGGAGGGAAATACTAGGGTAGACAGGTAGGCAGGCATGAGCAGGCAAGAGAGCCCTTCTTGGGAAAGGAATCTTTAGA
This sequence comes from Gorilla gorilla gorilla, assembly GCF_029281585.2. Classification (NCBI taxonomy): domain Eukaryota; kingdom Metazoa; phylum Chordata; class Mammalia; order Primates; family Hominidae; genus Gorilla; species Gorilla gorilla. The sequence goes on from NC_073244.2 coordinate 64,991,321, forward strand.
AACGCAGCCCACTGATAGCTTCCTTGGTGATGCTGCCCACAGACAGTCAGCACTTCTCTAATAACCCATCCTAGAACAGCCTTTTGCTTTTTTTTTTTTTTTTTTTTTTTTGAGACAAGTTCTTGCTCTGTCTCCCAGGCTGGAGTACAATGGTGCGATCTCGGCTCACTGCACCCTCCACCTCCCAGGTTCAATTGATTCTCCTGTTTCAGCCTCCTCAGTAGCTGGGACTACAGGCATGTGCCGCCATGCCCGGCTAATTTTGTATTTTTAGTAGAGATGGGGTTTCATCACGTTGGTCAGGCTAGTCTCAAACTCCCGACCTCAGGTGATTCGCTCACCTCAGCCTCCTAAAGTGCTGGGATTATAGACATGAGCCACTGCGCCTGGCTACTCAGAACACTTCTGAATGGCACGTTCATGAAAAATCATGTAAGGTTCTCATAAAAACATCTGCCCAGCCATTAGTAGGAGTAGACACGTCCTTTTGATCAGCCCACCCTGTTCTGTGTTTCTGGGTGTACTGTTTTGATGACTTTAAAAGCTCCCATAAAAACGAAGGCACTAGCAGCTGGCTCATTCTTCTGATGCCCTCTCTTTTTAAATAAAGTTTACTTAACCCTTTAACTCTTTCTGTGTGTCTCCTGACTGAATTCCTTCCTTGAGGAAGACCAAGAACTGAAGGATTCCCCACCCCTCGTGGTAACCAAAGGTCTATGAAGGATTTAGTGCATCTAAACTAGTAAATACAGGCTGGGCGTGGTGGCTCACACCTGTAATCCCAGCACCTTGGGAGGCTAAGGCAGGCGGATCACCTGAGGTCAGGAGTTCGAGACCAGCCTGGCCAAAATGGTGAAACCCCGTCTCTATTAAAAATACATATATTAGCCAAACGTGGTGGTGGGCACCTGTAATCTCAGCTACTCTAGGGGGTGAGGCAGGAGAATTGCATGAACCCAGGAGATGGAGGTTGCAGTGAGCTGAGATTGTACCACTATACTCCAGCCTGGGCAACAGAGCAAGACTCCATCTCAAATAAATAAATAAATAAATAAATAGATAAATAAATAAACTAGTAAATACAAACTGCACTCAACTGTCCAAGAAATACTCTTTATTTCTTAAACGTTGGGAAAATATAATTAAAGGCAAAATAATTTTCTCCTCACCCAGAAATCCTCTCCACAAAGGAAAACAATAAATTGATAATCCCAGCCCAGTTAGTGGCTGGTGAATGCCTCTACCTTAATCAATACATGTTTCGAAGCAGTCAGCATCTATTTTCTCATGAAAGATGACTCCAGAGAACCTGGTCTTTGCTTTGCCTGGTAGGCGAGGAATACCTTAATCTTATCAGAAATATATAAATTGGTCGGGTGCGGTAGCTCATGCCTGTAATCCCAGCACTTTGGGAGGCCGAGGCAGGCAGATCACGAGGTCAGAAGATTGAGACCATCCTGGCTAGCACGGTGAAACCCCATCTCTACTAAAAATACAAAAAAATTAGGCGGGGCGTAGTGGCGGGCACCTGTAGTCACAGCTACATGGGAGCCAAGATGGTGAAACCCCATCTCTACTAAAAATACAAAAATTAGCCAGGCGTGGTGGCGGGCACCTGTAGTCCCAGCTACTCGGGATGCTGAGGCAGGAGAATGGCGTGAACCTGGGAGGCGGAGCTTGCAGTGAGCCGAGATGGCGCCACTGCACTCCAGCCTGGGTGACAGAGCGAGACTCCGTCTCAAAAAAATAAAAAATAAAAAATAAAAAGAATTTGGAGTCAGAAACACAGTGACTCACTTGTAGAGTTTCAAACATAACATAAACGAGGCAGGAAAGCTTTCCCCTTAGTGTTCTAATTTTAAAGCATTTAGCAGGAACTCGTGCATAGTAATATTTGACTTCATGGGCAGTTTCTTGAATCCTGTTCTGCAAAGAGGTGGCATGCATCCAGATGTGGCCCCTAAACAATCCCTGCTGCCCAGCATACAACCCACACAAATATACGACAAGAAAACAAAACCTTAGACCAATATCCCTGAAAATATTGGTGAAAAAGTCCTCAACATAATATTAGGGGGCCCACACCCCATCTCCAATCCAGGCCCCAGTGGAGCTTCTTCCCAAGTTCATGTCACTAGGTCACGGGCAATGGAATGTAAGTGAGATAAGAGGGACTGAGGGACCGCATGGGTGAGTGAGCAAATATGTCAGGCAGGATGCTTCAGACTCAAAGACTTGCAACTCCAAAGAATGACATTTTGTTATTGTAGGTAACTCCTCTGGTATAAGCAGGGCAGGGCAGGGCAGGAGAGGGCTCCCCCTCCCCATACACACACATCAGGAATGTCAGGCAACTATCAGATGATGGTCAGGTGGCTGTTAAACATCTAAAATACTAGTCACGGCTGGCACCAGGGAAAGGCAGGCTCCTCACACACAGAAAACACCTGAAACTGGTGATCTGCTGCTTCCCATGAGATCTCAGGAGTTGGGCGAGTGGACTCAAGCACGCGCATGCGGACAGCCCACCCCAAGGGAAGAATCAGGGAAGCAAGACCCTGGAAGTATACCAATGTATAAAACCCCAAGTCAAAAGGTCGAAGTGCACACTTGCCTTTCAAGTCACCCACTCGGCACTCGGCCCTCTTACAAGTGTACTTTCCTTCCTTTCATTTCTGCTCCAAAGCTTTTTTTTCTTTTTTCTTTTTTTTTTTTTTTTTTTTTGAGACAAGGCCTTGCTGTGTCACTCAGGCTGGAGTGCGATGACATCATCTTGGCTCACTGCCAACCTCCACATCCTGGGCTCAAAAGATTCTCCTGCCTCAGCCTCCCAAGTAGCTGGGATTACAGCCATGCACCACCGCACCTGGCTAATTTTTATTTTTTGTGTAGAGATGGGGTTTTGCCATGTTGCCCAGGCTGGTTTTGAACTGCTGGACTCAAGCGATACGCCTATCTCAGCCTACCAAAGCATTGAGATTACAGGTGTGAGCCACTGCGCCTGGCCATTTCTGCTCTAAAACTTTTTATTTACTCATTCATTCATTCATTCATTCATTTATTTTTGAGACGGAGTTTCGCTCTTGTTGCCTAGGCTGGAGTGAAATGGCGCCATCTTGGCTCACTGCAACCTCCGCCTCCCACGTTCAAGCGATTCTCCTGTCTCAGCCTCAGGTCAGGCTGATCTCGAACTCGAGACCTCAAGTGATCTGCTGCCTCAGGTCAGGCTGGTCTCGGACTCTCGACCTCACATGATCTGCCGCCTTGGCCTCCCAAAGTGCTAGGATTATAGGCATGAGACACCGCGCCCGGCCCTGCTCTAAAACTTTTTAATAAACTTTTGCTTTCACTCCTGCTCTAAAACTTGCCTCAGTCTCCCCTTATGCCCTATGCCCCTCAGTTGAATTTTTTCTTCTGAGGAGGCAAGAATTGAGGTTGGTGCAGACCTGTACAGATAGGGATTCACCACCTGTAACAATTTCAGAAATATGAGAAATAAAAATCAACCGATACTATTACTTTACCTGAGTAAGAGCCATCCCTGTTTCCTTTTCTTCCTCTTCTAGGCATCTTCCTTGGGTAACATGAAAAAAAGCCTTTAGAAGTCAATCCTGAATGTCTAAAATATGCCGTTTAATGACTGGAATCAACACCCTCATTTTTGTGCCTCAAACACCCATTCAGGGAAGCCCTCACTGTGGAAAGCCGGTTCTCTGGGAGTCATTGCACCAGATGGAACACAGGGACGACAGGCTCCTACAGGAAGACCAACAGGTGAGTTTTGGGCCCGTTTCTTCAGAACCCGCTCCCCTCCCAGAGAAGCCCACACACACACTGCAGCCGTGGGAAGCTGGGCTGGACTGAGCTTCTCTTCAGGGCACAGACCCAGCCCTGACCAAACCCCATGCAGAGCACAGCCCCCCTCACCCATCTGTGGATCACAGGCTGATTTCAGCCCTTAGAAACAAAGGGCGGAGCCTGGGTGCTCAATGCTGGACACCCATGGAATCACCTTTAAATATTATTAAGGACACGTCCCAATGTATTTGAATGAAAACTTCAGGTAAGGGGGCACCAGAGGTGTGCCTGCAAAATGCCCCAGATGCCTGCTGGACTCCCAGAGGAGAGTTGAAGAGACAATTGGACACAGGATTCCAATGTTCAGGGGAGAGGTCTGCAGGGAACATGGAGCCGTGTAGGTGGGTTTAAAGCCATGAGATGAGATGATAAGGGCAGTGCGTGTGGGCAGAGATCAGAAGTCCGAGGGGTAGCCGGCCGGGCGCGGTGGCTCACGCCTGTAATCCCAGCACTTTGGGAGGCCGAGGCGGGCGGATCACGAGGTCAGGAGATCGAGACCATCCTGGCTAACACGGTGAAACCCCGTCTCTACTAAAAATACAAAAAATTAGCCGGGCGTGGTAGTGGGCGCCTGTAGTCCCAGCTACTCGGGAGGCTGAGGCAGGAGAATGGCTTGAACCCGGGAGGTGGAGCTTGCAGTGAGCCGAGATCACGCCACTGCACTCCAGCCTGGGCGACAAAGCAAGACTCCGTCTCAAAAAAAAAAAAAAAAAAAAAAAAAAAAGAAGTCCGAGGGGTAAGCTGAGGGTCACTCCACATTCAGAAAACAGAGCTCAAGACATACTAGAAGAGAAAAGTGTAAAGTGATCAGGGAGGCAAGAAGAAAATTAAGAGAAATACATTTTTATTTTTTTTAATTAAAAACATTTTTGACATGGAGTCTTGCTCTCTCGCCCAGGCTGGAGTGCAGTGGCGCGATCTCCGATGACTGCAACCTCCCTCTCTCGGGATCAAGCGATTTGCCTGCCTCACCCTCAGAGTAGCTGAGATTACAGGCGTGCAGCACCACACCCGGCTAATTTTTAGTAGAGACGGGGGTTTCACCATGTTGGGCAGGCTGGTCTCGAACTCCTGACCTCAAATGATCCACCCGGCTCGGCCTCCCAAAGTGCTGGGATTACAGGCGTGAGCCACCGCGCCTGGATCCTTCTTTCGCTCTTCCCGTCTCTGCGAATCCCGACCCATCCTCTACTTTGCCATGTGTTTATGGGTTTCCTTCATTCTTTCCTCTCAGTTTTTCTAATTCACTCTCAGCCCCTCTCTGTTTCCTGATCCCTTTGGCCCACACATTCACAGGAGGGTTTGGAGTAAGACGCTTGCATCCCAGAGGAGCACATTTTCCAGAGGGTGGAGGTGGGCAGGCAAGAACACCGGGTGTCACAGGACAAGCCCCGGGCACCTTCCCAACGCGGGCGCAGGGGAAGCGGTGACTGCGAAGGGGAGGCTGGGGAGCAGCAGGGCCCGGCACGAGGAGGAGGGAGGTGGGGGGCGACGACGCCTTAGGACAGGGTAGGGTCTTCAGGAGCCTAGGACCAGGCAGAGGACGCGGTCTGCGGCGCTGCGCTCCAGGGCCGACGACGGAGAGGCTGGGAGGCGCTCAGGACGGGAATCCACCTCGCAGGTGAGGACTTTAAAAAGCACGGGGCGGGAGGAGGGGTCAGGAAAGGGTTTTATGCGGGCAGAAGACGCGAATGGCAGGGGACAGGGACTGTCTCAGAGCGAGTTTTACCCACATGGCGAGGTCTGTATTTACCTCGGGTGAAGGGCGCGATGCGGGGATTTTAAGGTCAGCAGAGCGGGTGTGGAAAAGCGGGACGGCGAATCGAAGGCTTAATCTACACCTAGGCACACTCTTGCTAGGTGGCGTCACCTTCACACACCGCGATCCGCTTCCGGGACTCCAAGAAACTGCACGTGCGCGCAGAGCCCGGGTAGCCTGGGGCGGAGCCCGGGGAGAGGCGGGGTCTGCAGAGGGACCGCGGGGGCGGGGCCTGTGCAGCTGTAAGGTAAAAAGCATAGAGTTGTGTGGGCCCCTTCTGTTGGAAAGCAAAATGTTTTCTTTCCACCAAGATGAAAACGGTTTATCTCAAAACTATTTTTGCCAGCAGGTTGGACCCGATCCTGCTAGGGAGTCTCCTGCAGCTCAGCGGTCTGGGAACTGCGAATTCGGTGGGGGGAGGGGGGTCCAGGAGGAGCAGTGAGTGATTGGACCCAGGAAAGTTCCTGCAATTCAAATTAATTGGAGTAACTTACTTTAAAAGCCCTGAAATTATCTGTGAAGGGGATGCAAACTAGACTGTGAAATGCAAAACTGCCCGGAACAAATGTGATACGTAATGCTATTGCCCAAAGGATCCTCCTTTCCATTTCTATCCCACACCTGTCCCAGGGGAAGAGTCAAGTCTGTGCTTCCAGAGACTTTTATAGGACAACACCTGGACCGTGGGCTGTGGACCGTGGAAGGCTAAAACCCGCAGTAAGCCAGATCACCAACTGCTGCTTTAAAACACGCAATAACTTTTTAAAAAATAGATATAAATTGTATTGTTCTTCCTTATACTTGTTATTCGGTTCCACACGTGACAAAACCTCAAATAACTTTGAGATAAACTTTTTTTTTTTTTTTTTTTTTTTTTTTTTGAGATGGAGTCTCGCTCTGTCCCCCAGGCTCCTGGAATACAACGGTTCACTGCAACCTCTGCCTCCCAAGCTCAAGCGATTCTCCTGCCTCAGCCTCTGGAGTAGCTGGGATTACAGGCGCGTGCCACCACGCCCGGCTAATTTTTGTGTTTTTAGTGGAGACGGGGTTTCACTATGTTGGCCAAGCTGGTCTCAAACTCCTGACCTCAAGTGATGCGCCCACCTCGGCCTCCCAAAGTGCTGGGATGACAGGCATCAGCCAAGGAGCCCGGCCGAGATAAACTTTCTTTAAATCATACTATGCTTAAATCGATAATATCTAAACATAATTTTTTTTTTTTTTTGAGATTAAGTTTCGCTGTTGTTGCCCAGGCTGGAGTGCAATGGCGCGATCTCGGCTCACCGCAACCTCCGCCTCCCGGGTTCAGGCGATTCTCCTGCCTCAGCCTCCCGAGTAGCTGACCACCACACCTGGCTATTTTGTATTTTTAGTAGAGACGGGGTTTCTCCATGTTGGACAGGCTGGTCTGGAACCCCCAACTTCAGGTGTTCCACCCGCCTCGGCCTCCCAAAGTGCTGGGATTACAGGCGTAAGTCACTGCGCCCAGCAATTTTTTTTTTTTTTTTTTTTTTTTAAGATTAGGAAACAGACGTCAGAAGCAGCCAAATCAGGTCTGTAAGGTGGATGCCTAATGATTTCTCATTGCAACCCACTGTTGCACAACTGCTGTTGTTTAATTAGAGGAATGACCAGGAACATTGTCATGGTAGAGAGGGACGCTGGTGAAGTTTCCCTGGACATTTTTCTGCTAAAGCTTTGGGTAACTTTCTCAAAAATGCTCTAAAAATAAATAAATGTTATTCTATGTCCCTCTAGAAAGTCGACAAGCAAAATGCCTTGTGCATCCCCCACCGCCAAAAACAAACAAACAAACAAAAAAAAACTATTGCCATGACCGTTGTTCTTCACCGCTCAGCTTATTTTAATTAATTAATTATTGAGAAAGGGTCTCACTCTGTTGCCCAGGCTGGAGTGCAGTGGTGCAATCATGGTGCACCACAACTTTTACCTCCTGGGCTTAAGTGACCCTCCTACCTCAGCCTCTCAAGTAGCTGGAACCACAGGCACACAAGACCATGCCTGGCTAATTGTTTTGTAATTTTTTGTAGATACAGAGTCTCCTTATGTTACCTAGGCTAGTCTTGAACTCCTAGGCTCAAGCAATCATTCTGCCTCCATCTCCCAGAATGCTGGGATTACAGGTGTGTGCCACAGAGCCAAGGTTCACTGGTCAGCCTTTTGCTTTGACTGGACTATTTCCACCTCTTGGTAACCATTACTTTGATTGTGGTTTTTTCAGCATTGTACTGGTAAAGCCATGTTTCATCTTCTGTTAAAATTCTCCTAAGCTACCTGGAGTTCACACAGCTGCACTATTCCTTTATTTTTTTATTATTATTATTTTTTGAGACAAAGGTTCACTCTGTTGCCCAGGCTGAAGTGCACTTGTGCAATCTCGGCTCACTGCAACCTCCACCTCTTTGGTTCAAGTGATTCTCCTGCCTCAGCGTCCCAAGTAGCTGGGATTACAGGCATGTGCCACAATGCCTGGCTAATTTTTTTTGTATTTAGTAGAGATGGGGTTTCATCATGTTAGTCAGGCTGGTCTCGAACTCCTGGCCTCAATTGATCCACCTGCCTTGGCCTTCCAAATTGCTGGGATTACAGGCATGAGCCACCTCACCCGGCCCTGTACCGTTCCATAGAAAGAGCTTGTGTATGGCCGGGTATGGTGGCTCATGCTTGTAATCCCAGCACTTTGGGAGGCCAAGGCAGATGGATTACTTGAGCTCAGGAGTTCAAGACCAGCCTGGGCAACATGATGAAACCCCATCTCTACCAAAAAAAAAAAAAAATAGAAAAAAATAATAAAGAGGAGGAAAAAATAAAGAGCTCATGTAGACCAGGTGCAGTGGCTCACACCTGTCCACCATTTCCCAACTGAGCTACTGCAGCTCCCTACTTCCTGGGAGCAAGCTACCTAGGAGACACTCCATCACCCCCTTCCCTGTTTTGGCTGGGCCACACCCCTGGCTACTTAAAGCCCGAAAACACAGTGCGTGAATCAACCTCGCTGGGTTTTGGACATGTAAGTTACCTGAGCTACCCACCACATATATACCTCTTCAACGTAACTCCTTGCTTGCTGTTGGACACTGGTGGGAACGGTGCATCTTATAGCCAGAGCTCTGTGTCACCCTGTAACATGAACTGCCCATTCTCACTCGGGTGCTCACAAACCTTACCAATAAAATTGGACAGGCTCAATAGAGCTCAACTATAAAATGGAACTGGCATATTCAAGATGAGGCACAGCAGAACCTCAAGGGACCAGTATACTCCATGAACAAATGCGTAGCTTACAAGAAGGGGTCAAACAGTCCTTAAAGGGTCCTCTGGCTCCTCTTGTGGCTATCTGGGACCCAAGATTCACATATATGCCCACCAAGTGTATGGCATGGTTTACTGATGTCTCTGCAAAACATAAACACACAGGGTCTACTGGGCTTCAGCCAGTGGATGGCCATTCTTGACTAAGACTAGACATAGACATTCTGCCTAATTAGCCAAACTGCATGCATTGGTAATGGCCCTGCAGGCCACGTCCACCACCATATCTTATCACATTTTCATGACTCATGAGCCATGCAGACTTGTGTGGAACCCTTTAATGCTGCAGGACAGCAGGGGCTCCTTTGGTTCACCCAATCTTCGAAACTGTTGTATGAAGACCTTTGTTTCAACTCCATCAATTTCCATTTCCATTTTACTCATCCCGTTTTTTTTTTTTTTTGAGACAGGGTCTCGCTCTGTCACCCAGGTTGGAGTGCAGTTGTCCAATCACTGCTCACTGCAGCCTCAACCTCCTGGGCTCAAGTGATCCTCCCATCCTGGCCTCCTGAGTTAGCTGGGACCACAGAAGTTCACCACCACACCTGACTAATTTTTGTATTTTTTTGTAAAACAGGGTTTCGCCGTGTTGCCCAGGCTGGTCATCCCATTTCTTAATTACCATCTAAAGATTTCCACTCTGCTGGGAGGAGAGCCATGACTCTCCCCTACCTTTCCCTGCTTAGTTTCATTTTATGAATGCTTTTTTTTTTTTTTTTTGAGACGGAGTCTTGCTCTGTCGCCCAGACTGGAGGAGTGCAGTGGCACGATCTTGGCTCACTGCAAGCTCCCCATTCCAGGTTCAAGCCATTCTCCTGCCTCAGCCTCCAGAGTAGCTGGGATTACAGGTGTGCGCCACCACACCCAGCTAATTGTTTTGTATTTTTAGTAGAGACAGGGTTTCACTGTGTAGGCCAAGCTGGTCTCGACCTCCTGACCTCAAAGGATCCACCCGTCTCGGCCTCCCAAAGTGCTGGGATTGCAGGTGTGAGTCACCATACCCAGCCTGTGAATGCTTGCTTTATTCACCTTTTTTCTTAATGATGATTTTAAAATTTCCACCTTCATGAGAGAAGTCCTTTGAATCTCAACTATTTTCCCCCATCCATTCTCTTCTTAATTAACTTGATACTGTTAATTGGCACTTGAAAGTTCCAACAGGAGATGTGGAGACAGCAAATTTGATAAGGCTTCCTGAGCTGTCTTCTGGTTTTGTAGAAGGAAGGTACCGTGGGATGTATACATTAAAGGAACAACCTTATTTTTCTCCCCTTCCTTGCTTGTAGTTCTCAAGAATAACTTCAGAATGTTATTCTGAAGGTAACACCCTGAAATATGAAGAAACTGGCCAAAGCAGCCGGGCTCCATTCCAGAGCCCCCTGCCCCCCTTTCAAGGAACAGGATGTCCTTCAGTGCTTTAGGGCGGCTCATCACCAGGCCATGTGCCATAAAACCTAGGGTGGGTGCTCTCTGGGGTCCCTCAGCATCAGTGCCGGTGGGACACCAGTAGATGAGACTCCATCTTCCCCAAGCAGTTTTCCTGAGCCTTGGGGGACCAGCTTGCAATGAATCAGTCCTAGGCTTCTACTGCCCCTTGTTGCCTGTCAGTAGTAAACTCACTTTATTGAACTTGTGTGCATGGGTTCTGTCTCACTGGAGTCAGACATTTGGTAACCAGTGCGAAGTGAACCTACTTCACAGGCAAGGAGAGTCTGTAATCCTCCTACACTTGGCAGTGGGAATGCACAATGGCACACCCACTATGGAAAACAGTATGTTGGAAAACTTCCTCAATAGGGTACCTACAAAACCTTACAGCAAACATCATATATCATGGTCAAAAAGTGAAAGTTTCCTTCCCAGAGTTGGGGACAAGGCAAAGACGTACACTCTTACCACTTCTATTCCACATAGTGTTAGCAATTCTTGGCTGAGGGTAGTGGCTCATGTCTGTAATCCCAACACTTTGGGAGGCTGAGGCAGGAGGACTGATTGAGTCCAGGAATTTGAGACCAGCCTGGGCAAGATGGGGAGACCCTGTCTCTACAAAAAAAAAAATTGAAAATTGGCTGGTGGCTGGGCGAGGTGGCTCACGCCTGTAATTTAAGCACTTTGGAAGGCTGAGGCAGGAGGATCCCTTGAACCCAAGCGTTCAAGACTGCAGTAAGGTCTGACTGCACCACTGCACTCCAGCCTGGGTAACAAAGCAAGACCCCATCTAGAAAATAATAATACTAGTAATTGAAATAAGAAAAATAATAGAGACCAAAAAGGAAGGCATAATAGTGCACACGATGTGATGGTTGTGGTAAGCTAATGACCCCCACCCCCAAAGATACACATGCAAAGGATTTCCGTATCAATAGCCCTATACCCTGTATTACATGGTATCTCAAATCAGAGTTTGCAGATGTGATCTGGCTCAGGATCTTGAGATGGCAGAATATCCAGGATTATCTGGTTGAAGCAACATAATCACAAGAGTCCATATAGGAAAAATACAGGTGGACTTAGAATCACAGAGAATTGACAATGCTTGCATAGCAAAGAGACAAAGAGATTTTATGACACTACCTTCTGGCTGTGAAAACGGAGGGACGTAGACCATGAGGTAAAGGATCTAAGTGGCCTCTGGACCTAGCAGGGATAAAGAAATAAACTCTCCCCTAGAGAGTCAAGAAGGATCATAGTTCTGTAAACCTGACTTCTGACCACCACACATTAACAGCATAAATTTGTGGGTTTTTTTTTTTTTTTTTTTTGAGACAGAGTCTTGCTCTGTCGCCGAGACTAGAGTGTGGTGGCGTGAACTTGGCTCACTGAAACCTCCACCTCAAGCAATTCTCCAGCCTCAGCCTCCCGAGTAGCTGGGATTACAGGCACGCGCCACCGCACCCAGCTAATTTCTGTAGTTTTAGTAGAGATGGGGTTTCACCATCTTGGCCAGGCTGGTCTCAAACTCCTGACCTCATGATCCACCTGCCTCAGCCTCCCAAAGTACTGGGATTACAGGCGTGAGCCACCATGCCCAGCCTAAATTTGTGTTGTTTTAAGCCACTCACTTTGTGGTAATTGTTACAGCAGCAATGGGAAATTAAGTTTATGTAGAAAACCCTAAGAAATCTAAAAAATCTGGAGAACGAGATTTTAAGGAAATAGACTACCAAATTAACATACAAAAACTACTTTATTTCTATATACTAGCATTTAATACATGGAAATTGAAAATAAAATACAATACTCCCCTGGTTTGAATATCCCCAACAAAACTCATTTGGAAACTTGATCCCCGGTGTGGCCATATTGAGAGGTGGGGCCTTTAAGAGGTCATTGGATCGTGAGAGCTCTGCTGTCATGAATGAATCAATCCATGCACAGATTAATGGACTGTGTTATCATGGGAGCAGAAGTGACGGTTTTATAGGAAGAAGAGAGACCTGAGCAAACAGCATACTCAGTGCTCTCACAATGATGTGCTACATTGCTTCAGGATGCTGCAGAGTGTCCACCAAGAAACCCTAACCCGCATTGACCAAAGGTCAAAAAATGTCTAGTAAGGAGACCTTTTATTTCTTACACAGGGTTGCAGCCTGCAGGCTGGGAAGCATGGTCTCTACCAGAAACAACGCAGGCAGTTCAGAGGAGGAAAGTTGCGGCAGGAATTTATACTGAATAGCAATATGTTGGATATTAAGTAAACATACTCAACAGGTTATGGGAGAGTCATGCGTGTGTGATAAGCAAACATACATGTTCCTAGTTTATCTACCAGAACAAAATAAAATTCTCATTTTCTATATTCACTCTTAAGAGGAAACTCATGAACATTAATCTTTTCAAATTATATCAGTATTCCAAGAACATCATGAAGGAGGTTTTATCTTTATTCTCCACTTTTTTTTTTTTTTTTTTTTGAGATGGAGTTTTGCTCTTGTTGCCCAGGCTGGAGTGCGATGGCGTGATCTCAGCTCACTGCAGCCTCCACCACCTGGGTTCAAGCCATTCTCCTGCCTCAGCCTCCCAAGTAGCTGGGATTTACAGGCATGCGCCACCACACTCAGCTAATGTTTTTGTATTTTTAGTAGAGACGGGGTTTCACCATGTTGGCCAGTCTGGTCTTGAACTCCTGACCTTAAGTAATCCACCTGCCTCAGCCTCCAAAATTGTTGGGATTACAGGCGTGAGCCACCATGCCCAGCCAACGTTTTTTTTTTTTTTTTTTGAGAACGAGTTTCGTTCTTGGTGCCCAGGCTGGAGTGTAATGGAATGATCTCCATTAATGGAACCTCTGCCTCTTGGATTCAAGCGATTCTCCCGCCTCAGCCTCCCAAGTAGCTGGGACTACAGGCATGCACCACTAAGCCCAGCTAATTTTGTATTTTTAGTAGAGATGGGGTTTCACTATGCTGGCCAGGCTGGTCTCTCCTGACTTCAGGTGATCTGCTTGCCTTGGCCTCCCAAAGTACAGGGATTACAAGTGTGAGCCACCGTGCCTGGCCTGATTTATATTTCTCACATTCTTACTATGTATTTTTACTTCATGGAAACCAAGATGCATAGCATGGGTCTTATTTGGCACACAAGAAACTGATGTGGAAATATAATAATGTGGTGCATATGCATCAATGGCAATGCAGATTTTGGGGTGTAAGAATGTGAAATTAACTTTCAGTAAGATTTTCATTATACCCCAATAAGTATCCTAAGCCACAGTGTGGGGCACGTAATTCAAGCACAAAATGAGGTTATAGGTTTCCAAAACTGTGTTATTTGATTTCACCATGAAAAAAATTGTTCTTGATCGCTTAAGAGCCTAGTGGTGCACTGCTATTGTGTTATGGAATATCCTACTGAGACAGGATAAAACTATGTTGGCAGAAAGAACGTGATTCATTCATAGAGAAAAACCATTCTATTTTATTAGTTCAAACATTATATCTATGATACATTCTGAATAAAACATTAGCAAAATGTGCTTCAAGCAGATAATGTGAGTTCTACTAAAGAATATGTTACTCTACTTCTGTTGATTAAACTCTTCACTCTGACAACTACTCTGTCTTCAGTTTCTTTCTTTTTCTTCTTTAGATGAAGTTTTGTTCTTGTTGCCCAGGCTGGAGTGCAGTGGCATGATCTTGGCTCACCACAACCTCTGCCTCCTGGGTTCAAGCGACTCTCCTGCCTCAGCCTCCCAAGTAGCTGGGATTACAGGCACCTGCCACCACACCCGGCTAATTTTGTATTTTTAGCACAGATGGGGTTTCTCCATGTTGGTCAGGCTGGTCTCGAACTCCCGACCTCAGGTGATCCACCTGCCTCAGCCTCCCAAAAGTGCTGGGATTACAGGTGTGAGCCACTGGCGCGGTGGCCTCTCTCTTCAATTTCAAAACAAGATCAATTTTTCATCACTCTTTGCTAAACAACAGGTATTGCTCTTTGATGGATAAGAGGGCGACCTTTTCCCCTGCAGTATTTCTACCACACAATCAGTGTCTAATTACCTATTACTCTCCTCCCACAAAAATCCCAATGTCCTAAGGTCTTGGCCTGCTCCATTTCATGTTCAGTTGATAGACCATTTCTTTCCTCTAAGCCACAGTACTCTCCTGGTAGGAGAAAGGCACCCTGAACATTATCAGAATGGTGAGTGACATCATAGTTTTACATTGTTTTTCGCCACTCCCAAATGCTAATTCAGATGATACTGAATTTTAAAAGCAAAGTCCTCCTTCTTCACAAACTGGATAGAAATAATCCTTCACCCAATCAATAATCAATGATCTTCACCCAATCAACGATCCTTCCATCCCAATGATCTTTCCAAGAAAGCACCATGGAAGGTGTGTAAGGATGCACAATAAGATTTCAAAGTTCACATTGAAACTCAATAGTAGGCTTTCCAAAAAACCTTAAATAACTCAGTGAAACATTTCATAAGGTGAAGGTAACTGACTGCCTACAAATATCCTGCAACCTTTTCATATGTGAGTTAAAAATATATAATTTTTAGCATTTTTGGACTTGTGAGTATTCTACAGTGTATAATATCAAAGGCAAACAGGGAAACCAGAGACTGTTATTCCTCATAGGAATCCTCACTTACCATCAGTCACTGGGTAATGGCCTCAGGATACATATTACATTTGTTTCGTTTCATCAAAGATATAAATCTTGATGCCTAGTAACCTGCAAGGCCTGGATAGACCCTCTGCCACATATGTTTACATGATGTCTCTTGCTTATGGCCTCTCATATCTATTAATGCTTCAACTCATGAGGGATTGGCCACTGTCACTGCATTTGTAAGGATTCTGTCAAGAATGAATTAACTGATGTGAAAGGAGTGAACTGTACCTAATGACCTCACCACACTCATTTGTAAGGTTTCTCTCCGGTATGCATTCTGTGATGACTTGCAAGATTTGAACTCTGCCTGAAGACCTTGCCACACTCATTACATTTGTAACGCTTTTCTCCAGTGTGGATTGCCATATGGGTAGTTAGACTTGATCTTACCCTAAAGGCTTTCCCACACTCTGTACACCTGTAAGGTTTCTCCCCAGTATGAATTCTTCGGTGATTTGCCAGGTGCGCATTTTGAGTAAAGACCTTGCCACATTCATTACATTTGTAAGGTTTTTTCCCAGTATGGATTGCCTGATGGGTGGTTAGGCTTGAACGAACACTGAAGGCTTTCCCACACTCATTGCATCGGTAAGGTTTCTCTCCGGTGTGAGTCCTTTGATGATTTGCAAGGTGTGAGTTCTGAGTGAAGACCTTGCCACATTGATTACATTTGTAAGGCTTCTCTCCAGTATGGATGACCTTATGGGTAGTTAGGTTTGAATGCATACTAAAGGCTTTCCCACACTCATTACACTTGTAAGGTTTCTCTCCAGTATGAATTCGCCGATGAGTTGCAAGGTATGAATTGTGCCTAAAAACCTTGCCGCATTCATGACATTTGTAAGGTTTCTCTCCAGTATGTATTGCCTGATGAAAAGTTAGGCTTGAACGATCACTAAAGGCTCTGCCACAGTCATTACACTTGTAAGGTTTTTCTCCAGTATGAACTCTCCAATGCCTTGCAAGTTGTGACGTTTGAGCGAAGACTTTACCACACTCATTACACTTGTAAGGTTTCTCTCCAGAATGAATTCCCCGATGACTTCTAAGGTGTGATTTTTGAGTGAAGCTCTTGCCACATTCAATACATTTGTAAGGTTTCTCTCCAGAATGGATTGCCTGATGGGTAGTCAGACTTGAACGAACACTGAAGGCTTTCCCACACTCATTACACTTGTAAGGTTTCTCTCCAGTATGAATTCTTCGATGATTTGCAAGTTGTGAATTTTGAGTGAAAACCTTGCTGCATTCATTGCATTTGAAAGGTTTTGTTCCAGTATGGATGACCTGATGGGTAGCTAGGTTTGAATGCATACTGAAGGCTTTGCCACATTCATTACACTTGTAAGGTTTCTCACCAGTATGAACTCTCCGATGCCTTCCGAGGTATGAATTGTACCTAAAGACTTTGCCACATTCATTACATTTGTAAGGTTTTTCTCCAGTGTGAATTGTCTGATGGATTGCTAGGCTTGAACGAACACTAAAGGCTTTGCCGCACTCATTGCACTTGTAAGGTTTCTCTCCAGTGTGAATTCTCCAATGACTTATAAGGTGTGAATTTTGAGTGAAGAGCTTGCCACATTCATTACATTTGAACGGTTTTTCTCCAGTATGAATTAACTGATGGGTAGTTAGGTTTGAATGTCCTCTAAAGGCTTTTCCACACTCATTACACTTGTAAGGTTTCTCTCCAGTATGAATTCGCCGATGAGTTGCAAGGTATGAATTGTGCCTGAAGACCTTGCCACACTCATGACATTTGTAAGGTTTTTCTCCAGTATGGATGACCTGATGAATAGTTAGATTTGAACGAACAGTAAAGGTTTTGCCGCACTCACTGCATTTGTAAGGCTTCTCTCCACTATGAATTCTCCTATGACTTGTAAGGTTCGAATTCTGAGTGAACGCCTTGCCACATTCATTACATTTGTAAGGTTTTCCACAACTGTTTGCTTTTCGTCTTTGTGTGAGTAATGAAAAACGGTTAAGTTCATGATATTTTTTAGACCTGTGGGTTTGGACACTAGAAGGAATTTGTTGAAGTGGTGACACTGTGGACCCATTGTTGGTAGACTTCTCAACTTGATTACATTCATACATTTTCCCCTCACCGTGAAATAGCTGCAGTTCAGGCAGATGCGAATGAAAGCTTACTCCAAGCTGATTGTTCATAAGCTTGTTTTCTATGTCTCTTCTGTCGCGTTGATCTCTTTTACCTTCTTTCTGGGCCATAAGCACTCCCTTGTAATTTCCTGTGTCATCTCTCCATTGACACTCAAAATCATGCACATTTTTCTGGGGTTCCTTGAAGGAAAAGTCTTCAATGTCAGGGCTTTCGTGTCTTTCCAACACCACTGTGTGGAATACTGCTTCTGTACTGCTCTTCTCTTTTGGTAGCAAATCCTTGATTGTACATTTAGGAGGGATATCTACAAGATATAAAGAACCACATAATTTCCAATTAATTACAGTATAGAAATAAATATTTTACATTGAAAACATATTCCACCAAAAGTAATACTTATATTGAACAGACTTTGGAACTTCAGAACTGTGAATTTCAATTGTTAGGAACAAAAATGTTTTTTTTTTTGAGACGGAGTCTCGCTCTGTCACCCAGGCTGGAGTGCAGTGGTGCGATCTTGGCTCACTGCAAGCTCTGCCTCCCGGGTTCACACCATTCTCCCGCCTCAGCCTCCTGAGTAGCTGGGACTACAGGCGCCCGCCACCACGCCTGGCTAATTTTGTTTTTGTATTTTTAGTAGAGACGGGGTTTCACCGTGTTAGCCAGGATGGTCTCGATCTCTTGACCTCATGAGCCGCCTGCCTCGGCCTCCCAAAGTGCTGGAATTACAGGCGTGAGTCACTGCGCCCAGCCAAAAGTAGTATTTTTTAACAAAGAAAATGCAGTTACATGTAATTCAAATATTTGGGAAGGGCTGGCTGTTGTGGCTCATGCCTGTAATCCCAACACTTTGGGAGCCTAAGGTGGGAGGATCACAGGAGGCCACGAGGTTGAGACCAGCCTGGGCAACATAGCAAGGCTCCATCTCTAGAAAAACAAAATAATTTAAAAATTAGGCCAGGCGTGGTGGCTCATGCCTGTAATCCCAGCACTTTGGGAGGCTGAGGCGGGTGGATCATGAGGTCGGGTTTGAGACCAGCTTGGCCAACATGGTGAAACCCCATCTCTACTAAAAATACAAAAATTAGTCAGGCGTGGTGGCATGCGCCTATAGTCCCAGCTTCTCAGGAGGCTGAGGCAGGAGAATTGCTTGAACCTGGGAGGCAGAGGTTGCAGTGAGCCGAGATCGTGCCACTGCACTCCAACCTGGGCGACAAAGCAAGACTCCGTCAAAAAATAAAAATAAAAAAATTAGTTTGGCATGCTGGCATATGCCTGCAATTCTGGATACTCAAGAGGCTGAGGGTGCTGGGTGCGGTGGCTCACACCTGTAATCCCAACACTTTGGGAGGCCGAGGCGGGTGGATCACCTGAGGTCAGGAGTTCGAGACCAGCCTGGTCAACATGGCGAAACTCTGTCTCTGCTAAAAATATGAAAAATTGGCTGGGTGTGGTAATGGGCACCTGTAATCCCAGCAACTTGGGAAGCTGAGGAAGGAGAATTGCTTGAACTCAGGAGGTGAGGTTGCGCCACTGCACTCCAGCCTGGGCAACAAGAGCAAAACTCCGTCTCATTAAAAAAAAAAAAAAAAAAAAAAAAAGAGGCTGAGGCATGAGGATTGCCTTAGCCCAAGAGTTCAAGGTTACAGTGAGCTATGATTGTACCACTGCACTACAGCCTCAGAGACAGTGAGATGTCTTAAAAAATAAAAAAATAAAAAAAATCGGGGCAGCCTAGATTCAAACTACCTATGACCAAAACACTCACACTGTGAATCCTATGTTAGCCATCAGAGGATTATTTTTCCACCATGACCTCACGGCACATACCAATTGGCCAAAAACATATGGCTATCTCAATTGAAGAAAAATAAGTTATACACATTGAAAGCATATTCATTATGTACAAATACATACTAAAGTACAACATAATATATTATAATGGCAAAGAGCTCACAGGAAACATAATTAAGAAGCGGGAATTTTGAACCGCAAAACCATAATAGCACTAGGAAAATGAACATTCAATAAAACTATGTCAGAAACAAATGTGTTGAAATACTTGTTATGTAACTATCTATATCCACACAGAGCAGATAATTTTGCAACATTAGTAAGTGGTACATGACAGTTATATTTCTTTCTTTCTTTTTTTTTTTTTTAGACAGAGTCTTGCTCTGCTCCCCAGGCTGGAGTGTAGTGCTGCGATCTCGGCTTGCTGCAACCCCCGCCTCCAGGGTTCAAGTGATTCTCCTGCCTCAGTCTCCCGAATAGCTGGGACTGCAGGCATGTGCCATCACGCCTGGCTAATTTTTGTATTTTTAGTAAAGACAGGATTTCACCATGTTGGTCGGGCCGGTCTCGAACTCCTGACCTTGTTATCTGCCTGCCTCTGCCTCCCCAAGTGCTGGGATTATAGGCGTGAGCCTCTACACCTGGCCTGACAGTTATATTTCACAATACATGCTGAAAACCATAATGTATTCATTTTATGAAAATCAACTAATAAGATATTCTAGCAGCCTATAATAAAATGAATTGAGAGAATTAACTGCATATATAAAATTTTCTTGTTTAAGGCCATGTGTGGAAACTTAAAAAAAAAATTATTGGCCAGGTGCAATGGCTCATGTCTGTAATCCCAGCACTTTGGGAGGCTGCAGCAGGTGGATCACCTGAAGTCGAGAGTTCGAGACCAGCCTGACCAACATGGAGAAACCCCATCTCTACTAAAAATACACAATTAACCAGGCATGGTGGCGCATGCCTGTAATCCCAGCTACTCGGGAGGCTGAGACAGGAGAATCTCTTGAACCCAGGAGGCAGAAGTTGCGGTGAGCCGAGATCGCACCATTGCACTCCAGCCTGGGCAACAAGAGCGAAACTTCATTTAAAAAAAAAAATTATTGACCGTGGAATAATAAACAGTTTTGTCTTAAGAGAAAGAAGGATTTTTATTTAGAACCAACACAATAAGAACTGGAATATGATTTTTTTAAAAATTCTATATTGACAAATTATAGTTATATATATATTTACAGGAAACAAACTGATATTCTGTTATAGGTATACAATGTGGACTGATGGAAACAAGCTTATTACCATATAAGTCATCTCAAAAACCTATCATTTACTCCTAATGTTTTCACCCAGTGACCAACATCTCCCTATTCCCTCCAGTCCCCAACCTGTGGTAACCCACACTCTACTCTTTGCTGCTATTAGTTTTATCGGTTTAGATTCCAAATGTAAGTGAGAACATGCAGTACTTGTATTTCTGTGCTGAAGCCTGGAAAAACAGAATACGCACCCCATGTAAGACTGAGGATCAATGACAGAAGGATTTTGTTAGGTGTCTTTACGGTTATGCTGAGAACAATCTCAGAAGATAGAACCCACTCGCTTATCACACACCCCCATGAAGAGTGGCAAAAGCAGAATGGAAGAAATGGCCGAGGGACCTCGACAGGCGGAGACGGCTGGAGACTCTTCCATGAGGTTTGGGGCAGCAGATGCCAAGGAGCAGCAGCCAATGTTTCCATCTCCTGAGCAGGTCTTCCACGCACAGGAAACGGGGTGGAACATAAACAGGTCTAGACGTCAGGACTAAGGACTATGGAGGCTTCCCCTCTGACCCATATGGACTAAGAACTGAGCACCATATGGAATGAAATACAGAGGGAGAGACCAAGAAAGAAAGCAGTTTCTTCAAAAGGAACCATAGAGTTCAAATGACAGGGTGTTGTCCATCATGATGAAGACTTGGCCTCTATCTCTAAGGCAACTTATTTTCCCAAAGAACTCTCTCATCTGCAGAGAGTTTCCCACTTTATTTATTTATTTATTTTGAGACGGAGTTTCGTTCTGTCCACCCAGGCTGGAGTGCAGTGGCACGATCTTGGCTCACTGCAACCTCCACCTCCCGGGTTCAAGCAATTCTCTTGCCTCAGCCTCCTGAGTAGCTGGGACTACAGGCACACGCCACCATGCCCGGCTAATTTTTTTTTGTATTTTTAGTAGAGATAGGGTTTCACAATGTTGGTCAGGCTGGTCTCGAACTCCTGACCTCAAGTGATCTGCCCGCCTTGGCCTCCCAAAGTGTTGGGATTACAGGCGTGAGCTACTGTGCCTCCTCCCACACTCTAGTTAATGAGTGGTCTTCTCTCTGCCCATCTGAGCTCTTACCTGTGACCACACCTTTGACACATTCCCGCATTCTTGGTTTTCTTGCTATTTTCACACAGCTCTTCACAGTCCAGGGCTCTTTCCCTTCCTCCAACATGGAGATAATATTCATATCAAAATGACACAGTCCTGTTTATAAAAAGAAAGGATCACAATCTGCCGGGGCTCTTCCAGAATCCCAGCCCTATGTTTACATGAGAGGACATTATATGTGGATCTAAGAAAACTTCAAAAATTCATCCACTGGGCCAGGTGCAGTGGCTCATGCCTGTAATCCCAGCACTTTGGGAAGCTGAGGCGGGTGGATCACAAGGTCAGGAGATGGAGATCATGATGGCTAACACGGTGAAACCCTGTCTCTACTAAAAACAAAAAAAAATTAGCCAGGTGTGGTGGCGGGCGCCTGTGGTCCCAGCTACTCAGGAGGCTAAGGCAAGAGAATGGCGTGAACCTGGGAGGCAGAGCTTGCAGTGAGCCTAGATCACGCCACTGCACTCCAGCCTGGGCGACAGAGTGAGACTCCACCTCAAAAAAAAAAAAAAAATCATCCACTGAATGCCCCCGTCTGAATACCCAGGAAACATGGTACATGCTGATAGAAGGCTCTATTCCACCAACAACTTAACCCAAAGCAGAGAGGCAGAAAACAGGAAATCTGACATTTCAAAAGTCTAACACAACGTATTATGCATACAAAAGTTCTGAAACCTCAAATGATGAAGTACAAAGGAGGCAGAACATCTGAGAAAGGGGAAGATTAAAGTCCAGGTTTCCTATGATTAAGCTTTCCATTTCAGAGTCAACAGGACTTCAATCTCAGTCAAGCAATGCAGGGGCTCTCCAGGGACTCGTAAGGGAAAATGCAACAATAGACAAGAAGAGATCTTGACTTCTGGAAGAAAGTCATCCTCACCCAGAGAAACAAGGTTCCAGTAGTTCTCCAACATCACGTCCCTGTATAAAATCCTCTGAGCAGGGTCCAGGCATTTCCACTCCTCCTGAGAGAATTCTATGGCCACATCCCTAAATGTCAACCGTACCTAAAATGAAAAACACATTTCACCAAGTGGCTAAGGGGAGAGTTCAAAATTTCACATAAAAGGAGAAGAGGAGAAAACTGTGAGAATAGGTTAAATTGAAGTGGGTGAGCTGACAGATCCAGATTGTGACAATGTGACATACAGATTTGGTCTTCATTACCCTCTCCTGACATAACAGCTCACTTGAAATCAGTGGAGTGATAAGTATCTTTTTGTACATTAATGGGATAATTGGTGGCTGGAGCACCTAGGTAGCTTCAGGATGGAGGGCGGTCACTGGAACTAAGGCTCATCGGGTGGTCACTGGAAAGGCTGAGGCTCGGTTAGACTAAGCCTCTGTCCTCTCGGGAGGGCAGAGGGAATGAAGGTTCAGTTGATCACCAATGCCAATAATGGAAGCAAGGCCTCCATAATGGGGCCTCCATGAAAACTCAAAAAAGACAGAATACATGAGAGAATACATCCCAGCTCCTCACTCCTTTCCCATATCTCAACTAATAGATCACTTCCATCTAGATGTTCATCTGTGTGCTTTGTAGCATCTTCTATAATAAATGGATAAATATAAGTGTTTCCCTGTGTTCTGTGAGCCACTCAAGCAAACTAATCATTTCCAAGGAGGGAGTCATCAGAATTCACAATTCACAGCTAGTCATTGAGAAGCACAGGCCACAACTTGTGTTTGTGACTGGCATTAACGTGTGTGCGCTGTTGTGGGATTGAGCCCTCAGCCTATGGGAGCTGACCCTATATCCAGATAGACAGTGTCAAAATGGAATCAAATATGAGAACACCCACTTGGTGTCTGTTGCAGAACTGTTTATTTGATGTGTAGAGGAAAACCCAATACATCCAAAATCACAGAAGTCTTTGTATTATGGAAGCAAAGCAGGAGAAACTGAGTCTGTTTTTCCCATATTTTCCTCACATTAAGGACTTTTGAGCAAGTTATGTCTCCCTAATTCTTATTATTCTTTTACCTAAGAGGTTGTGATATCCTCTATATCAGTGTCGATTTCTCAGTTTTATGGTCAATAAGCATACAAATAAAAAACTGAAAACAAGGTTATCTCTATGAAGTGTTAGATATTATGTTTGACATACTGAGTGATATTCAATATCTACATGAACTAAATAAGCACAACTGATATCTTAAGAAATGATAATGCGGCCGGGCGTGGTGGCTCACGCCTGTAATCCAGCACTTTGAAAGGCCGAGGTGGGTGGATTACTTGAGGTCAGGAGTTCAAGACCAGCCTGGCCAACATGGTGAAACCCGTCTCTACTAAAAATACAAAAATTAGCCAGGCGTGGTGGCAGGCGCCTGTAATCCAAGCTACTCGGGAGGCTAAGGCAGGAGAATCACTTAAACCCAGGAGGTAGAAGTTGCGGTGAGCCGAGATCATGCCACTGCACTCCAGCCTGGGTGACAGAGTGAGACTCCATCTCAAAAAAAGAAAACTGTACAGAAGTGATGCTGTCTATAAGACAGAGGAGTAGGAAGTCCCAAGCACTATCCATGGAGACACAGATTTAATAACACTACATGGACCAAATTGTCTTTGTGGGAAATCTGGCAACCACATCAGAGGTCAGAACTCTTTTGAAACACCTACTCACCTGAGGCCCTACCCTGGCATGATGTAGTATCACTGTGAGAAAACCACACTTCCATTTTCTCCTGGGGAGAGAAAGTATGGGAATATCCATCTAACATTCTGACTTTTTTTTTCTCTTTTTTCCTGTAACACAACACAAGGCTCATAACGTTCTGACTTTTCAGGGCACTGCTAAGGGACAAGTTTCTGTCTTGCCTGAATATAAACACTGAAGTAACAGGACCCCAGGTAAGGAAGCTACTGAGAACAAAGCCATCCGTCATAAACCAGAGCTTGTAGTAACGTACGCAGACATTAGGTGGCGGTGCAGCCCCCAGCTTACTAGGACACCAGAGAGGTTGCGGAACAGCCGGCAGACAACAGAGGCATTCCTGCATACAAACTGGCACAAGCTCTTTAGTTAAGCTACAATCAAAAAGTCCACGGAGGACGCATCCTTAGAAAAGGCTTGAAGGATCTCCAGAGCCTCTAGTCAGGATGACTGTAGCATGTCTTCCCTGAAGGAAGCCAGAATCAAAAACTACAAGTGGCTGATTAGTGAAATGCTGTGGTCCCAACAGGAGATAACGAGATATCAAAAGAAGCCAGGCACGGTGGCTCACACCTGTAATCCCAGCACTTTGGGAGCCGAGGCGGGTGGATCATGAGGTCAGGAGTTCGAGACCAGCCTGGCCAAAATGGTGAAATCCCGTTTCTACAAAAAATACAAAAATTAGCCGGGCGTGGTGGCGGATGCCTGCAATCCCAGCTACTCAGGAGGCTGAGACAGAGAATTGCTTGAACCCGGGAGGCGGAGGTTGCAGTGAGCTGGGATCGCACCACTGCACTTCAGCCTGGGTGACAGAGTGAGACTCCATCTCGAAAAAAAAAAAAAAAGCAAAAGAAAAAAAGAAACATGGACCACATGCAGCAACATATTAAATCACCACAAAGTAATACTAAAGAAGCAGATATATATATATACATTATCAAAGAAATAACAATGACTCCTAAAGTCGCTCAATGTATTAAGACAGTACTCATAAACAACTTCAGAAAATCAGAAAAACAATAAATATGAGATTATCAACAAAGAGATAAAAACTATGAAGAAGAAACAGAAATTCTAGAGCTGAAAAACATAACTGAATTAAAAAACACACTAGAGCCAGGCGTGATGGCTCACGCCTGTAATCCCAGCACTTTGGGAGGCTAAGGCGGGCGGATCACGAGGTCAGAAGTTTGAGACCAGCCTGGCCAACATGATGAAACCTCATCTCTACAAAAATACAAAAACTTAGCTGGGCATGGTGGCGGGCACCTGTAATCCCAACTACTCGGGAGGCTGAGGCAGAAGAATCGCTTGGACCCAGGAGATGGAGGTTGCAATGAGCTGAGATCACACCACTGCACTCCAGCCTGGGAAACAAGAGTTGCCACCTCAGGGGAAAAAAAAAATACACAAAATTAGCTGGGTGTAGTGGCATGAGCCTGTAGTCCCAGCTACTCAGGAGGCTGAGGCAGGAGATCATTTGAGCCTAGGAGGTTGAAGGTACAGTAAGCTATGATCATGCCACCATATTCCAGCCTGTGCTACAAAGTGAGACCCCATCTCTAAAAAAAATAAATAAAAGGAGAAAATGAAATAGAAGAATGATGAAGATAGCCAGGCATGGTGATGTGTGCCTGTAATCCCAGCTACTCAGGAGGCTGAGGCAGAAGAATCAGTTGAACTCAGGAGGCAGAGGTTGCAGTGAGCCAAGATCACACCACTGCACTTCAGCTTTGGGTGACAGAGTGAGACTGCATGTCAAAAAAAAACAAAAGAAAAGAAAAGAAAAATGAACAAATGAACATAGCCTAAGGGAAGTGTGGAACACCATCATGTGTGTCAACTCCAATGTCAAAGTAAGAAGAAGGAGTATAAGAGAACTTAACCTACTGTGTCTGAGTGAAAAAAAAAAATCTGTATACTCTCATAAGTAGTAAGACAACTGCAGCAGTAATCAAAAAAAAAAAAAAATCCTAGAACAAAGACCAGGAACAAATGCATAACTCATAAGCACTGTACAATTCTACTCAATGTTTAATGAAGAATTAACAATTCTCAAACAATTCCAAATAAGTGAAGAAGAGGAAACAACAAAAAACAATTGTATGATACCACCCTTAGTCTGACACCACCCAAGCAAATATATGACAAGGAAACAAAAGTGTAAGATATTATTCGTGATAAACACTGATGCAAAAGCCCTCAACAAAATACTAGGAAACCAAATTGTAAAGACATTAACAGGATTATAGTCCATGACCAAGTGGACTACACACTGGGAAGACAAGAGTGGTTCAACAGAAGAAAGTCAATGTAATACACCACACTGACATGGTGAAGGACAAAAACCACATGCTCATCTCAATCGGTGCAAAAAAAAGTTATTTGACAAAATTCAACATAGTTCATGATAAAAATGCTCAACAATTCGGGCACGGTGGCTCACACCTGTAATCTCAGCACTTTGGGAGGCCAAGGCAGGTGGATCACCTGAGGTCAGGAGTTCAAGACCAGCCTAACCAACATGGTGAAACCCCGTCTCTACTAAATACGAAAAATTAGCCAGGCATGGTTGCACATGGCTGTAATCCCGGCTACTTGGATGGCTGAGGCAGGAGAATCTCTTGAACCCGAGAGGCGGAGGTTGCAGTGAGACTGTGCCACTGCACTGCGCTCCAGCCTGAGCAACAAGAGCAAAACTCCATCTAAAAAAAAAAAAAAAAAAAAAAAAAATAGGCTCAACCAATCAGTGAAACTTCAGAATATTAGATTTGGCAAAGATTTCTTGGCTATGACACCAAAAGCAAACACAATAGCAGCAAAAAAAAAAAAAGGGACTGCATCCAACCAAAAAACTTTTGTGCATCAACAGATGCTACCAAGAGTAAAACAGTATGCCTGTGACAAGTCCTAGCCAGAGCAATCAGGCGAGAGAAACAGAAGGCATTCAAACAGAAAGAGGGCTGCATGCAGTAGTTTGCACCTGTAATCACATCACTGTGGGAGGCCAAGGTGAGAGGATAGTTTGAGTCCAGGAGTTCGAGACCAACATGGGCAACATAGTGAGACTCTGTCTCTATTTTTTAGCAATGACAACAAACGAAAAGGAAAAGGAGGAAGTCAAATTATCTCTCTTTGAGAAGGATATGATTCTGTATCTAAAAAACCCTAAAGATTCCACTAAAAGACCCCTAGACCTGATAAATGACTTCAGCAAAGTCTCAGGATTTAAAATCAAGGTACAAAAATCAGCAGTACTTTTTTTTTTTTTTTGAGATGGAGTTCGCTCTTGTTGCCCAGGCTGGAGTGCGATCTTGGCTCACCACAACCTCTGCCTCCCCGGTTCAAGCAATTCTCCTGCCTCAGCCTTCCTAAGTAGCTGGGATTACAGGCATGCATCACCACGCCCGGCTAATTTTGTATTTTTAGTAGAGACTGGGTTTCTCCATGTTGGTCAGGCTGGTCTTGAACTCCCGACCTCAGGTGATCCGCCTGCCTTGGCCTCCCAAAGTGCTGGGATTACAGGCGTGAGCCACCGTGCCCGGCCCAGTCAGCAGTACTCTTAAACGCCAATAATGTTCAAGCTGAGAAACACATCATCAAGAATGCAATCCTATTAAAAATAGCCACACCCCCCAAAAAATGACTAGGAGTATGTCTAACCAAGGTTGTGAACTATCTTTATGAGAACTACAAAATACCAGTGAAAGAAATCAGAGACAACACAAACAAATGGAAAAGCATTTCATGCTCATGGGTTGAAAGAATCAATATCAATGAAATGTCCAAACTGCCCAAAGCAATCTATAGATTCAACAGTATTCCTATTAAATGACCAACATCACTTTTCACAGAATTAGAAAAAACTTCTAAAATGTATATGAAAGCAAAAAAGAGCTCAAAGAGCCAAGACAATCCTAAGCAAAAGGAATAAAGCTGGATGCATCACATTACCTGACTTCAAACCATATTGCAAGGCTACAGTAAACAAAACAGCATGGTACTGGTATAAAAACAGACACACATACCAATGGAATACAACAGAGACCCCTAAAATAAAGGCTCACACCTCCAACCAACTGATCTTCAACAAAATCAACAAAAATAAACAATGAGGAAAGGATACCCTATTCAATAAGTGGTGCTGGGAAAACTGGCTAAACATATGCAGAAGAATGAAACTGGATCCCTATCTCTCACCATATAAAAAAATTAACTTGAGATGGATTAAATACTTAATATAAGACCTCCAACTATAAAAATCCTAAAAGAAAACCTAGGAAATACTCTTCTAAGACTTTGGCCTAAGCAAGGAATTTATGAAGACCTCATAATATATGCAGCAAAATAAATGCAGCAAATAAAAGGAATTTATGAAGACCTCATAATAAATGCAGCAAAATAAAAAATAGACAAGTGGAACTTAAAGAGCTTGTACACAGAAAAACAAACTATCAACAGAGTAAACAATCTACAGAATAGGAGAAAATACTTGCAAACTACGCATCTGACGAATAACTAGTATCCAGAATCTATAAGAAACATAAGCAAATCAACAAGAAGAAGACAAATCACCCCACTAAAAAGTGGGAAAATAGCATAAACAGATACTTCTCAAAAGAAGCCGTACTATTGGCCAACAAGCATATGAAAAAATGCTCAACACCCCGATCATCAGAGAATGCAAATCAAAACCATAATGAGACACCATTTCATACCAGGCATAATGGCTATTACTAAAAAGTAAAAGAAAATAACAAATATTGACAAGGCTTCAGAGAAAAGGAAACACTTTTACACTCATACACTTATGGGAATGCAAATTTGTTCAGACCTTGTGGAAAGCAGTTTGGAGATTTCTCAAAGACTAAAAATAGAATTACAATTCAACCCAGCAATCCCATTACTGGATATGTACCCAAAGGAAAATAGATTGTTCTATCAAAAAGACACCTATATTCATATGTTTATTGCAGCACCATTTACAATAGCAAAGACATGGAATCAACCTTGGTGACCGTCAACAGTGAATCAGATAAAGAAAATATAGTAGACATATACCCTATGGAATATTATACAGCCATAAAAAAACAAAATCATGTCCTTTGCAACAACATGGATGCAGCTGGAGGCCATTATCCCTAGCGAATTAATGCACAAATAGAAAAACAAATACCGTATGTTCTCACAATGGCAGCTAAACACTGGGTGCACACAAACACAAAGATGAGAACAACAGACACTGGGGACTCCAAAAAGGAACAGGAAGGAAGAGGGGAAGGGCTGAAAAACTATCTATCGGGTACCATGTTCACTACGTGGGTGATGGGATCTTTGGAAGACTAAACCTCAACATCACAAAATATACCCATGGAAGAAACCTCACGTGTACCCCCTGAATCTAAAATAAATAGTTTAAAATGAATCAAATAAAAGTACGTACCAATGTACACACAAAAATTCAAATCCATGAGACATATTCTGTGGAAAAATGAAATTGTTTTTCCTACTATAATCTCAGAAAATGCTTCTAAAATCAGATATGGCCAGGTGCAGTGGCTCATGCCTATAATCCCAGCACTTTAGGAGGCCAAGGCAGGAGTACTGCTTGAGCTCAAGAGACCAGCCTGGGAAATACAATGAAACCTCATCTCTACAAAAAAAATCAAGCTGGGCATGGTGGTGCGTGCCTATAGTCTCAGTTACTCCAGAGGCTAAGGTGGGAGGATCACTTGAGCCCCAGAGATCAAGGCTGCAGTCAGCTGTGATGACACGACTGGACTCCAGCCTGGACAACAGAGTGAGAGCCTCTCAAAACAATAAACAAACAAATAATAAATAAACAGATGTATAGTTTTCCCCTATACCAGCAAGCAATCAATTGTGCAGCAGACACCGCCTGGGTGTCCTCCAACCCCAGTTCAGTTTCAACACCATCTACCTGGAGATAGTGGCAAATCCCACAGGTTGAGGGTTCAGTCCCACTTCGGGTGCCAACAGCAAGCCCCAGGTTGTTTTTCCTGTGCTTTTGACAGACTATTAATCAGGGTTCTTGTAACTCCCTCATTGGGTTCAATTAATTTGCTAGACCTCACAGACCTCAGGGAGACACTTTATGTACATTTACCCATTTATTATAAAGGATATTACAATGAATACATATGAAGAGATGCATACAGTGAAGTATTGGAAAAGGGGTTGGAACTTCCATGCCCTCCCTGAGTATGCCACCCTCAGGAATCTCCATGTGTTCACCTAACCTGAAGCTCTCTGAACCGTGTGCTTTTGTGTTTTCATAGAAACTTCATGAAGTAGGCATGATTAAACCATTGGCCACTGGTGATGATCAACTTAACCTTCGTCGCCTCTCCCCCTCCCTGGTAGCTGAGGAGTGGAGTTTAAAGCCCCAGTCTTCCAATCTTGCCTTGGATATTCTGGTGACTCAGGCCCCATCCTGAAGCTTGTTGGAGGCTGCCAGCTATCAGTCAATGCATCAGCATGCAAAAAGACAACACTTTGGAAACTCTATAGATTTTAGGAGCTGTATATGCCAGGAACTGGGTCAAAGACAAAGGCCATGTGAACAATCCACTGGTAGATAAAAATAAAGCATACCATTTCATTTCATAAGGCCTTCCAAAATAAGATAAACTGAACGAATAATTGAGAAAGGGGTAAGCAAAGAAAGATTATTTTTACAGTAGAATAACGTGTAATTGAAAGGAAGACAACAGTGCGTATATAAAGAATTAAACCAAGCCGGGCACAATGGCTCATGCCCATAATCTCAGCACTTTAGGAGGCACAGTCAGGAGGATGGCTTGGGCCCAGGAGTTTGAGACCAGCCTGGGCAACATAGTGAGACCCTGTCTCTACAAAAAACAAAAACATAAAAAATTATCTGGGTGTGGCAGCACACAACCGTAGTCCCAGCTACTCAAGAGACTGAGGTGGGACAATTGCTTGGGCCAAGGAGGTCAAGGCTACAGTGAGTCATGACTGTACTGTAACCAAGTACGCTCATTTTTCTAAGAAAAAGCGAGTGAGTTATTATTTTTTTCTCTTATTTTCTCCTTTCCCCATTTTCCCCTGTTCCCTACTTCCTACTTAGCCCTTTAGAAATACACTTATAACCTTTTACCTCCCCTTCAGCAGACACTCTCTACAGGGCAAGTTCATCTAACTATGTGCTTCGAGCTCCAGAGGGGAATCTCACTTGCCAGGTTACCTCGAGAAACAGCAATCAATCTACAACCCAAAGTCCTGCTACAAAACTCTCTCCCACCCGGAGAGTTTCAGCCACTTTTACAACCCAGTTCTGCCCACGAAGGCACCAGTGGCTGCCAGCTCAACCCCCTGGTACATAAGGCACGGAAGCAAGTTGGGGGACACCCACCTGCTCGCTTCCTCTCCTTAGTGCCATTCATGCCAAGCCCGCCTTTTAAAAGCGCCTGCTTTCTGCTCCAAAAGCAATGCAGTACCTTAAGGCAGGAAGCCTGTACTTCTTCCCCTAAGCTAGCTTTGGAATAAAAAGTCACTGTCTTTCTACCAGACCTTGCTCTTGTTAACTGGACTCTGCAAGCAGCGAGCAACTGAACCTGCATGTCAGTGACAGAGCCACCGTGCTCTGGCCTCGCTCCAGCAACAGGGTGAGACCCTGTCTCAAAAAATGTAGTAAAAGTTAAAAAGAAAATAAACCGCAGAATACAACACAGCTCCTGAATTCCAGGAACAGAAAATGGAGCAAAGTATAAAAATTAATTTCATATATACACATCCACAAAGTAATGCAACCCACTCAGACTTACAAGGAATAAGAAAATGAAAATAAAATGGGTTGCATTATCCCCGGATTTTCATAATATAGAATGAACACAGTGGCAAGTTTGCTTAATGAGGGGGAAATCTGACGTGGCATTGGTGGGAGAGGGCACCTCTGCACTTGGGGTAGGGATAGAATCTTGCCAGATCTAGCAACACAGGAAATGCGCCATCCTAGAAGAGATCACTCTTCCAATCGCCCAGCATGGAGGAACTCTCCACGATCTGTAGAGAAGTCGGCATGGTCACAGGCAGCCAGCGTGGCACCTTTTTTTTTTTTTTTTTTGAGACAAGGTCTTGTTCTATCACTCAGGCTGAAGTGCAGTGGCACTGTCATGGCTCACTGCAGCCTCAATCTCTGGGGCTCAAATGATCCTCCCACCTTGGCTTCCACAAGTGCTGGGATTACAGGTGTGAGCCACCATGCAGCACCCTGTGTGGCATTCTTTATAGAAGTGAGAAAGTTAAAAGATCCACCTGTCTTCATTCCCAGAATGCTCCAACAAGGATGTAGAAAAGTGAGCTCCTGTTTCCTAACACGAAAACATGTCAATGTTCAAAACTTGCAGGTTAACATATCACAACCAAACATTCACTGAGGAATTTGTTTAAATCTCATAAAGATGTCAAAATACATTTCTACAGGACTTGCACTGACCCTTCCCACAGAATTGAGAACAGTGGCTCCCCACTAAGATGTGAGGGAGGGTGGAAGGCTGGACAGGAAAAGGGATGCTTTACCTCTTGGCGCATAAATGTATCATTTCACTATAAAAGAAATATATACATGATGCCATGTTTAAAATAAAAGAAACAAAATGTTGACTCATAACTGGTAAAACAAAAATACAGTTCCATTCTCTCTAATGGCAAGGTTGTTCTGCTTATATGCCATTCTCACCTACAATACCCGACGGACAAAGGTTCTTGTAAGAACATCACAGTCTCCGTGGGATAGAGTTTCTGAGACTAGTTTAATGAATCTTGTTACACATTTGCGTTGATGTCATACATTAAATGGATGATGGAATGAAAGAATCATCTATCTCCAATGTCAGTGTCTAAACTTTCCATTCCGTTCTCAGTCTTTACGAGTTTGGAGTCGGAAACCCAATGACTCACTTGTTCAGCTTCAAATGCAGTTACCAATGAGGCAGGAAAGCTTTCCCCTTAGTGTTCTTTTCTATGCCAGTGAGCAGGTACATGTGCACAGTAACACCTGACTTCATGGGCAGCTTCTGTTATCATGGTTTACACAGCGCTGACAGTGCATCCAGATGCGACCCCTGAGCAATCCCTGCTGCCCAACAGCACTGACACCACGGGACCCTCACCCCATCTGCATCCATGTCTGGGTGTGGGCCCTTCCCAGGACCATGCCCAGTGCAGCCTCTTCCCAAGTTCATGTCACTGGATCACGGGAGATGGAATCTAAATGAGATGAGAGGGACTGAGGGAAGGCGCGGGTGAGTGCTAGCAAACATGTCAGGCAGGACGCTTCAGACTCAGAGAAGATTCGCAATGCCAGTGCCAGGCATTTCAGGAAGAAATAAAAGAACAATCCACCAGGAGTATCACTTTACCTGAGTAAGGGCCATCCCTGACTCCTTTTCTTTCCTCTTCCTCTTCTTCCAGACTTCTTCCTTGGGTAACATAAAAGAGTCTTTAGAAGTCAATACTGAATATCCAAAATATGCTGCTTAGGGCTGAGAATCTATACATCCCCTTCAAGTGCCACAGTCACACGCACAGAAGATCTCACCCTGTGGAAAGATGGTCCTCTGTGCCCCACTGCACCAGGGGGAATACGGGGACGAGAAACTCCTACAGGAAGAAGTGAGTTTCTGACCCCTTTCTTCAGAACCCACCCTCCTCCTGGAGAAGCCCACACACACACTGCAGCAGTGGGGAGCTGGGCTGGACTGAGCTCCTCTTTAGGACACAGACTCAGCCCTGACCAAACCCCATGCAGAACACAGCCTCCTTCACCTCTCTGTGGATCCCAGGCTGAGCTCAGCCTTCAGAAACAAAAGACAGCGATTGGTACTACGCTGGCTACAGAATAGAGTCAACTTTAAATATTACTCAGCTGGGCTCTAAAACACTGAAATGAAAATACATCAAGGGGGCACAAGAGATGTTTCTGCAAAACGCCTAGGCACTCTAATATGAAGCCAGGGTTGAGCTCCACTGAGGGGGCGAGCCCAGCACAGCCCCACCTTCTGGCTCTGCTCTCCTGTTGGGGACTTGTTCTCACCAGGATCCAGACTGGATATTGAAGGAGCAAAAAGAATCACACAGAACAGGCAACATGGACCAGAGGTGGGGGTGAAGGTGGGGCTGCAATGTCAAATAGGAGGCTGTGGGAGATCACAAACGTTTCCACGGAGGAAGCGATGTCAAAACAAAGACCTCAGGAAGAAAGGCTGCTTGTCACTTGCAGCTGAGAGGCCAGGGAGTTCTAGGCAGAGGGCCAGCCCACATGGAAGCCTTGAGGCAGGAGCAACCTTGGCTCCAGGAAAAGGAAAGGGGCCTGTGTGGCTGGAGCAGAGGGGGCTGGGAGGACACAGGAAGGAGGTGGCGTCCGAGAGGTCCTGAAGGTGCAGATCACGCAGGGAGAGGTCTTCAAACATTCTTTCTCCCATACGTCAGGAGAATTTATGAAACCATGTATTTCCTCACCTGTTTTAAGTAAATGCTTAATTTTTTCTTCATTTTACAAAGTAACACACTTACAACGTCGTATCTTACATATTTTAAACATGACAAGAAGTTCAGCTGAGCCCCAGGAAGTACAGGGTTGCCCTCAGCTGAGATGTGCAAGACTGCAGGGGTGAACGTGTTTGGAGGAGTTTGGGAAGTCACTTTTATTTAAATAATTAATTAATTAAGTTCTGAGAGAGTTTCACTCTTGTTGCCCAGGCTGGAGTGCAGTAGCGTGATCTCGGCTCACTGCAGCCTCCGCCTCCTGGTTCAAGCGATTCTCCTGCCTCAGCCTCCTGAGTAGCTGGGATTACAGGCGCCTGCCACCACACCCGGCTAATTTTTTGTATTTTTAGTAGAGATAGGGTTTCGCCATGTTGGCCAGGCTGGTCTCAAACTCCTGGCCTCAGGTGATCCACCTGCCTCGGCCTCCCAAAGTGCTGGGATTATAGGCATGAGCCACTGTGCCCAGCCAGGAAGTCACTTTTAGGCTTATGAAAATGGAGATGCCTGTTGGGACATCCCTGTAGAGAGTTTTGGAGACAACTAGACACAGGATTCTAGACCTCAGAGGAGGGTCTGCAGGGTACATGGGGCTGAGTATTAACAGGTGGGGCATAAAGCCATGAGATGAGAAGTACAGAAAGGCAGTGGGTGTGGACGGAGACAAGAAGAGGTGTAAGGACCGAGCCATGAGCACTTGCACATTCAGAGAACAAGAAAGTTCTGGAGACACCAGAAGAGGAAAGCAGAAAGTGATCAGAGTGGCAAGAAGATTGAATAGATTTGTAAAGGTTAACGGGGTGTCATAAAAGCCAAGATAACAGAAGAGGAAGTGATCGGCTGTGCTACATGCTACCGACAGGAAGAAAAAGATCAGGACAGGACATGAATTACGGCATTTAGGAACGGGGAGGTCGCTGATGACTGAAAAAGGAAGAATCGGTGGAATGCTGGATGTGAAAGCTAGATTCAAGCAACAATTCAAAGGTTTACGCAAGAATTGAAGACAAAGTGGCCGCACAAGGCTCACGCTTGTAATCCCAGTACTTTGGGAGGTTGAGGTGGAAAGACTACTTGAGCCCAGGAGTTTGAGACCAGCCTGGCCAACACAGCAAGATCCTGTCTCTATATTTTTATTTAAAAAAAAAAAAGAATTGAAGACAAAGTAAAACTAGTTTTTAGAATATTATGCTCTTAAATAGAGCATAAATAGGTACTTATTACAGAGGGAAATGTAGTTGAAAGTATTTTTTTGTCTTAAAGATGGAAGAGTAGAAGAAAAAAAGGCTTTATCACGCATTGGAGATCTGTTCAGAGAGGAAAAAAGTTGTTCATACTACTCTGACACTCAACACAGAATATTTCACCTCTAGTCACCAAAATGTGTGTCATTTTCCCCACAATGACAGGTTCTCCAGCAGACTCCCAGGTAGGGAGTCCTGCTGTTTTACTCAATTCTGACACCGTCTACAAAACAGAATCAGACACCACAGCTTGAGGGCTCAGTCGCACAGGACTGCCCTCGCTTCATATGCTGTACGCTCTGACTGACCCGGTCAATGTGCTTCCCTAACACTTTCCTTGAGTCTGAATAACTAGCTAGCACAGCTTTTCCATCTGGCTGTTCATCTGTGTCCTTTGCAACATACTTTATAATAAATGAGTAAGTGTTGTCCTGAGTTCGGTGAATGACCGTGGCAAATTACTACAACCTGAGGAGAGGGGTCAAGTGAATCCCCAATTTACAGTTGGTCGCCCAGAAGTTCAGGTCCCAACCTGCAACTTGTGACCGGCACTTGAAGTGGGGGTAGCCCTGTGGAACTGACCAACCAGTAAACAGCATCTAATCCTAATTCTAGCTGGACAGTGTCAGAATTGAGTTGAACTATAAGGTCATCCAGTTAGTGTCGGATGGAAAATGCATTGCTGGTGGGAAGAAGTTCCTCCACATTTTGGTGATGAGTTTTCTGTGTTGAGTGTTCACTATTACATTGACTGTACACTATTATATTGACTATAATCAGCATCATATAATACTAAATATTATGTAATCAGTATTACATTAACTCATGTTCTCGCCCCTACCCAACCCCATCCCAGGGAAATGGAGGAAGAGGGTGGCCCACAAATGAATGAGTCAAGTCACTGCCCTCTGGCTGAAAAGGTTGCAAGTGGAAGCTAACTTCTGATGCCATAATTATAAAATGCATAGCCTTATAGACAAGTTTTGCAATTCTCATCTTTATCTGTGTATTTTAAGCATATTTAAAATCTGTTAGATTATAAAGACAGAAATCAACATGTCACAACTAAATTACCCATATTCAATCAACTCACCACTCACCTGAACTAAGGTCCCCTCCTTCTTCCTTCCTGTGTGTTTCCCTCTCTCATTCTGTACATATCTCATCCTCACCTTCCCTCCCTGGCTCTTTTTTTCCGATGTTTCCCCCCAGGTTTCTGCTCCTCATTTTGAGCCCCTCTCCTCTCCTGCTCTTTCTCCCCTTCTTCCCTCCATTCCTTCTCTTCCGCCTGTTCTGCTCCATTCCTACAACTTCTTTCACCTCTTATTCCTTTCTGCCCCAACTTTTCATTGTCCCAATCCCAATCTCCACATATTTCTGCCTGTTTCTTCCCTCATCTTTGCTCCCCCTCTGCTCCCCCTATTAAATCCCCTCTTCCCTGTTACACCCCTTGTCCCCATTCTCTGGCACCCCCAGATCCAAAGCCTTCCCATACTGTGGTTCTCCCTCTGCTCTCCGTGTCACCAGCTGTCCCGTCTTGCTGTCCCAGCACCACATTGCTGTCTGCCCTGACTCCAAATCCCTCCTCCTCTCCCCCTCTCTCTGTCTGAGGAGCCTCCCCCTTTCTGCCCCGCTCCCTATCTTGCTGTCCTTCATCTCTCCGGAGACCCAGCTTTTCTCTATATTTCTCCAGTTGCTCCCTGCCCCACACTTTCTCAGCTTTGTCTTTCACTCTCAGTGTCTGTCTGCAAATTCCCCACCCATCCTCTGCGTTGCCATCTGTTCATGGTTCTCACCCGTCCTTCTCACTCCTTCTCAGTTTTTCTATTTCCTCTTTCTCCTGTCTCTCTTTCTCCTGATCCCCTGTGGCCATATATTTACAGGGAAGGGGATGGAATAAGATGCCCACCTACTGAAAGCACTTTTCTTAGTGGAGTGGAATCTGGGACAAAAGAACATTGGAGGTGAACAGACAGGCCCAAGTCACCTCCTTCAATGCTGGGTCAGAGGAAGCCATGCTTATGAGGGGGAGGCCTGCAGGATAGAGGGCAAGGCTCAATGAGAGCAAGATGGGCGGGTGTCTCAGGGGAGGGGTGGGATCTGTGGAATCCCAGGACCAGGGCGAGGACTCTCTTGCATCAGAGCTGCGGTGCTGCTGTGCAGACGCAATGAAGGTCGAGGCTTAGGGGACCCAAAGGGTGAATGCACCTCGCGGGTGAGGACCTTACAAGGCACAGGGTGGGAAGTGAGTAAAGGGTTTTAAGCAGGAAATGGCATGAAAGCTGTCTACATGGGCTGAAGGCAGAAATACTGCAAGCAGGACCTGTCTGTGTGGTTCAATGGGAAGTGACCCCTGACCTCTCATGGACACCTCTGAATTTACTTGGGAATGAAAGAGCCATGAGGGGATATTAAGGTCTATAGGGCCCGGAGTGACGGCTCATGCCTGTAATCCCAGCACTTTGTGGGCTGTAATCCCAGCCGAAGCGGAAGGATCACTTGAGCCCACAAATTCCAGACCAGCTCAGGCAATACAGTGAGACTTCCTCTCTACTAAATATATATTAAAAAAATTATTTAAACGTGGTGGTACACACCAGTGGTCCCAGCTACTCAGGAGGCTGAGGTGGGAGGATCGCTTGAGCCCAGGAGGTCCAGGCTGCAGTGAACTACAATCACGCATATATACATGTATGTCTCTGAGGACTCCTGCAAATCGAGTATGGATGTGCAGGAGCCTGGGAAGCCCAAGTTTAACCTAAACAGAGGGAAACTCACGTGTGAGGTCTTCACTCCAGGTGATCAGCTTCCAAAAGCTGCAAGAAGAGCTGGGTCCCCTGTAGGCAGAGAGGCCAGGAGTTGGGAGGTGCCTGAGGGATGAAGTGGGCGGGGGGCTTGGGGAAAGGGGGCGGTGCCTGCGCTCCCCTCCCTCTCACTCCCAGGAGTCTGTTTCCAGAGCTTTGGAGGAGAGACCTACCAGCGAGGCTGAAGCCACTCAGTGGGCTGGGAGCCGGGATCTCTCTAGGTCGTCAGGGGGCAGTGTTCGGATCCAGGAACGTTTCTGCAATTAAAATTAAGCATTTAAAGAAATGCTGTAACTGAATGAGATGCAAACTAGAATGTGAAATGCAAAATTTGAGCTTAGCAGGGAGTGTACAATTTCATGCTGATCAGCAGAACCTCCTTTCCATTTCTATTCCCCGCGCACTCAGGAAGGACAGCGTCAACCTCGGTTCCAGAGCAGGGCTAAGGCCTAAGTATTAGTTAGGTCAATAACTTGCTTTTTAAAAAGCAGTAACTTTTTACAAATAGAAATAAATTCCATTGTTCTTCCTTTATCCCATTCCACTCTTGAGATGACGGCCTCAAATACCTTTGAGATAAACTTTGTCATTGTAATATGTTTATGTCAATAATTTCTACATATAGCGTAATTTGAAATTCACTTTACATGCATTCCAAAAATACTTGAAGAAACAGAAGAGAAACCAAAGAACATAGATTACAATATTTAAATAAAAATTGTTTTCTAAGTACTTATTTTAATCTGTTGTAGAAAAAACGCCTGTAAAATCGTCTTCAGAAAACATTTACATTTATATTCACCTCAAGGATAATTAATTTTGCAAGATTTTAAGCGTATTTGATAGGGTATTTTTTTTTTCTTTTGAGACAGAGTCTCCCTCTGTCGCTCAGGCTGGAGTGCAACGGCACGATCTTGGCTCATCGCGACCTCTGCCTCCTGGGTTCAAGCGATTCTCCTGTCTCAGCCTCCCAAGTAACCGGGATTACAGGCACACGCCACTAGGCCCAGCTAATTTTTTTTGTATTTTTAGTAGAGACGGAGTTTCACCACATTGGCCAGGGTGGTCTCAAACTCCTGACCTCAAGTGATCCACCTGCTTTGGCCTCCCAGAGTGCTGGGATTACAGGTGTGAGCTACCATGCTGGCTGGATATTCTCCTTCATATGAACCCTATACAAAGTAAAACTAGATTATCAAATATTAAATGGCATCATATCTACTAGCAATAATTTTATGGCAACATCTGTGAATTTACCTCTACTTTGAAGTATTTTTGCCTCTCACATCCCCACATGTGGAAGATTTCATCAATGGAAAAGTGGTGATTAATTGAAAATACAATTGTTTAGACAGGGAAAATAGCATATTTCACAACTAAATCTACAGTTTCAAAGGATATGGTGTCTGGGATAGATTTGGGGACTTTTGCAAGGTAGACTGCTCTGTGTTA
Organism: Gorilla gorilla gorilla; assembly: GCF_029281585.2. Classification (NCBI taxonomy): domain Eukaryota; kingdom Metazoa; phylum Chordata; class Mammalia; order Primates; family Hominidae; genus Gorilla; species Gorilla gorilla. The sequence goes on from NC_073244.2 coordinate 65,031,427, forward strand.
TGCAATATTGCTAAGTACCTATGTTGACAAGAAAGCAGTTTCAGCATGGACTTCCATGATCCCAAGCAAAGAAATGATTTGATTTTGGATCTTTTCATTAAATTGAGAATAGTAGGGGTGAATCTGATTATAGATGAAAGCCATGAATCCATTTTGTACATGCAGAGTTTAAATGCTTATAAATTTTCATTGAAGCAAAATCAACATATTCACAGGAGATTTAAAAAGGATATTTCTGGCCGGGCACGGTGGTTCATGCCTGTAATCCCAGCACTTCACTTTGGGAGGCCGAGGCAGGTGGATCACCTGAGGTCAGGAGTTCAAAATAAGCCTGGCCAACATGGTGAAACGCTGTCTCTACTAAAAATACAAAAATTAGCCAGGCGCGGTGGCAGCGCCTGTTATCCCAGTTACTAGGGAGGCTGAGGCAGGAGAATCACTTGAACCTGGGAGGCAGAGGCTGCAGTGAGCCAAGATCGTGCCACTGCACTCCAGCCTGGGCAACAGAGCAGGACTCCATCTAAAAAAACAAAAAAAAGAAGAAAGGATGGAAGGGGGAGACTTAACCTTTGCTATTTGCTAGGATTACAGGGTCAAAATCGGCTTCTACATTGTCAACACATAACACCAAGTGAAACTCAAAAATAATGAACTTGCCCTGGTACCTTGGCCTTTGAGATTCGGTACTGAATCCAGCCTGGGCAACATAGTAAGACCCCATCTATACAAAAAAATTTAGAAATTATCCAGGTGTGGTGGTGCATGTCTATAGTCCCAGCTATTCAGGAGGCTGAAGTGAGTGTGAGATTGCAGTGAGCTATGATCGCACCACTCCAGCCTGGGTGACAGAGCCTGTCTCAAAAAACAAAAAACAGAAGAAAAAAGCTTTGAAGGGCACTCAGCCTTCACTGTGGGTGTACTGAATGTTCCTGTCACACATAAGAGACATCATTAACTGCTAAAAGAAAATTTCAGCTAATTGAAAAAATTAGATGCACCAACTTCATTTCAAAGCCATATACATTTAAAATTCCCTTACAATTGTGTAACAGATCAACAACTGAAAGATAAGGAAACAAGGCATTAGTGATGCACATGCTCCAATGAGACCCCGATATCATACAAGGTAACACTCCAAACTATTTTATCTTCCAAAATGCATCTGAAAGCTTCTTGATCTACAACACAAAATACTCCAAAATACCAAAGGTAACCCAGAAATTTATCTCTGAGATTTTCCCTATAATTCCTCTATTTTAAAAAGTATTCTTTATGTTTAAGGGAATGGTTGGCGACCTAAATTACCAGATACCCTTCCTCCACACACCCTGGTCCAGGGTCCTTGAAACGCCCCTGGACCTAAGCCCAGAGTTCTCTTTCTTCCATCCCGGTGCCTGGCAAATAGAAATGGAAACGATGTTCCGATCGTTGTCACTATGAAACTGAACACAGCACAAGTAGAAATTTCACCTTCGTTTCATCCTCTAAACACACAAATCAGGTCCCGGATTAATTAAACGGTTCTAATTGCCAGTTCCAGGATGAAACCACTGCCCCACAGGGACCATCCGCTGATGCCCCTGCACCCCTCCTGGTACCCTGAGCTAAGATGAGTTGTGATCCTCTTAATGGTAGGATGCCTGTCTCCACCTGCAAACAAAATGAGTTTTTCACTTAAATCGTTTTCAATGTAAGAGTAAAAAAACCTTAGCCTTCAATTAAGTGGCCCAGTACAATTCTGTTCTTTTGCCTTAAATTGTTTGAAATGTTGGATTAACTGCAAATAAGCAGGAAGAGTCCCTGGACTGAAAATAAGCCGGAAGCATCCCTGCTTATTAACTGAAAATAAGCAGGAAGCATCCCCGCCTAATTTCAATTAGCTGAAACTTTATTTTAGCAGTGCAATGCTGTTGATCCAGTCCTAGTGGAGAGAAAGGCTGACACAGCAGAAAATGACCTGGGGCCAAGAGTAGTAGAGAGCCCAGGCCCGCTCCTTTCCCGGCCCTGCCCGCTTCCCACAGCCCAGACTGCACCATAGCAGCTTCCACCCTCCCATCCCGCCGCCCTCTTCCACCCCTTTACCGTTGCCCAGACCCCACCCCAGGGTGACTTTTACCCTTCTCACCCCGCCCCTTCCCCACTGCCCAGGCCCCGCCCCCACGGTAGTTCCACCCTCCCACCCCACCCTCTTCCACCCCTTTCCCATTGCCCAGACCCCACCCCAGGGCGACTTTCGCCCTTCTCACCCCGCCCCCTCCCCACTGCCCAGGCCCCGCCCACAGCAGTTCCACCCTCCCACACGACCCTCTTGCACCCCTTTCCCATTGCCCAGACCCCACCTCACGGTGGCTTCCACCCTCCCCACCCTGGCCTCTCCCCACTATCCAAGACCCGCCTCTCGCTGGCGACAGCTCCCGCCCAGAATCCGCTTCCAGTTTTCTCACCGGCAGGAGAGCATTCAGGCCTTTCAGTGCACTCCAGCCCTGTCCAACCACACTCGGAATCCACCATCCCACCAGATGTTAAAATCCCCAGGTGCGCTCATGGGATTGGTAGCGAGTCCCAGCGTTTCCGCGGGAAACTTTGAGACCCGGTGGCTCTGCAGCTTTTCTATGATTTGAACCCTCTCCTTGATTTGGAGACTGGATTGCCCTTTTTAATACTCCCAGTTGGTGGCTGGTGTGCTTCCCAGCTGTCTGCAGGTTTGTTCTCATGAGAGATGACTCCAGAGTGTCTAGTCTTTGCTTTGCATAACGGATGAGGAATACAAAATGTCTTAATCTTATGAATATATAAATTGTCTGTTTATGCACAATGTTCAGTCTTTTATTCACTCATCTCCCGTGGAATCCTAAGCACAATTATAAAAGAGTCACATTACATGAGATCAGCGTCTAACACAGACAAAGCTTCTGTCTCAATAACAGTAAATAATAATAGCAACATTAAATGAAATATTAGTATTGCTAAAATGGGAGTGTAGTAAAAATTAAATAAGTAAATAATTAAAAGGAAATGATATATGCTAAGGTGCGGTGACTTATGCTTGTAATCCCAGCACTTTGGGAGGCCAAGGTGGGCAGATCATATGAAGTCAGGAGTTCAAGACCAGCTGACCAACATGGTAAAACCCCATCTCCACTAAAAATACAAAAAAATGACCCAGGAGTGGTGGCACATGCCTGTAGTCCCAGCTACTCCGGAGGTGGAGGCAGGAGAATTGCTTGAACTCAGGAGACAGAGGTTGCAGTGAGCTGAGATCGCACCACTGCACTCCAGCCTGGGAGACAGAACGAGACTCCGTCTCAAAATAAATAAATAACTGAATGAATGAATGAAATATTAGGGCATTTTTATGGTCTTCACTTTGGGAGACTGATGTATGCAGGGGTGGACTACATGTTTGTCCTTGGGGTGGTCTTTTTCGTGAGAAGGGAGCTGAGCAGGACTAACTGAGGGGCAGAGCCAAGGGCCCTTCATGGAGACCACCCTGCTTACCAACCTGTGGAAGGGCAAGCCCAAGTCCACCCAGAAACACATCTGGCTGACTATGGGGCCACTGCCTGAGGCTCAGCAGACCCACGTGGCCAATAAAAGACCCTAAACTCTGCAAAAAGAAGAGTTTGTCTCTGTGCCCAGGCCCCTCCATGGAAAAAAGGTCCTGGGGTCTAAGATTTCTCACTTGGCAATGATGTTGGCTTGAATATTACTCACAGACCCAGATCCTTGGGTCTTGCGTGGGGCAAACTGACTGCAGAACTGCAGGAGGTGAGAGTCTGAACAGAGCAGCAGAAAGGCAGGCAGGAGACTTGAGGGAGGGAAGAAAGGAGAGAGACAAACAGACCAACCCCTCCTCTCCCTCAATCACCCGCCTGGGGAAGCATTCGTTTCCCATCACAGAGAGGACAATGGGGAAAGGCAGAAGCGTGTGCATAGGATGAGATGTGTGTTGGGTGGACAGAAAGACTCCTTTGCCTAAATGTGACCCCATTAGCTCACCCCATTCTATTGCACAAATTCCTGAGCAGAGGGGCACCCTGTGGGGATGAACACAGCTCTTCCTGCCTCCAGTTCATGCGTCTCCCTGCCATGACCAGGGCTGTAATCCTCCAACTCCCTTCCCAGGGCCCCGTGGCCCCTCTGCACTGGGGAAAGGTCCATGTTCCACAGCGGGTTTCAAGGACCTTGCCCCTCAGCTCCCCAGCTGCCTTGTGACTCTGTGACTCTGTTATCTTGGAATAAACAGGGAGAGGCCACTGGCCTGGCAGCAAGAATGTGGCAGCTTTATCTTCCCAAGGACAGTCCCAGTGGAAGCCTTTGGGCCGCAGGTCAGTGTGCTGTGTTTCACTCTGATTCTTGGAGAAATCTTTGCCTTACTCTGGGACCCTGATAATCACTCCCTCTTGAGTTGCACCCATAGACGCCCCCACAACAAACCCTCCCTAATGAAAGCCATCTGCGCCTGTTTCTTAGGACCCCTGTTGCCCTTCTGAACCCAGACATGCTTACAAACTCCCACACTCCCCATATACTTCATAAAGATCCCACAATCCCCAGATACTTCATAAAGATCCAGAAGCCCTGTTATGAAATCTCACAAGCCCCAGTAACTCATGGAATAATATACACAAACACCCCAGGAACTCACTGACCCAGGGCAACGTATTTCCACTCATAGTGACTCCACCCCACAGGGGAATACCACTAAAACCTACCAATAAAACAGAGATGTCTCTAATGATGCAATTAGATCCCAACATCAGGAAAGGAAACACTCCAAATGATCATTTCATCTTCCAAAACACAACTGAAAGCTTATTGATCTGCAACTGCAACCGAATGCCAAAGGCAACCCAGAAAATAATCTCTGAGATTCTTCCTATCTTTCCTCTATGGGTTTCAGGATGGTTTTTGCACTTCCCAAAGCCTCCACAGAAATCACCCCATGGAGCGGATGCTGTGGAGCAGCTCTGGGATCCACACCCTCAGGCCAAGGCGCCCATCCTCCTGCTGCTGAAGCTCCCTATGGGCTCAGCTTAGGTCTTGGTTCTAAGTACACTTCGGGATGTTTTTCTCTGCCTGATTCCACTGCCTTCAGTCCTCTTCACTGTGATGATGAGTTTCCGAATTAAATTCCTGCATGCAAATCTCTGTGTCAGCATCTGTTTCCCAGGTAACCTGAGCTGAGACATCAGGGCATTACAAAATGATCCTGCAGCCCCACAACCACCCCAAAACCCACTTCCAGGTGCTACAGCCAGACCTGAGACTTCTTTCCAAGTGTGCCACACACCCCGTGAGCCCACAGTCACCTGCGGGCCAGGTGCATGCAGCATTCATCCAGCTCCTCTAGAGGCTCAGCATTGCTTCCACGCCTCACTCCACACCTCTAAGGAGTTCTTCACCTGTCCCCATTTTTCTACTTCTCTTCCAGCCTGAGGAACACACTGGATTGAAAGGCCTCTGGACACAAGCGATGTGGCAGGAATGGACACAAACTGCTATCTGCAGGACAGTGGGCCTCAAGTCTAGATTCTAGAAGTTGGCCATGCTGGAAGGAATTGCCCGCAATTTGGGGACACCATGGAGTCCAGTTTAAAGGCAGGTGAAGATTGGCTGGACTGAGCTGACGGAGGATGTCCAAGAAAAAGAGAGGCCCCAGATCTCATGAGGGAGGCTGCCATTGTCCCCTTGTCTCTCCACTCACAGTCCCCTGCAAAATTCCCCCACTGTTTAGGGAGTGCCTCCTTCATGGCCCGTTTAGCTTCTGAACTTCTCGCCACCCTTCCTGAAGGGAATCCAGGACCCCTGACTGTGAGCGCATCACCTGCTGGAAGGCAAAGCCCCTGCCCAGGATGGCCACTGGGCCCCGGTGATGTGTAGAGCGTGGAAGACCCGGGAGCTGAGTAAGGCGGTGGGGACGCCTCGGCACTGGCTGAGGACACAGGGTCTGCGGGGCTTTTCAGGCCTCAGTGAGGCCTTCTGCTCTTACATAGACTGGAATAAATAGCCACAGGAAGTTTAAACCAATTACGGATGAAATTTCCAGAATATGAGACCATCCTCACTATCCGCCCTGTCCTTTTGGTCTTCCCTGAGGACTCTTCAGCCCGACCCCAGCCCCAGCATCTGAACCACAACCCCGGAGCAGGTGCTGCAGTCATCCCGTGGCCAAGATGGAGACTGTGTCCTCCGACGGAGGGAGACACAAAACACTCAAAATAATCCACGCAGAAGAGTGTCCGATGTGGTGATGGATGCGGAGACAGTGAAACCTGAGTAACGTGGTAGAGACTGACAGGCAGAGAGAATTTCAGATGGGGGTGCAAGAGGGTGGGAGAGACAGCTCTGAGGCTAGACCCAAAGGAGAAGAAAGGGACAGAGCTGTGATGATTTGCGGACATAGGGTAAGAGGAGGGACAAAGACTGAGACAGGAAAGGTTTTGATGTTTGGGAAAAGAGAAAAACAAATGTGACTAGGGCAGAGGGAGTCATGAGATGAGGGCAGCCAGGAGGAGGCTGGACAGTGGTAGGGGCCCTGGACGCAGGGCTGTGGAGCCACAGTGAGGAGTTGGGCTTTTGTCCTGGGGAACACGGGAAGCCGGTGGAGGGTTCCCTGCCAGGGACTGACATGACTGCTTTAGATTTAGCCATAACTCTAATGCAGAGAAAGGCCTCCGAAGATGGTCTCTCTGCCTCTGAGTCTACACCCCGGCTTCCATCCTTGTGGTTTTGGTTTTGTTTTGTTTTAAATTTTAAAGGACTGAGTCCCATTTAAATTTTTAATTGCAGTGGGCACTCCCCAATTCCTAGAAGAACTGCAAAACACAGATGTACACCCAATTCTGCCAAACATTAAGGGGGTCAGTATTGCCCAGACTGAGGTATATTGACTGAGTCCCTCACCTTCATGTTGCAGGTGCATTTACTGAGGGCTAGAGGGGGAGATGTTTCACTAAGTCATCCAAGTTGAATTAGAAGATGTATCTGACTCTACGACGGCCTCGAAGGGCTAATGGGCAACACTAGACTTTCTCACGCCTCCCCTGGAAAATTCCAGGATCTTCTTTCACATACCTGGACAAAAGAAACTTCCCTTTCATGGCTTTATCACATTGATCCCAAACATTTAATTCCTCTTTTCCAGAAAAACACAACATACTAATGAAACGCAGAACTGAAAACATGGCTATTGGTGTTGAAAACAGTGAAAGACTGTCAGCTACAGAGATGAGCTCTCTCAGCAAATTTTTTCATGAACACTTAAGCTCTGCTGGAATAAGGTTTTGAGTCAATCCAGCCCATCTTTCCACATTTACAGAAAATAGAACTGACAAAAGGGACTTGAGGGGGACATCTACTTAGTAGTTCACAGGTCACTATTTTAAGAGATGACATAAGGGAAGAAAACTGACTAGTAACAAATAAGTTGGCCGAGCGTGGTGGCTCACGCCTGTAATCCCAGCACTTTGGGAGGCTGAGGCGGGTGGATCACAAGGTCAGGAGATCGAGACCATCCTGGCTACCATGGTGAAACCCCATCTCTACTAAAAATACAAAAAATTTGCCAGGCGTGGTGGCGGCTGCCTGTAGTCCCAACTACTTGGGAGGCTGAGGCAGGAGAATGGCATGAACCCGGGAGGCGGAGCTTGCAGTGAGCCGAGATTGCACCACTGCACTCCAGCCTGGGCGACAGAGCGAGACTCCGTCTCCAAAAAAAAAAAAAAAAAAAACCAAATTAGTTAATAGGTTCTTATGTTAACGTTAAAAAAAAAAGCGTCATTGATATCTTTACCAAATACACATTCATACCATCTAAAATTCTTACTGATGGCTGGCGTAGTGGCTCACGCCTGTAATCCCAGCACTTTGGGAGGGATCACTTGAGATCAGGAGTTCGAGACCAGCCTGGCCAATATAATGAAACCCTATCTCTACTAAAAATACGAAAATTAGCCAGGTATGGTGGCAGGTGCCTGTAATCCCAGCTACTTGGGAGGCTGAGGCAGGAGAATCACTTGAACCTGGGAGGTGGAGGTGGCAGTGAGCCAAGGTCACACAAGTGCACTCCAGCCTGGGCGTCAGAGTACCTCCATCTCAAAAAAAAATAAATAAGGGCCTGGTGCGGTGGCTCACGCCTGTAATCCCAGAAATTTGGGAGGCCGAGACAGGTGGATCACTTGAGGTCAGGAGGTCAAGACCAGCCTGGCCAACATGGTGAAATCCCGTCTCTACTAAAAATACAAAAAATTAGCCAGGCGTGGTGGCACACACCTGTAATCCCAGCTAGTTGGAAGGCTGAGGCAGGAGAATCACTTGAACCGGGGAGACAGAGGTTGCAGTGAGCTGAGATCACGCCACTGCCCTCCAGCCTGGGTGAAAGAGCGAGACTGTCTCAAAAATAAATAAATAAATAAATAAATAAAAATGAATAAAGTTACCTACTGACTACCAAAGAGTATTTCCAATATATGATAAAGAGTAGAAAGCATGCAGACCTCAATCTGAACTCAACACAATTAACTTCAAATGGAAACCATTTTGAAAATATATATATATTATTTAATATGTATA